>NC_044550.1:120719825-121441542 GCF_007565055.1 Rhinopithecus roxellana | reverse complement strand
TTTTGACTGTGATTCTCTCGATTCACATGTTCCCCCAGATTTGGAGGTGATGATTTGCCCTGCAATTTCAGTTATCTGATGGAGTCAAGAAAAGTCATTGCTTTTGCATTTCTTCAGCTCTTTTTCTTATTGTAAGGGCAACAGAGATGACTTCCAAACTATTTACACTTTAGAACTAAAATCAGAAGTCAAGAAGATTCATAACAGAACCTCACTGAATGCTATTAAAGATTACATTGACAACAAAAGATTCAGTGTAATTAAAAATGAGAGACAAGGCAGACTCCAGAGAAAGTGATCCTTTTGGCTCTGCCTCTCACAATTCAAAAATCCTAGCTAAACCAGAACCGTTTTTTAACGCAGATAAATTGAGATACAAGAGAAGATTGCTTCAAGATCCAAATGGCAAAATTCACATTGTCAACATTTATTGCTTTACCTTAACTTTCTGCTCACCTTTCTTCGCTTATTCCTCTTGCTTCTTTCTTATGGCCAGAATGGACTGGCATTTCTAGATGTGACCTGATTGTATTATATGTTTCCTATCTTAGTTGAACAGCATCAATATCTTCAATTCTCAAGCTTCAAATTAGAGAACCATCTTCATCTCTTGTTCATAACCTCACTCAAAATTTTCCACCAAGTTCCTTTGTTATAATTTGACTCCATTTTTGATGTTTGGCCACCGTGTGTCCAAATCCCTTTTCTCCTCTTGTCCCACAGCTGGGAAAGCCAATAAGGAAGGCCTCACTCTTCCTCCCTTGCCATTGGCAGGAAGTTGTTTAAACCATGCACATAGAAACTCTTACTATAGGCTGCCCTTAATGACAATAAAAACAAAGCCCTTCCTTTTGCTCAAGCTTTTGTGCCTTTCCTGCTGTCACTGATAGTCCCATTATGTGAGCTTTTCATACCCTCTTGATATAAGCATGCTGTATATATCAAGCATATACAGCATAGGTACTTCCTATTTGTCTCTCTTTTTTTTCCTCCAAAGTATTTGAGACTCTCTGACATGCATATATTATTATTTAATTAATGTGTTTGCTTTTTGTCTCACACTAATAGAATACAACATCTCCAAGAATAAACATGTTTTAATTTTCTGTTTTGTTTTCTGCTGTATCCACAATACCTAGAATAATACCTGATTTGTAGGAAGCACTCAGCAAATTTTTGTTCCATCACTGAATCTTTTTCTTTCTTCCAATTCTCATTTCCAGTGTTTTTTGATTTAGGCCTTCATCAACTCTTTCTCAGCTTCTTGTAACTATCTTCTAACTTGTTTCCCTGTGTTAAGTTTCCAACTCCTAAAACTCATCATTTTCTAAAGGGATTTTCTAAAGTATATCTTTGCTCATACTTCTGTGCTCAAAAATCTTCATTGAGGTCAGGCACAGTGGCTCACACCTGTAATCCCGGCACTTTGAGAGGCTGAGGCGGGCGGATCACTAAATGCCAGTAGTTCAAGACCAGTCTGGCCAACATTGGCGAAAACCCGTCTCTACTAAAAATACAAAAATTAGCTGGGCATGGTGGCATACGCTTGTAATCCCAGCTACTGGGGAGGTTAAGGCAGGAGAATCCCTTGAACCCGGGAGGTAGAGGTTGCAGTGAGGCAAGATTGTGCCACCACGCTCCATCCTGAGTGACAGAAGGAGACTCCATCTCAAGAAAAAGAAAAAAAAAAAAACAATTCATTGACTCCCACTATCAAATATCAAAGATAGTTTTTTCTAAATATTGGAGTGCTTGTTCTTCAACTTATAGTTTCCAAGTTATCCGAAACTTATCCGAAACTTTGCTAATACAAATCTATATTACAAGGTCATTGTACCTAAAATGTTTTAAAATAAATAAAACATGATTAAAGGCACAACTCATTTCAAGGGTCACAAACCCAGAAGTCTTAGGAAAGCCTGCCAGTTAATTCAGAAATCTGGCCTTAACTTACCTTTCTAGTCTTCACTCTCTCTCTTTCATTTTATCCACTCAATGCATGAGAAAGTGTAGACAGCTAACTCATGTGTGACCTTAGATTATAGAAATAAATTGTTACATGTGGGAAAGTATGCGAGTTGGTTAAGAGAAACTACAAGAAAGAGAAGATTTTTTTTTTTTTTTCTGGGGATGAAAAGTCATCTATGATTCTTAAAATTTAATCTGTTCAACTAAATGGCTAACTCTAAAGAGATAACTAGGTGAAAAATATTCCACTTGGTGAAAAAGCATGTTCTCATTACAAATTTTGGTTATGGTCAATATTGAAGATTGGTTAAACCAACTTAATTTAAAGCTATATTAAAAAAATTCTTTAATGAGAGACTTTTCTTATTTGGTATAATACATCACTCTTGAACATCAATCACTATATAATTGAATTGTAAATTGCGAAAAGTTCAGGTGACAAAGTATATTATCAGTTTTCATCCATTTCTTCCGTTGTTGAAAATTGGTTGTTAACATAAACGTAAAGCTTAATTTCAAGACAGGAAAATCTATGTATTTCTAAATTTGAAGCATTCTATAATAAATAGAAAAACATTTAATAAGGGATCCATAACCAGATAATACTAGATGACATTAGTAGTTGTAAACATGAGGGCTTAAATTTTTCATTTTATAAATAGAATTATTAAAGTTATAACATAATATTATTATGAAGTATAAAGGTAAGCTATTCATCAAAAATCTCAAGGCACTTCTAATGGACTGAGTATATTTGATTTCTCCCAGAAAATGCTGTTTACTTCCTTCTATATCAAATACTATTTTACTACAAGAAATGTTTTGCTTCCTCAATGGCCTCTGTACTTTGTTCCTATTGTGTGTGATTTCATTATTTTATATATTTAAATTTTAATCTAATTCCTAAAAGGTCATTTATTTCCCCTTTATTATTCTCTCTGTAAAATGAGTACTCCCTCAGCACATGAATGAAAGGTTTTACTTATAATATGATGACCCAACCAGTCCGGCTTCCTCTAAGAATGCTTTAAAAAAATCATTTGCCTATGATATCCACCTAGCCTTCATATTTGAACTCTACTAAGCCAGAATCCCTGGAAAAGACTATTCCATATAACATGTGCCTCTATGATATCTGACCAAAGATGATTAAGAAACCCACAAACCGGCCTGGCGCGGTGGCTCACGCCTGTAATCCCAGCACTTTGGAAGGCCAAGGCAGGCGGATCACGAGGTCAGGAGATGCAGCCCGTCCTGGGTAACACGGTGAAACTCCATCTCTACTAAAAATACAAAAAATTAGCCGGGCATGGTGGCGGGCGCCTGTAGTCCCAGCTACTGGGGAGGCTGAGGCAGGAGAATGGTGTGAATCCAGGAGGTGGAGCTTGCAGTAAGCCAATATCGCGCCACTGCACTCCCGCTTGGACGACAGAGCGAGACTCACTCTCAAAAAAAAAAAAAAAAGAAAAAGAAAAAGAAAGAAAAAAAGAAAAAACAAACCCACAAACTATTGGCCTGAGACTATTCTACCCACAGACTAGGCCGCCCATTAAATTTGGAATTTGGAATTTAAGTACAGGTACTGGTAGACTGAGACACAGTTTAGCAAAAGTGGAAGAAAAGCAGACAAAGCAAGATCATGTAGGTGAAAATGAAGTGAGAGAAATTAGAGAGAAGCCCTCCAGAACCAGGTGGTGGTCACCTGAAGCTACTCCAATTTTTGATTGTCTAAGGAGAAGTATTTCAGCTTTTGTGGATTTCTATGGGATTTTTGTCTCTTTTCTCTGTGGTTAAGCTTGATTGGATTTCTGTTCCTGATCGACAAAAGAAAGGATGTCAAAGTCTAAAAATCATGTATTCAATTATTCTGCTGTGTTTGTATGTACAATTTGTGTTAATTTTCCTGATTTATGTTTTTGTATGTTTTGTAATTTTTTGTATTTTTCAAAAATACCATTCATTATATTTAATTAAGGTGAATAGAAATATTAAACAATACAATGAATGTAATCAGTAATCATTTTGCTGTTTTCCATTTTTTAAATTTTGGTTTTATTTTTAGGTATTTTTTGGTTGTTTTTCCTTAAAAGAACATCCTATGGTATTATTTGGTGCATTAAATATTAATTTTAAAGAAAAGTCAGAATTTCTCCTTAACTTGGAAGTAAAGGGTTTGATTCATATGCCAAATTCTCTATGGTTTATTTATCTCTTAATTAATCTATGGCTGGAAGTAGCCTAATTGCAAAGTCTACATCACAATTAACAAGCACCAAGTGATAGACGTAATAATTGAAAACGCAGGACAGTTGACCCTTGAACAACTTGGATTTGAACTGCACAGGTCCACTTACACCCAGATTTTTTCAACCAAACAAAGATTGTGAATAAAATACACATGTATGTAAAACCTGTGTATAGCAGAGGGTCATCTTTTCATATATGTGGGTTCTGCAGGGCCTACTGTGAACTTGAGCATGCACAGATTTCGGTATTTGCAGGAGTTCTAGAACGAATTCCTATCAGATACTGAGGGATGACTGTACACAGAAAAAGAATAAATATTACTCAATAATCAAGCCCTGAAGTGAAACTTTTCTTGACATCTTGAATGCTTGAACAACCCCTCTTCAAGCAAGAATATTCCAAAGTAGTCTCATCTCTTTTAAAATTATTTTAACAACTTGACTAGAAATACAATCTCACATCCAGCAAGTTCATATAAAGAAGCAGAAGGTAAATATAGGGTAATCAAAGCAAATGTCTACATGGTGCTAAATATCTGGATATTTAAAGTTGAGTAAAAAGGCATCTAATAAGGCGCAGTGCAGTGGCTCATGCCTGTAATTCCAGCATTTTGGGAGGCCGAGGCAGACAGACCACTTGAGGCCAAGACTTTGAGACCAGCCTGGCCAACATAGCAAAACCCCGTCTCTACTAAAAAAGAAAATACAAAAATTAGCCGGGTGTGGTGACGCGTGCCTCTAATTCCAGCTACTCTGGAGGCTGTGGCAAGCGAGTTGGTTGAACCTGGGAGATGGAAGTTGCAATGAGCCAAAATCGTGCCACTGCACTCCAGCATGGGTGACAGAGCGAGACTCTGTCTCAAAAAAAAAAAAAAAAAAAAGAGCGTCTAATTAAATAATCAACAATGACATTTTCTATTCAGAGTGCTATATAAAATAAATTTCCATGTGTGCAAATTTAAAAAAATAATTACTAAAAATATTTTCACAGCTCTGCTGTTTTGCTCATTTACTCATATGTATGTTGTTTCAACTATCACTCAAAGAAAGTGGTTCTCAACATGTAGTCACTGGACCAGCTGAATTAGTATCACCCAGGAACTAGGTAGGAATTAAAATTCTTGTTCTCTACCCGAACTTACTAACTCTATCCCAAATGTAGAAACTATGGGTGGAGTTCAGGAATTTGTTGTTGTTGTTGTTGTGCGTTGTTTTTCTTTTCTTTTTTTTTTTTTTTTTTTGAGACGGAGTCTCGTTCCGTCGCCCAGGCTGGAGTGCAGTGGCGCCATCTCGGCTCACTGCAAGCTCTGCCTCCTGGGTTCCCGCCATTCTCCTGCCTCGGCCTCCCCAGTAGCTGGGACTACAAGCATCTGCCACCACGCCTGGCTAATTTTTTTGTAGTTTTAGTAGAGATGAGGTTTCACCGTGTTACCCAGAATGGTCTTGATCTCCTGCCTCGTGATCCGCCTGCCTAGGCCTCCCAAAGTGCTGGGATTACAGGCGCGAGCCACCGCGCCCGGCCGAGTTCAGGAATTTTTAACAAACCTTCCAGTGATTATAATGTAGCTAACCTTTGAGGAACATTGCTCTAGCAGAAAGATTGCTAAGTAATGCATGTTGTGCCAAGAGGTAGAAAATCTAGTAACTTACAATGTCATACTAAAAGATGGCATCACCATCCCATCACCCCAAAAGTTAATTATTTGAAGTTCATATGATATGAACATCTTTCTAAATTGGATGCTTCTTCAACGCACAATTCAAAAGGTTGCCCTACACACCATATCTATGTGATTGACTTCCTCTGCAGATGTGGATGGTAGAGTCAGGATGAAAAAACACTGTGCATCTTCTGCAAGTAGCACTTTGTGAGCTCCATTTTTCTCCTATATGCATATGCATGAGGCAAAGTACAGCACTAAAACAACAACAACAACAACACTGTAAGAAACAGAAAATGTGTGTTATCAGCTTATTTTTATTTCAAAATCTCTAATTTTGAATACACACATATTAACTTGTGTTCAAATCTTCTCTTAAGTATGCATGCTGTGTGTGTGGTCCTAATATATGGATTCACTGAAAATTATTTTATTTCTTTTATAAACATTTGATAAGATCAGTAAAAAAATGTTTCTAGTGGCACTTTATTCTCTTCTAGGGGGTATTTTTTTAAACATAATCTTAACTTGAGGGAGTGGCTATTTGAGCACATTACAAACCTCTAGTATACAAACCAGCCTTGAAATTTCTACTTTCTCTCAATAACAGTTTGGTAGGGACAGGATTTGGCTGCAGTATCCAGCACTCCATATGTTTGATTTAGAATATTTTCCATGTTGTCACTATTTTTTCACAGATGCATGGATGAAAGGCAAAGTAGATTAAGCTGCCATAAAATACTAAACTGTATTTTACAACAACTGCATGATGACTACCAATGAATCCCTACTGAAGACTCTCATGGGCAGGTTTTTTGTTTGTTTGTTTGTTTTTTGCCTTTATATGTAGGTGGCAAAGAAACAAAGGGCTGGAAGCATCTCAAAGAAGTCATTCAGTGTCTTATCCTGTCTCTAATAAAGCCTAGATTGAGATCCACTCAAAAAGAATGTAAATTTATCCTTTTGCTTTGAAGTGCACAAAAAGTAAAACTTGAAAACATTCCAGTTTAAAAGTCTTTAATTTGCTTTAACACCTGTTGATTACCTATGCCAAATACATACATACATACAAAAAAATAAGTCATGGTCCCTGCCCTTAAAATTTTCATAGTGGCCCCAAAGCATACTTAGTTAAAAACAACAAATGTCAAATGCTTTATTCATTAAGGAGTACTTCACAACATTCCTGTGAGACAGTTATTAGTATTATCCTCATTTACAGAAGAGGAAATCAGTTTTTCCAAAGACACATAACTAAGTGTACAGAGTTAAGATTAACATCAAAGTAATTATAAAGCCCATTCTCATTCCACTACACCATGCTTCTATTTAACTGATGCCGTGTCTGTTCCTGATAGTCACAGAGGCTCTTTGAGCAGTGATTCGGGGCTGCACGCCAAAATGAGATAAAACAAGTCTAAGTCTAAGGTGTGTCTTCCTCTCCAAAGATGACTTCTGGAGGAAAAGAGTCTAATGCATTTGCAGAATATGTATGCAGTTTTATTATCTAGTCCAGTAAAAGCATAATCTAATCCATCTAAAGCATGATCTAATCCAGTCTACCTCCTGAACTCAATGCAGACATTGCTAATCAACCCCGGAACATTTGAATGTAGCCCCAGGTACTCTCTTCACAAAGAGCTGAGAGTGGCCATTACCAAATCTTTAGAGTTAACATATCAAATGAAAACTGCTTGTTATGTTTCCTCTATTGTAAACCTCATTTCCCCAGGAGTAAAGTAATACTGACTATACTATAAATCCTTAATGAAACATTTGGTACTATAATAATATCAAGTTACATGGCATCTAGAATCTATTCTCAATTAACCAGCTTTATTTGCTGTAGAAGAAAATAATAGTTTCATAAAATGTATTATTCATATAAATTTCTAATTATGAGTTTTTTATTTTCTGATATTAGTAACTCTCTTCTTTTTTGTACTAATGTAATTAATTTTAACAGGAGATTAAAGCTTAAATTAGGCCACATCAGATTGAGTCACAAGTGGTAGGTTTTGAAGTAGAGGTGTTGTGTATACCTTACTCAATTTAGAAGTTTTAGTCTAAAACTGCTTATTTGGGCCAGGCATGGTGACTCACACCTGTAATCCTGACACTTTGGGAGGCCAAAGTGGGTGGATCATTTGAGGTCCAGAGTTCAAGACCAGGCTGGCCATCATGGTGAAACCCCACCTCTACTAAAAAATATAAAAATTAGCTGGGCTTGGTGGTGGGTGCCTGCAATCCCAGCTACTCGCGAGGCTGAGGCAGGGACAATTGTTTGAACCCAGGAGGCAGAAGTTGCATGAGCCAAGATAACGCCATTGCACTCCGGGCTGGGGGACACAGAAAGACTCCATTTGGGGAAAAAAATAAATAAATAAAATAAAACTGTTTATTTGGAGGTAAATGCCCGTGAAAAGGGGTGTGAATTCAATAAAAAGTAACCAAATGCAAGAAATGCCATATTTTAAATGAAATTATCCTAGCTTGCAGTCTTCAGCCACTAAGATGACAGAATGTCTAAGCATTTGGGGAACTCCATCCTTTCTCCTTAAGATTTTATAAGAATATTGAGGCCTACTCAATATTTTTCAGGAACATGGGAGACAGCATAGAGTATGTAGCTGCCTAATATTGATCCATAAATCCTGAATAAGCCGTGTTCTTTCTGGTGAACCACAGAGATGATCCTAAAGCTTTAATCCAGTATTATTCAAAAAGAGCCTTCATCACTGCTCTCACAGCCACAGTGTCCATGAACCAACTTCCATAGGTATTTTGTAGCCTTCCCCCATTGAACACTTGTCACACTGCAGGAGATAGAGAATAGATTTCTGACATCTCCCAATTCTCACAGTATGAGAGAATTGTTCACACTTTTTCCCAGATCAGGCTATCTCCACCCTGCTCTCTCTGCCTGTAACTCTCAAGAGCAGTGCTATCCAATCCAGTGGCCATTAGCTCCGTATAGCTTATTGAGCACCATGAAAATGTGGCCAGTCTGAATTAGGTATTCTAAAGATATAAAAATCATACTGTGTGTCAAACATTTCATATGAAAGGAAGAACTTAAAGTACTTGCATTAATAATTTTTACACTGGCTACGTATTGAAAGAATATTTTAGATATATTAAGTTAACTAAAATTATTATTATTTTCACTCCTTTTACTTTAGAAAATATAGCTATAAAAATAATTAAAACTACAAGTATGGCTCACATTATATTTTATTGGACAGTGCTGCTCACGGACAATTTCAGATAAGCTTTTTGATGAGCCTGTCTTCATAAATAATGCCTGGATTGTTACCTATTTTAAGGTGTTCCCCCCAAACAAAGAGACTCAATTATTATATATTCACCAATTCTCAAGAGAGCTTAGAGAGATAAAAATTATGGCTATCTTGGAAAAGGCAAACAGAAAGACATTTCTCTTTGTTTTTCTTCCAAAACATCTAGTGAGAAAAATGCACAGTAAATTTCTTAGTTAGAAATATCTCAAAACTATCAGCACTGCTCTGAGATTAAAACATGGACAGAAAGTAAGAAAAGCTAACTTCCTTTATGTTACAATAAATTATGTGGCATACTGTTTCTGGTTACTCTGGGTTTCTGTTTCCATGTCTCAAGCACAGAGCCGGCGCCTTAATCTTCTTCCATCTAGACCCCACCTACCATGGAAATCATCACCTTGTTTTCCATGTCTTTGCAAAGAAAAATGATCAG
The DNA here is from genome assembly GCF_007565055.1 of Rhinopithecus roxellana. Lineage (NCBI taxonomy): Eukaryota > Metazoa > Chordata > Mammalia > Primates > Cercopithecidae > Rhinopithecus > Rhinopithecus roxellana. The sequence continues at coordinate 121,431,935 of NC_044550.1, read as the reverse complement.
ACTGTGGCAGACAAAGTCAGGTTCCACCAAAAGTTTTAACCTTCTATCCTTATAGAAAATTTAATTTTCTACCTTGACACAGTTGGCCATGCCACATCTAGATATACTGTGTAGACAGATTATTGCAAAGCAGAATTATCAGACCATCAGCCACCGTCAAGTTATTTTCCTCATTCAGTAAATGTTTCCTTCAGTTTCACTTACTTTTTTATTCTCCTTCTCATAGAACATGGCTCTCTTTATATCTGACTCTATTAGTATCATTTCAATCAAGTGATTTGCACGTCTCTGGCTCTACCTTCAGTGCCCTCTTGGATTTCATAAAAAGGCATGGCTTTTGTGACTTGAGTGGTAAAAAACACAGTGTTCTGATCCAGTGCCCAAGTTAAATAATATAGGAAATCACTCTTTCTTGAAGGTGGATGCTTTTCTTCAGAAATAAATTTGATGATAATTTTAATTGCTACTAATATAAAGTCAACACTCATTTTAGAAAAAACAATAGACATGGCTTTTCATTGAAATTTAAAATGCTTGAAAAGTCTCATATTAATTGATGTCTATAGTCTTCTAATTCATGTACTGAAAACTGTGCCAAAATCTAGTATCCTATCTGCATTTCATAAGATGTGGGTAAAGGTCTTGATTTTGCTTTCTTTTTAGTGCTTGATTTTCCAGAAAACATTACATTTCTAAACTGATATACTGAAAACTATACTAAAATTGACATGATTCAGCTGCAATTAAGCAAAGTAAGACACGATCCAAAAAATTCCTTCTCAGGAACATTATGAAAGATATATGAGTTTCCATTAAACTAAACTTTTTCTGGCAAGCATTTTCACGGGATAGTTCCATTAGCTTGTTTATTTATGTTTTATTTATCAACTCTAATGTAGATATTATTCTAATGATGTTAGAGTTTTTTTAGATATTGACATCTATGAAAATATTAAGTTAGGTGGTTATTAATATTTCATATTAAGAGAGGTGATAGAGGAGTGATCTTCAATTCCAGTATACGGTAACAGAATTTTAAAGGCACTGTTTCACTACTGAGCTGTATTAGTGAATAGGGTTGATTATACAAAACCCTTCTGAAAATAAATTTAAGAACCATTTTAGTGACTGGGTGGTTGGTGAAAAATCTTAATGAAAAATAGTTTAAATCCATCTTCTATTGCCTTCACATTCCATAGTTGAATTTTTAATTTCACAAAGATGAGAAAATACACTATGTTTAGTCCAAAAAAAATAAAAATTAACCAGTGTTTTAATTCACTGGGTTGAATTGTCCAGTTTTATATGAAATAAACACAATAGAGTTTTTAATTAAGGCTTCTAAATATGGTATGCCAATAATGACCAACTCAATCTATTTGTTCTGCTCCAGTCCTCTGCTGAAATTATTTGCAGTAAGACCACCAAGTTACCAATGCTGTCCTTATGTTGAATGCCAAATTTCATTGCTTCATTGATTTGATGTCATTGGCATATATGATCTCATATAATATTTAGTAATTTAAAATCTCACCTTGCATTGCCCTTTGTGCAAATGTTTTTTTCTTGGTTTTGCTTGTACTCTGAGGCTTTTCACACAGATTTCCTTATGTGGTTCCTGTCTTAATGTTTAAATGAAGGGATTTTATTGAAGAGATTATTTACAGAAGTGTTGGAAGGGTTAAGATAACAAACTAGGGAAACAGCATGCAGCAACTCACAAAAGAAGCCATTACCACTCCTAGGCTTGAAGGGGATAGTACTCCTGAAACACATTGAGAACTGGATCCAGGCAAGAGGACCCAACTGGTGCATGCTTTAACTGAAGAAGGATTCAGCAACTTATAGAGAAAGAGTGATATGGCAGGGGGCCAGGGAAATGCTGGGTAGAGGAAAGCAGGGTCCTTGGCAAGGGTTCTGCCCTCCTGCCTGTGCCGACGGACCTAGGTAAGGACAGGCACTCCAGTTTTCATGTCCAAATGTTGATTTTCTAAGATCATCCTGACCCACCACGTCCCCATCCTGTACCTATAAAAACCCTGAGACACTAGCACGCACACACACAAGCAGCTGGATGTCGAGAGGAACACACCGGCAGAAGAACACACACCGGCAGAAGAACACACCAGCAAAAACCAGCAGAGGCCAGGAGGCCATCTACAGCCGGACTGCGGGGAGCTCAGTCGAGGGCGGTCAGAGGAGAGCCCCACTGGTAAGCGGCCTGACTTCAGGGAGAGACCATCCCCCTTCTGGCTCGCATCCATCTGCTGAAAGCTATCTGCATCATTCAATAAAACCAGCACTCGTTCTCTAAGCCCACGTGTGATCCGATTTTTCCAGTACACTAGGACAAGAACCCCGGGATACAGAAAGCCCTCTGTCCTTACGATAAGGCAGAGGGTCTAATTGAGCTGATTAACACAAGCCAGTTACAGGTGGCAAAACTAAAAGAGCACACTGTAACGCCTGCCCGGTGGGGCTTCAGGAGCTGTAAACATTCACCCCTGGACACTGCCTTGGGGTTGGAGCCCATGACCATGACCTGCCCATCTGCATGCTCCCCCTAAGGATTTGAACAACAGGGCATGAGTCACACCCCTAGTCACAAGTCCTGCGAGGGGAATAAGGGAACTTTTCCTCTTTCAACAGTATCATAGTAGAATGGATCATGGAGAAGGAAATTTCCCAATCTCTCTCTGATTTCTCTGTAATGATCTCAATGCCTCTTTCTTGTAAAACCTAAAAGGAAGCCAGTCAGAAAAGAGCTTGGATAAACAGTCTCTAAAGGTCAGCTCCCTGGGTACTAGAGCTGCGCAAAGATGTCAGAGAAGGTGTCTGAGGTGGGAGTGGAGGCAAACAGAAAATCAAGAATATATAGCGAAAAAAAAAAAAAAAAACATCTATAGTATCTTTTTATTTTCAAAAGTCAGAAAACACCCACCCCTCCCCCCCGCACACACAAAATAGACTATTTAGCTATCCTTAGACATAAAGTAATCCTAAATTACAAACTATGAAGAAAAACTACTAACACTTTATATTGCCACACTTTCCTAATCTAATAGGTAAAGAATGAAATTTCATTTTAAGAATCATTTTGTGGTATGGTTGGCCAACTGTATTTGATTTCTTCTATGTAAAGTGTTTACTGGATTATTTTGTCCACTTTTTTTAAAGAACTGTTGACTTTCTTATGTATAAAAACATCTTATAACTAAACAAATAATCCATATGTCAATTATGTTGCAAAAACTCCATCCCATCACTGATTAGAGTGATCAACCTTCAGTAGTTTTGTATATTTCAGAATTTTTCTATCCATATGCAGCTATATATGTGTATACTTTTTCTATATGAGGGATGTATTCCCTTTATCATACATCTTAACTTACAAGCTATTCAGTATTTGCTTAATAAGCTTTTACTTTTTTTTGTTTATAATATATATGCAGAAGTTATTTTTTAATCATCAATATATATTAACACTCTCATTTTAAAGACTGGTAACACTACAATGTATGTAATTTTTTTTTTTCAGAAAGGATCTCACTCTATCACCCAGGGGGTGTGCAGTGGTGTGATCATAGATCACTTCAGACTCAAACTTTTGGCCTCAAACATTCCTCCTGCCTTGGCCTCCCAAAGTGCTAGGATCAGAGGTGTAAGCTATCACGCATGATCTGTATGTAATATTTCACTGAAACATGTTTCATACTTCTGATTGGTCATTTCTGGTACTTAATACTACAAGTAATGCTACATATTGTACATGTATCTTTTTAAATGTATACCAGTATATCTGTAGGAAATCATTGGGTTGAAGATTATGAGCAATTTCAGTCTTGACAGTTACTATCAAGTGGTTAATCAAAAGAAAAAGTGCCAATTTAATTCCATTAATGGTGAGTGAGAGCCTGTGTCAATCAAATATTTTAATTTTTGCCAACGTGAGAGGCAAAAAATGGAATGTCATTGTCATATTAATTTGATTGTCTTTGATTCTGAGTGAAACTGGTTATACTTTGAATTCGACAAGGCATTTGCATTTCTTCTATAAATTGTCTATACATAATATTTGCTGGTTATATATATATATATGTGCAGGTATATGTGTTTATATAAAATCTACTCTATTGATTTTAAGAAGTTATTTAAATTTCATAATTGTTTTTCACTTAATCTTTCTTGGGGTGAGAAAAGTAGACATATCCAAAGAATAGAATACAAACCATAAATGAAGCAAATGCATATATGGAGATTTAGAGATGTGACATTTTACACCAATAAGAGAAAAGATTGTTTTATTAAAGTGGTTTGGAATAACTGCTAGCAATCTGGAATAAATAAATCTGTATCTTCACCCTTTTACCACAATAATTTTTAGACAGATCAAAGTGGAACGTGTAAAAATTAATGTCATAAGGAATAAATAAACGAGTGCATTTATTTATTATTTTAGTGTAGGAAATAACTTTTCTCATGGGACACACACCCCAGGAACTATAGACAAAACTATTGTTAAAATTGCCTATACCAAAATTATTAAATGTAACTACAGGAGAAAATCTTACAAAGAAGTACAAATGGCAAATAATAAACTAAGAATATGTTTTTTGAAGATATAAAGGCATTAAAGATAACACATTAACAACACAATAACCCACTAAAAATGGATAGGTTATATAAACAAGAAATATTATAAATTTACAAACTTATCATAATAAACAACATGCAATTTAAAATAAAAAATTAATATCATCTTTACCATAAACATTACCAAAACCAAAAGTATTAAGTAATATTAATCTGACATTTTCATACACTGGTGAAGGGAAAAAAATTGACTCAATCTCCTTAGAGAACAATTTAACAAAAATAAAAATTCAAAGGCACAAATTATTTGATTTAGAAATTTTACTTCTGGGAATATATTCTTATATGTACACATATACAAAATATAAGTACTGGCATTTATTAACAGTGCTGTTGTCCATCAGCATATTGTTAAATGAAGAAAGTACAGCACTGAGGAATATGTAGGGAATGCTCCCGTTTGTGTTGACAATTGGGACTCAGGACTTAGACTGGGATAAAAACTTTTTATTGTGCATATGTTCAATTGCTACCATTTGAATTTGTTCTTTTATTACTATCGATGCAAATAATAAGAGTATTACTATCTAATATCCTGGCACTTAATATCATAGTAACATTTCACAACTCTAGATAAACTAGATATCTAGTAATACTGAAATCTTAACCTACACTGCACTGTATTTCAGAGATTGACATGCAATGAACAATGAAAAATGGCAGACTGAAGCTTTTAGCAAAGGCTGTCTGTAACCCTAACTCTCAAAACTTATGACCCTTATAAACTGGGATTTTTGGAGCGTGATCTGTTACCTTCTCTATTTCACTTAAACCCTCAGACACACACCAATTCAATCTAAGGCAGGTTTTCAGTATCATCACATTACAACATCATGGCAGGAAGAGGCAGATATATGCAAAGAAAGACAAAGAAAGCAGACCCTAGGACGTTGAAAAGGACAAGTTAACTTCAAGAGTAAAGGAGAAATGAGAGATAAATTCAAATGGTGCTAGCCATTTAACACAAATTAACTTCATTCATTGGCTGATCTAGCCTGTTCAGTGTGGGATCTAATAAACAGATTTCTCCTTTGGGAGAAATAAGGAGGAAAATGTGAGGCTAAAGCCTTGAAATCTTCCTTTTCTCTAGAACCTACAAAGCTGACAATTCTCAAGTCTATACTACAAACTCACTCTTCTATTCAGTAGACTAGAGCTGTATTCTAACTCAACTAACTCTCTCAGTTTGGCTATCCCACCATTATCTCAAAATTAACTTGTCTAAATTGAACCTATAATTTTCTTCTAAACCTGTTCTTCTTACAATGATTATCCCTGTCCCTTCTGAAAACCTACCAGTGACCCAGGCACAATGTAAAATTGCCATAGTCTTCCTCCAAGTGGCCTTGTACTGAGGCAAGAGGGATCCCTGCATGGAGTCACACATTTAGAGGAGACTGAACATCACACACACACACACACACACACACACACACACACACACACACAGATACATACAATTATAAAGGGAGGCGTGAGCACCTCTGTCACTCTGGATCTGGCACTCAGCATTGGCACAAGGTGAACGGTATAACCATTTTTTTTTTCTCTTGACTAACTAGCACCCTTTAGAATCCATGAGAAAGGTTCTCACATCTCTTGTCCGATAATCTTGAAACAAAAGGGAACATTTCTTAATGATGAGAAGATGTGGGGATTGTGTCACTACTGACTTCACAAAGAGAACTGGTTTGGAGCGGTATGAAGATTCAGGCTGTGGATGTGCTTAGTTAAATGAAAAGATAAATTAATGAACTTACCAAATCCTTCTTCAGCAAGCGTGACTATAATAAATGTTTGCAATAATGAAATATCATTTCCCATTAGCACCAAGCATCCATTTTCTTGTTCTATTCATATCCCAATTTGTAGTTCCAGAGGTCCTCAATAATTAGTATTGTATTTCCAAAACTGCTCAATGGAGACTGCAGAACACTTAGCAATTATAAAAATTCGTATTGATTTATATATGTAATAGTACATATATATTTGCATGTATAGAGGTGTAGAGGAAACATATATGAAGCATGATACCAATTCTCTACATTAGCAACTAGATAGACAGTGAATGTCAAAACTGTACTTAAAATGATTATTTTTATTATAGTATTCATATTGCATTTTAATTATAATATATAATTTGAATTATTTTGGAGGCAAAACTCTTCATAAAAGTATAATAAACAACTTTTACTTATATTTACAATTTTGTTGAAAATATACTAAATTATATATATTTTAAGTAAAATTACATTTTAGTTTTTAATTCCTTAAATGATTGCTATTATGTAACAAATGCTGACCAAAACACTCAGACATGTACAATAATTATTAAATTGAGTTGTCTTTGATATTTTACCAACATCATCATATAATAATCACAGATTAACACCGTGGTTAATTTATTGTTATAAAGCTCTATTTTTCAAGATAGGAGAATAGAGCATATTTTAGTTGAAAGGCTGATGGTTCTATTTATAACATTTAAAGAATGTCTTTGACTCAGATACTGGCACCTTGAAATGTGTGGGACCAGCCTGGTCTTCTTTTTCCACATCCAATCCCCGTCCTGATACTAACCCAAGTCCTACTACTCCAGTTCCTAAATACTTCTTGAATCTTTCCCTTTATCTGCCATTTATTTATTCACATTCTCATGGATTTAACCTAGATGATTACAATAGTCTTCCCTGAACTGGTCTCATTTTCTGCATTCTAACTCTCATCAAATCAATTTATCACAATTCAAAAAAGCAATTTTTCTATATATTGAACAAGTTGATATAATCGTCTTGCTTTAAGTACATAAAAAGCCCCCAATTATGAATAAAACCTGAACGTGTTATCACAACATTCAAGAACACTGCATGATTTTTTTTGCTTGGCCCCTTGTAATTTTCTCATATGCCTTATTCCTGGTCTTATATTCTAGGTCATTTTTAATAGACTATTTTTTAAATTAGTTGTAGGTTCACAGCCAAATTGAAAGGAAAGTACTCAGACTTCCCGTATGTTCCCTGTCTCCACACATAAACAGCTTCCCCGGATATCAACATCCTGCAGCAGAGTGGTATATTTATTACAGTCAAGGAACATACATTGAAACATTATCTCCCAGAGCACATGGTTTATACTAGGGTTCACCCTGGTGATGTGCACTCTGTATTTTTTAACTGTTCATAATGATGTATAAATGTGTCATGTCAATATACTCACCATTACAGTATCATACAGCAGCGGTCCACAAACTTTTTGGCACCAAGGATGGATTTTGTAGAAGATAATTTTTCCAAAGACCAGGCTGCAGTGGGGTGGCATGGGGATGATTCAAGCACATTACATTTATTGTGCACTTTATTTCTATTATTATTACGTTGTAATATATAATAAAATAATTATACAACTCACTATAATGTAGAATCCATGGGGGCCCTGAGCTTTTTTCCTGCAACTGGACAGTCCCATCTGGAGGTGATCGGAGACAGTGACACATCATCAGGCATTAGATTCTCATAAGGAGCTCGAAACTCAGGTCCCTTGCAGTTCACAGTAGGGTTTATGCTCCTATGAGAATCTAATGCCACCATTAATCTGACAGGAGGCGGAGCTCAGGCAGTAATGTGAATGATGGGGATCAGTTGTAAATATAGATGAAGCTTCGCTTGCTCACCTGCCATTCACCTCCTGCTATGTGGCCCTGGCCTCGTTCTAAAAGCCAGGGACTATATGTACTCTTCTGTGGCCCAGGGGTTGAGGACCTCTGTCATATATACAAGTTTCACTGCCCTAAAAATCTCTATGCTCCACCTATTCATCCCTTCCTTTTCTCTAATCCTTGGAAACCAATGATCTTTTTACTGTCTCCACAGTTTTGCTTTTTCCAGAGTGTTATATAGTTAGAATTATATATTATGTAATCCTATCAGACTGGCTTAATTCATTTACTAACATACCTGTAAGATTCCTACATGTCTCTTCTGTCTTACTAGCTCATTTCTTTTTAATGCTGAACTATATTCCATTGTCTGGATAAACCATCTATTGACGGGTATCTCGGTTGCTTACAAGTTTTGACAATTATGAACATAGCTGCTATAAACATTTGTATGTAGGTTTTTGGACATTAGTTTTCAGTTAATTTGTGTAAATAACAAGGAGTGCAATAATTAGATTTCATAATAAAAATATGTTCAGTGTCATAAGAAACCACCAAACCACCTTCTAAAGAGGCTGTACCATTTTGCATTATCACTAGAATGAATAAGAGTTCCTGTTGCTCCACATCCTTGTCAGCATTTGGTGTTAGCATTTTGGATTTTGACCATTCTAGCAGGTGAGTAGTAGTATCCTGCCATTGTTTTAATTTGTAATTCGCTAATTACATGAATGTTGAGCATCTTTTCATATGCTTATTTGCCACCTGTATATCCTCTTTGGTCAAGTGACTGTTCAGATGTTTTTCCCATTCTTTAATGTGGTTATTTTCTATTTTTAATTTTTCTTTGTATATTTTGGATAACAGTCTTCCATCAGATACGTCTTTTACAAATATTTCCTCCCAGTCTGTGTCCTGCCTTTTTATTATCTTGTCAGTGTCTTTTGCAGAGCAGAAGTGTCAGTCAGTTCCCTTCAATATTGAAGGGGGAAAAAAAAAAACACAAAGACTACTCAGGTCTACATTTTTCCTTTAATATTGTCTTAAGTATTCCCAGTCTTTCACCTCACCATAAAATCTTTAGAATCAGTTTGTTGATATCCACATAATAACTTGCTAGGATTTTATTCGGTGTTATGTTGGATCTATATAACAAGCTGGGAAACTCTGAAATCTTGATAATATTAAGTATTCCTATCCACAAAATTGGAATAAAATGATATATATTTTCATGTATTTACTTCCTCTTTGGTTTCTTTCATATGACTCTTTTTCTGTCTTTTTTTTTAGCACATAAATTATACTTTTCAAAAGCTTTTCTTAGTGGTTCTGTGTACGGAATTGGTGGGTTCTTGGTCTCACTGACTTCAAGAATGAAGGAAGCCGCAGACCCTTGCCATGACTGTTACAGTTCTTAAAGATGGTGTGTCCGGAGTTTGTTCCTTCTGATGTTCAGATATGTCTGGAGCTTCTTCCTTCTGGTGGGTTCCTGGTCTTGCTGTCAGGAGTGAAGCTGCAGACCATCAGGTGAGTGTTAAAGCTCTTAAAGGCAGCGTGTCTGGAGTTGTTCATTCTTTCCAGTGGGTTCGTGGGCTCGCTGGTTTCAGGAGTGAAGCTGCAGACCTTCGCGGTGAGTGTTACAGCTCATAAAGGCAGTGTGGACCCAAAGAGTGAGCAGCAGCACGATTTATTGCAAAGAGTGACAGAACAAAGCTTCCGCATTGTGGAAGAGGACGGGTGGCCGCTAGCTGGGCAGCCTGCTTTTATTGCCTTATCTGGCCCCACCCACATCCTGCTGATTGGTCCATTTTACAGAGAATTGATTGGTCCACTCTACAGAGAGCTGATTGGTCCATTTTGACAGAATGCTGATTGGTGCATTTACAATCCTTGGGCTAGACACAGAGTCACAGAGTGCTAGTTAGCTAGATACAGAGTTAGCTAGATAGAGTACCAATTGGTGTATTTACAAACCTTGAGCTAGACACAGTGTACTGATTGGTGTATTTACAATACTTGAGCTAGACACAGAGTCACAGAGTGCTAGCCCTCCAAGTCTCTACTAGGTTAGCTAGATACAAAGTACCAATTGGTGTGTTCACAAACCCTGAGCTAGACACAGAGTGCTGATTGGTGCATTTACAATCCTTGAGCTAGACACAGAGTGCTAGGTGGAAAAGTTCTCCAAGTCTCTACTAGGTTAGCTAGATACAGAGTGCTAATTGGTGCACATAGGATCCTCCCGCTATATATAAAAGTTCTCCAAGTCCCCATCCAGTTCAGGAGCCCAGCTGACTTCACCCAGTAGATCCTGCATGGGGGCTGCAGGAGGAGCTGTCCACCAGTCCCAAGCCCAGCAGCGCCTGCACTCGACAGCCCAAGATCCGACCGGGTGCCACCGAGCAGGGGTTAGCGCCTGTAGGGGAGGCTCAGTCGGCGCGAAGCCCACCGCAGTGGGGGGAGCTCAGACATAACAGGCTACAGGTCCTAAGCTCTGCCCTGTGGGGAGGCAGCTAAGGCCTGGCGAGAATCTGAGTGTGGTGGCGGGCGGGCAATGCTGGGGGACCCTGAGCAACCTCTGCAACTGCTAGCCTGGGTGCTAAGCCCCTCACTGCCCTGGGCTGGCGGTGCAGGCTGGCCGCTCCCTGTGCGGGGGCCCACAGAGCCCGCGCCCGCAGGAACTCACACTGGCCCAGGAGCGCAGCCCCGGTTCCCACCTGCGCCTCTCCCTCCACACCTCCCCGGAAGCAGAGGGAGGAGGCTCCGGCCTCAGCCAGCCCAGAGAGGGTCTCCCACGGTGCCGTGGCCGGCTGAAGGACTCCTCAGGTGCTGCCAGAGTGTACTCTGGGGCTGGAGGCCAAGGAGGCACTGAGAGTGAGGGCTGCTAGCACATTGTCACCTCTCAGTTCCTCTAGAATTTGCAATATACATTTACAACTATTACTGTTATATCAAGTTTACTTTCAGATAAAACTATACTGCTTCCCAGATTGTACAAGTACCTTACCATAGCAAATTATTTTTAATTCCTCCTTCTCATCTATTGTATCACTGTTGTCATTCATTTTACTTATTCATAGCTATAATTATTGACTATATTGTTGCTATTGTTATCTTAACAAAATATTATGTTAGATCAATTAAGAATAAGAAAAAGGTTTTTATTTTACCTTCTCTTATTCATTCTCAAATGCTTTTTCTTTCTTTATGTAGATCCGTTTCTGACCTCTGTCATTTCCCTAATCTCTGAAGAACTCCTTTTAACTTTTCTTACAAGGTAGGTCTACTGGCAACAAATTCCCTCATTTTTGTTGTGAGGAAGTCTTTATTTCTCCTTTGCTTTTGAAGGATAATTTCACAGGATACAGAATTCCATGTTGGTGGGTTTTTACTCTCAGCACTTTATTTCACCCCCCTCTTCTCTTGCTTTCATGAGTTCTGAGGAAAAGACTGATACAACTCTTATCCTTGCTCTTCTATACATAGAAATCCCTCACCCTTGCTTCTCTCAAGATTATTTTCTTTCCAGATTTTGCCTTTGAATTTACACTTTGAATATACCATGCTAGGTATATGCTATTTTTGTTTTTGTTTTGGCATTTATCATTCTTGATGTTCTCTGAGCTTCCTGGATCCGTGATTTGGTACCTGATGTCAATTTTGGGGAAATTCTTATTCATTATTTCTTCTATATTTCTACGGTTCCTTTCACTTTTTTTCTCCTATTATGTATATTTTACACCTTTTGTTGTCTCATAGTTCTTATATTCTGTTCTGAGGATTTTTGTTTGCTTGTTTCTCTTTGCTTGTCAACTTTAGAAGTTTTAATTGCGATATCCTCAAGATCACTGATTTTTTTTTCTCCACCTTGATTAGTCCACCAATGAGCCCATGAAAGGCATTCTTCATTTCTGTTACAGTAGTTTTGACTTTTAGCATTTTTATACGTTTTCTTTTTTTTTTTTAGAATTTCTACCCCTCTACTTAAATTACCTGCCTGTTGTTGCATGTTGCCTACTTTTTCCATTAGAGTCCTTAGCAAATTTATCACAGTTTTTAAAAATTCTTTGTATGATTATTCCAACATTTCTGCCAAATGAGTCTGTTTCTAATGCTCGCTCTATCTCTTCAAACTTTGTTTTCTGCTTTTCTTATGCCTTGTATATATTGAAAGCTGTACATAATGTATTGCGTAAAAGAAACTAGTGAATATGCTCTTATTGCTCTTAGTGATGTGGTGGTAAGATGTGGGGAAAGAGAAAGTAGTCTAGAGTCCTATGATTAGGTCTCAGTCTTTTAGTAAGCCTGTGCATAGGGGTCATGACCTTCACAGCTGCTTCTCAGTTCCCCTCACCCTCACCCTTAGGTGGGACAGGATGTTTAGATTGGGATACAGTTGGGCTCTGGCAAAACCCCAATAGGTTCGACTCTAGTAAATTATTTCCTCTTGACATCAGGGATTAAGAAGAACAGAATGCTCTGCATTTATTACATAATAGTTAATTTTTTTCCTCCCTCAACTGAAGGCATGAGAGCATTTTTCACCAATATTATCTGTAAGAACCTGATAGGGCTTCTGGAGGTAAAACTCACAAGTGTGGCGCTCCCACCAACCCAAGCCTGGACCTCCTGGCGTTTTTACATCTTAGACTTGATTCATCAGTATTATGTCAATTCTGTATCTGCCTTTCTGCCTCTCCAATTTGAAAGACAACAGTTTGTCTTGTGATATCAATTCTCTGGTGGATCTAAGACGAGTTGTATATTTTCAGTTTTTGCAGCATTTTACTGTTAAGACAAAGTGAGATCTTCCAGGCTTCCTTACATGATGAAGCAGAAAACTGCAAATGTTGTTAACTGTTCATTTTCTTAATGTCTTGGTATCTCTCTTACCTCGAGGTCTTAACACAAGTTACTGTACTTACTTGAGCTTCTCTGCACTTGCTGCAGCATTCTACACAAATCTACACTAGGTCACAAGGATTTAGATTGCTTTTTGCTAGTTTTACTTGAAGTGGGAAGCTATATACTCAGGCAGTGTCTATACAAGTCATCAGGATATTATTATTTAACAAGGAACAGAAAACCAACCCAAATTAGCTTAGGCTGAAAAAGGAAATCTGTTGGCTCATTTAATAAGAAAGTACATTCTTATTATACTTGCTTCATGCATTGCTTGCTTCATGCATGACTCCATTCAGAGGTTCCAATGTTACCAATAAAATCCTCTCTCCACATTTTCAAATGGACAATGTCCTCATCTCAACAAAGATGGGAGTTCTAGGCTTGCTGTTTCCTTATCGCTAATATTTCTGTCATGGAAGTATCATGGTCCCTTTCCTATCAACATACATACACACACACACACACACACACACACACACACACACACACACACACATATATAGAGAGAGAGAGAGAGAGGAGAGAGAGAGAGAATCTTGCTCTGTCACCTAGGCTGGAGAGCAGTGGCGTAATCTTGGCTCACTGCAACCTCTGCCTTCTGGGTTCAAGCAATTCTTCTGCCTCAGCCTCCCGAGTAGCTGGGATTACAGGCGCGTGCCACGACACTTGGCTAATTTTTGTATGTTTAGTACAGACAGGGTTTCACCATATTGGTAAGGCTGGTCTCTAACTCCGGACCTCAGGTGATCCACCCGCCTTGGCCTCCCAAAGCGCTGGGATTACAGACGTCAGCCACAGTACCCAGCCCCAATATCTATATTAATCATCTGAAAAGTCCTGATGCTGTTATTGTTCTCGAAAGTAAGTTATTCTTACAAGCCAGCATGGATTATGTTATTTGTCCAGTAGCCAGGAGTCTTCCATATAGAGGAGATGAATTTACCCCAAGGAAGGAATATAGACAAGATATAAAGGTCACACATAAATTCTGTGTTTTTTAACCTAGCAGGGTCTCAAAAAAAGGTTCAGATAATGGATTTAGCCATCTGAATGGACAATTGAAATTTCTTACACATAACATCATTTTTATTTACTTTTTGCACATGAAGCTGAAATTCACTGAAAATTTACTAAATCTCTCACCCAATTTTAGTTTTGTAATAGCCTCTAACAAATATACGTCCGTTAACAGTGAAGAAAAATACAACGTAAATTAACAGCAGCTGTGCCTCTAAAATATCTTGTTTCTTTTTCCCCAAATTATCTTTATTGCAATTCTTACATTGTTTTTACAATTATAAGTTTTGGGAAAAAAAGAATTCTTGAAAACAAGAGAATTATTTTAAAACATTTTGAAGATTGTTTCTATTGTTATAGAAACAACCAAACCACCTGCTATTTAAAGAAACACCAATTTTGCAATTGTATCTGCCTTGAATGTGAATTTAATGATCTCTCCATTATTATAACTTGATAAGAACCACTTATATTTGTCCAACTCTATTTTGAAGAGTTTAAACCATTTTTGACAACACCAGCTATTACATTCTTCGTATTAAAGATGTGATTATTTTCAGCCATACAGAAAAACTAAAACAACAGAAGAAATTCTGATTTGCTTTATTTACTTATTGAATTGCAGAAAAGACTGAAAGAGGGAGTTGATATTATCACCAGCTGACTCTGTAGTACTCTGCTTGGTCATAATTTCCTGATTCCTTCATTCTAAATATTTATGGAGTGACAGCCTCCAAGGCCGACTCTGTGCTAGATACCACATTTTTTTACATTCTTTCTAGTTGTCTTCCAATTATTTTCCTTGAACAAAAATCTAGTACAATTCTTGCTATTTGTTTATGTTTCTGTCATTTATTATTTACTTTTAAAATTTTGGCAGCACATATAATCATATGGAGATGATAAAAATATCCACAGGAAACTTAAAAATTGAACATTTTAGTCAGACTATACACTACAACATTTCTAAAACGAACTATTAATATGTACATATTTTCAATAAAGAACAAATTTTTATTTTGTTTGCTACAAAAATCAAAATGCAACCATTAAATGTCATGAATGCAAAAAATTAGCAAAAGATTCAAGCAGATAATTCATGAAAGGAAAAACAAAAATATCCAATTAAAAATAAAAAGCTTAAGCCTCATTAATAATCAAAGAAAAAACAAGTAAAACCAGATGCAATTTCTGTCTATAAAGCTGGCAAGATTTAAAAACTTTACTACTATGTTCTATAAAATCATTCGTGAGAAAGGCCCTCTTCTATGCCAGTGATGGAAACATTTTTGGAAAGCAATTTGGCACACAGATTGTGAACTTTTACTATTTTTATATTTTATAGCCTTTAATTCATAAGTTTGACTTTAAGATAAAATCCCAAGGAAATAATTACAGATGCAAGTAAAGATTTTCATACATAATTATCATTATAGTTTTATTTTATTTATTTATTTATTTATTTATTTATTTATTTATTTACTTACTGAGACAGAGTCTTGCTCTGTTTCCCAGGCTGGAGTGCAGTGCCATGATCGATCTTGGCTCACTGCAACCTCCGCCTCCTGGGTTCAAGTTATTCTTTTGCCTCAGCCTCCCAAGTAGCTGGGGCCATAGGTGTGCACCACCATGCTCGACTAATTTTTGTATTTTTAATTGAGACGGGATTTCACTATATTGGCCAGGCTGGTCTTGAACTCCTGACCTCATGATCCGCCTACCTCAACCTCCCAAAGTGCTAGGTTTACAGACATGAACCACCACACCTGGCCTATAGCATTATATATAATAATGATGAGGAAGAAAACATTTCCAATTGCCACCATGAGGGAATAGTACATACGTGCAGAAAATGGAGGATTATGTGTTCTTTAAAATTTATTTATGAGTAATTATCATTTACATGAAAAAATTTGCACTATCCAATGCTGTATTCAAAGTAGGACACAAAAGCACACTATAGATATATGTATAGAAGTAGAAAGAGATAGCTTTAGGGGCGAAATCCCGAGTATCATTATTATCAATGATGAGATCATTGTTGATGGTTATTTCCTTATTTACATGTTTCTAAGTATTACACATTTTCTTCAATTAGTATATATTTATTTTTAAAATACAGTACAATTTACTTTAAAAAGTAACTTGTGGATTCTGGCTCAGAGTAGCAGATTAAATACAAATTTTTCTTTAAGATCCTCATAAAAGGACAATAAAGAATAAAATGTATAAATAAATTTAATAAAGAGGAATAAAAACTTTTGGCCCACAAAATTCATTGCAGATGGAGAAGGGATACAAAAATAGAGGGAGACAGCCTTCCAGTTATAACACCTCTGGGTTAATTTATAAACGGGGTGAAATAGTTTCCATCTACACCTACCCCTATACAATGCACACCTACAAAGTGGTGGGGTTGGGTGGGGTGGTTTGTTTCTAATGAAACTGAAATGGCTCTATGTGGGTAAACTGGAATGATTGGCATTTACCCCCCAAGAAAAACTATCCCACTTTCGCAATTACAGAAATTCCAGTTCTCTGCTCACTTATTCTAAAGTGAAGTCTGCCAATTGAAATGTCCCATTTGTAAACCTGACATTACTAGTTATTGTCAATGTGACAGGATAATCAATAAATACTAGTAATTGAAGAAAAAATCTTACAGCAAGGGAAAGATCAGGATGAACAAATTTGAAAACCTTCCTCGGTGGAAATATTGATTATCTTGGAATTGAAAAGAACTTTAAAAAGTTGACCCACAATCTCACAGATGTTTAAAAAAAGTATTGCAATCCCAAAATAAGGACATGACATTATTAGAAATAAAGTGCTAAAAATCATCTATCATAAGACATCAATAGACAATGGCTACAACAGACTAATCAAGAAATATCAATTTAATTTTATGAAGTAGAGCTAAAAGATGAACTAAAAACAGAAAACCAATTAGAAAATTGTAAAATGGTCCTAGTGAAAGAGACTGAAGAAAGAAGGAGGTATAATAGCAGGCTTGTTTTTAGGTTAAGGTTTTCCTCACTCCCTGAGTTTTGAAACCATGCACTTGTATTACTTTGTTACAAATTAATGTGTTAAAAATAGAAGAAAAAAATGTGTTTCAAAATGTTCCTTCTCAAAATAATAAGATTTCTAAACAAAAAATCATATTTTGAAATTCACAATTGCTTTAACTCTGACTCAAATACTGAGTAGTGAAAATAGACACAGAAAGTCATCTCCAAAGTATTAAATGGAAAGATTTACTTTGTTGTTGTCATTGAATTTCTGTAGTCAAATATGTACTATATGTGAGTTAAAGACTGAAAAGAAACTTTAGAAATTCAAGTTTAGATAAGCCACGTACATGAATAAAATAGTCCAAGAATTTTACAAAATATTGACTATGTCATTGCTAAAGAGTCAATGTCAACAAAAATTAAGTCCTGCTTTAAAAATGTTGAGGCCTTTTCATTACTTCTCTTCTGTCTTTTCTATTCCTGACCTATTTCCATCATAACCACATGCTCATATTGCAAGGCGTTGCTAATTCTCTAGTCACAAGTTGAGTCTTGCAGCCTTTAGACTAATAATGCTCCTCAACTCAATCCCAGGAAGTCCCTGCTGAGATCAGGCTCTTTGACAGCCAGGATTCTTCAACTAATACAGACTACAAAACAGCTTTGAACAACTTGGGCTTGTCCAGCTTTGAACTTCCAAAAGAGAAGGCATTACGTGTCCCTTCCAGCCCAAGTTGGCAAAGAGCTTGGTAGACTGAAGGATCGGAAGGAAAATCAGTTGTCTAAAACATGAAAAAAGGGCAGAACAATGTTTCAAGATCTAATGAATTACGGCAAGAGTCTGTAAATGCTTCTCTGATGTGATCCCAAAAGACTACATATGTAAAAAGTCCATTGGAAAAGGTCAAAGGATATAATTGATTAAACAACTACATCAAAATTGAAAACTCACCTGTCAAAAATATCGGGAACACATGAAAAAAGCAAACAATGAAGTAATAAAATACTTCCAGTATATATGACGAAAAGAACGGGCACTGTACTATATGAAAAGGTCTTACCATTTAATGACAAGAACGTCAGTCAGAAAACAGATGAAGAAAAATAATGGATAGTACATACACATGCACATATTCACACACACAACAATCATATTTTAGAATATGTGATACTATTAATCATCAAAGAAATGAAAATTGACATATAAATGACATGGTATTTTTCACCTCTCAGTTTTTCATTTTTAAAAATAAGATTACTAAGTGGGACTAAAATATTCCAGACCTCATATAGTGTTGAAACTACTGTGTGAAACTGGTGACAGCTAGCAAAATTTTTCCACAAAGCATTTTGACAATATGTAACAAAAGTTTAAAACTGGTTATACCTAGTAGAGTCATAAGACTCTTCCTAAAAAATGCCAAAATGAAGGTTCCAGATCTGTGTATACAGTTGCTCAATATAGTACTGTTGCCAATAGTAATGAAGGAGAAATCTACACCTCTAACAGAAGATAAATTACTTAAATAATTCTGGATAGGTGACTCTCAAATCGATGCAAGCTTTCCAAGCACAATAAATTGCTAAATCTTTTTCATTCAGCCCTTCTTCTGGGGAGGGAAGTACAAAGGTAAGCACATATCATGTGCTTGTACAAGACTATCTAGGTTCAAATCCGAATTCTAAAATGTATAAGCAATTCACATGTTGCATGACCTTTAGCAAACTCGATTTCCTTATCTATAAAACAATGCTAATAGTAGTTCTACTTCACAGAGTAGTTGAAAATTTTAAATAAATACATATAAACCCTTAGAATAGTGCCAGGCACATAACACTAATGAACACTAACCATTATTATTTCATAATGATTAAATATTAATAATAGGTCTGGGGAGTGTGATGTCTCACGCTTGTAATCCCAGCACTTTGGGAGGCCGGGGTGGGCGGATCATGAAGTCAATAGATCGAGACTAGCCTGGACCACATGGTGAAACCCCGTCTCTACTGAAAATACAAAAATTAGCTGGGCATGGTGGCACGTGCCTGTAGTCCCAGCTACTCGGGAGGCTGAGGCAGGAGAATCACTTGAACCCAGGAGGTGGAGGTTGCAGTGAACCAAGATCCTACTGCACTCCAGCCCGGCCACAAAGCAAAACTCTGTCTTAAAAGAAAATAATAATAATAATAATAATAATAATAATAATAATAATAAAAGGGCTTAGTATTAACTGACAGACTTACAGCTAAAATTATTATCACCTTGTATCAATTATAACAGCAGAGAGGCAGTTGTAAAGGTTTTGAAATCAAACAAATGAGGATAAACATGCACAGATCAAATATTTATTGGGAGGATATCAAGAAATAATACATTTGACATGCATTTATAGTGACCAAAACGTGATAATGTGTCCATAATTGGTTCCTTCCAGTGGATTCTTGGTCTCGCTGACTTCAAGAATGAAGCCACGGACCCTCGTGATGAGTGTTACAGTTCTTAAAGATGGTGTGTCCGGAGTTTGTTCCTTCAGATGTTCAGATGTGTCCGGAGTTTCTTCCTTCTGGTGGGTTTGTGGTCTTGCTGACTTCAGGAGTGAAGACACAGACCTCCACAGTGAGTGTTACAGCTCATAAAGGTAGTGCAGAACCAAAGGGTGAGCAGCAGCAAGATATATTGTGAAGAGCAAAAAAACAAAGCCTCCACTATGTGGAAGGCCACCCAAGGGGTTACTGCTGCTGGCACTGGTGGCCAACTCTTATTCCCTTATTTGGCCCTGCCCACATCCTGCTGATTGGTCCATTTTACAGAGCACTGATTGGTCCATTTTACAGAGTGCTGATTGGTCCTTTTTTTTTTTTTTTTTTTTTTTTTTTTTTTTTTGAGACAGAGTCTGGCTGACTGCCTGGCTGGAGTGCAGTGGCACCGTCTCGGCTCACTGCAAGCTCTGCCTCTCAGGTTCACGTCATTCTCCTAGCTCAGCCTGCTGAATAGCTGGGACTACAGGCGCCTACCACCACATCCAGCTAATTTTTTGTATTTTAGGTAGAGAAGGGGTTTCACCATGTTAGCCAGGATGGTCTCGATCTCCTGACCTTGTTATCCACCTGCCTTGCCTTCCCGAAGTGGGTCCCTTTTCACAGAGTGCTGATTGGTGCATTTACAAACCTTTAGGTAGACACAGAGCACTGATTGTTGTGTTCACAATCCTTTGGCTAGACAGAAAAGTTGTCTGAGTCGCCACCCAAACCAGAAGCCCAGGTGGCTTCACCTCTTAGTAATACTCAAATGCACATTGTCATCATTATGAATATCAAAAACATATACTGCAAATGAGTATACTAAATGTATTTCTTTTTTATTGTGGAAAATTTCAAATACAAGATAGAAATACAAAAAAGCAATTTAAAAATCCTCTCGTAGATACAATTCTAAGCATTTTAATACTTTTCAATAAACGGCCAATCTTGTTTCATTTATGCATACTCTCTCTGCCATCCTCTCAACACTGGATTATTTTGAAGCAAGTTCCAGACAACATCTCATTGATAGTGACAGAGGCAGCCAAATGCCTAAGCAGATAGGCATGGTATTCAGTGAAACCGCATCTCCAAGCCAAAGACAGTTTAAAGCCCAAAAGCCAAGTCACTGAGAACTAAAGTTAAATCCTAGGACTGTATTGAGAATTTGTCTTCCCATTTGGTGTGCTTTTTATCTGATTCGTCCCCCTTCACCTATTTGACAGATACCCTTTCCTAATTGGTTTTCTACACTATTGTGCCCACCTTCCAGTGGTGCCTTTGCTTTAACCTTTTTTTACATAGTCCTAAACCAATCAGGATGCGCTCCCCATCCTGTGCCTATAAAGACCCCAAACTCAGTCAGTAGAGGGAGGGATATGGTTTGGCTGGGTCCCCACCCAAACCTCATCTTGAATTGTAGCTCCCACAATGCCCGTGTGTTGTGAGAGGGACTCAGTGGGAGGTAATTGAATCATGGGGACAAGTCTTTCCCATGCTATTCTCATGACAGTGAATAAATCTCAGGAGGTCTTCTGGTTTTATAAAGTGGAGTTCCTCTGTACAAATTCTCTTCTCTTGTCTGCTGCCATGTGAGATGTGCCTTTCACCTTCTATCATGATTGTGAGGCCTCCCAAGCCACGTGGAACTGTGAGTCCAATAAATCTCTTTATTTTGTAAATTGCCCAGTCTCAGGTATGTCTTCATCAGCAGCGTTAAAGTAGACTAATATAGGGAGAGTCAGCCCAACTTCAGGGAAGAAACAGCCTGACTTTGGGGAAGACAACCTGTTCTTCCTGTCCCCTCTCCAGTTCACCTCTCCGCTGAGAGCCATTTTCATCACTCAATAAAATTCTTCTTCACCCTTCTCACCTTTCAATGTCCAGAATATCCTCTTTCTTTTTGGGTGGAGTATAAGAGCTTGGGAGCCATTGAACATGGGTACAAGCTATAACACAGGCAAGCTGGGCCATGCCAGCATGGCCAAGCAAGGCACAGGTGGGGTGTTGCCGGCCGGAGGTGCCTGGCTTGCAGAGTGACTGAGAAGAAAAATCTTGCTTCATCATTTTATAGCTCTAAAAGGTGAGCACTTATATTTTCAGCATAACTTGATATATCATCATTATATCTAAAACTCCTTCGAAATTGTCATATATACACTGTTCAAATTCCCCATACCTTTTGTTTATTTGAATTAAGATAAAAAAGGGCCATAACTTGTGATTTTATTGTGTCTTATTAGTCTCATTTGTTTCTTTAATTTTTATATTTTTGACTTTTGTGAGTAAATAGTAGTTGTAGGTATTTATTGGGTATATGAAATATTTTGATATAGGTATACAATGTTTAATAACCACATCAGGGTCATTTAATAAATTGGTTTCCAATCCCTCTATTTCTTTCTCTGCCATTTATTTGTGGATGAAACTGGTTATTTGTACAGAAGAGTTTCCCACAGTCTTGACTTCACTACAGTCCCATGGTGTCATCCAACATTTTTCTCTGTCTCCTTAGTTCCTGTAAGTTGGTAGTTAGATTGAAATTCAGCTTTGTGTTTTTTGGCAAGAGTAGCTAATAGATGGCATTTGTACAACCAGTTGGTGCAAGTCTGACTGTTTTCTTTTTTATATTAATAGTCACTAATTATCATTGCCTCAATACATTCTTTCATTTGATGG
Organism: Rhinopithecus roxellana; assembly: GCF_007565055.1. Classification (NCBI taxonomy): domain Eukaryota; kingdom Metazoa; phylum Chordata; class Mammalia; order Primates; family Cercopithecidae; genus Rhinopithecus; species Rhinopithecus roxellana. Next base: position 121,409,492 of record NC_044550.1, on the reverse strand, counting down.
AAATATCCTAATTATCATTTATTTTTTTCCTTCCATTTATTGGTTGGAATAATATGAAAAGAAACTTCCCCTCATCATCCATGTACTTGCTTACTTTTTATTACAGTCATAAAAGAGGTAGGATTAATACTTGATTGAAAATATGTTATATATAAAATATCTATATATGAATTATATATGTATATACAATGTATATAGAAAAATATGTAAAATTATTAAAATAATTATTACGCATAATGTATATATATATAATGTTTAAATATATAAACATATATATTTAATTTAAATGTGTATATATATACACACACATATACATTTTTAAAATGAGGTGATTTCCTAATATTCTTCAAAGGGAGCTGTTGATTCTATTTTAGAGCTTTTCTAATTCTAGTGGAAGGATCTTTAGCATTTGATTGCAGATACCAACCAGCACAAGCCTGCTCTTGGAGGTCTGAGTGCCTACTCTACAGGACTTCCAAGTTCAAAGATACCAGCACCATCTAAACAGTACCCCTTCTTCATAGTTCTGAGTCCCAGTTCTGTTGAGCCCCTCTTTATGCTTCCAAATTCTAAAAATTGCAACTTTCCTCCTTTATTTTCTTGGTCATAGGTAGTAGTTGTTTTTTCTCATTATTACTTGTGTAAAATCTTGGTATTCCTATTTTTTCTAGCTAAATAATTTCATTTTTAAAATATTTAAACCCCTGAATAATTTTGAACTAATCCTATCAATGGTATCAGAAATTGAAACAGCTTATTTATTTTTCCTATGGTTAATCAGTTAGCTCAAAATTACTTATAAAAAGTCAAGGTTTTTCTGGATATTGTTTTTTCTTTTAAATGGGATTTTATAATCAACATGTCAAGCTCCAGACACAAGCACTAAGTACATAATAAAAGAAGTATTTAAATCAGTGGGGGACAAATTCTTGTAGTTGGGATGAAGAAGTTTTGCTGTTGTGACACTCACAGGAACTGGAGGCAAGACAGGAAGGCTATCATCATTTTATTTTCCCTGGAGGTTCCAATTTTCTTATAGTGCCTCCTGCAGACAGAGACTGAGAAAAAACAGCAAGCAAACAAATGGGGAGGGATGCATCCCAGCATGCATACCAAGTCAATTATAGAAGGGTGAGTTTTGAAGCTGAGACACAAGAGTTTAATAGCTGGCTCATTTACAGTCTCCTCAGTTACAAAAAAACATTGCTATGTGAGTAGCATTATCCATATAATTTTTCATACATTTATCAGATTTTGAGATAGATTCCTAGAAATGAGATTGCTGGGTCAAAGGATAAATGCAGAATATTGAGAAACTCTCCTCCTAGGATAGCTATCATTTTACATTTCCAACATTAATTATCACAGTCCCTGTATTCTCTCAGTCTCATCAACATGTATTGTCAAACTTTGGGATTTTTACCAATCTGATGGGTGAGAAAGAGTATTTCAGTTTAGTTTTAATTAGCACATCCTCTTGTTATGAGAGAGTTGTATTTTCATATATATATGAGCTATTTGCATTTCTTTTTCTGTGAACTGTTTTCATCTTTTTTGCTCATTGATCTTTTACTTTTCTATTTTCAGAAGGTTTATAAATATTAGGGATAGTAATTAGTTTAATTGATATACTTTTTATTTTATTTTGTTTTGTTTTGAGACAGAGTCTGGCTCTGTCCCCCAGGCTGGAGTGCAGTGGCGTGATTTCAGCTCACTGCAAGCTCCGCCTCCCGGGCTCAGGCCATTCTCCTGCCTCAGCCTCCCAAGTAGCTGGAACTACAGGTCCACACTGCCCCGCCCAGCTAATTTTTAAAAAATATTTTTAGTAGAGACGGGGTTTTACCATGTTAGCCAGGATGGTCTCGATCTGCTGACCTCGTGATCTGCCCGCCTCAGCCTCCCAAAGTGCTGGGATTACAGGCGTGAGCCACCGCGCCCGGCTGACTTTTTAAACACTTTTTCCAATTAGTCATTTGTGTTTTTTACTTTATTTTTTTGCAATGCAAAAGTCATTTCTTAATATGATTAATCAATATTTTTCTATTGTGTCTGAATTTTGATTCATAGGACATTTCCTCATTCTCATGTTTTCCCATATTTTCTTGATATTGTATAATTTATGTTTTCATTTAGAACTCTAAACCAGTTGGAATTTATCCTGTCTATAGTGTCAGAAATAAATACAACTTTATCTATTTTTCCTGTGGTTTACCAGTTGTCTCATCATCACTTATTAAAAGTCCATCTCCTTCCCACTGTTTAATGTTGCCTTTAGCATATACTAACTACATTTACATATGCAGCAAGTCTATTTATGCATTGCTTATTCCATCGGTCTAGCTTCTATTTGTACAATAATAAAGTAATTTAGAGACTCAAGACAATGTTTTCATAATTAATAAAAGGCCAGGCGGGGTGGCTCACATCTGCAATTCCAGCATTTTGGGAGGCCGAGGCGGGTGGATCTCGAAGTCAGGAGATTGAGACCATCCTGGCTAACACGGTGAAATCCTGTCTCTACTAAAAATACAAAAAATTAGCCAGACATGGTGGCGGGAGCCTGTAGTCCCAGCTAGTTGGGAGGCTGAGGCAGGCGAATGGCGTGAAACTGGGAGGCGGAGCTTGCGGTGAGCGGAGCTCGCGCCACTGCACTCCAGCCTGGGTGACAGAACAAGACTCCATCTCAAATAAAAAAATAATAATAATAATTAATAAAATTAGCCTTTTCCTGACTTTTATGTCTTTATTATTTGTTCTTTTAAATAAAGTTCATAATTAATTTAAGACATTAAGTCTCCCTATCCAAGAACATATGTGTTTTTGTTTATAGCACACAAAGACACACAAATACATATTTGTTGGACAACAGTTTGCATGTAGGTATTCTGTTTATTTTCCCTTTTGTAAATGATACTGTTTCATCCTTATCCTCTTTTTGAAGATTCGTTTTATGATTTTGTACGCTGATACCACCCTCAAATTCTTAGTTTCTCTACCAATTCTTTTGATTTTCGATATATATAATCATATCATCTGAAATTGATTCATATTTTCCAATTCTTATGCCTCTATGTTTTTGTTAACTAATCTTGTAACCTAATATCTGCAATAAAATGATGAATAGTAATAGAAATAGAGAATACATTTGCCTTGTACCTGACATGAAGGGGAAAGTCTCCAATGTTTTCCCACTAGGTGAGAGACTGAATTTCAGGCAAGATGTGTATATGTCTGAATGTGTATACATGGTCACACAAATAAAAGTCATAGATTTTTATTTTTAAAGCATAGTAGATTTTAAATATTGTCAAATCTCTTTATGCATCTATGCATATGAGTATATGATTTATCTCCCTATTAATAAAATGGATTATATTATATGTTTGTTAATATTTAACTATCCTTCTATTCCTAGAGTTTTCTGTTAACTTTTAACTATCCTTGCATTCCTGGAATTTGTTTGCTAATTTCCTGGGATGCAAGAATAGTTTGATTTCAACATGGTCATTATTTATTATTCCAATATTAAGAAATGAGATTTGATTGTAATTTTATTTTTGAAACAATCTGTATAATGTTCGGAATCAATAATATACTTGTTTCCTGATACGAATTTGGGTTTTTCTTTATTACCTCTGTTCTAGAAGAGTTTAGACAGACTTATGATTTTCTTATTTTCAAATTTTGGCAAAATTCTCCTCTGGAACCATTCAGGTTTATTTTTGGTTTTGGTTTTGCTTTGTTGTGTAATCTCATTAAGTAATTCCTCTATTTGTCCTAAGGCAAATATGTTTAAACTTTGTATGTTTTAGGATCATTTCATTTTTACTAATTGTATTTTGCTAGGAAATTAGTCTTCCCCTCCATCAAAAATCTACACATTTCCCTCACTCCCAGTCCCTGGTAACTACCATTCTAATCTCTGCTTCAACGCAACTTTTTTAGATTTCACATATAAGTGAGATCATGCAGTATTTGTCTTTTACACGTGAGTTCTTTCATTTAACATAGTGTTTTTTAGGCATACCCATATTGTCCAAATGGCAGGATCTCCTTTTTTATGGATAAATAACATTCCATTGTGTGTGTGCACAATACACACACACACACACATACACACACACACACACACACACATCACATTTTCTTTATCCATTCCTCCTTTAATAGACATGAATTGTTTCCATAGCTTAACAATTATGAATAATGCTGATGCAGATATCTGTCTGAGATATTAATTTCATTTCCTTTGGATAGACAAGAAGAATAATTGGGATGGTAGATATATGATAGTAGTTTTTATTTTTTTAGGTAACTTTGTACTGTATTTGATAATGGCTGCACCAATTTACAGTCCCAACAACAGGGTACCAGGTTTCCCTTTTCCACACCCTCACCAACACTTTGTGTCTCTTGTCTTTTTGACAATGACATTCTCATGTGTGAGGTGACATTTGTGGTTTTGATTTGCATTTGCCTGACAATTTGTTCTGTTGAGCACCTTTTCATATACCTGTTGGCCTTTTGTATGTCTATTCAAGTCCTTTGAGCATTTTAAAATTGGGTTATTTGGTTATTTTCTACCAAGTTGTGTGACTTCCTTTATTTTGGATATTAACTCCTTGCCAGAGGCATGATTTGCAAATACTTTATCTCAATTTGTGGTTTGCCTTTTCATTTTGCTGACTGTTGATTTTGCTTTTAAGTTTGATATCGTCCAAGTTGTTTATTTTTGCTTTTGTTGCCTGTGCCTCTGGTGCCATATCCAAAACACCATTGCCAAGACCTATGTCAAAGCCCTTTTTGCAGGTTTTCTTCTAGAAGTTTTATAGTTCTAGATCTTAAATGGCAAATTTGCTATTTAAGTTTTTAATCTATTTGAAGTTAATTTTGTATACAGTGTAAAATAAGGGTCCAGTTTCTGCTTTTGCATGTAGATGTCTAGTTTTCCCTAGACTATTGAAGAGACTATCCTTTACTCATTGTGTATTCTTGGAACTCTAATCAAAGATTAGTTAACCATATACGTGTGGGTTTATTTCTGGGCTCTCTAATCCATTGGTCTGTATGCCTGTTTTTATGCTAGCAGCATAATGTTTTCATTATTATAGCTTTGTAACATAGTTTGAAATCAAGAAGTGTGATGGTTATCCACCTTTGTCCTTTCTAAAAATTGCTTTAGCTATTGAAGGTCTTTTGTGATTTCATGTGAATTTTAGGACATTTTTTCTATTTATCTGAAAATGCCATTGGAATTTTGATAAGAGTAACACTGAATCTGTAGATTCCATTGGGTATTATGAAGATTTAACAATACTAATTATTCTAATCCATAAACATAGGATAATAAATAAATAATAAATAAATAAATTCTTCTAATCTATAAACATAGGATAATAAAGGGAAGGATACTTCCATTTATTTGTATCTTGTACAATTTCTTTGATAGCTTATAAATATTATTCATTTTATCAAGATTTTCAAATATATTTGCATAGAAGTATGCAGAATAATCTGTGGTGTTCTTCCTTCAGTTGAGAAGGAAACATTGTCATTTCTAATTTTCTGTATTTGTGTTCCTGCCCTTCACTTTATAAAAACATTAGTTGTTCATTCAGTCTAGTCGATAATTTCAAATAACAGGGTTTACTTTTGGATTTATTGTTGGTTCTTAATGGTGTTCTGTTTGCTATATATTTCAGTTTTGGAGTCAGCTCTGATTTATATGTTTGTATAGTCCTTTCTAAAATTTTCTTGTTCCAGCAGTTGAATATTTAATACACTTTTCATTTTTATTGTTACAAGTATTTATATAATCTGCAAACTTTTCTCTAATACCTGAACTTTGCTGTATCCCACCAGTTCTGAATACTGCATTATCATGATCCCTTATTTCTTGGGTCTGAAATGTTAGTACATTCTCTTCAACACAACAGTCATATGATGGTTAATTTTATGTGTCAACTTGATGGAGTCACACGGTACACAGATATTTGGTCAGACTTTGAGTGTGTCAATGAGGGACTATTTCAATGAGATTAATGTTTAAATCAGTAGACGGAGTAAAGCAAATTGCTTTCCCCAGTGTGGGTGGATTTCGTCCAATCTGTTGAAGCGTTAATAGAACAAAAAACCTGATAGTCTCATGAATGAGAACTAACTCCTCCTACTGTCTGTTGAACTTGGATATAGTCCTTTCTGATCTTTGGGCTCAGCCTAAAGCATCAGCTTTTCTTGGGTCTTGGGCCTTCTGGATTTTGAATTGGAACTTATACTATAGGCTGTCTTGGTTTTTAGGACTTTGGACTTGAATTGGAACTAAATGTGGGCTCTCCTGGGTTTCCAGCTTGCCAACAGCAGGTCTCAAGACTTCTTAGCCTCCATAATCATGTCAGTCAATTTGGTAAATATACATCTTTCCATATGTGTGTGTATATATATAGACATATATATGCACATATAATGTATATGTATATGTGTATTACATATATATGTACATATACATAACTACACAGTGACCCTACTAGGTCTCCAACTTGCCACCTGCAGGTCTGGGGATGTCTTAGGCCCCATAATTGTGCCAGTATAGTAAAACAAATGTCTTTCTATAGCTATACTATGTACATACATATATATGTATATATAATGTATACATATATGTGCATCACCTGTGTATATATAATGCATCTATATATAGAATACATATGTATTCTAACACATATATATATTAGTCCATTTTCACACTGCTATAAAGAAATACTTGAGACTATGTAATGTATTACAAGAAGAGGTTTAATTGACCCTATTCCACATGGCTGGGGAGGCCTCAGGAAACTCGCAATCATGGAGGAAGGGGAAGCAGAAACGTCTTACATGATGGCAGGAGAGAGAGTGTGTGTGAAGAGGGAAGAGTCCATTATAAAACTATCAGATTTCATGAATACTCACTATCACAAGAATAGCATGGGGGAAATTGCCCCCATGATTTAATCACCTCCTACCAGGTCCCTCCCTTGACACATGGAGATTATGAGGATTACAATTCAAGATGAGATTTAGGTGAGGACACAGAGCCAAAACATATCGATATAATATGTATACACACACACACACACACACACACACACACACACGTGGTTTTGATTCTCTGGAGAACCCTAATACAAGTTGCTTAACAGAGTTTTTGTTGTTGTTTTTAAATTACAAGTGGAAGGAGCTTTCTGTTTTATAATTTTGGATATTTCTGTTTTAATTGCAGTATGTTCAAATAATGATATTTATATTATTTCAACTACATATACATAATTTTGTTGTTTAGAAATTCTATATTGTTCTGGGGCAATGTTAGAACATAATCTGTTTTGGCTTTAGAAATGTGTAACTGTCCTTTCAGTCATTCATGTTTTTTATTTGTCCTTGAGTCTCCTGTGGCTTCTGTTTTATGAAAGTCATTTCTATGGTGTATTCAACCTACTGCTCTAAACTGTTTGCTTAAACTGAAATGGTAAATTGGAGAGACATAAACTTCTATTTTTTGAGACTGCATATCTGGTCTCTCTATTCAGCTTCACTTTACTGTATATAACTAATCATAGACAAACCTAACAAATTTGTAGCTCCAAAGACAGATTAGCTCAGTGACAAGATACCTTCATCAAATGATCAGTTCCACCTAATGAAAATGAAATGTGGCTTGCATTTGGGACTAATTCATAAAAGAAGATGCTTTCTGTAATTTGCCACTTTCTTCCCCACAATCACTTCAAATTCTAGTAATTCAATTCCATAAACTAGTTATGTATTCTCAGGGTACTCCTAACACAATCCAGTATGTTACTAATTTCTAAAGGGAAAAGTGGGCAAAGGATATGAACAGACATTTCTCAAAAGAAGACATTCATACAGCCAACAGACACATGAAAAAATGCTCATCATCACTCGCCATCAGAGAAATGCAAATCAAAACCACAATGAGATACCATATCACACCAGTTAGAATGGCAATCATTAAAAAGTCAGGAAACAACAGTTGTTGGAGAGGATGTGGAGACATAGGAACACTTTTACACTGTTGGTGGGATTGTAAACTAGTTCAACCATTATGGAAAACAGTATGGTGATTCCTCAAGGATCTAGAACTAGATGTACCATATGACCCAGTCATCCCACTACTGGGTATATACCCAAAGGATATAAATCATGCTGCTATAAAGACACATGCACACGTATGTTTTTTGCGGCACTATTCACAATAGCAAAGACTTGGAATCAACCCAAATGTCCATCTGTGACAGACTGGATTAAGAAAATGTGGCACATATACACCATGGAATACTAGGCAGCCATAAAAAAAGATGAGTTTGCGTCCTTTGTAGGGACATGGATGCAGCTGGAAACCATCATTCTTAGCAAACTATCACAAGAACAGAAAACCAAACACCACATGTTCTCACTCATAGGTGGGAACTGAACAATGAGATCACTTGGACTCGGGAAGGGGAACATCACACACTGGGGCCTATCATGAGGAGGGGGGAGGGGGGAGGGATTGCATTGGGAGTTATACATGATATAAATGATGAATTGATGGGTGCTGACGAGTTGATGGGTGCAGCACACCAACATGGCACAAGTATACATATGTAACAAACCTGCACGTTATGCACATGTACCCTAGAACTTAAAGTATAATAATAAATAAATAAATAAATAAATAAATAAATAAATAAATAAATGCAAACTATTCGCTGAATGACTATATAAATGAGTAACACTTAAGATCAAGTGAATAATATTGCTTAAAATTTCCATATATCAGATTAAGTATCTCCAAACAATATATTTCTCTTCTTACAATTGTATTTCACAAAACCCACCATTCTACATTTCCTCACATATTAGGAAATAGCTCAAGAATTGGTCACTTTTAAGCTGTATAACATTTAATAAATATAGAAAACACGAGCTGTGCGCAGTGGCTCATGTCTGTGATCCCAGAACTTTGGGAGGCTGAGGCAGGCAGTTCATTTGAGGTCAGGAGTTGGAGGCGAGCCTGACCAACATGGCAAAGTCCTGTCTCTACTAAAAATATATATAAAAAAGATAGCCAGGTATGGTGGCACACGCCTGTAATCTCAGCTATTCAGGAGACTGACACATGAGAATCACTTGAAACCAGGAGGCGAAGGCTGCAGTGAGCGAGATCATGCCACTGCACTCCAGCCTGGGTGACAGAGAGATGCTCCATATCAAATAAAAATTCTACTTTTTCTTTTAACCAAAAATTTGAAAATTAGAAAATCACTGTTTCAATATGGTTCTATCAAGATAAAGTAAAATGAATACTATCTTTTTAACTTTACAAAATAATTATCATGTTCAACAAATACACTTCATGTTGTCCTAATGTTGTCACAGTAGGAACATAATAGAAGCATAATTCAAATGTACTTACATTTCAGATTTAGTACCTTGTAAATGTGTTGACAAATTGAATATTCACGTATATAAGAGAACTGAGCAGTTACTTATAAGTAATTAACTTATGAATAACTTTTCTGAAATGGTGTGAGGTCAGAAGTCCTATCCCATTCAATGGGGCATGATAACCTCTATTGCTTTTGTATTCTTGGGTAGTAATTTATGGAGTAACTGGAACTGTTAAATTGTAGACAAGTTAAGGAACTTATGAGATACACAAACTTTATTAGGGTGGTCTATGAACCTAATCACCATGCTGATTACATCAGTTGATGCAATAATAATAGACTGTTGTGAGCACTCTATTATAGTTGTAAGAGTTAAATACTCAAGTTCGGCCAGGGATGGTGAATCACAATCCCAGCTACTTGGGAGGCTGAGGTAGAAATATCACTTGAGCCCAGGACTTCAAGGCTGCAGTGAAATATAATCGCAACACTGCCCTACAGCCTACATGCTAGAGTGAGATCTCATCTCCATAAACAAAGAAAAAGAAAGTAGTTGGAGAGAATTTAAGGTTTAAGGTTATTCCTAGTATATGCTTTTCTTACATACCAGTATTTCTATATCCATGTTTCATTGAGATAGAAAGGTGTGGGGCCAAATATAATGTATTTGAAATTTGTCGTAACTGCAAACCTCATTTCCTTACCTGGGGTAAGCAAAATTTGTTTTTTTTTTTTTTTTTCTTCCTTCCCAATCTGTATGTATTGTATTTTTTTTTTTTAATTTTGTTTTATTATACTTTAAGTTTCAGGGTACATGTGAATAACGTGCAGGTTACATATGTATACTTGTGCCATGTTGGTGTGCTGCACCCATCAACTCGTCAGCACCCATCAATTAGTCATTTATATCAGGTATAACTCCCAATGCAATCCCTCCCCCCTCCCCCCTTCTCATAATAGGCCCCAGTGTGTGATGTTCCCCTTCCCGAGTCCAAGTGATCTCATTGTTCAGTTCCCACCTATGAGTGAGAACATGTGGTGTTTGGTTTTCTGTTCTTGTGATAGTTTGCTAAGAATGATGGTTTCCAGCTGCATCCATGTCCCTACAAAGGACGCAAACTCATCCTTTTTTATGGCTGCATAATATTCCATGGTGTATATGTGCCACATTTTCTTAATCCAGTCTGTCACAGATGGACATTTGGGTTGATTCCAAGTCTTTGCTATTGTGAATAGTGCCGCAATAAACATACGTGTGCATGTGTCTTTATAGCAGCATGATTTATAATCCTTTGGGTATATACCCAGTAGTGGCATGGCTGGGTCATATGGTACATCTAGTTCTAGATCCTTGAGGAATCGCCATACTGTTTTCCATAATGGTTGAACTAGTTTACACTCCCACCAACAGTGTAAAAGTGTTCCCATTTCTCCACATCCTCTCCAACAACTGTTGTTTCCTGACTTCTTAATGATTGCCATTCTAACTGGTGTGAGATGGTATCTCATTGTGGTTTTGATTTGCATTTCTCTGATGGCGAGTGATGATGAGCATTTTTTCATGTGTCTGTTGGCTGTATGAATGTCTTCTTTTGAGAAATGTCTGTTCATATCCGTTGCCCACTTTTTGATGGGGTTGTTTGTTTGTTTTATTCTTGGAAATTTGTCTGAGTTCTTTGTAGATTCTGGATATTAGCCTTTTGTCAGATGAGTAGATTACAAAAATTTTCTCCCATTCTGTAGGTTGCCTGTTCACTCTGATGGTAGTTTCTTTTGCTGTGCAGAAGCTCTTTAGTTTAATGAGATCCCATTTGTCAATTTTGGCTTTTGCTGCCGTTGCTTTTGGTGTTTTAGACATGATGTCCTTGCCCATGCCTATGTCCTGAATGGGACTAGCTAGGTTTTCTCCTAGGGTTTTTATGGTATTAGGTCTAACATTTAAGTCTCTAATCCACCTTGAATTAGTCTTCATATAAGGAGTAAGGAAAGGATCCAGTTTCAGCTTTCTACTTATGGCTAGCCAATTTTCCCAGCACCATTTATTAAATAGGGAATCCTTTCCCCATTTCTTGTTTCTCTCAGGTATGTCAAAGATCAGATGGCTGTAGATGTGTGGTATTATTTCTGAGGACTCTGTTCTGTTCCATTGGTCTATATCTCTGTTTTGGTACCAGTACCATGCTGTTTTGGTTACTGTAGCCTTGTAGTATAGTTTGAACTCAGGTAGCGTGACGCCTCCAGCTTTGTCCTTTTGACTTAGGATTGTCTTGGCAGTGCGGGCTCTTTTTTGGTTCCATATGAACTTCAAAGCAGTTTTTTCCAATTCTGTGAAGAAACTCATTGGTAGCTTGATGGGGATGGCATTGAATCTATAAATAACCTTGGGCAGTATGGCCATTTTCACGATATTGATTCTTCCTATCCATGAGCATGGTATGTTCTTCCATTTGTTTGTGTCCTCTTTGATTTCACTGAGCAGTGGTTTGTAGTTCTCCTTGAAGAGGTCCTTTACATCCCTTGTAAGTTGGATTCCTAGGTATTTTATTCTCTTTGAAGCAATTGTGAATGGAAGTTCATTCCTGATTTGGCTCTCTGCTTGTCTGTTACTGGTGTATAAGAATGCTTGTGATTTTTGCACATTAATTTTGTATCCTGAGACTTTGCTGAAGTTGCTTATCAGCTTAAGGAGATTTTGGGCTGAGACAATGGGGTTTTCTAAATATACAATCATGTCATCTGCAAACAGGGACAATTGGACTTCTTCTTTTCCTAACTGAATACCCTTGATTTCTTTCTCTTGCCTGATTGCCCTAGCCAGAACTTCCAACACTATGTTGAATAGGAGTGGTGAGAGAGGGCATCCCTGTCTTGTACCAGTTTTCAAAGGGAGTTTTTCCAGTCTTTGCCCATTCAGTATGATATTAACTGTGGGTTTGTCATAAATAGCTCTTATTATTTTGAGGTACGTTCCATCAATACTGAATTTATTGAGCGTTTTTAGCATGAAGGGCTGTTGAATTTTGTCAAAAGCGTTTTCTGCATCTATTGAGATAATCATGTGGTTCTTGACTTTGGTTCTGTTTATATGCTGGATTATGTTTATTGATTTGCGAATGTTGAACCAGCCTTGCATCCCAGGGATGAAGCCCACTTGATCATGGTGGATAAGCTTTTTGATGTGCTGCTGGATCCGGTTTGCCAGTATTTTATTGAGGATTTTTACATCGACGTTCATCAGGGATATTGGTCTAAAATTCTTTTCTTGTTGTGTCTATGCCAGGCTTTGGTATCAGGATGATGTTGGCCTCATAAAATGAGTTAGGGAGGATTCCCTCTTTTTCAATTGATTGGAATAGTTTCAGAAGGAATGGTACCAGTTCCTGTTTGTACCTCTGGTAGAATTCAGCTGTGTATCCATCTGGTCCTGGACTTTTTTTGGTGGGTAGGCTATTAATTGTTGCCTCAATTACAGAGGCTGCTATTGGTCTATTCAGGGATTCAACTTCTTCCTGGTTTAGTCTTGGAAGAGTGTAAGTGTCCAGGAAATTACCCATTTCTTCTAGATTTTCTAGTTGATTTGCGTAGAGGTATTTATAGTATTCTCTGATGGTAGTTTGTATTTCTGTGGGGTCGGTGGTGATATCCCCTTTATCATTTTTTATTGCATCTATTTGATTCCTCTCTCTTTTCTTCTTTATTAGACTTGCTAGTGGTTTGTCAATTTTGTTGATCTTTTCCAAAAACTAACTCCTGGATTCATTGATTTTTTGGAGGGTTTTTTGTGTCTCTATCTGCTTCAGTTCTGCTCTGATCTTAGTTATTTCTTGCCTTCTGCTAGCTTTTGAATGTGTTTGCTCTTGCCTCTCTAGTTCTTTTAATGGTGATGTTAGAGTGTCAATTTTAGATCTTTCCTGCTTTCTCTTGTGGGCATTTAGTGCTATAAATTTCCCTCTACACACTGCTTTAAATGTGTCCCAGAGATTCTGGTATGTTGTATCTTTGTTCTCATTAGTTTCAAAGAACATCTTTATTTCTGCCTTCATTTCATTATGTACCCAGTGGTCATTCAGGAGCAGGTTGTTCAGTTTCCATGTAGTTGAGTGGTTTTGATTGAGTTTCTTAGTCCTGAATTCTAGTTTGATTGCACTGTAGTCTGAGAGTCAGTTTGTTATAATTTCTGTTCTTGTACATTTGCTGAGGAGTGCTTTACTTCCAATTATGTGGTCAATTTTAGAATAAGTGCGATGTGGTGCTAAGAAGAATGTATATTCTGTTGATTTGGGGTGGAGAGTTCTATAGATGTCTATTAGGTCCGCTTGGTGCAGAGATGAGTTCAATTCCTGGATATCCTTGTTAACTTTCTGTCTCGTTGATCTGTCTAATGTTGACAGCGGAGTGTTGAAGTCTCCCATTATTATTGTATGGGAGTCTAAGTCTCTTTGTAAGTCTCTAAGGACTTGCTTTATGAATTTGGGTGCTCCTGTATTGGGTGCATATATATTTAGGATAGTTAGCTCTTCCTGTTGAATTGAGCCCTTTACCATTATGTAATGGCCTTCTTTGTATCTTTTGATCTTTAATGGTTTAAAGTCTGTTTTATCAGAGACTAGGATTGGAACCCCTCCTTTTTTTGTTCTCCATTTGCTTGGTAGATCTTCCTCCATCCCTTTATTTTGAGCCAAGTATGTCTCTGCATGTTAGATGGGTCTCCTGAATACAGCAGACTGATGGGTCTTGACTCTTTATCCAGTTTGCCAGTCTGTGTCTTTTAATTGCAGCATTTAGTCCATTTACATTTAAGGTTAATATTGTTATGTGTGTAATTGATCCTGCCATTATGATATTAACTGGTTATTTTGCTCGTCAGTTGATGCAGTTTCTTCCTAGCCTCGATGGTCTTTACATTTTGGCATGTTTTGCAATGGCTGGTACCGGTTGTCCCTTTCCATGTTTAGGGCTTCCTTCAGGGTCTCTTGTAAGGCAGGCCTGGTGGTGACAAAATAAGCATTTGCTTATCTGTAAAGGATTTTATTTCTCCTTCACTTATGAAACTTAGTTTGGCTGGATATGAAATTCTGGGATTAAATTCTTCTCTCTAAGAACGTTGAATATTGGCCCCCACTCTCTTCTGGCTTGTAGAGTTTCTGCCGAGAGATCTGCTGTTAGTCTGATGGGCTTCCCTTTGTGGGTAACCCGACCTTTCTCTCTGGCTGCCCTTAAGATTGTTTCCTTCATTTCAACTTTGGTGAATCTGGCAATTATGTATCTTGGAGTTGCTCTTCTGGAGGAGTATCTTTGTGGCATTCTCTGTATTTCCTGAATTTGAATGTTGGCCTGCCCTACTAGGTTGGGGAAGTTCTCCTGGATGATATCCTGAAGAGTGTTTTCCAACTTGGTTCCATTTTCCCCCTCACTTTCAGGCACCTCAATCAGACGTAGATTTGGTCTTTTTACATAATCCCATACTTCTTGCAGGCTTTGTGCATTTCTTTTTCTTCTTTTTTCTTTTGGTTTCTCTTCTCGCTTCATTTCATTCATTTGATCCTCAATCGCTGATACTCTTTCTTCCAGTTGATCGAATCGGTTACTGAAGCTTGTGCATTTGTCACGTATTTCTCGTGTCATGGTTTTCATCTCTGTCATTTCGTTTATGACATTCTCTGCATTAATTAGTCTAGCTGTCAATTCTTCCACTCCTTTTTCAAGATTTTTAGTTTCTTTGTGCTGGGTACGTAATTCCTCCTTTAGCTCTGAGAAGTTTGATGGACTGAAGCCTTCTTCTCTCCTCTCGTCCAAGTCATTCTCTGACCAGCTTCGATCCGTTGCTGGCGATGGGCTGCGCTCCTTTGCAGGGGGAGATGCGCTCTTATTTTTTGAATTTCCAGCTTTTCTGCCCTGCTTTTTCCCCATCTTTGTGGTTTTATCTGTCTCTGGTCTTTGATGATGGTGACGCACTGATGCGGTTTTGGTATAGGTGTCCTTTCTGTTTGATAGTTTTCCTTCTGACAGTCAGTACCCTCAGCTATACGTCTGTTGGAGATTGCTTGAGGTCCACTCCAGACCCTGTTTGCCTGGGTGTCAGCAGCAGAGGTTGCAGAAGATAGAATATTGCTGAACAGCGAGTGTACCTGTCTGATTCTTCCTTTGGAAGTTTCCTCTCAGGGGTGTACTCCACCCTGTGAGGTGTGGGGTGTCAGACTGCCCCTAGTGGGGGATATCTCCCAGTTAGGCAACTCAGGGGTCAGTGACTCACTTAAGCAGGCAGTCTGTCCGTTCTCAGATCTCAAGCTCCGTGTTGGGAGATGCACTGCTCTCTTCAAAGCTGTCAGACAGAGTCGTTCGCGTCTGCACAGTCCTCTGCTGCTTCCCCTGCTGTTGTTTAGCTGTGTCCTGTCCCCAGAGGTGGAATCTACAGAGACAGGCAGGTTTCCTTGAGCTGCTGTGAGCTCCACCCAGTTCGAGCTTCCCAGCGGCTTTGTTTACCTACTTAAGCCTCAGCAATGGCGGGCGCCCCTCCCCCAGCCTCGCTGCTGCCTTGCGGTTAGATCTCAGACTGCCGTGCTAGCAATAAGGGAGGCTCCGTGGCCGTGGGACCCTCCCGGCCAGGTGTGGGTATAATCTCCTGGTGTGCCCATTTGCTTAAAAGTGCAATATTGGGGTGGGAAGTACCCGATTTTCCAGGTGTTGTGTGTCTCAGTTCCCCTGGCTGGGAAAAGGGATTCCCTTCCCCCTTGCGCTTCCCAGGTGAGGCAATGCCTCGCTGTGCTTCAGCTCTCGCTGGTCGGGCTGCAGCAGCTGACCAGCACCGATTGTCTGGCACTCCCCAGTGAGATGACCCCAGTACCTCAGTTGAAAATGCAGAAATCACCGGTCTTCTGTGTCGCTCGCGTCAGGAGTTGGAGACTGGAGCTGTTCCTCTTCAGCCATCTTGCTCTGCCCCCCAGCAAAATTTTTAAAAGTACAATAATGTACACATGGCCTATGCATCTCTAGTTATTTCCTTAAAATTAACAGTCATTTGAGAAATTATATAATCAATTTATTTATGTATGCCTGAAACAATTTAATAAACATTTATGACTTCTTTTTTTTTTTTTTTTTTTTTTTTTTTGAGACGGAGTCTTGCTCTGTCGCTCGGACTGGAGTGCAGTGGCCAGATCTCAGCTCACTGCAAGCTCCGCCTCCGGGTTTACGCCATTCTCCTGCCTCAGCCTCCCGAGTAGCTGGGACTACAGGCGCCCGCCACCTCGCCCGGCTAGTTTTTGTATTTTTAGTAGAGACGGGGTTTCACCGTGTTAGCCAGGATGGTCTCGATCTCCTGACCTCGTGATCCGCCCGTCTCGGCCTCCCAAAGTGCTGGGATTACAGGCTTGAGCCACCGCGCCCGGCCCCATTTATGACTTCTTAACCCACATTTGTTTCTATCAATTTATTTCCCCACCTATTTTTGAAAAATCAAATTCTGAATATATACATAGAAATTTTTCATACATCCCCTATTCAGCATGTGTTGCAGCAAAAATAGTTTAAAAACTGCTTAATTTTAATATTGTTTCTATGGTAATATAGTGGAATCACATCATATGTGTATTTAACTTAATTAGATTCAACTATAGAGGCATTGTGACAAAGACAGAAACAGAGACAGTGGAAAGGCAAACAGAGAGAAAGGGAGGGAGAAACTAAAGAGACTGGAATGCAGCTATAGAATCACAAAGACAAAAAAGGACACAAAAAATGTACATAGGGCTGAAAATTCCATCTATTTTTCTGCTCAACAAGTCTACATGTTCCTTGATTGCACTTCCCCATCACAAAAGGGCACATCTTCACACTCTGTGAGTCTACTGTCCAATTATATTCATCATGTATATGCCTTGGCAAATGTATATTACTATATACGTTTCATATATGCATAAGAGAAAGCTATATTAAAATTGTATGTATAAATTACATGTGTAATTTAAGATAATTTTGAAAATATAATTTTTACCTTAACAGGTTTATTTTTAGAGTCCAATCCTACAATATGAAGAAGCTGTTTCCCCTACCCCATTCATGTGATCCAAGCTGCAAACAATCATAAAAGTGAATTTTCGGAGATTATCCATATTTTGAACTAGGAATAGATTTTGTATTATCAAAGTTAAATAATAGAGCTCTTTATATTAGAGAATGTGGCATTCATATTTAAGTACTACCCCAAATTTTTACAAAGTTGAAAACATGATCAACATTATCATCCTTATCGTCAATACTTCCTTTACTCAATTATTCATTTCATCAGATAAAACTCTATGTTTACTTATTAAGCATTTATTTTAACTTTCAAATTCTGTAAATCAGGTATTCCCCTCAACTTTATAATAAGAAAATGGGAGCAATAAGCCAGTTAGCTAGAGGGCTGAGTTAGCCTCTGAATACAGATTTTTCTGAATCTAAAGTCCATACTATTTCAGGAAGTTGTCTTTAATGCAAAAATCTAGAAGAACAATATGTAAAAAGAGTAACAGACAGAATGTTGTTTTCAAAATGGTATTCTACTTTATTTCTGTAGTTGGCATCATATTTACCATTTAAATGTTCTTATTTTTGAAGTAGTTTAAAAACTCTCCTGCATATATTATCCAATAAAATATCTACATGCTTCTTTCTTTTTGTTGTTATATTTGTCAGACACCCATCAGTTATGGTTGTGTGTCTGATTGGAAGATCTTTCATTTCAAGAATGTGAAATGTTTCCATGGAGATCAGCTTGAGATAGCCCAGTGACGAGCTTCTTAGCTATAATTTCACATCGGTTTCTATGGTTTCCAGACGGGAAGAAAATGAAGTTGCAGATTTTTTTGTAATGTATAAGGTTATTAGAAAATAAGAAATATTGCTCAAATTAATGTCATCACCTAAGGAAAACAACTGCTGCTACTGCAAAACATTAAAGACTTTATGACGTATGTTACACACGTATGCACTTTTCTGCATTTGTAATAAATGAGGAGCTATCATGATACTTGAATCATTTCCCAAATTAGCAGACACTCTTTTAAAAGGGGTTTTAATGAAACATGTTTTAGCAATGATTACTGATAACTGGCTTGCAATCTCCACTTCATTTTCCTTACACCACATTTTTAAAGATGTCACACAGTGCATTTGTTAAGTCAGTAAAGGACATGAGTAAAATTCCATGGCAGAGATACATCTCTTTATCCATTGGTCACACCTGAGACCAACATCCATACGGTGTTTTGGATAGATCTTACTATTAGTGATGAAGCTGTGAACCAGTAAATACTGGACCTCACATTCAAATCCCATTAAAGCGGCTGCACATAAATTGTACTGATCAAACACACAGCCTCATATTGGCCTTGTTCACCAGTCAAATTCTTTTACTTGCCAATTCTCCCAAAACTTGGCATGGAGATACACTATCTATCCACTTACCATCATCACTTAGGATGAGATCAAGGTTGTCTGGTTGGAGGAAGTATGTGAAATTCCCAGTAGACTACAAGGCAAGAGGTGTGGATTATATTTCTATCTCTATTTTTAAGTGACTTCCTTGTCACTTAACCAACCCATGGCTAATAATAGGTAAAAATCGATTCAACAGGGTAAATGACCAGCTTATGGACTTTACAGGATTACCGTATATTTCAAATGGGAAAAAAAATCCATCCTTTAACAACTGTCACGACACATTGATATGGCAAATCCTAAGTTTTCTCTCTACACTTATTATTCACACTTATCCACAGTGCAGTGGGAAAACACAGCCCTAATAACACAGTTTTTCCAAATAAAGGAAGAACACAGGTCAAAATGAAGCTTTCAGTAACTGTCAAGTAACATTTTTCTCATAATAATACATAATAATGTAATTTCTACGAAGAGTGTGAAGCAATATAACATTGACGCTGTGGCTGGTAATTTGAAAAACTTGTTCAAAACTTAGTTTTCAGATACATAGAGAACAGCAATATGGCTTGCTTTTTAAATTTTTTTTTTATTATACATAAGTTCTAGGGTACATGTGCACAACATGCAGGTTTGTTACATATGTATATATGTGCCATGTTGGTTTGCTGCACCAATTAACTTGTAATTTACATTAGGTATTTCTCCTCATGCTATCCCTCCCCAATCCCCCCTCTCCATGACAGGCCCCGTTGTGTGATGTTCCCTATCCTGTGTCCAAGTGTTCTCATTGTTCAATTCCCACCTATGAGTTAAAACATGTGGTGTTTGTTTTTCTGTCTTTGCAATACTTTGCTCAGAAAGATGGTTTCCAGCTTCATTCATGTCCCCACAAAGGACATGAAATCACCCTTTTTTATGGCTGCATAGTATTCCATTGTGTAGATATGGCACATTTTCTTAATCCAGTCTATCATTGATGGACATTTGGGTTGGTTCCAAGTCTATGCTATTGTGAATAGTGCCGCAATAAACATAAGTGTGCATGTGTCTTTATAGTAGCACGATTTATAATCCTTTACCCAGTAATGGGATTGCTGGGTCAAATGGTATTTCTGGTCCTAGATCCTTGAGGAATTGCCACACTGTCTTCCATAATGGTTGAACTAGTTTACACTCCCACCAACAGTGTAAAAGTGTTCCTATTTCTCCACATCCTCTCCAGCACCTGTTTCCTGACTTTTAAATGACTGCCATTCTAACTGGTGTGAGATGGTATCTCATTGTGGTTTTGATTTGCATTTCTCTGATGGCTAGCTTTGATGAGCATTTTTTCATGTGTCTGTTGGCTGCATAAATGTCTTCTTTGGAAAAGTGTCTGTTCATATCCTTTGCCCACTTTTTGATGGGGTTGTTTGTTTTTTTTTCTGGTAAATTTGTTTGAGTTCTCTGTAGGTTCTGGATATTAGCCCTTTGTCAGATGGGTAGACTGCAAAAATTTTCTCTCATTCTGTAGGTTGCCTGTTCACTCTGATGATAGTTTCTTTTGCTGTGCAGAAGCTCTTTAGTTTAATTAGATCCCATTTGTCTATTTTCGCTTTTGTTGCCATTGCTTTTGGTGTTTTAGTCATGAAGTCCTTGCCCATGCCTATGTCCTGAATGGTACTACCTAGGTTTTCTTCCAGGGTTTTTATGGCTTTAAGTCTAACATTTAAGTCTTTAATCCATCTTGAATTAATTTTTGTATAAGGTGTAAAGAAGGGATCCAGTTTCAGCTTTCTACATATGGCTAGCCAATTTTCCCAGCACCATTTATTAAATAGGGAATCCTTTCCCCATTTTTTGTCTTTGTCAGGTTTGTCAAAGATCAGATGGTTGTAGATGTGTGGCATTATTTCTGAGGCCTCTGTTCTGTTCTATTGGTCTATATATCTGTTTTGGTAACAGTACCATGATGTTTTCGTTACTATAGCCTTGCAGTAT
This sequence comes from Rhinopithecus roxellana, assembly GCF_007565055.1. Lineage (NCBI taxonomy): Eukaryota > Metazoa > Chordata > Mammalia > Primates > Cercopithecidae > Rhinopithecus > Rhinopithecus roxellana. Next base: position 121,388,661 of record NC_044550.1, on the reverse strand, counting down.
AGTTTTGAAGTCAGGTAGCGTGATGCCTCCAGCTTTGTTCTTTTGGCTTAGGATTGTCTTGGCATTGTGGGCTCTTTATTGGTTCCATACGAACTTTAAAGCAGTTTTTTCCAATTCTGTGAAGAAAGTCATTGGTAGTTTGATGGGGATGGCATGGAATCTATAAATTACCTTGGGCAGTGTGGCCATTTTCATGATATTGATTCTTCCTATCCATGAGCATGGAATGTTCTTCCATTTGTTTGTGTCCCTTTTTATTTTGTTGAGCAGTGGTTTGTTGGCCTCCTTGAAGAGTTCCTTCACATCCCTTGTAAGTTGGATTCCTAGGTATTTTATTCTCTTTGTAGCAACTGTGAATGGGAGTTCACTCATAATTTGCCTCTCTGTTTGCCTGTTTTTGGTGTATAAGTATGCTTGTGATTTTTGCTCATTGATTTTGTATCCTGCAACTTTGCTGAAGTTGCTTATCAGCTTAAGGAGATTTGGGCCTGAGACAATGGGGTTTTCTAAACATACAATCATGTCATCTGCAAACAGGGACAATTTGATTTCCTCTTTTCCTAAATGAATACCCTTTATTTCTTTCTCTTGTCTGATTGCCCTGGTCAGAACTTCAACACTATGTTGAAGAGGAGTGCTGAGAGAGGGCATCCCTGTCTTGTGCCAGTGTTCAACGGGAATGCTTCCAGTTTTTGCCCATTCAGTATGATATTGGCTGTGGGTTTGTCATACATAGCTCTTATTATTTTGAGATACGTTCCATCAATACCTAGTTTATTGGGAGTTTTTAGCATGAAGAGCTGTCGAATTTTGTCAAAGGCCTTTTCTGCATGTATTGAGATAATCATGTGGTTTTTATCTTTGGTTCTGTTTATGTGGTGGATTGCGTTTATTGGTTTGCATATGTTGAACCAGCCTTGCATCCCAGAGATGAAGCCAACTTGATTTTGGTGGATAAGCTTTTTGATGTTCTGCTGGATATGGTTTGCCAGTATTTTATTGACAATTTTCACATCAATGTTCATCAGGGATATTGGTCTAAAATTCTCTTTTTTTTGTTATGTCTCTGCCAGGCTTTGGTATTAGGATGATGCTGGCCTCATAAAATGAATTACGGATGATTCCCTCTTTTTCTATTGATAGGAATATTTTCAGAAGGAATGATACAAGGTCCTCTTTGTACCTCTGGTAGAATTTGACTGTGAATCCATCTGGTCCTGGACATTTTTTGGTTGGTAGGCTATTAATTATTGCCTCAATTTCAGAGCCTGTTATTGGTCTATTCAGCAATTCAACTTGTTCCTGGTTTAGTCTTGGAAGGGTCTATGTGTCCAGGAATTTATCCATTTCTTCTAGATATTCTAGTTCATTTGCATAGAGGTGTTTATAGTAGTCTCTGATGGTAATTGGTATTTCTGTGGGATTGGTGGTGATATCCTCTTTATCATTTTTTATTGCATCTACTTGATTCTTCTCTCTTTTCTTCTTTATTAGTCTTGCTAGTGGTCTATCAATTTTGTTGATCTTCTCAAAAAACCAGCTCTGCACACTGTTTTAAATATGTCTCAGAGATTCTGGTACGTTGTGTCTTTGTTCTCATTGGTTTCAAAGAACATCTTTATTTCTGTCTTAATTTTGTTATCTACCCAGTAGTCATTCAGGAGCAGGTTATTCAGTTTCCATGTAGTTGTGTGGTTTTGAGTGAGTTTCTTAATCCTGAGTTCTAATTTGATGGCATTGTGATCTGAGAGGCAGTTTGTTGTGATTTGTATTCTTTTATATTTGATGAGGAGTGCTTTATTTCCAACTATGTGGTCAATTTTGGAATAAGTGTGATGTGGTGCTGAGAAGAATGTATATTCTGTTGATTTGGGGTGGAGAGTTCTGTAGATGTCTATTAGGTCTTCTTGGTGCAGAGCTGAGTTCAATTTCTGGATATTCTTGTTAACCTTCTGTCTCACTGATCTATCTAATACTGACAGTGGGGTGTTAAAGTCTCCCATTTTTAAATTTTTGCCATCTACTCATCTGACAAAGGGCTAAAATCCAGAAACTGAAAAGAACTCAAACAAATTTACAAGAAAAACAACCCCATCAAAAAGTGGGCAAAGGATATGAACAGATATTTCTCAAAATAAGACACTTATGCAGCCAAGACATATGAAAAAATGCTTGTCTTCACTAGCATTCAGGGAAATGTAAATCAAAACCACAATGAGATACTATTTCACACCAGGTAGACTGGTGATCATTAAAAAGTCAGGAAACAACAGGTGCTGGAGAGGATGTGGAGAAATAGGAACATTTTTACACTGTTGGTGGGACTGTAAACTAGTTCAACCATGGTGGAAGACAGTGTGGCAATTCCTCAAGGATCTAGAACTAGAAATCCCATTTGACCCAGCCATCCCATTACTGGAGATATATCCAAAGGATTATAAATCATGTTGCCATAAAGACACATGCACATGTATGTTTATTGCAGCACTATTCACAATAGCAAAGACTTGGAACCAACCCAAGTGTCCATCAATGATAGACTGGATTAAGAAAATGTGGCACATATACACCATGGAATACTATGCAGCCATAAAAAAGGATGAGTTCATGTCCTTTGTAGGGACATGGATGCAGTTGGAAACCATCATTCTCAGCAAACTATCGCAAGAACAGAAAACCAAGCACCGCATGTTCTCATTCATAGGTGGCAATTGAACAATGAGAACACTTGGACACAGAAAGGGGAACATCACACACCAGGGCCTGTTGTGAGGTGGGGGGAGGGAGGAGGGATAGCATTAGGAGATATACCTAATATAAATGACAAGTTAATGGGTGCAGCACACCAACACGGCACATGTATACATATGTAACAATCCTGCACATTGTGCACATGTACCCTAGAACATAAAGTATAATAAAAAAATAAAATTAAAAAAAATAAAGTCTCCCTTTTTTTTTTTTTTTTTGAGATGGAGTCTCACTCTGTCACCCAGGCTGGAGTGCAGTGGCGTGATCTCGGCTCACTGCAAGCTCCACCTACCGGGTTCACACCATTCTCCTGCCTCAGTCTCCTGAGTAGCTGGGACTACAGGTGCCTGCCACCATGCCCAGCTAATTCTTTTTTGTGTGTGTGTATTTAGTAAAGACAGTATTTCACCATTTTAGCCAAGATGGTCTCGATCTCCTGACCTCGTGATCCACCTGCCTCAGCCTTCCAAAGTGCTGGGATTACAGGCTTGAGCCACTGCGCCCTGCTGAAGTCTCCCATTATTATTGTGTGGGAATCTAAGTCTCTTGTAGGTCTCTAAGGACTTGCTTTATGAATCTCAGTGCTCCTGTATTGGGTGCATATATATTTAGGGTAGTTAGCTCTTCTTGCTGAATTCATCCCTTTACCATTATGTAATGGCCTTCTTTGTCTCTTTTGATCTTTGTTGGTTTAAAGTCTGTTTTATCAGAGACTAGGATTGCAGACTAGGATTGCAACCCCTGCTATCTTTTGCTTTCCATTTGCTTGGTAGCTCTTCCTCCATCCCTTTATTTTGAGCCTATGTGTGTATCTGCACATGAGATGGGTCTCCTGAATACAGTACACTGATGGGTCTTGACTCTTTATCCAATTTGCCAATTTGTGTCTTTTAATTGGCCATTTTGGCCATTTACATTAAGGGTAATATTGTTATGTGTGAATTTTATCCTGTCATTATGATGTTAGCTGGTTATTTTTGCCCATTAGTTGATGCAGTTTCTTCCTAGCATTGACGGTCTTTACAGTTTGGCATGTTTTTGCAGTGGCTGGCTGCCCATTCAGTATGATGTTGGCTGTGGGTTTGTCACAAATAGCTCTCATTATTCCTTTCCATGTTTAGTGCTTCCTTCAGGAGCTATTGTAAGGCAGGCCTGCTGGTAATAAAATCTCTCAGCATTTGCTTGTCTGTAAAGGATTTTATTTCTCCTTCACTTATAAAGCTTAGTTTAGCTGGGTATGAAATTCTGGATTGAAAATTCTTTTCTTTAAGAATGCTGAATATTGGACCCCACTCTCTTCTGGCTTGTAGAGTTTCTGCTGAGAGATCCACTGTTAGTCTGATGAGCTTCCCTTTGTGGGTAACCTGACCTTTCTCTCTGGCTGCACTTAACATTTTTTCCTTCATTTCAACCTTGGTGAATCTGACAATTATGTGTCTTGGAGTTGCTCTTCTCGAGGAGTATCTTTGTGGTGTTATTTACTGAATTTGAATGTTAGCCTGCCTTGCTAGGCTGGGGAAGTTCTCCTGGGTAATATCCTGAAGAGTGTTTTCCAGCTTGGTTCCATTCTCCCCATCACTTTCAGGTACACCAATCAAATGCAGATTTGGTCTTTTCACATAGTCCCATATTTCTTGGAGGCTTTATTTCTTTTTACTCTTTTTTCTCTAAACTTCTCTTGTCACTTCATTTAATTAATTTGATTTTCAATCACTAATATCCTTTCTTCCACTTGATCAAATCGGCTACTGTAGCTTGTGCATGCGTCACATAGTTCTCGTGCCATTGTTTTCGGCTCCATCAGGTCATTTAAGGTCTTCTCTATGCTGTTTATTCTAGTTAGCCATTCATCTCATCTTTTTTCAAGGTTTTTAGCTTCCTCACAATGGGTCAAGCATCCTCCTTTAGCTCACAAAAGTTTGTTATTACCGACCTTCTGAAGCCTACTCTGTCAACTCGTCAAAGTCATTCTCCATCCAGCTTTGTTCTATTGCTGGCGAGAAGCTTCCTGGGTGAGGCGATGCCCCACCCTGCTTCGGCTCACCCTCCATGGGCTTCACCCACTGTCCAACCAGTCCCAGTGAGATGAACCAGGTACCTCATTTGGAAATGCAGAAATCAGCCAGCTTCTGCATCGATCATGCTCAGAGCTGCAGACCAGAGCTGTTCCTATTCAGCCATCTTGGAAAGCAGCCCACTTTTTTTTTATTTTTTATGTTTTACATATGGGCTGAATAAAATTTCCAGTGAGAAAGGTTAGAAACAGTAAAAAAAAAAAAAAAAAACTGGCTAGACACGGTGGCCCATGCCTATAATCCCAGCACTTTGGGAGGCTGAGGAGGGAGGATCACCTGAAGTCAAGAGATTGAGACCATCCTAACCAACATGGTGAAACCCATCTCTACTAAAAATACAAAAAATTAGCAGGGTGTGGTGCCATATGCCTGTAATCTCAGCTACTCAGGAGGCTGAGGCAGGAGAATTGCTTGAACCCAGGAGGCGGAGGTTGTGGTGAGCCGCGATTGTGCCATTGCACTCCAGCCTGGGTGACAGAGTGAGACTCTTTCTCAAAAAAAAAAAAAAAAAAAAGAAAAGAAACAGTAGATAAAATCAACATCTGAGTTTGATTATAAGAAATCTGTGGCCAAAAATTTAGATGTAATCATAATTTTAAGCATATATATGCTCCTAAAATAATTTTGTTCCTAAAAATACAGATGTGTAGGCCAGGTGTGGTGACTCACACCTGTAATCGCAGCACTTTGGGAGGCTGAGGTGGGTGGATCACTTGAGGTCAGGAGTTTGAGACCAGTCTGGCCAACATGGTAAAACCCCATCTCTACTAAAATTTCAAAAATTAACCAGGCATGGTAGTGCACACCTGTAATCCCAGTTACTTGGGAGGCTGAGGCATGAGAATCCCTTGAATCCAGGAGGCAGAAGTTGCAGTGATCCGAGATCGTGACAGTGTACTCCAGCCTGGGCAACAGAGTGAGACTGTGTCTCAAAAAAAAAAAAAAAAAAAAAACCGATGCCTATGTATACATGTATATCTATTCCTATCTATCTATAAAGGCAGATATATAGATACATACACATGCACATTCTCTCTCTCTCTTCCGCAGATATGAACTTACATATATACATATATAAACTCAAAGAGGTAGACTTTAATCCTAATTTCAAATCAGAAAATATTCAAAATAAATTTAAGAAATAAATTATCATTTAAAAATGCTCACTATGTCCAGGTGTGGTGGCTCATACCTGTAATCCTAGTACTTTGGGAGGCCGAGGAAGGCAGACTGCCTGAGCTCAGCAGTTTGGGACCAACCTGGGCAACAGAGTGAAGCCCTGTCTCTACTAAAAATACAAAAAATTAACCAGGCATAGTAGTACATACCTGTAGTCCCAGCAACTAGGGAGGCCGAGGCATGAGAATCACTTGAACCAAGTGAGCCAAGAACGCACCACTGCACTCTAGCCTGGGCCTCACAGCAAGACTGTTTAAAAACAAAAACCAGGCTGGGTGCAGTAGCTCACATCTATAATCCCAACACTTTGGGAGGCCGAGGTGGGTGGATCACTGGAGGTCAGGAGTTCGAGACCAGCCTGGTTAACACGGCAAAACCTTGTCTCTACTAAAAATACAAAAATTAGCTGGGTGTGGTGTTGCGTGCCTGCAACCCCAGCTACTTGGGAGGCTGAGGCTGGAGAATCACTTGAACCCGGGAGGCAAATGTTGCAGTTAGCTGAGATTCCGTCTCAAAAAACAAACAAACCACAACAAAAAAAACAACCAAAAAGCTCATTACATTCCATATGCATTTTATATCTCCATTTGCAGGCTGATGCACTCTCTTGATCTTATTCACTTCCATAATTTTTACAACGATCTACAATGACTTCCTGTCTTTTCTAGCTCCAGTTGAATCCTTCTCCAGAACTTGCCACTTATATATATGAAGAAAGACTGACAAACAGTGTAACTTGCAAGTAAAAGAACAGATTCTAAAGCCAGAGAGATCTGGGCTTGAGTCCTGGCTCCATTCTTTGTAAGCTGTATGTCTGAGAAAGTTTCATGTCACTTTGAACCTAAAGTTTACAAGTAGGACTTCCTATTATGAGCTGTCCAAAGAAGAAAAAATTCAAGTCTGGTTCTGCAAGATATGCTGACCATACCTGAAAGTAGACAGCTTCAGCCATGTAATTTAACTCCATTTTGGCCCTAAAGGAAAAGGGAAATTTTCCTGGTGGGCAGTGCATTAAATAATGTACATGGTTGTTCATTTTGCCTGGAGGGAGAGATAGCCAAAGATACAATTCTACACTGAGTCATGGGTTCCAGCCAGTGGCTTGACAGGATGGTTGGGAAATTAGGAAAGACACTATTGCAAAATGTGTGAAAAGAAGTCTGGGAATGGATTTTGTGAACAGACTTCTCCAAATGGTCACAGAGAAGAAGATATTCATGTTGCATATCAATGCTCACCAAAAGGATAATCAGCAGAGGAGTATCTCAATAATCAGGTGGACAAGATGACCCATCCTTATGTCCATCAGCCTTTCCTAGCAATCCTGTGTTTTCACAATTCCTCAGAGACAAAATGACCATGTCAGCAGAAATGGAGGTTGGGCATGGGCTCAACAACATGGAGTTTCACTTATCAAGGCTAGTCTGGCTATAGCCACTGCTAAGTTCCCAACCTACCAAATGGACAGACCAACACTGCATCTCCATTTGGCACCATTTCTTGGGGAAAGGTAGGGGATCATGCAGCCATCAGTGTCAGGTTGATTCCATTGGACCATTTCCATTGTTGAAAAGGCAGCACTTTGTTTTCGCATCAATGTACATCTACTAAGTGTGTAGATTTACCTACTCTCCCTAAAACTCTTCTTAAATCCATGGACTTGCAAAAATGCCTTATTCAGCATCATGGTATACCATGCATCACTTACTTTGGTGAAGAAACTCATTTTACAGCAAATGAGTGCAGCAATCAGCTCATGTTTATGGGAGTCACTGGTATTGCGATGTTTCCCATCACTGGCAGAATGGAGTAATAACCTTTTGAAGTGTTAGTTTGTTAGTTACAGTAACAGATGGATAATACCACCTTGCAAGGCTGAGGTAATGTCTCCCAGAATGCTGAATATGCTCTAAATAAGCAAAAATACATGGTGCTATTTTCCCAGACCCAAGGTTTATAGATCCGGGAATCAAGAGGTGAATATGTGAGTGGTTCCTTTCACTATTATCCCTTGCGATCCACTAGAGAAACGTTTGTTTCTTGTTTCCATTACTTTAGGCTTTGCTGTTCTAGAAGTCTTAGTTGTCAACTATGGATCATAGCAATGGTGTCATTAAACTGGAAATCAAGAGTACCACCCCGAGGGTAAGGGGAAACAGTATATTTTTAGTCTTATGAGGAAAAGTTGTCCTCATGCTAGTAGAAGCATGTGTTGCTACTGTCTTTGTTGGAAATACAGGTATGTTCAGAAAAGATGTACACCGATAGGGAGTTGACACAGGTTAGATTACTGTGGCTCTTTGAGTGTCAACTTTGCTAAGCTTGAACTACTTACATCCTTCCTTTATATTTTCAGATTAGAGTTGGCCACAAGAAAAAATGTATGAGATAGGAAAGATGAACACGAAACACCAACCATTTTATATTTAGAAAGTGGGCATAGAGCACCAACGCTGTGGCAACTTATGCAATTTGTTGCTGATCTTCTGGCCTGCTGCACTGACAGCTATTCAAAATCCCACCAATTGTTCTCCTTCAGCTTTGTTGAATTCTGGGCCAGTTGAATATACAGCTCTGTAGTGAAGGGCATCAACTTCTGCAGGTCATCCATGTCATCTTAGATAAAGTGAGAAAAAGGCACACGTTCCAATTTGTATTCCTGATTTCAGTGTTCCCAATTTAAGTTGGTTCTAGCTCTTTGCTACTTCACATGCAGTTTTCTTCCTTTACTGAGAACCATTCAATACCAGACATGGAGGCAATAGCATTGTAAAGATTTCTCCCCCAGTTCCCATATTTGCATTCATTTTAATTTCCATAATTAATCCTGTATTGCATACTATTCATACTGGTTCTGCCTCACTCATTAAATCCTGACTGATACAATTAGTATGCAAAATATACAAAAAAAAATCTATGAATAAGACAAATACCAAATAGAAAAGCAGCAACATGGACAAACAGAAAAATCACAAAACAGAAGAAAGGAAAGAGCTAACACAGGATATCCAACCTCATTAGTAATCAGAGAAATACAAATTAAAACATGAGCTATTATTATTATTATTATTATTATTACTATTTTTGAGACAGAGTCTTGCTCTGTCATCCAGGCTGGAATACATTAGTGCAATCTTGGCTCACTGCAACCTCCGCCTCCTGGGTTCAAGCGACTCTCCTGCCTCAGCCTCCCAAGTAGCTGGGACTAGACTAGAGGAACATGCCACCACGCTCGGGTCATTTTTTTTTTTTTTCTTTTTTCTTTGTAGATGAAGTCTCACTGTGTCGCCCAGGCTGGAGTGCAGTGGTGTGATTTCAGCTCACTGCAACCTCAGACTCCCTGGTTCACGCCATTCTCCTGTCTCAGCCTCCCGAGTAGCTGGGACTACAGGCACCCACCACTATGCCCGGCTAATTTTTTGTATTTTTAGTGGAGACGGGGTTTCACCACATTGGCCAGGCCTGTCTTAAACTCCTGATCTCGTGATCCGCCCACCTTGGCCTCCCAAAGTGTTGGGATTACAGGCGTGAGCCAGCGCCCCCAGCCATGAGCTACTATTTCACACTCATTGAAAGAACAAAAATATTAAAATATTTGACAACTCTAAGAGTAAGTCTGGAGGTAGAACAAGAGGAAGTTATTTACATTGCTGGTGAGACTGTAAACCATTTAACCAGTTTGGAGAATGATTTAGAAATACTGTAAATGGGCAATCCCTAAGACCTACCAATTTCACATCAAGGAGGGACCATATAGAAACTTTCAAATAGTAAAAATGGGGTTGGGCACATGTAATGATCTCTATCTAGAGAATAATGATACTAATATATAACAGAGCTTGAGAAACAGACTGATTGAAGTTGGTTATCCAGTAACAGGAGGAGGTCTGTACTGCCAACTGTGGTAAATACCCCCCAGGATAGTCCCAAGTGGTTCCTGCCATCAGGTAATCATGCCCTTGTATGATTTCCTCCCCTTGTGTATCAGCTTGATTTGATGACTCATTTCTTGTGAACAGAATGTGGTAGGGGTGATATGTCACGTGTAAGATTAGGTTACAAAAAGCTCCTGTCTTGGGTACCCTCTTTCACTCTAAGTGATGACAGCTACTGTATCATCAGTTGCTCTATGGAGAGACCCACATGACAAAGGAATGATGTTCCAGTCAACATTCAGCAAGATCATTAGGCCAGCCAACATTCTTATGAGTGAGTTTAAATGTGCTTCTTCCCCTAGTTGTGCCTTGAGATGATCGCAGCCCTGTCTGGCAGTTTGATTGTAGAAATGTCAGATCTTGAGCCAGAAGCACCCAACTAAGTCATGCTCAAATCTGACCCACACAAACTATGAGATAGCAAGTGTTGTTTAAAGCCACTGAGTTTTGGAATAATTTGCAAAACAGCAATATAGAACTAATATGCCTTCCAATAATCACTGAAACCCACAATGACAAGCAAATTCTTAATTTCAGACTGATGGGGACTCCGAATTACCTAAAGCCACTCATTAATGCATTAATTCAAACTAGTTTAAAGCCACCAAGTCCTGTGAAAAACTTATAAAAAAATCTGCAAAACCTATGCTTTTATGGAGTTTTGTACGCAGACAATAAACAAATAAGTTAAATGTATTTTAAGAGTGGGCCGGGTGCGGTGGCTCACGCCTGTAATCCCAGCACTTTGGAAAGCCGAGGCGGGTGAATCACTTGAGGCCAGGAGTTCGCAACCAGCCTGGCCAACATGGTGAAAACCCATCTCTACTGAAAATACAAAAATTAGCTGGGCTTGATGGCGGGTGCCTCTAATTCCAGCTACTCGGGAGGTTGAGGCAGGAGAATCATCTGAACCCAGGAGGCGGAGGATGCAGTGAGCTGAGACTGTGCCACTGCACTCCAGCCTGGGTGACAGAATGAGACTGCATCTCAAATAAATAAACATATACATATTAAGTGAGATTATGATAAGTGATATAGAAAAAAGTAAAGAAGCAAGAGAGAGAAAGCCACGCCAAAATAAAGGCTGCAATTTTAGAAAGGATAAAGGCCTCTTCTGAAAAGATGACATGAACAAAACCCAGAAAGGTGTGAGAGAGTCATATAGAATCCAGAAGTGCATGCCACCCAGAGGGAGGAGACAGTAGCAACCTGTTGATGCAGGAGGTAAACTGGCCAGTGTGGCATTGAGGGGACCTGTGTACCTTTCTAAGGACTTTAGCATTAACTCTGGAATGAAATGAGAATCAGGTTTTGAATGAAGAGTCACATCACTAGACTATGTTTTAAAATGAACACGGGCAGATGAGCTGAAAAAAGATTGTGTGTGGTGGTGGGGGGCAGGTTTGGAGGACAGAAACTACAGAGACAAGAAGGCTGGTTAGAACGTTTTTATAATAATCTCAGTGAATATAATGGTTCAGACCAGGGTGGGAATGATGAAGGACGTGAAAAATGGTCAGTTTCTGAACACAGATAGTCCCCTATGTAGGATAGTTCAGCCTGTGATTTTTTGACTTTGAGGGGTTTATCTATCTAGATGTAACATAAATGGAGGAGCATCTGGACATACAATGGATCAACCTTTTGACTTTACAATGGGTATGAAGGGTATTAATTGTATTTTCAACTTACAATATTTTCAATTTGCAATGGGTTTACTGGGATGTAACCCCAAGTCAAGAAACATCTGTAGAGTTTCAAGGAAGATTCAACAGGATTTTCCACCCAAATAAATTAATTTGTAAATTACATATGTGTGTATATTCACTGAAAGATACCTGGTGTAAGTCACTAAACCAGAGGAATACATGTTTTATTAATCCTACATTCAAATATTTGCTATTCATAATCCCCTGTAATCTATACCCACTATTATTGTATGGTTTCCAGGCAATATAATGACCATTTGCAATGACTTTTTAAAGATTTAAAACACATTTTATTTTTTCAATTGTGCTATATTTTAATAAGCAGTAGAGTGCTTACACGACAAGTTGGTTTTTTAAACAATTCTGTCATTACAGCACCTGTGATGGTTACTGATGTTTCCACTCTTTGGGGGTAACTCTGCCAACAGGGGATAGGTTCCATTCTATTCCAATCTGAGTGGCTGTAAAAACCCATGCAGCAACACAGAAAGCGGTCCCACTGGCTAGCACAGCATTACCGTATTTATCATGAAAATCTGGTGAGTGTTTTACATGGCTCTGTCTTGCCATACTTTGCAGAATGCTTTGAATCTTGAGACTGCTTAGTGCATTTCTGGCCAAGGGAAACATCATGAAGGATTGCAGGTGACTGCAGCTACTGGTCTATTTTGTTGCAAAGAAGCCTGGAAAGAGAGGGAGAGAGAGAGAGAGAAAGAAAAATGCATTGATGTCTAATCTTCATTCAATTCCTTCCACTTTGAATGTTTGGCTACATCACCCCTTGGAGTGGTGTTCAGGAATGTGAGTTTTGATATCACGATATCTGAACTCGAATCCCAGCTTTGCCACGGATTAGCTATATGAACTTGGGGCATTTATGTAACCTCTTTTTGCCTCAATATTACGTGTGATAATCCAAAACAAAACAACAACAAGGTAAGCATGTAATAAATGTTAACTTTTCAACTCCTCACAAATATTCAATGCGTTGACTCTACAGACAGACTGCAAACTTACTAACATGGCTACAATAGCCAGAAATTCACAGAACATGCCATGCCTCCTCACTCTCCGCCTCCTCATTTTTGCCCTCCTGCTTAACCCCTTTCCTTCTCCTTTATCTATAATACTTGCCTTCCCCCTCCTACAGCCAAAATTCTGCTTGTCTTTGAAATTCCACTCTAAGAGTTACCACTTCTGTGAAGTCTTTTTCAAATCTCGCTAAGTTGAAAATGCCCTTTTGTCTCTGGGTTATCGCATATTTTACAACCTTTTTTTCATAACACTTAACATTGAGGCATTATCTTTTTAAACAGATGTGTTCTGGGAAAGCAGTTTTGGTTCACAGTGAAATTGAGCACAGGACATTGAGAGTTCCCACGTACCCTGACTATATACACCCACAGCCTCCCTAGCTATCAACATCTTCCACCAGAGTTGCACATTTGTTAAAATCAATAAACCTACATTGACATTTCATTATTACCCAAGGTCCATAGTTTACATTAAGGTTCACTCCTGATATTGTACTTTCTATAGGTTTTAACAAATGTATAATGACACGTATCCATCATTTTACTATCATACAGATTAGTTTCAGTGCCCTAAAAAGCCCTCTGTGCTCTGCTTATGTTACCGAAACACCAAAGGTTCGGTCTAGGTCTTGCTGCTCACCACCCAGAAAGCCAATCACTGAAACGCCAAGTACTGCCAAGGAAGAAGGGTTTAATCAGGTGCTGCAGCTGAGGAGATGGGAGCTCAGTCTCAAATCCATCTCCCTGACTGACTTAAACCCGGGCTTTATATAGCAGGCAAGAAATGCAAAAATGTGTTAAGAAAACAGGCATTTTGGGAGGAGCAAGGAAGCAATCATGGTGAATGATGCCACACCGGCATCTGGTGTGGTGATCTGGTTTCAGTTCTTTGATACTTTTGTGAGAGGCCTAAAGGTCATTTCCTGAGGAAGAAACTCAGATAAAATAAATATAAGTTTCAAGCTTCTTAACACCAGAAGGGTCAATTTCTATGTTTATCAAAAATAACAGTCTACGGGGTAATGGTTCAGTTTCACCTATTCATCTCTCTGTTTTGACTTACCCCTGGCAACCACTGATCTTTTTACTGTCTCCACAGTTTTGCCTTTTTCAGAATGTCAAATCATTGTAATCATACAGTATACCTGCTCAGACTGGCTTCTTTCACTTTAAAATATATATTTAAAGTTCATTCATACCTTTTTGTGGCTTGACTGTGCATTTCTTTTTAGCGCTAATTAATATTCCACTGTCTGGACGTACCACCATTTATTTATCTATTCTTTTTTTTTTTTTTTTTTTTATACTTTAAGTTCCAGGGTACATGTGCATAACGTGTAGGTTTGTTACATATGTATACTTGTGCCATGTTGGTGTGCTGCACCCATCAACTCGTCAGCACCCATCAACTCGTCATTTACATCAGGTATAACTCCCAATGCAATCCCTCCCCCTTCCCCCCTCCCCATGATAGGCCACGGTGTGTGATATTCCCCTTCCCGAGTCCAAGTGATCTCATCGTTCAGTTTCCACCTATGAGTGAGAACATGCGGTGTTTGGTTTTCTGTTCTTGTGATAGTTTGCTAAGAATGATGGCTTCCAGCTGCATCCATGTCCCTACAAAGGACAAAAACTCATCCTTTTTTATGGCTGCATAGTATTCCATGGTGTATAGGTGCCACATTTTCTTAATCCAGTCTGTCACTGATGGACATTTGGGTTGATTCCGGAGGCATCACGCCACCTGACTTCAAACTATACTACAAGGCTACAGTAACCAAAACAGCATGGTACTGGTACTAAAACAGAGATATAGACCAATGGAACAGAACAGAGTCCTCAGAAATAATACCACACATCTACAGCCATCTGATCTTTGACAAACCCGAGAGAAACAAGAAATGGGGAAAGGATTACCTATTTAATAAATGGTGCTGGGAAAATTGGCTAGCCGTAAGTAGAAAGCTGAAACTGGATCCTTTCCTTACTCCTTATACAAAGACTAATTCAAGGTGGATTAGAGACTTAAATGTTAGACCTAATACCATAAAAACCCTAGAAGAAAATCTAGGTAGTACCATTCAGGACATAGGCATGGGCAAGGACTTCATGACTAAAACAATAAAAGCAACGGCAGCGAAAGCCAAAATTGACAAATGGGATCTCATTAAACTAAAGAGCTTCTGCACAGCAAAAGAAACTACCATCAGAGTGAACAGGCAACCTACAGAATGGGAGAAAATTTTTGCAATCTACTCATCTGACAAAGGGCTAATATCCAGAATCTACAAGGAACTCAAACAAATGTACAAGAAAAAAACAAACAACCCCATCAAAAAGTGGGCAAAGGATATGAACAGACATTTCTCAAAAGAAGACATTCATACAGCCAACAGACACATGAAAAAATGCTCATCATCACTCGCCATCAGAGAAATGCAAATCAAAACCACAATGAGATACCATCTCACACCAGTTAGAATGGCAATCATTAAAAGGTCAGGAAACAATAGGTGCTGGAGAGGATATGGAGAAATAGGGACACTTTTACACTGTTGGTGGGATTGTAAACTAGTTCAACCATTATGGAAAACAGTATGGCGATTCCTCAAGGATCTAGAACTAGATGTACCATATGACCCAGCCATCCCATTACTGGGTATATACCCAAAGGATCATAAATCATGCTGCTATAAAGACACATGCACACGTATGTTTATTGTGGCACTATTCACAATATTTATCTATTCTTTTACTGAAGGACATCTTGATTGCTTCTAAGATTCAACCAGCACAGACACAACTGCTGCTGCTATAAACATCTGTAGGTAGAGTTTTGTCTGAATAGGTTTTTAACCAATTTAGGTAAATATCAAGGAGCATGATTACTGAATTACATGGTAATAATTTGTTTAGTTTTGTAAGAAACTGCCTAACTGCCTTCCAAAGTGGCTGTACCATTTTGAGTGCCCACCAGCAGTGAATGAGAGTTTCTGTTGTTCCACATCCTGGCCGGCATTTGATGTTGTTAGTGTTCTGGTTTTGGGCCATTCTAATCAGTAAATAGGTGTTTAATTTACTGTTCTCTGATGACATATAATGTCCAGCATCTTTTTATATGCTTGTTTGCCATCTTTATCTCCCCCTTGGGAAGTGTCTATTTCAGGCCTTCTGCTTATTTTTAAAAATCAGGCTATTCATTTTCTTATTGTTGAATTTTAAGTGTTCTTTGTGTATTCTGGATAACAGTCCTCAATTAGATATGGATTTTGTAAATACTTTCTTCAAGCCTGTGGCTTGCCTTGTCATTCTCTTAAGAAATTATGTTTTTATTCTCCTTTGATAAACTGCAAGTTATCTAAGAACAAGGGAAATAACTGCATATAAAGTAGCTGACACAAAAGCATAAAAAGATCTTTTTAAAACCAATCCGAAATATAAGTGAATATTGGTATCCTCAAAGGAAGCTAAAATGAATACTAAGAACAAGTCAAAATACAATGAAATTAGATGTGTATTTCATAATAGCCAAAATTATTTTATTTCTTAGATAGTTACAAGAAATCTGGAAGTAGAAACATAAAATAATTCTTTAAATTTCTCTTCCTGTGTGCAAGTTGTCAAACAACATTCTGTCTTCAGCAATCACATATGTTAAATGGGGCCCAAATGTAGGCAACACAGATATAAAAGGCCCTGAGGTCAGTACTTGTAAACTTGTAGCTATTCACTGAGATTTTCCAGCTCAGAAGACTTTATTCCAACTTTGAAAACAAGACCCCACGGTTCTCTTTTATTTCCTACCATATGGTCTAAGTGGCACTCATCATGATTGTGACAAATAGGGCAAACCAGAGCCAAATTAATTTCTTCTGAGGTTCCAGATATTCAAAGATGTTTCCTGTTAGTCATGAATCTTTCCACTCAAAGACACCAAGGTTTTCATTTGAATTGAATTCAGAGAATAGGCAGAAGGTGACATCGGTCAGGGTATGACAAGTGCAGCCTTAATCCAGTACAAAAGGACCTGTGCCACACATTGCTTTCATGCTTTAGGAAGACACACAAATAGAGAATAATTTGTGATAACAGGGATCTCTAGTGGGTTGGCTCATGCTGCTTTATGACAAATTGATTTCATTTTTCCTACACTCATGATGTTACATTTAAATTCAGATCCTTTGTCTCTAGTGACATTGATCACATTTCTTAGAAGCTTAGTTCATCCTTTGGCTATTCCCATATCTATAAAGCTTTTCTTTTCCATCTAGCCTGAATTTTCTTGAACCAGTAAGTGTGTACTACTAAGAATTTTCTTTTAGGAACTCCTTCCATAGTTTGCAGTTGGCATTTCATTCTATAATAAACAAACTGCAGTCTCTTTTCTCTTTTTCTTTTCCTTGTCGGCATCAGCTACATCTGTCTCAACTGCCTTCAGATCCATCTTATCTTTATCTTTATTTATAAAATACATGTAAAAGCTAAGAAAATTCAAGGAATTTTCCATATTGTTTAAACTCACATTACATACATCTACAATAATTTTTTTGTTATCAGTGAGTCCAACTCCTATTATCTAAAGAACTAAAGCTACAGGTTCTAATATCCATATGAAAGCATAAAAAAGAGATTCAATAATATAGTAGGTAAAGGAAATGTTTCTCAAAGTAGATCTTTCTGATGAAAATAAACTAAAAAAGATGGAGGAAGACAGATTTCTCTAGGTACTGAAAACAAAGTAAAAGTTCTCTCATGCCCACGGCAAAAAAAGAAATATGTTCTGAATAAATATAAATAGTTAAAGGGAGTGAAGTATTCACTGAAGTTGAAAGACTGATTGTGTCATCTATTATATGCAGTCATCTTAAAGTTCTTTCAGAAAAAAATAACTAATATTTGATCTCAGTCTAACTGTAATAAGTATATAAATCTGAAGCTTCACTGGTAACAATAATAATTTCAAATCACTGAAGGCTATCAAAAGAAGTAAAACAGTAAGGAAACTAACATTTATTAAGTATATACCTATGTGTTAGACATTGTTTCAAGATTTTGTACATCTGAAAAAATGGTGTGGAAGGATGACTGTTTAACCCCATTTTATACCTAAGAACAAATCACAGGAAAGGATGTGAATGTAAGTCCTCTGATTCTAAATCCAACAAATTCTTTAACCATACCATGTTTTCTTAAAGTGTGTTCAACTCTGAGTATTGAAAAATGATCAACCAAAACAAAACAAAACCAAGCTGGTTACCAGAGATGGCTCTTTAATTGGAAATGGCTCACAGTGCTTTGCTATTTATTTACCTACTAATTACTGTACATTAGAGCCTGGGGTAGATGTCATCAGTACAATGTCTACTCTCAAGAAGCTTACGGTATAGTGGATGAATAAATAATTATTGCTCTAGAGAAAGAAGTAGGCCAGAAATTAGCACAGGGTTTATTTAGTCCACAGAGGGGGCATTTTATCCTGGGATGCTAGGAATGGTTTTAGAATACATGATACCTAAGCTAGAGCTTGCAATATTATTTTGAAATAGACAGAAACAAAAATTGGTGGTAGGGGGATGGAATACACAGATGGAGAAGAAAGCATAAGCACACAGGCTGGAATTAATATGGAGACAGGGCAATCTGGTGAGCTCAGTAACACTACGTAATAAGCGTTGAAGCAACAAATGCCCAACAAATGAGCCTGGAGACATCAGAAAAGAAGGGCACACTGGGGACTTTACATGCCTTGCTATGGCATTTGACACAATTCTACAGGTCAGTGTTTCCCACTATTTAAAAAATAGTTACCATACTCACAACCTTTGCTGTGAGTTAAATATGAGAATTTTTAATTCATTTTAATAAATTAAATTAAAATTCATTTTTAATGTATTATTTTCATGATAATATAAAAATAATATGAGACCTGGATGATGTAGCTTATCAACTTCTAGTGCTTCTGTTTATCTTTGTTCTGCACTTTAGCTGCAATGGTATATAGCAATTGTTTGCCCCGGGTTAATGCAAAAAGAATAGATGCAGCTATTATGTTAAAGTGTTCTCATGCAAGGGACAAAATAAAGAATTAGAAGAATGGAGTCATACCAATGCTTACTAACCACAGACATGTGAAAATAAAAGAACTATGATCACTACAGTGTTAGAGTTTCAGGACAATGTTAACTGTTATACTAAGTTAATATAACAAATTTGAACTTTATTTGTTATACAGTTGGTTTCATTTTTTATTTGAAAACATGCTTTGGTTTTATCATGGTATTAAGCTCCCAACATAATGAAGATTAATTCAGTTTCAAGTTTACCCATATGTAAGTGATTTTATAATAAAATAATTTAAGCTGGTACAAGTGATGAAATAATGTTTTTCCTTTAAGAAGATTCCAAACATAACTCAAGTTTGAGAAACAGTCCTATAGGTGAGGAGAAACTACTGATTTGGTATAATCAGAAAACACATTTACAAACATAACTGTTAGGTGTAAAATGGATGGAGAGATGACAAAAATGGCAAAAATTTAAGATGTTAGTTAACCATTGATGGTAATGCTTCATGAAAAAGAAAATAAGGATCTAAGTTAAGTACTGATACCTGAAATAGAAGATAGAATTGAGAAATATAAATAAAATAAAAATCAGATCAATTTAGTAAGTAAGTTACTCTAAACTAAATTGAGTATTCCATTCTCTTAATCTCTGGGTTGATTTCACCCAAAACCTCTGTCCTGATTTCTGTTCAAAATCAGCAGATATTGACACTGTAGCTTGTTGCTGACCTTGGGAATCAGAGTTTGGGTGATCTAGACACGGAATACAGAAAGGTCAAAGCATACATAATTGAGGCGTGCCACAGAAAGGCAGGTTCAGATGCCTGAGTAGAAGGGGGAGGCATCTTGAAAGGATTTGCTGTATGATCCAAAAACAAAATAATAACTGTATCCAGTCTAAGTATAGCCCAACATGGACCAACAAATGACCCACTTAGCTTCAATAATAGGCTTTCTGTGTAATCTCAAGAAGAAACAAAACAGAGTCCTATTTCTCAAATTGCCCAGATAATACTCTTAAAATAGTTCAGAGAAAGATGAAGCTCAAGAAGGGATTTAGGGGTATATCAGGGTTTCCCAATGTGTATGCAACTGACATTTTGGTCTGAATAATTCATTGTTGGAGAGGGGAAAAGTAATCCCGTGCATTGTAAGATGTTTAGTAGCATCCCTACCTCCACTTACTAAATAACAGCAGTAGTGTCCTCTAGTTTTGAAATCATAAATGTCTCCAGACCTTGCTAAATGTTACCTGGGGTGCAAAGTCATTCCCAGTTCAGAACCACTGCTGTATATACAGCAAGGTGTATCCTCTCCTGTCACTTCTCCACCATGAATGACATCATTCTATACAATAGAATGCAACTTACAATATACAATAGAAAAGGCAACTTAAAATCTAAGAAAATACATTTTCCTAGTCCCCACCATGGGATGCACAAAGGTTGCCCATCAACATTTTTCCAGAACTAATCCCAATATTTAAAATGTTGTATGATACAATTCAGGTGAATCACTTAAGCTACCCGGACATCTGCTTACCCCCTATAAAATAAAAATGTTGAACGAATTTGGTTTTTCCAAACCTATCTGATCCTAAAAGTCATCTGGAATCTTTATTACAAAATGTAGATTCCTAGGTTCAATTTCAAATGTATTGTAACAGAGTAGCCTGAGGGGAGCAGCCTGAGAATCTATATTTTTGAAACAAATTCTCAGGAGGGTTTTATCATCAGAAATATTTATGGAACATTGGATCAGATAATCTCTAAGGTACTATCCAGCTCTAACATCCTGGGCTTTTCCTTAGGGGAAAAATAAAAAGAAGCATTTTAGGAAGACCATTTATTCTTTTAGGCCACTGAAAGTGTACAGTAGTAATTGAATCTACTACCATGGTAATTTAGAAAGCAGTACCTGAGTGACCTGAAAGAGTTATAGGGACCCTGTGGGAATAAGTTAGTCAAGAGAAACATTTGGTAGCATTTAAAAACATTAAAAGCATTAGTAATACAGGTGTTCTGCTGTATAAATGAATGATGTACTTTTGGAGCCAGGACTCCCGGACACTACTCAATTGAAATACCTTCATTTCCACTTGCTTTTATTTCCATTCTTCTTTTTACAGCTTCATGGTATCAATGCAAAATAAGAAACAATAAAAAGACTATCTTCCTGAAATGGAAATGCACATAACCTGCAGTGTCTTCAGTTCATTTATGTATTTGTCAGCAGATGATGATGCTCAAGTAGGGATTAAGTGTCCACAGTGCAAAGTGTCCCCCTTCACAATGTATTCAAGTTTTCAGCCATTTGGTAACAGGAAATATGCGAACTCTTAAAGAAGCAATGCCGCTGGTAAAAATGCTGAACAATGGTCCTATTTTATATGTAATGGCATCATCTCCTAAGTCACTGAATTGATGGATAGTATGACCATTTGCTTAAGGCTGTTTTATGTCACTTTATTAAGCCTAAAAAGTTACATAAATAGATGCTACCTAAACGAACAGAAAGGCAGATGATAGCAATGAATTGTTATGCCAGGAGGAAAAATAAGAGAGTGGACAAAGAACCTGTGAGCTGGTGTCCTCAAATGCCATATGTTGCCTGAAGAGTAAAGGGATATTGGGGTATGCACTCTCGCTCACATTCTTCCCAGTCACAGTCTAAATGAACAGATCATTTCTATCTCATATGGAGTGTTGAAAGTATTCAGTAATGTCCTGTCTGAGAATAATCACACTGTTAATGTAGGCAGTTTCTTTTATGGAGTGGATCACATTAAGGTGGTTCACTCATTAAGTACCCATAATATTTTCTTTAATCAGAAGGTTCTTCCAACTATAATCACTCTTTTTCCTTTCTGATAGCTATGAGTAAGAGATAACAAACAGTGGCATACAGGTTGAAGGCTTTTCTACATGTCACACTGCATGTCAGTGTCCCAACTGTGCAACAATTCTTATTTTGTTCATTATTAAACTTCAAGTAGGCCCACCACATTTCCTCAAAGTGGATGTCTATGTTATTTTTACATTACAGTACCTTTCAAATATGTACAGTTTACCAGTTAAGGTCCCAAAATGTGCTAATCCCTTAGTGTAATCACATTTCTGCATACAATCTTCAGCTTTGCAAGGCAAGATCACAATTACTTTGCACAGGTATCTAAAAAGGACAAACCTCTGAGGATCTGTCTCATGCTAATGAACTCTCAGAAACTGATGTATAAACTGGAAATTAGGAATGTATTTCATTAACTTAAAAAATTATATTCCATCCCAATGGCTGAAATACATAGTCTATTAGCTTTAATAGTTTGACACTGATTCCAATTGAAAAGGGACCTTATGTCAGTATTTCCCAAAATATGCCTATTTCACTAGTTCTCTTTGATGCTATATTAATAGAAGTTACTTGAGAACGGGGTTTCAATGTCATCTAAGTTTTGAGAAGTATGCAGTTAACAAAGTCAAATTTTCTGTATTGAAGTATTTTTCCAAACTCTATTGTGCTGAACAGTGATTCTTTGAGAGGGATGGTATGTGGTGTATTCCAAATGTAGCTAAACATATCATGCTTTTTTTTCCCCTGAAGCATATCTCCAGGTTAGTGTTTTGCAGAACACAATTAGGGGAAAACCAAAGGATGCCTCTGTGTTCTCAATACTGCTACATCACTGTACTCATTTCCAAAGGCTTAATGGATCCAGGAGGTATCTCACAAACTAAATCATTTCCTTGTGGGAACTTTTAACATATGATTCAAGGAGTACAGGATGTGTGGTAATCCCAGTTTGTCTTAACAGCACTCATAAGAGCAATGAACTCTAGCCTTCATTATATGATTCTAACTTTGGCAGTTTTAATATTTGTGCCGATGTTTTTCTGGTTTCAACATCTAAAACTGACCCAACAGTCCCATAGTTTTTTGTTGTTGTTGTTGTTGTATAAACATAGAAAATTGAGGCTTCTTGTTTTAAAGCTTGAAACTTACATCTGTTTCATCTGAGTTCCTTCCTACGGAAAGGACCCCCAGGCCTCTCAAAAAGTATCAAAGTACCAGATCCCCGCATCCAGACAATGGGACACCAGGCCCCTCATTCATCATGATTATCTCCTTAGGCCTCCTGAACTCCTATTTTCCTATGCATTGTTACATTTCTTCCCTGCTATATAAGCCCTTAATTTTAGTTGGTCGGAGAGACAAATTTGAGACTGAGCTCCCTCCCATCTCCTTGGCTATAGCACACGACCTCTGCTATAATCGTCTCAGTCATTGGCTTTCTGCGTGGTGAGCAGCAGAACCTAGACCAAACCCTTGGTGTTAAGGTCACACATTCATGTTTATTAACTAAATGGACTCACTCATGAAAATATTTCATGATTCTACAGTGGCCACTAGAGGTGAATCAATGACCCCTCATTGCATAATCTGAGACTTTCATTAAAACTTTGAAACAGACTTGTCAAAGTCATTTCTGCCTTTAATCTATCACTGATATATTTAGGTAAAAGTATACAGGAAACATTGGCCTTTTAGATATCAAACATACTTTATTTTATTTTATCTTTTTTGGAGACGGAGTCTCTCTGTCACCCAGGCTGGAGTGCAGTGGCGTAATCTTGACTCACTGCACGCTCCACCTCCCAGGTTCAAGCAATTCTCCTGCCTCAGCTGGACTACAGGCGCACACTGCCATGTCTGGCTAATTTTGTTGTGTTTTTAGTAGAGACAGGGTTTCACTGTGTTGCCCAGGCTGGTTTCGAACTCCTGAGCTCAGGCAATCCGCCTGCCTCAGCCTCTCAAAGTGCTAGGATTACAGGCGTGACCCACCACGCCCAGCCAGATATTTTAATTTTTATTTTTATTTTTTATTTTTTTGAGATGGAGTCTCCCTGTGTCGCCCAGGCTGGTGTGTAGTGGCGCGATCTCGGCTCACTGCAAGCTCCGCCTGCCGGGTTCACGCCATTCTCCTGCCTCAGCCTCCCGAGTAGCTGGGACTACAGGCGCCCGCCAACACGCCCGGCTAATTTTTTTGTATTTTTAGTAGAGACGGGATTTCACCGTGGTCTCGATCTCCTGAGCTCGTGATCCACCCGCCTCGGCCTCCCAAAGTGCTGGGATTTCAGGCGTGAGCCACCGCACCTGGCCTTTTAATTTTTAAAGACACATTTACCAATTGTTTCCATTTTGCATTAAAATTGTTGGCAGTTGCCAACCAGAACTCAAGCCAGTAAGGGTCCAATTCAGAAGTTAATTTTGATAAAACTACCCCTTTAGACTGGAAGATTTAGCACTGCAAAGTACTCTTTTCCACCTTGCTTCTGCAAACTCTGGATTATTTATTTCCAACTTGGACCATCTCTGTCCTCCTAAATTCTGCTCAAAATATACCTGTTAATTAATCTTTTTATGAATAAGGTGCTTGTTATTGCTATCACCTAGACAACTTATGGTGCATTTGCAGAGAAATTTCATCTGATGAAATGAACATATTACAGCATTGAAGTAGGAACTCTAATCACTGCAAGTTGTTTTACTAGTCCAGTGCTTTCAGTATACTTTTCTTTTTTTTTTTTACTTTCATAACATTTTGGAGACTTTAAAAAAACTTTTACAAAAGATATTGTCAAAAAACTTTTTAAAAGATATTTTGCCTTTCCTTTTTTCCCCCTTGGATTCATTATTTGTAAGTGAGAAAAACTGGCCAGAGGGGCAAACCTTTGGTAAACTGTTTTTTTTTTTTTTTTTTTTTTTTTTTTTCCCTTCTTATAGATGCCTCAGCAGAAACAGTGAGACACGATGCACTTTGCTAAACCTTGGGGCAGGGTGCTTATTTTAGTGAACTGATATTTCATTTTAGTTCTTCTTTTAAGTTCCTGAGGGAAGGATCTCAAAGAAGAAAGCAAGCCTAAAAGAGGTTACCCATCTCAAAACATGCAATAAAAAATCAGAATACAGATTTTTGTTTTGAAATCCTACGATTTCCAATTACATTCTCGTTTCAGAGAGGTTACAAGGTTTCAACCTCTATTTCATTAATCTAATAGAGTCTAAAATTTCTTAGTTTAAAAGAGCACCCCTAAAGTAAATTAACATAATTTAATCATTTGAATATTTGTTAATTGGAAAAGTAAGATTTCTATGCAAACAGGCCATAATTTTCACACAGTAGATACAATATGTATAGTTTAGAGCTATACTAAACTATACACACCTGTTGATAATGGAATGGTAGGCTTTCTTATACAGATAATGTATTTTATATTCATCAAATAAAAATCATCAGCTCTGAAAGACCTAGTGATCACTTTATATGGCCCTTTAATATTTTTAATAATCTTTTGGTCACTGGACATTCATGACTTTATGCATGTTGAAGAATAATGTGGGTAGAAATTAGAGTGTGAATGGCAAATAGCAAATACACAGAATCCAATACTCCTTTCCTGGATTCACGTTCTAATTGAGGAAGAGGCAGAGAGCCAAACTCATATATGTGTTTTCTAATGAAAAGTAATTATAAAAGTGGCACAAACATCTAAATGTAGAACAGGTAAGGGACCTGAATCTTTTGTCCTCCTCTAAAATCAGGGCATTGACCAAGAGTGGAACATAGAGTATGCTGTCATCAGAGGTAGGCAGAATGGATATTGAATGGGACAGAAACAAAATATGTCCATTATACATTGAAAGTGCGGTGGAAATGAAGAGGTTTATTCATTAAGTGACAGAGACCAGTGGACTAGATTTTCTAAAGCTTCTTCCTCCTCTATGATTTTGTTTCTATATCTAAAGTTTCAAATAAATGTGATACACTGCCCCAGAGAATGAGTCTAAGGCTAGGGGAAATCTAAATGTGTGAGGATGGGAACACGCAGTCTTTTTATGCAACTTGTTTCCACAAACAAAAGTTGCCCTTTCCAAGGTTTTTAGTGCATGACAAGATCCCTTAGAAAACCCTAAATAGCACTATTTTGTTACTTAAACTTATTTTGTTTACTTAAACATGATTAAACTGAGCTCCTATTATGTGACTACAGCCTACTAAACATGGGAATTACCACAAAAAAATGGGTAAGAATGATTTATCTTTACAGGAATGCTCAGCAGAAGAGACAAACAGATAATGATAAGGTTTCAACATGCAAAAAGTAATAAAAAATACGATTAGGCTGCTATGTCACCAAAAATACAAGACATCTTTCCCAAACAAACAGACCAGGAAAAGCCTCCTGGAGTAAATTTACCCATATAACATTTGCCACATAAGTAAACTCGTGTCATGGAGGTTTTTTGTACAGATTATTTCATCACCCAGGTATCAAGCCTAGTATCCATTAGTTATTTTTCCTGATCCTCTCCTTTCTCCCACCTTCCACCCTCCAAAAGACCCTAGTGTGTGTTGTTCCCCTCTATGTGTTCGTGTATTCTCATCATTTAGCTCCCACTTACTATTTTATTTTACTTTATTTTATTTTATTTTATTTTATTTTATTTTATTTTATTTTATTTTTTGAGACGGAGTTTTGCTCTGTGGTCCGGGCTGGAGTGCAATGGCGCAATCTCTGCCCACTGCAACCTCTGCCTCTCGTGTTCAAGTGATTCTCCTGCCTTAGCCTCCTGAGTAGCTGGGATTAAAGGTGTATGCCACCATGCCTGCTTAATTTTTGTATTTTTAGTAGAGACGGGGTTTTGCTATTTTGGTCAGGCTGGTCTTGAACTCCTGACCTCGTGATCCACCCGCCTTGGCCTCCCAAAGTGCTGGGATTACAGGCATGAGCCACTGTACTCAGCCTTAGCCCCCACTTATAAGTGGACTTTTCTTTACCTATCAATGACAAAATATAGTTTTCAAACACTTCTCCTTTAAAGGTGACCTTCAAGTCCAACCATATATAATCAAGAGAATCTCCTTTAATGTCAAATTCCTAATGACGGCATATATAATATTGATATTATACTTAAACATCATATTGGAATAAAGCTCCTTCTGGCTTTTTGCCAATGATGTAACACATTTTCATCTTGATTGAACATCATGTTGTAATCACCATAAAATTTGTATTTAATGTTACTATGAAATAATAGCTGACATGCCTCACAGACATCTTTAAGAAAAATGTAATTTATAATACTGAATATATACAAAATAATCAGAGTCAAGATAGTTAAAATCTAACTGTGTTTAGAATTAACAGAATCTAAAGTGGAGCCATTTATATTTATTTCAAAGTTCATGCTGTTGCATCAACACCTATAACTTTCTGATTTACATTAAAGAACCAGAAAGAATAAATTTAAAAATCTTGGAACCAGTACTGGCCAATTCAATAGTGGCCATGCTTCATAAGCACATGCTTCATCCAGGACCAGACTTAAGCTAGATTTATGAAGGTATTCCCTTAAGTATGTCTTACAACAATTGTCACAAATTGTCTTAAGAGCCTACAAATTATTACTCCTGAAATGCTAGCAACGACCAAAAATACTGATAAAGCATATACCCACCAAGAAAAGTAACCTAAATAAAACATTCATTTACTTAACTGAAGAAAACAGTCTCAAAACAAAAAATACTTTATGCTAAAACAGCAATTTATACTGTGTGAACTGCACACTGCTTGAGATTATATAATGGTGGTGGGCAAGAGCAAAGGGCGCTGCCCACAGGAAAAGGAATCTGGGTTCAGACAACTATTCAAAAAACCTTGGCCACTTCCTGAACTTCCAGTCACTCTTCTTTCACTGCATGCAGTTTCCATTCCATCATTCTATATCGGTAGGTAGTCCAAAGGTCAACGGCCTCTCTATCCCGCAAAATGAACATTTTAGATCACTTATGACTTTTCACTGCAATAATACCAAAGATGCTTCCCTTTTCTGGAAATTCTTCTTCCATTAGCTTCCATGATATTCCCTTATTACTCTTCATGTCTATATGGCTATTTCTTCTTTACAAACTCATCTTCTAACAAATTCTTAGAAGTGGGAGTTCTTCAGGGCTCACTCATAGGTTCTCATCTATTTTTGCTTTTTATGTTCTCTCTCTCTCTAGGTAGTTCAACCACACTAACAAACTTAATTATCATGTGCAATTAGATGACTCCCATGTTATATCTGAACATATAAACTCTCTTGTCAGTTCCAGTGCAATACAGTACATTAAACTTCCTTCCCAACATCTCTCCTAAAATAGCTCAAAAGTGTCAGCAAAATCAATAGAATCAGTGTACAATCATGTTCTTCTACTCCCAGGTTTGATCCTTACGAATGTTTCCTCCTTTATGATTTTGTTTCTACATCTAAAGTTTCAAATAAGTGCATTACAATGCCTGGGATTGATGTTCATCCCAGTGAACAGCATCTCCATAATTTAGCTGAGCAAGTTAAATGTAGAAATCATTCTTGATGCCTTCAGCTCCCTCACGATATATATTTAACTCTTTAATTTTTAAGTTGAAATTAAATTTAAATTTTAATTTTTTAAATTCTTTTAATTTTTCATTTTAAAAAATATCCCAAATCTGCTAACTTTCCTCTATCCAAAATGTCTCCATCCTAGCTTAACTTCACTTCATATACTTTCTTTAAATGGTCTTTCCACAATACCTCTGCCATTCCCCATCCTCCATCTATTTTCCTCACTGCTAACAAGGTGGCCTAAGAGAAGAAATGTGATTAGATCACATCCACAATGAAAACTCTTTGTTATACTCTCTATGTGATAATTTACTTTAAAAACATTTTAGTATAAATAGTGTTATGTACATGTAAATAAATTAACTTCAATTTATAGTGTAAGGATTGCTAGTTTGCATTTGAAGTACACTAATCAGAGATCCACACTCTAGGAATGGCTACAAGATATACCTGCCACACAATTATAGAAGTATAAATCAGAGGGTGTGTTAATTCATCTAGTGGATACTAGAAATACTTTTTCATTGATGAGATGAGATGAATGATATTCAAGATATGTGACTGATTAGAAAGGTTATGTCAGGCCTAATGCCTTCGTAGTGATAAAGTATGAGAATCTGGCAAGTATAGCAGTTTGACGCACTGGGAAGAATTCAGATCTAGAGTTTTACAGTTTCTCCTCTGCACAGAGAATTCTATTATCTGATTCAACTACCAAACCGCTTGCTCCAACTATCAAACCTACCATTAAAGGAATACCATTGGCTTTATTTTAATGTAAGGAGTATGCCAAAGGACAAAGAGTAAGGACTTCACTGGGTGTACATTCCTATACTTAAGTTCTATCCAATTCCACATATTTGACAGAACAAGTTTAAGAATTTCTTTTATTGGCCAGGTGCATGGTTTACACCTATATTCCAGCATTTCAGAAGGCCAAAGTGGAAGAATCACTTGAGGCCAGGAGTTGAAGACCAGCCTGGACAACACAATGAGATCTCATCTCTACACACACACACACACACACAGACACACACAGACACACACACACTCTTTAGCCAGGTGTAGTGGCACATTCCTGTAGTCCTAGCTCCTCAGGAGGCTGAGGCGGAAGGATTGCTTGAGCCCAGAAATGGGAGGCTACAGTGAGCTATGATCATGCCACTGCACTCCATCAGCCTGGCAAAAGAGACTCTGTCTCAAAACAAAAACAAAAACAAATAAATGAGAATTTACTTTATTATAATGACACCTAGTATCAAGACTCTTTATGTTCCTGATATAATTATTAAAGAGTCCAGATATTTACCAAAATAACTTGAAAATGGTGGAAAGGTCAATTGTTTTAAGTCAGGACAGAATACCACTCAATGGTTTCTAAATTCTTTTAAGGTAAAGGTTAACTTCTTTGATATTACTTCTTCAGTCTGCCTAGGTTGCCCAAACAAAATACTAGAGTCTGCATGGCTTAAACAACAAAAATACATTTTCTCAAAGTCGTGAAGGCTAGAAATTCCAATATCAAGGTCCAGCAGGGTCGTTTCTAGTGAGGGCTCTCTTGCTGACTTGCAGATGGCCAGCTTCTCGTCATGTCCTCAAACAGTGGAAAGAAAGCTCATTTTGATGTCTCTTTTTTTTTAAAATCACCAGCCCTTTCAGATTAGGGATGCACTCTTATAACCTCATTTAACCTTTATCACCTCTTCACAGACCCTATCTCCAAATATAGACACATTGAGGGTTAGGGCTTCAAATTATGAATTTTGGGGAGGACACAAACAGTCCATAACAATGAACTATAAAGCTTTCATGGTCCTTGACCACTTAATCAGCAACATTTCACACAAATCTGCTATTCACTTTCCACATCCCAGTGACTTTCTTTCAGTTTTCTGGAACACACATTCCTTCTTCCCAAAGATTTTGTTTTAGTTTTGTTGCTTCTCACTTCACATAGTCAATTCCAACTACTGCTCCTGTCATCAGCTCAGATTGTTCTGGGAGGAGATATTATACTGTCTCATCTATTGTTTCAATTACTTCAAAGTGACAAACTAGGTATATGTCATGCATCATTTAAAATTTTGCACAGGCATACATATGAACTTGTTCATTGTTTATGGTAGAGTGTATACCATGTTATTTAGTGACTATTTATATGTCTACTTTTATAATCCATTTCTTATATCAGCATTTAATTCTCTTTTCACTTCTAGCAAAAAATGTATATGTTAATTATATTCAGTTTAGAGCAAATGAAACAATATCTTTACATTATGCTATTGTCAACTCAAGCATATACTGAAATAGTGGTGATAAATAAAACAGATGCATTCTTTGCCCTTGTGGAAATCAGTTTAGTGTGAGAGCAAGCTATTTAACAATCACAACCCTATATAATTGTAGTATGAGATAAACTGTATATAAAACATACAGTGATATAAAAATGAGAATAATAGGAGTTGTTTTATATTAGGTGGGCAGAAAAGACTTCATTGAGGAAAAGACATTTAGGGTGAGACCAGACAATGATTAGAAATCTTCTCTAGCAGAAAGAAAAAGAAATCCGGAATAGGCCAGTAATGGGTGGCAGAATTACATCAGTAATAAAAATTTCTCAACAACAAAAATGTTAGGACCAGGTGGATTCACAGCCAAATACTACCAAACACACAAAGAATTAATACCAATCCTCCTGAAACTATTTTTTTTAATTGTGCAGGAGGGAATTCTCCCTAACTCATTCTATGAGGTCAGTATTGCCCTGATACCAAAATCATATAAGGGCACAACAACAACAACAAAAGAAAACTACAGACTATGCAATGATGAACACAGATGCAAAAATCCTCAGCACAATACTAGCAAATCAAATCCAACATCACATCAAAAAATAATACACAATATTAAGGTGAGCTTTATCCCAGGGATTCAAGGATGGTTCAATATACTCATATCAATGTTGTACATCACATAAACAGAATTAAGGACAAAAATCACATGATCGTCTCAGTAGATGCATAAAAAGTCTTTGATAAAATTCAGCATTGCTTCATGATAAAAATCCTCAACAAACAAGGCATAAAAGCAATATATATCAACATAATAAAGGCCATATATGACAAACTCAAGGCCAACATCATGCTTAATGGGGAAAAGTTAAAATCATTCCCTCTGATGATTTCTAATTCCCTCTAATCTAAGTATTAGAACAAGAAAACGATGCCCACTTTCACCACTGTTATTCAACATGGCACTAGAAACCCTCAACAGAGCAATCAGGCAAGAGAAAAAAAAAAAGGCATTCAAATTTAAAAAGAAGTCAAAGTATCCCTGTTTATTGATCACATGATAGTATATCTAGAAAATCCTAATGACTCCGTCAAAAAATTCTCATATTTGATAAATGAATTCAATAAAGTTTCAAGATACAAAATAAAGTTAGAGAAATTGGTAGTGTTTCTATACACCAATAATGATCTACCTAAGGACCAAATCAAGAAGGCAATCCCATTTAACATGATACAAAAATAAAATACCTAGGAATACATTTAACCAAGGAGGTGAAAGATCTCTATGAGGAGAACTACAAAACATTGATTAAATAAACTGTAGATGATGCAAACAAATGGAAAACATCCCATGCTCATGAACTGGAAGAATCAAAATTGTTAAAATGATCACACAGCCCAAAATAATATAAAGAGTCAATATAATCCTTATCAAATGATCAGTATCTGTTTTCACAGAATTATTTAAAATAATCTTAAATTTTATATGGAACCAAAAAATGGCCCAAATAGCCAAAGAAATCCTAACCAAAAAGAACAAAGCTGGAGGCATCAGATTATTTGACTTCAAATTATACTACAAAGCTATGGTAATCAAAACACCATGGTACTGATATAAAAATAGACACATAGATCAATGGAACAGAGAAGAGGACCCAGAAATAAAGCAACTTGCCTACTACCAACTGATCTTCAACAAAATCAACAAAAATATACACTGGATAAAGGATACCCTATTCAATAATGATGCTGGGAGATCAGATAGACATATGCAGAAGAATGAAACTGTAACCATATTTCTCACCACACACAAAAATTAATTCAGGATGGGTTGAAGACCTAAACATAAGACCTAAAAGTATAAAAATCCTAGGAAAATCCTCTTCTGGACATTGGGCTAGGCAAAGCATTTATGACCAAGTCCTCAAAACCAAATGCAATCAAAACTAAAATAGACAAATTGAATGTAATTAAACTAAAAAGCTTCTGCACAGCAAAAGAAACAAATAACAGAGTAAACAGACATCCTACAGAATGGGAAAAATATTTGCAAACTATGCACCTGACAAAGGACTAATATCTAGAATCTACAAAGAACTCAAGCAACTCAGCAACAACAAGGAAAAAGAAATGGTCCTATTACAAAGTGGGCAAAGGACGTACATTTCTAAAAGACATACAAGCAGTCAAAAAACATATGAAAAAATGTTCAGCATGACTAGTCATCAGAGAAATGCAAATAAAAACCATAATGAGATACCATCTCATTCTAAAAGAAAGCCAGAATGGCTTTTAGGGAAAGTCTAAGAACAGCAGATGCTGGCAAGAATGTGGAGAAAGGGTAACACTTATACACTGTTGGTAGGAGTGTAAATTAGTATAAACAATGTAAAACAAGCTAGATATTTCTCAATGAACTAAAAATAGAACTACCATTCAAACCAGCAATCCCACTACTGGGTACATACCCAAAGAGAAAGAAATCATTATATTAAAAAGATACCTACATTTGTACATTTATCACAGCACTATTCACAATAGCAAAAATATGGATGGAATCAATCTAAGTGTCCATCAATAGAGGACTGGATAAAAATGTGCTATCTATAACATGTGTGATATATCTATCTATCTATCTATCTATCTATCTATCTATCTATCTATGAATAATACTTAGTCATACAAAATAATGAAAGCATGTCTTTTGCAGCAACATGGATGGAACTGGAGACCATTATCCTCAGTGAAATAACTTAGAAACAGAAAATCAAATATTACATGTTCTCACTTATAAGTGGGAGCTAAACAATATGTACACATGCATATACAGAGTGGAATAGTAGACACTAGAGACTATGAAAGGTGGGAGGGTGGGAGGGGGATTAGGGTTGAAAAACTACCTACTGGTTACAATGTTCACTATTCTGGTGATGGGTGAACTAAAAGCCTAGACTCTATCACTATGCAATATATGCATGTAAGAAACCTGCACTTGTACCTCTTAAATTGACTACAATAAGTTATTTTTTTAAAAACTCACTAGTCACTTCTCTGCTTTGCTAACCCCCAAAACATTGCCCTTTTGCAAGCCAAATATCTTTACCAATTAGCCTTACTTCTACAAAATCTTGTCTTCCCCAGTCCTTACACATACTCTCGCGAGCCAAACTGTTCCCCATACATCCTGTGCATTTTGGGAGTTGTTCAATTGTTTGTCACTCCGACCTTAGAATATAAAC
The DNA here is from genome assembly GCF_007565055.1 of Rhinopithecus roxellana. Classification (NCBI taxonomy): domain Eukaryota; kingdom Metazoa; phylum Chordata; class Mammalia; order Primates; family Cercopithecidae; genus Rhinopithecus; species Rhinopithecus roxellana. The sequence goes on along the minus strand of NC_044550.1, from coordinate 121,354,954 downwards.
TCCTATTCTTATTGAGTTTATGCTATTTTGTTCACTGTTGTGTAAATCTGTCTTATCCACTGCTGTTAAGAGACAGGCACAGCTCAGGTGTGCAATAAATATTTGTGGACTGAAAAAATAAAAATAAAAAGAGAAATGTTCTGTAGCAAAGAAGAAAGGCAATTATAAGCAGAAAGCTTAACACACAAGGCCCTGAGGCAGAAACCAAAAAAAGCCCAATGTGACTGGGGCATCATGTGGTGGAGGGAAGCTGGCATCAGGTAAGCTAGGAGGGGTCAGCAGGAGAGCATAATGCAGAAGCTTGCAGGCCTCCAAGCAATTTTAGATTTATTTGCAGCTACAATACTTTATGGTAATATCATTCTATAAGTATTCTACAATACTTTATGGTAATTTCGTAACTAGTATAAGAATTATAACATTGTTCTACAAAAACTGAGGCAATATTTATTCCTACTAAGAGAAAACTTAGCTTGATATATAAGTAGCTCATCTGCCTTATAAGAAGTTTTCCATGGAAAACTTAGTTCACTTAGTAGGACCTGAGCTCTATCTCAATTAGAGCATTTTTAAGTGAGTAGGACAAGCTTTTAAAAGGATGCTATGACATCAGAAACCAGAGCTTCTTAAAAAATAGCCCCTGTTCTATCTGTACAATCTACTTGTCAGCAGAACCAGTAGCAGGGGGCCACCTAAATGGTAGCATCTGGAGTGCAATATAGTTCCCTGCTGTTTTCATGCAGCCAAGGTATCCATTAAAGAGCTGGCACAGCTTAGAAAGGCACATTAGAAATGGTCTTCACTAAATACACAGTCTCCTTTTCCTTCCACATATAGATTATATTGCTTTAATATGTCAATCATTCCCACTGTGTTCTCCTGGTCCCAGGGCAGGTGAAAGAGCTGAACTGTTACTGTTTATGTTATAGTAACATTCTTTCTTTCTGAGGGAGAAGATTTCAAGCTGAGAATGCATTTTCCAGAGGTTACTAGTTCTTTCACCATTTTATGTCTGAAATCCGAATGTTTGGACTCAATATCATAAGCTGGTTGAAACTCAAAGGTTCATTGCTTTGCTCCAGGGAAATATAGATCTCTGCTCGCCCACATGATGAATTGCTTTTTGTTCTGCCCTTCTCAGACCTTTGGAAGTACTAGGGATTAAAAATCAAGAGAGCCCAGGAGAAATCAGAAATTCTAACTATAGGTCAGAAGTTGTTGAGATGAGTGAATTATAAAAGACCCCAAAATCCCACCGTCCATTAAGGCATCTTTCTGATCTCTTTAATCATAACTGCTGTGTACTCACCTACTTAAAAAAAAAAAAAAAAAAAAACATTAAGCGAGACTGCAAATAACCATATGAACAGTATGATTGTGCGTACAGGATCCCCAAAATTGCTAGTGTCAGCTCTGCAACTTTATTAATTATGTGACCTTGAGCAGGATGCAAACTTTCCTTGTTCCCTTTCTTCATATGTATATGAAGATAATAACACCCATTGTAGTCTAAACAGAAATGGCTCATAATAGATTTAATGAGAGTAGTACCAGGTGACAACGGAATACACCAAGCAGAGAGAAGAAATAATAACAGACATTGGTCATGGACAATGCAGTCAAATATCCACTTCTGCAGATTTTCTATGCTCTCTAACTCAGAGTTTAGAACATTAGAAAGCAGCATATCTAAAATTTTCATTGCATATACCAAACTATACTAATAATGGCTGCCCTCTGTTTTACTACTTAATCATAAACTTGTTGAAAATAAGGACTCTTCTATTCATATTTGAATTCTTAGCACCAATCAGAGTGCCTTACATATAAAAGTTCTCAATGTTTGCCGAGTGAATGAATGATAGGCCAGGTGTCCAGCTATAGGGCCATATTAAAGAAGCCAACAAAATGGAGGAGTAAGAGGAAAGTCATGCATCAAGGTGTTCATATGTTTTATCAGTTCAAGGGAAATATATATTGTTCTATAATATATATATATACACGATAATATATATATACACACACACACAATTGTTTGTTTCAATTTCCCCTTCTATAAAGCGTATAATTTCATGTTCTTAGAGGAAAAGCTATTGCTTGTTTTCTCATGTTTGTGTATATGTGTTCTCTATGTGTTGCATGGTCTTATAGCAGGCCCAAGTGTTAAATCCTATTCCTACCAGTGGTGATCCAGCTGCTCGAGTTGTCTTTAAACATTTCTTTGAAACATTTTCCAGAGGACTACATTTAAATTTTCATGCACAAAACATGGCCTCCCATTCTGCTTCTGACCATTTCTATTAAGTTCATGCACATGTTTATAATTCAGACAAATTTCATCACACTTATATATAACTATCTCCCTACCCCTGCCAAATGGATTACACACTTTATGAACTTACAAAAGAAGAGATCCAGCAAGAGACAAGGATAGAGTATATATTATATATGATTTCTTAAATGGAAAAAACAAGGTTTCGATTAATGGACTAAAGACTAAACAACAGAGACTTTGAGAATTACACGTGAAGCTGCATAAACACATATGTATATATAAACATATGTGTGTGTGCACATACACACATACATTGAAACAGACAAATGATTAATGACTTTAGAAAAAACTGATTCCCCAGTCCAGATTTTACTTAAGCTAATACTTGAACTTGTTCGTGTAGCCTGAATATAATTTAGCTATATGAAGAAAACAATTAAAACTCTTGTCGGACATTAGGGCAGTCAGAAAGAGTTTGGAATTAAAAATATGGCTATGAACAATATACTCAGGTAAGGGAGCAGATTACCACCTACATGGCTGGTTGAAACTGATCTCAAAGATTATCTTTCCATAATGATTTATCTTCTAGAACTGCTACTACAGGATTCTTTAACATAGTTGCTTATTATGTACAACCTTTGAGTGTACATATTAAGGCAGTGAGCATTACTTAAGTTCCTCTTTTTGAAGATGCTATCCATTTAATAACAGTTATTTAGAGATATAAGAAGACAATACTGGGGTCAGGCACAGTGGCTCACGCCTGGAATTTCAGCACTTTGGGAGGCTGAGGCGGGTGGATCACCTGAGGTCAGGAGATTGAGACCAGCCTGACCAACATGGCGAAATCTCCTCTCTACTAAAAATACAAAAATTAGCTGGGTGTGGTGGTGGGTGCCTGTAATCCCAGCTACTCAGGACTGAGGCAGGATAACTGCTTTAGCCTTGGAGGAGGAGGTTGCAGTGAGCCGAGATCAGGCCACTACACTCCAGCCTGTGCGACAGAGCGAGACTCAGTTTCAAAAATGAAAAAAAAAAAAAAAAAAAAAAAAAAAAGAAAGAAAGAAAATATTGTCACATTGAAATGTACACATTTATTGAAAGATAAATCCTTGGCCAGGCATGGTGGCTCACTGAACTCCAGCCGGGGCAACAAAGCGAGATTCTGTCTCAAAAAAAAAAAAAAAAAAAAAAAAAACACAAAGTAGAACGTTTGCATGTGGTTGAAGTTAAATGTTATCTATATTAAACTGACCCTTTCAGTTATGAAATATTTTATGTAAGCTCCATAGTAACCACAAAGTAAATCTCTGTAATAGCTACACCAAACCTAAAGAAAAAAGAATCAAAGCACACTACCACAAAAAAATTATCACATCGTACAGGAATATAGCAAGAGAGGAAGAAAAACACAAAGGAACTACAAAACAGTCAGAAAAGAATTAACAAAATGACAACAGGGCAAGAAAAAAAGATAAATATCCTTATTCTGAACTTATTCTGAAGTGTTAACATGCACAAAGTTCAAAACAAATAAAATACATAATTTTTTCATTTAAAGAAATGCTAAGCAGAAGTGATGTCAACAAGATGGCAGAATAGAAGCTTCTAGCACTTGCCCCCTCAGAGAAATCAATTTGAATAACTATCCATGCACAAAAAAAAAAAAAAAAAAAAAATTCTCAAGAGCTAAGAAATTCAAGTGAGATATTAGAGCACCTGGGTGACATACAGAATAAGAAAGGACTCACTGAAGAGAGTAGGAAAAACAGTTTCACAAAACTTGTGTCATCCCTCCCTCAAGCCTGTACAGCATGGAGAGACAGAGCCATTGCAGGCAGTAAGGAGAGTGAAGTGAGTACTCAGTTTTGCCATGGACCCTAGCAGCATGTGCATTCCAGTGAATCCTAGCACCAGACCAGTCACAGGAACCAGGTCAACACTGGTGAACTCTGACTCTAGGCTAGCCTCTGTAGCCCGAAGATCCAAGCCACTCTCCACAGACTGATGACATGGCCTGTCCCCTAGACTCAAGTTCCAGGCTTTCTCCAGCTCAAGGCAAGTCACTGCAAACTGAAGCTCCAGGCCTGGCCCAACAGCAGACAATCCCCCATGACCCTGGGCTCCAGACTGGCTGCTGTGGTCTCAGGCTTCAGGCCAGGCCCCATAACTCCAGGCCCACCTCAATTATCAGGCCAGCCCATGTGGCCCCAGGCACTTTACTGCACACCAAGGCTATAGGCTGGACCCTGGGGCGCTAAGCTCAAGGACCACAAATGAGTCCTCAGGCTCCAGGATCACAAACCAAGGCTCCAGGCCCATATTAGCATCAGGCCAGCCCATATGGACCCAGGTGTGTCCCTGCAGATCAAGGTTGCAGACCTATCCCGGTGCCAGGCTGACTCCCACAACCATAGGTTCCAGGCTAGCCTCCAGGGATCTAGTCTTCAGGCCCACTCCAGCACTGGGATAGTCTTAATGGATCCAGGTGCCAAGACTGCCCATGTGGATGCATATTCCAGTCCAGGTCCACTCAGTGTACACAGGCTCCAGGCATAAACCTACAGACACAAGCACTCAGCCAGACCCTGTTTTCAACACAAATGATGACAGAGTTCATCAACATTAGACTGCTTTACTAGAAATGCTAAAGGAAGTGCTTAAAGCGGAAACAAAAGGATATTAATTAATAGTATGAAAACATACAAAGAAACATAAAACACCCCATGAAGTATAGGAATATAGTAAAATTCAGAATATTCTTTTATTGTAATGGTGGTGTGTAAAACATTTAAGTCTATATAAAAGTTAAAAAACAAAAGTACTAAAAATATCTATACCTGCAGTAATTTGTTAATAAATCCACAATATCAAAAGGTGTACACTGTGATATCTTTTTTGTCACACTTCATCATAAAATGTCAGGGGAAGGGGGCCGGGCACAGTGGCTCATGCCTATAATCCCAGCACTTTGGGAAGCCAAGGCGGGTGTAGCCCTTGGGCTCAGGAGTTTGAGACCAGCCTGGCCAACATGGTGAAATTCCATCTCTACCAAAAATAAAAATAAAAAAATATTAGCCAGACGTGGTGGCACATGTCTGTAATCCCAACTACTCAGGAGGCTGAGACAGGACAATCACTTGAACCCAGGAGGCAGAGGTTGTAGTGAGCTGAGATTGTGCCACTATACTCCAGTCTGAGTGACAAAGAGAGACTTCACCTCAAAAAAAAAAAAAAAAAAAAAAAAAAAAAAAAAAAAAGGAAAAGTAAAGAAAAGAAAAAGTCAGGGGAAGGCAAGTTTAAGTGTAGAATTTTTGCATGTGGTTGCAAAAAGTTAAATGTTATCTGCATTCAACTGACCGCTACAATTATAAAATATTTTATGTAAGATCCATAGTAACCACAAAGTAAACCTCTGTAATAGATATACCAAACATAAAAAGAAAAGAATCAAAGCATACTACCACAAAAAAATTATCACATCATACATGAATACAGCAAGAGAGGAAGAAAAACACAAAGGAACCACAAAACCGTCAGAAAAGAATTAACAAAATGACAACTAATGTCCTTACCCATCAATAACTGCTTTAACTATAAATAGATTAAATACTCCAATCAAAAGGCGTTGAGTGACTGAATGGATTCAAAAAACAGATCCAACTCTGTGCTCCCTACAGAGACTGAGTTTAGCTTTCAAGGCACATGAAGGCTGAAAGTGAGGAGATGCAAAAAGATATTCCATGCAAGTGGCAAACAGAAGAAAGTAGGGTACCTACAACTACAATATATAATTTGAGTCAAAAATTGTCATAGAAGACAAAGAAAGTTACTATATAATCCTAAAGTGGACAATTCATCAGGAGAATTAACAGTTGTAATATTTATGCACTCTAAATCAGATTACCTAAGTATATAAAGCAAAAATTAACACAACTGAAGGGAAAATAGACAATACAATAACAGTAAGGAACTTCAAAACCCCACTTTCAACAATGGATCATCCAAACATAAAACACCAATAAAGAAATATAGCATTTGAACAATATTATAGACCATATAAACTTAACAGACCACATAAACTTAACAGACATATACAGAACATTCTATCCAAGAGCAGAATATACATTCTTTCCAAAGCACACAAAACATTCTCCAGGTTAGATATTATTAGGCTACAAAAAGTCTCAACAAATTTAAGAAGATAAAATCATATAAAATATATTTTCCTATCACAATGGTATAAAATTAGAAATCACTAACAAGAGAAAAATTGGAAAATTCACAAATATGTGAAAATAAAACACACTCCTCAAAGAATAATCAAAAAGGAAATCATAAAATATCTTTAAACAATGGAAACTAAAAAACATACCAAAACTTCTGATATTCAATAAAATCAGTTATAAACTAAGAGTTTATAGTGATAATGAGACGGGACAATTCCCTTGACCGTTGAAGGTGTGGCTCACTTAGTTTGCAGTGCTCAAACCCCTTATAGGAGGGAGAGCATGCAGGCAAGCAGGTGCAAGGGCTGGGGCGAGTGCCTTTGGGCACTGGCAGGAAGGAACCCTGTACAGGTCCCAGCAGCATCAGGGGTTGCCCACAACCTCTGGAGCCCCAAATGGTGTGTGTTGCAGCGTGCTCTTTAACGTTGCTGTGTCCATGGAGGGTGTAAGTGTTAAACAGCTCGCTGGAGAGACAGTGTGAAAGCCTCTTGCACCCGCACCTGGGTCCTTGTGTGGTACCCAAGAGGAATGAGGTCACATGGACTTGAAGGATGGTGAATGCAGAGATTTTATTGAGCAATGGAAGTGGCTCTCAGCAGGATGGGGAGCTGGAAAGGAAATGGAATGGGAAGGCAGTCTTCCCCTGGAGTTCAGCCGTCCCCAGGCAAACTTCACTTCAAACATAGTCTCCAAAATCTAGCTGCTTCTCCTCTCGACATTTAGATGCTTTTCTCTTCTCTCCTCTGCCGTGCTACTCTGCTCCTCTGCCAGTGGAGTTTGGGGCTTTTATGTGATCAGGACAGGGGCATGGCAGGCCAAAAGGCAAAATTCTGGTGGGAAAATGGAGATGTGGAGTTCTCATTTAGGGCCATGGGTCCAGGCTTGAGGGTGGAACCCTCGCCAGGGACCCCATTCTTCTCTACCTAGCGTTTCTCTGCCTCTTGTCTGTATCAGTAAGTGCCTACATTAAGTAAAAGAAACATCTCAAATAAACAATCTAACTTTAATGATCAAGGAACCAGAACAAGAATAAACTAAGCTACTAGTTAACAGAATGAATGAAATGTTAAAGGTGAAAGAATGAAAAAACTACACTAGACAATAGTAAAGATCAATGAAACTAAAATTAGTTTTCTGACAAGATAAACTAAATGGTCAAACTTTTAGCTACACCCACTAAAAAGAGACTCAAAATTATAAATGAAAGAAGAGACATTGCAACTAATACCACAAAAATACAAAGGATAAGAGACAACTGTAAATAACTATACAACAATTTAGATAACATACAAGAAATGAAAAAAAATTACGTGATATCAATACTGAATTATGAAGAAACAGAAAATCTGAATGGACCCTCCCAATAACCCTCCCAATAAAGAAAAGCCTAGGATCTGATCACTTTACTGGTAAATTCTAACAAACATTTAAATAAGAATATATGCCAATCTTTCTCAAATTCTTCCCAAAAGCTGAAGAGGAAGGAACACTTCCCAACTCATTTTATGATGTAACATTACCCCTGATACCAGAGCCAGACAAGGACCTACAAGAAAAATAATTACAGGACAATATTCTTAATGAACACAGATGCAAATATCTTCATCAGAATACTAGCACAACAAATTCAACAGAACAATAAAAGGTTAATAAAAATATTAACCTTTTATAAAAAGGTTAATAAGGACTTACCCCTGAAATGCAACAATGATTCAATGTATGCAAAGCAATAATCTGATACATCACATTAAGAGTGATGATTTTGACCTGGGCACAGTGGCTCATGCCTGTAATCACAGGCAGGTGGATCACTTGAGGTTGGGAGTTTGGGACCAGCCTGGCCAACATGGTGAAACCCCGTCTCTACTAAAAATACAAGAAAAAAATTAGCCAGGTGTGTTGGCATTTGCCTGTAATGCCAGCTACTCAGAAGACTGGCAGGAGAATCACCTGAGCCTGGGAGGCAGAGATTGCAGTGAGCCAAGATCACGCAGTACACTCCAGCCTAGGTGACAGAGTGAGACTCTGTCTTAAAATCAAACAAACAAACACAAAACAAAACAGTGACGATTTTGAAAATATACAATCATCTTAAATGCAGAAAAAAAAATTGACAAATTTCACTATCTTGTCATGATAAAAAAAAAAAAAAAAAAAAAAAACAAATTAGGTATAGAAGGAATGTTCCTTGAAAAAATAAAGACCATATACAATAAGCCCACAGCTAATATCATACTCAGGGATGCAGTGATGAGAAGCTGAAAGCCTTTCCTTTAAGATGAGGAACAAGATCAGGATGCCCACTCTTGCCATTTCTATCCAACACAGTACTGGAAGGCCTCACCAGAGCAACTGAGCAAGAGGAAGTGATAAAATGCATCCAAATCAGAAGGGAAAAATTAAAATTTTTTGTTTGCAGATGACATGATCTTATACAAAGAAGTCCCTGAAGATTCTACCAAAATACTGCTAGAAATAATAAATTCAGTTTCAGGATAAAAAATCAACATGCAAAAATCAGTTGTGTTTCTATACGCTAACAAGGAACTGCTTGAAAAAGAATCCAAGACTACAATCCCAATGACAATAGCATCAAAAATAAATAAATGAAATACTTAAAAATAAATTAACCAAGGAAGTTAAAAATCTGTACATTTTAAACTATGGAATATTGATAAAAATACTGAAGACACAAATAAATGGAAAAAACCTTATGTTCATGAATTGAAATTAAAATTGCTAAAATGTCCATACTACCCAAATAAATCTTAGATTCAATGCAATCTCTATCAAAATTCCAATGGCATTTTTCATAAAAATTAAAATAAATCCTAAAATTCATATGGAATCATAAGATAAAAGAATTCCTAAATCAATTTTGACTGGAAGCACCACACTACCTGATTTCTAATATACCATAAAAGTCTACTAATCAAAATAGTATGGCCCTGGTATAAAAACAGATATATAGACCACCCGCTGGAACAGAATAGAGAGACCAGAAATAAAACCACACATTTATGGTCAATTGATCTCCAACAAAAGTGCCAATCATATAAAATGATGAAATGATTGTATCTTCATTTACTTGTGTTGGGAAAATTGTTTTCCATATCCAAGAACATAAAATTGGCCCTTTGTCTTACCCTATATGCAGAATCAACTCAAAAGGGATTAAAGACTTAAAAATAATTTGACCAGAAACTGTAAAACTACTAAAAGAAACATAGAGACAAACCTTCTTGACATTGGTTGAGTCAGTAATTTTTTTATATGACCCCGAAAGCATAGTCAATAAAAGCAAAAACATACAAATGGGATTGCATCAAGCAAATCAACTGTATAAACAGACAACTTAAGAAATAACAGAAAATATTTCCAAACCATACATGATAAGGCACTAATATCCAAAATATATAAGGAACTCAAACAACACAACAGCAATAAATAACCCAATTTAAAAACAAGAAAAGGATCTCAAAAGACATTTATCCATAGAAGACATGCAAACTGCTAACAGGTGTATGGAAAAATTCTCAACATCACTAATTATCAGAGAAATGCACATCAAAACTATAATGAGAAGTTATCTCACACCCATTAGGATGGCTATTATCAAAAGGACAAGAGATAATATTGGTTGGTGAGAGTGCAGAGAGAAGGGGTCCCCTTGGGCATGGTTGGTGGACATGTAAGTTGGTATAGCCATTATGGAAAACACTATGGAGACTCTACATAAAAATAAAAATATAACCACCATATGATCCAACAATCTCACTTCTGGGTACACATTTAAAGCAAATGCAGTCAGTACAGGTTGACTATACCATATTTGAAATGCTGAAGACCAGAGGTGTTACAGATTTCGGATTTTTTTTTTTTTTTTAATTTGGAATAGTTGCTTTACAGTTTGAGTATCCCTGATTTGAAAATCTGAAACTCAAAATTCTCCAAATTCCAAAACTTTTTGAGTGCCAACATCATACTCAAAGGAAATACTCACTGGAGCATTTCAGATTTTCAGATTAGAGATACTCAACTGGTAAATATAATGCAAATATTTCAAAATCCACCCCCCCCACACAACAACAACAACAACAACAAATCAAATTTCTATTTGAAAAACCTCTGATCCCAAGCGTTTCAGATAAGGAATACTAAAGCTATATGTACTTATGGGTTGAACATTCCAAATCTGAAAATCTGAAATCCAAAATTCTCCAATGAGCATTTCCTTTGAGTATCATGTTGGTGCTCAAAAAAGTTTCAAATTTTGGAGAATTTTTAACTTTGGACTTTTGGATTTGGCATGCACAACCTATATCTCATTCATTGCAGCAACATTCACGACATGCAAGATGTGGGATCAACCTAAGTGTAGATCATCAGATAAATATAATAAAAAAATGTCATTAGACACACACATACAAGGGAATATTATTGAGCCAAAAAAGGGAGATCCTTCCACTCATGACAATATGGATGAACCTGGAGCACATTATGCTAAGTGCAATACACCAGGCACAGAAAGACAAATACAATACTGGTTAATCTCACTTATATATGGAACCTAGAAAAGTCAAACTCCTAGAAGCAGAGAATAATGGTGGTTGTCAGGCACTGGGGTGTGGGGGAAATGAGGAGTTGCAAGTCAAAGGGCACAAAGTTTCAGTAGATCGAATAAGTTCTAGAGATCAAATGTGCAGCTTGGGCAATATAGTTAATGATACTTATGGTATACTCGATGTCTGCTAAGATAGTAGATCTTAAATGTTCTCACCACACAAAGAAAATGGTAAGTATCTGAGGTCATGAATATGTTAATTAGTTTGATGGTGATTATTTCACAATGAACACATAAATCAAAACATCACATTGTATACCTTAAATATATATAATCTTTATTTCTTATGTATACCTCATTAAAGCTGGGAGGGAGAAAAAAAAAGAAAGGGAGAGAAAGAAATGCTAAGGAACAGAAAAGTTAGCTACTGTAGGGAGTTTAAGTAGAGTGATTGCAATCTAGTACCTGATTCTCATCTTCACAGAAATCTCTTTTCTTTCAACTCATGCAGAATTGTTTTGGTTTCAGATGACCAAATCATGCTGTGCAAACTTACAGTTTTAAACAACAGGATGATTTACTGCTAGTGCTTACTTAGTCCAGTAGTAAATGTACCTATTTCCTTTAAGTAGACACTAGGAAACCAAATTACCAAGGGAATTTGTATGGTGGGCTTTAAAAAAGACTTAAAAATATTTTTTTGATTGTTGACTCTAGAACATAAGACACATAATTAAATGTCCATGGAAACCAGAAAAAATAATGGAAAAGTAGTACATTGGCTGAGGATTTTCATAAAATTAGGTAGAAAATTTTTACACTTCAATGAAAATACACGTATTTTCTTTTCTTTTGCAACACATGAAATACGATGTCTATTTTTTTAACTGATTTTAAGTTCTATTCCATATAGAAACATGAAAATAGAAAAATAGTTTTCTACTGTTATAAGGCAATATGGTTTGGCTCTCATCTTTAATTGTAGTTCCCATAGTACCCACATGTCATGGGAAGGACCTGATGGAAGGTAACTGAACCATGGGGGCAGTTACCCCCATGCTGCTGTTAGTGAGTGAGTTCTCACAAGATCTGATGGTTCTGTAAGGGGCTTTTCCCCTTTGCACGGCACTTCTCCTTCCTGCTGCCATGTCATGTGAAGAAGACATGTTTGCTTCCCCTTCTAGATGATTGTAAATTTTCTGAGGCCTCTCCAGTCATGCTAAACTGTGAGTCAATTAAACATCTTTCCTTCATAAATTACCCAGTCTCGGGCAGTTCTTTATAGCAGTGTGAGATGGACTAATACATAAGGAAAATGCATGGTATAAGCATGATAAAAAATAAGAACTGACACTAAAGCTTCATTGTTGGGGAGAGATAAGCTATATTAAAAATCATGGTGAAGTAGCAAAACCATGTTCAACTTGACTGTTGCCTTGCTGGAATTTGAGCTGGGCTTCTGGATCTAATTTTTTAGAAAGAAGCTGAGCATCTAGATTTCTAATTTAAAATATTTTCATTTTTAATAGACTTAATTTCTAAAATACAGTGTAGGGCAAACAAAACAGACCTGGGGGCTACCTTTAGTCTATAGATTGCCACTTTGAGGCTTTTATCTAGAGGTATGTTTTAGCCAAGCAATGACTAAACTGAATTTCATGATTCAGAGAACGCTGTACTTCCACAGTAACTGGAAACATGTGCCCTCCTAATTCCCTTGTTCCATCATTCTCTTTAGGCTGACCTGAATATTTCCTCTCAGACTCCGATTTTCCAGAATCCATGGACAGCTCACTAACAATCTCCTGCTAGACAGTCAGATCCAACAGAATTAGTTAAGTTTTGCTTTCCGTGATTCCGTTTCAGGCAAGATGTTCACTCCTTTGATATTTTCAATAGCTCAAATAGCTGTTATGCTGTTATTCCCTTTCTGGAAGTGCCCCCAAGTTTTGCAAGTGTTTATCTTAAAACAAACAAACAAACAAACAAAAAACTAAATGCCTTTCTTAGCTTGGTCAGCAACACATTTATAATCCATTATCTTAGGGTCTGGTTCTTCTGTCAATGGCTACTTTCAATCATTGCGCTGAATTTAAAATTTACCTGACCTCATCTTCAAATTCAGAGAAATTATACTAACTTTCTGACTATACTCTGCTCTAGTGCTTTAGTTTTATTAATTTTTCATGCATGTCAGAAGATTTCCATTCTAAATATTTTGTGGATAGTCCTACTATATTGGCATCAACGTAGGGGACATGACTTTAAAGGGAAAGTGATGTCTATCTTATCTCTATATCATTGGTGGACTGTTGTCTATTCCCCATATTTTCCATGTCTAAAGTGCCATTTGTTGGTACTGACGGCTATACAGAGTTTACTAATACAGAGTTTTAATAATAAATAAAATGATTTTTTTTTCTCTTTCTCTGATACCTACTTTTCTCTCATATTCCTATCCATTTTTATCTGGATGACTTCTATCCTCAAGTCTTATCACTGGTGGGTAATATGGTAGCTGATAATAAGCACTCTTAGAATGAAGGAATAACTGATCTTAGGGCTGATCCAGAATCTAAAAGGGAAACAATTTAAATGTATCAGAGATTTGACTAAATGTGATTTACATTTTCACTAGACAATTTTAAAGCAGGTTATTCACTCAAAAAATAAGGCACTGAATAAGAGCACAGCTTATACTTACTTTAGTATATAAACAAAGATATGTCATTTAATTTTCAAATAGTTGATGTTTCCATATCTATGAAATAAAATTAGGTTTTTGTGGATTTTCTGTGGTCACATATATGAGACCTAAACTACGTAATTACCTCAATTCTTGACATTGTGATATTGCTTGATACTTAAACATAAATTACAAATACATATGGTTTGCCAGTCAGATTCTTTAAGATAATGACTAAGAAAACAGAAGTTATTTATATTCTTTATGAAGCATAACAAATATGACTTCCAGTATGTTATGAAAAGCATATATTATTAGGCAGTATTTTGCAAACCAGAGTATCAGGTTTTCTGGAGCCAAATTTTAGTGCTACGGTCATATGTTGTTAAAAGAATAATCTCATTCAGTTTGGTGTTGTAACAAAATTGCAAAAAAGTCATTGTATTTTAGGATGACTAAATCTTTCATCATGGAAAACAGAATACTCAGTTTTTAGACTTTTACATTTTCCTGAAGTATATGACACATTACTGGGCACTACTTCCATTAGCAGAATCTTTTACTATTTAGTGATGAATAAGCTGTTTAAATGCTTTTGTCTAATTGGGTCATACCTCAATGAACATCCCTCTCCATTATGTATGGATATTATAAAAAGAAGCTTCTGAATAATGTCTTTTTCTCCACAGTGTAAAACCTGTTACAGCAGCAAGATACATGGAGAGTCAAAATCTTCCATTACGTATGATATCTACAAGAAGAGTAGATGGGGCTCAATGGGGCTAAAGTATTACAAATTAGAATAGAAATTTAGAAGTAGATTTTGGTGAACACAAAAAGAGGATTATAAATAATAAAGCTTATCGTATTGTATAAAGAAACAGACTTTCTTGTGAGGTAGCGAGATCCCTGTTATCTGAGGTGTTCAAAGAGGCCTGATGCCAGAAGACAAATGCAAATACTGAAAAGACGTGCCCAATATTATTCCCAAGTTTCTATAAAAATGTGAGATGCCAATACCTGGTAATTTCAGAGAAGATGGAATGTTTATTTAAATTGAAGAATATTTATCTAAAGATATATTTATCGTGTATTAGGAATGCTCCTGTGCCCTGAAGATAAACTAGTAAATAAGACCTACTAGGCAGTTTGAAATGCATATACCATTGCTCCTATGAGTATGGGGCAGTGGAGGATTATCTAGTAGACAGACAAAGTCCATGCCTGAGATATGGGGAAAGTGGGGGTCTGCTCTAAAAAAAATTCCTTTTAAAGGAATATGCATACAGTATTCCCAAACAGCAAAATAATGATGGCAAAAATATAACTTTTTGAACTTTGTTTTTTACCATTTCCTGATAAAATGTCTGGACTATATCCTAATGGCCATAAGGGATCACTACAAACTTTTAAGCTGGAGAGTAGTTTGCGAGACAGAGAGAGAGAGAGAGTGTGTGTGTCTGTGTGGGTGTGTGGGTGTGTGTTGTAGAAAGAAAATTCTCTGTGCCATGTGAAGAGTGTCAGACCAGGAAGCAAGAGAAGCACTGTTGTAATAAACTCAGTGGGATATGATTAAGCATGTACAGTACTGGCAATGGGAATTCAGAGAAGGGGAGAAGATCAAGAAATACCAGTCTCTCCTGGGTTTGGTGACTGGCTGGTTGCAAAGAAGAAACACAAAAGAGTAATTAATAATCCCTCTTGACTGTCTCCTTTCTTCACCTATTTTATTTCAGGAGCTACAGATGGAACAATAAGATAAACCCTTGGGCTTCTCCACACACCCAGGAAGAGATTAGTAAAGATTATGAACATCACCCCTTACTTAGAACTTACAAAAGCAGGATAAGATCTCCAAGAGTTCTATCCCAGAGATTCAGGGCTTTTCTTGGTCACCATACACAAGATAGTTTAAAGTTAAATGCTATACGCTGTCCTCTTGCTTTTTACCTATGTGGCGAAACATCTAATTTGTCATAGTTGGCAGTAAGATGGTTCTGGTCAACATCCCAATTTCTTTTTACCATTTATGCTCTTCCACTGAATGCATATTGAATATACATATGATAAAGATGCAGATTAAACTGCTGCATCATCCAGAGTAAATGTAATATATATATATATATGTTTGTGTGTGTATGTGTGTGTGTGTGTGTGTGTGTGTGTGTCAGTAAGCTCATGTTACGGACATAAGGCTTAGCATATATGAAAGTAAGGATACTAAATGGTATTTTTTAGTTCTGAAAACAGAATCTGGACCTTGAAACCAGACCAAAAAAATTCCGTGAAATAAAAGGAGAGTAAAGGCCTGAATGAAATGCTTTTAAGAAATAAATGGAAGAGCAACTGAATACAGTTAGTATGGATAACTCATGAAGAATTTTGCTTTTATCAAAGAGCAGGTAAGTGAATCAGTAGCTATAGGGGAAAGTGGAGTGAGGGAGAGAGACAGGGAGACAAAGGCAGTAGCAGTGAGGAGAAAGTGAGTGTTAAATAATGGAAAATAATAGCACGTATGTCCTCTGATGTAGAATTACCCAGTGGAGAGGAAACACCAATGTAGAAAAAGAAAAGGAGGAACTGTTAGGATAAGTCCTTTGACTAAACAAGCACAAGGGAATCTTGGGTATAAATGGGGGAGCTTGCCTCAGAAAGGTACTCAGTTCATCTGTACTATAAGAATGAAGGTGTATCGTCACTCGCCATCAGAGAAATGCAAATCAAAACCACAATGAGATACCATCTCACACCAGTTAGAATGGCAATCATTAAGAAGTCAGGAAACAACAGGTGTTGGAGAGGATGTGGAGAAATAGGAACACTTTTACACTGTTGGTGGGATTGTAAACTAGTTCAACCATTATGGAAAACAGTATGGCAATTCCTCAAGGATCTAGAACTAGATGTACCATATGACCCAGCCATCCCACTACTGGGTATATACCCAAAGGATTATAAATTATTCTACTACAAAGACACATGCACACGTATGTTTATTGCAGCACTATTCACAATAGCAAAGATTTGGAATCAACCCAAATGTCCATCTGGGACAGACTGGATTAAGAAAATGTGGCACATATACACCATGGAATACTATGCAGCCATAAAAAAGGATGAGTTTGCGTCCTTTGTAGGGACATGGATGCAGCTGGAAACCATCATTCTTAGCAAACTATCACAAGAACAGAAAACCAAACACCGCATGTTCTCACTCATAGGTGGGAACTGAACAATGAGATCACTTGGACTCGGGAAGGGGAACATCACGCACTGGGGCCTATCACGGGGAGGGGGGAGGGGGGAGGAGGGAGGGATTGCATTGGGGAGTTATACATGATATAAATGATGAATTGATGGGTGCTGACGAGTTGATGGGTGCAGCACACCAACATGGCATAAGTATACATATGTAACAAACCTGCACGTTATGCACATGTACCCTAGAACTTAAAGTATAATAAAAAAATATATATATATAAAAAAAAAAAAAAAAAAAGAAAAAGAAAAGGTATTTAATTGGCTCAAAAAGTGATGCCAGTTGCATCAACTGGTCTATCAGACACAGTTGCATCCACGGACTCTGACAATATCAATTACATTTGTTTTCTCTAAAAAAAAAAAAAAAAAAAAAAAAAAAAAAAAAAAAAAGAATGAAGGGAAGGTATGTAGCTACGAAGTCTGGCAGCAAGTAGATAGCTTCAGTTTAAGAAATGCATAGGATTGTGCAAATAAGAAGCAAAAGTCTAGGAAAAACAGAGTATCATGGTATAGCTGGACATTGCAGCTGGTTCAGTCCTTAACAAGCCATGTGACATAAGGCAAATATTAAACTTCTTCATGCTTCAATTTCCTCAAAAATAGATGGAGATAACACTGGTGCTTACTTCATAAAGTTAAACAGATGGGCCAAACGACATGATATATATATCTTCACCCAGTAAATATAAGCTCCACGAAGGCATGGATCTCCATCTTTTTTTCCCTCTTTTAGTTGTACTTACAAGGTGTCTGGCATAAAGTAAATATTTAATAAATGTGATCTATTATTATCACTACCAGCTCATTTTGATACCACCATTGGTTCAAAATGAAGTGATCCTTACCTTCACAAAGAAAGGGCATTTTTCTTAACTGGTGTGAGTCTGAAGGTGGGGAGGGAAGTGTGTGGAATATGTGATTTGAAAATCAAATTCTGTAATAGGAACTTTGAAAATTTCAAGATTATTTCTCAGGAGTATCCATGAACAAGGCTAAAACTTCTCCTATCACTATAATTTTTGTTGATAATTCTCCCAAAGGTAGTTAACCTAGTTCATATTACATAAGTGTCTCCTATTAATTTCCCTTTTTCAATATTCAGTAACAATGACAATAACATGTAGTCAGCAAACCAGGTTATCATCTGAACTCTCTCTGTTATTAATATTTTCTTATGGTAACACTGCATGCATTTCTAGGTAAATGCATGCAGATTTTCAGTTTCATTATTTTTCATGACCAGTCAACCAAGATGTTCACTGACTAGTGGAACAAGAAAAATAAACACCGTATATCAAATTCAATTATGAGTGACCTACTTAAACAGCTTCCCACTGTTACATCCAAATTTTAAAAAGTGCATTTGATGCTAATGTGTGAGATGAAGCATATAGAATCAGTAATTTTTAAATATAGCTTGTCTTGTGTATATAATCAAATCAGCTGATGATCCACTGAATAATTTGATATATCAATTAACTCCATCAATATTAAAGTATTTGCTAGTATTTTTAACATCTGTTACTTCAGTGAGTAGAATAATCAGTGAAACTAAATTTTCACTGTAGTAATTCAATAGTTCATCTGCCTAGTTTATTAAATTGTTGGACTCCTTTAAAAACAATATTTTATGTAGTAAACTGTGCTCTGATTCAACAATACACTGAGTTTTCATAAGTATGCATCTAAAAATACAATATAAAATGAATGTTAGTTGTTATTTTTGCAATGTAGATACTGAAAATTTTTACATTCATTGATATAATTCTTTTGACAAAGAGTGTGGCTTTAACTGAGAAGTCCTCAGAAGTCATTGACCTGATAATCCAACAAGTGTTTAATGAATAAGCAACGTTATAGCTACAATTCATTTAAATATTACATGACGAAGACTGTGATTCAAAATTTACTTACATTATTACATTTAATTCTCAGGCAACCCATAGAGGCAATGCTATTTCCAAATCACATATTCAGAATCTAATAGGCTTGCACATATAAGTGAGATCATACAGTATTTTTCTTTCTGTGTCTGGCTCATTTCGCTTAGCAAACTGTTCTTTAGGTTCATTCATGTTGTCACAAATAGGAGGATTTCCTTTTTCTAAGGTTGAATAATATCCCATTGTGTGTGTGTGTGTGTGTGTGTGTGTGTGTGTGTATGTCTTACAGTTTATCCATTCATCCACTGATGGACACTTAGATTGTTTCCATACCTTGGCTACTGTGAATAATGCTGTGATGTAAGTGCAGATATTTAACATCTTTTCAAAATGGTGGTTTCATTTCCTTTGGGTATAGACCCAGAAGAGGGATTGCTGTGTTATATGGTAGTTCTATTTTTGAATTATTTCAGAACCTCCATATTGTTTTCTACAAGGGCTGGACCAATCTACATTCCCACCAATAGTGCACAAGGGCTTCCTTTTCTCCACACCCTCATCAACACTCCCTATCTCTTGTCTTTTTTGAAAGCTGTCATTCTAACAGTGAAATCTAAAAAAAAATTAAACCAAATTAAAAAATTTTTTAAAAACTTGAATACAAAGAAGCAGTAAGTAGAGTGGTGGTTACCAGGGATGGAGTAGGGGAAGCAAATGGGAAAATGGAGGTCAAATGGTAGAAAGTTTTATTAACAATTATGTGGAATATATTATTCTAATAAATAACTCACTGTAGTGAATAATATTACATGGTATAGTAGAAATGTGTTAAGACTAGATTTTAGATAACTATGTGAGATCATCGATGTGTTAATTTGTGTGACTGTGGTAATAATCTCACTATGGATATGCATAACAAACTTTGTTGTATAACTTAAACATATAATAAAAATAAAGTGTATTAAAAGTATTGTTTAAAAAGATTTAATAAGCTTGATTAGATTCAATGACTAATCCAGGGTTACATGGTTAGAATATGGTAGATCCAGTAATCAAACTCCGTTATGACTAAAGGTAAAGCTCTTGCTCAAAGTCTAAATCACTGCTGGCCGGGCGTGGTGGCTCACGCCTATAATCCAGCACTTTGGGAGGCCGAAGTGGGCAGATCACAAGGTCAGGAGATCGAGACCATCCTGGCTAACCTGGTAAAAACCCATCTCTACTAAAAATACAAAAAAAAAAAATCAACCGGGCGTGGTGGCAGGCGCCAGTAGTCCCAGCTACTCAGGAGGCTGAGGCAGGAGAATGGTGCGAACCTGGGAGGCAGAGCTTGCAGTAATCGCGCCAATGCACTCCAGCCTAGGCGATAGAGTGAGACTACGTCTCCAAAAAAAAAAAGGGTCTAAACCACTACTATCAGTTCCTTAACTAGAGGACAGTAGAGGACAGATTATGAAATACAGAAATGAGTGACAAGGTCCCTGCCTCACAGCTTGAATGGGGGACGTAGAGGATAAAACCAAAAATTTCATAACTAATATAATAAAAGCTTTAACAAAAATACATACAGAATGATAAAGGTATAAGATTGCTGCCTTGGAGACATTTGGTTCCCTAAGGACTTAAATGATTGGATATGTGATTACATATACTTGAAACATAAATACAACACTAATTGCTATGGCTTTTTTACTTGTCTTCAGCATGCCTACTTCTGTGCTCCATAAAAAGACTAACTTAGGCTCCCATTTTTAATCTATTTGAACAACTGTGAAACCTTTGTTTACAGAATATACCATCAGCAACATTTGGCCTTGGTCCATACTCATCATCTCCATAAAATTAATGAATATTACAGCACTGCATTACTTCACAAAACGGTGTCATTTTCATAAGTCAATGTCTTACTTTACTGCACTTCAAAAACCATTAACACTTATCAAAAATATGAAAACATGCTTCATTATAATTATCTCTGCAGAGGTGTATACAGCTGGTAATGGATTTCAATATGCCAGATACAGGGTATCTGTTATTTTTACATTAGAAAAGTAACCCTAAGAGCAGGCAGATATGATTACCAACAGCTTTGATCATATGTACCAACATATAGCTAATAGACTTACTATTAGAAGGTGGGCAGTAGGGGAGAGGAGGCACATAGGCAACACACTGAGAAAGCAAACATGTAGCTACTACAGTTCTGCCCTGGACTGCCTACCATTTAATATACTGATATACTGCTATTCGGATAATAGACCCCTTCTCACTCTGATCACAAATGTGAGCACACAATCCAAACTAAGTCAAACAGATTCTCTCCTCCATAAATTTCAATCATGGTTAACATGAACACACGCATTCAGAAAACAAGATTAGTTAGAATTGAGTCTTCTGATACACCTTCCTAGACACAAGCAAAGCCTCCCTGGTTTCTGCCCTTCTCAAGGTTTAGTTTTCAAACCTTTTTAATCCTTTCCTACACATACTATATTTGGCTTAGTTCTTTATTCACTAATAAAATAATTCTAAGTGATAACCTGATAATGCTAAATGATAACCACATATTCTAAATGAAACTCCACTAAAAATGGGGTACATGAAAAGAACAACAAACAAGTATTAGTTCTTTGTACTGCTTTTTTTCCACTGTAAAGTAAATTAGAAGATGAGAAGGATTTGAGTGGAATATTGCTACACTGTTTAGAACATTCAGTAAACCCATGAGTAAGGGCTTTGACAGAAGCATTACAGACTGGAAAACACAACTAAATCCAAAAGAAGTGCTTTAGAGACTACAGATCGCTCACTTTTGTAAAATGGAAAAAAGCCAGTGTAATTGACCTGTAACTAGGTAGCTGGCTGATCTCTCAGAAGTATCATTTCATAACATGAATCATTTGCTTATCAGTGACTTCAGAAAACTAGACAGTCACATTACTAGTAGCTACGTCACTGATAGTAAGTGAAAAATCCACATTATTGAATACATGTATTACACTTCCATACTTGCCCTATTCCGCCATTTTGAAAATAAGCCCACTAAATAAACCCTGACTTTACTAAGGAAGGGGAATGACTACATCTACAGAGGGGATCATCCTATTTTTCTGTTTATTTAAACCTTTCTTTCAAGCCAAGTGTTCCTAAGGAAAACTCACACATGCTAGGCCCATTCTGTGAGGCCAAATAACATTTTGTTTGCAAATGATATGAACAAAATTCAAACTAGCTTAAACAAAAAGGGCAGGGCAGGGTAGGGAAGGAAAGAAAGAAGAAACAAGGAAGAAAAGAAAGAAGAAAAGAGAGAGAAAGTAACTGACTCACATAACTGGGAAAGTTAGGGATGGTACCTGCATCAGACATCAAACAATCAGATATTATCAGGACTCTGAATTTGGCAACTTTACTTCTCTTTATGGTTTCATCTTCTTCTACTAAGGCGAGTCCTGTCTTTTGACAGATGACATGATTGGGACAGTATCATGAACTTATTTTCTATTTCCTCAGCGTCTGTGTATATCTCATCAAAAGCTCTCACTCGTTTTAGGTTACATGTATTTCCAAATCACAACCAGACATCAGTTATGTCACAACTCTGCTACATAACCCAGTTACTTTTGTGAATAGCAGTCTCATCAGAACCTCATGGAATAAGAGAGGGGCAAAATTACAAAGGAGAGGGTAATGGTATCAGAAAAACATATAATAGACAAAAATCAGACTGCATCACAAAAAAATACTATTTCATAAAATAAAATAATATACTAATTTAATAAAAAGTAATACTAATTTAATATCTAATTTAGCCTTAGATATTAAAGATTAAAAAGACTTAGAAAAGGGCTGGGTTCGGTAGCTTATGCCTATAATCCCAGCACTTTGGGAGGCCAAGGCGGATGGATCAGGAGTTCCAGACCAGCCTGGCCAACATGGTGAAACCCCGTCTCTATTAAAAATACAAAAATTAGCCAGGCATGGTAGCAGGTGCCTGTAATCCCAGCTACTCAGGAGGCTGAGCCAGGAGAACTGTTTGAACCCGGGAGGCAGAGGTTGCAGTGAGCCAGGATAGTGCCATTACACTCCAGCCTGGGTGACAGGGCGAGACTCTGTCTCAAAAAAAAAAAAAAAAAAAAAAAAAAAAAAAAAAAAAAAAGACTTAGAAAAGAAGCTTTAATCAAGTAAATGATCTATTTCTATATTACTGATAACCACCTGAAGCAAAATTCTCAACCCCAAGATCCACAGAAGGATCACTTTTGCAAAGACATGTTGTAATACTCGTGACTTAACTGTTGTCTTATGAATAAGAGTTGATTGCTTAGTTTTATATTTAATGCCATCCAGAGGTGCTGCTTATACAGTTTTGTATTTGTAAAATACTAAATATCATCACATATTAGCTCCTTGATCCTGATAGGTTGTTACCATATTTCACTTCACAACAAATTATTTTTCTTTTCAAAATTTCTTTTAGCTAAAATTATTTACTAAGGGAAATAATTAAATCATAATATGTTTAAGGCACATGCACAAATCTGGCATGTTACAAAGAAAATATTTTAAAATATGCAAATAATTTTTTAAAAAATCTATTTCATTACTCCAAAGAGTTTTAAAAATATATTTAAGTACCATTAAAAATTCTCAGTTAAGGCAGAGACTTTAGCACTTTAGGTCTCATTGCTTGTGCAGATATTGTGTATGTTGCCAAATCAGTAGAACTCCACTCACATGAATATTGAACAGATGAGAACCTACTGAGGAAAGGTATACCATCCATAATGTAGAACCAATTACCAAAAATTTAAAACTAATGCAATACTGATTTCATTTTAAAAATATCTCTATTCTTGTTGAAAACGATGGATGTGAAAGAATTCCACAAAGTCTGATACAGCAATTTGATGTTTGTGTGGAAACCACTCAACGTACATCTTTTAAAAGATCAGATTTCTTCGTATCATTTACATGTGTAAAGACTTTTTATGCTCACTTTATTGCCATATTCTACCCAAATTAAAAGCAATGACAAGCATGTTAAGATATTAATAAAAGGACAAGGATAAAAGAAACCTTGGGCTGACAGAGGAAGGGCAGATCTTCACCTAACCACATGAATACAGCAGATGGGATGCAACCCACGGGAGAACAACCTGTTATCATACAGCAACCCTGCCTAGGAGGAAACATGGCCTCTCCATCCACTAATCTAATACTCTCTCTTATAGGGAAAAAAAAAAAAATGGAAATAAGCAGAAAAAGAATCCATCTTTCTATACCTATTTCTCAGGATTCATAAGAAGAATATAAATAATGCATGAAAAATGCTTTTTCAAAGTGACTGACACAATTAAATGCAATAGATAGAAGCTACTAGTTCTTTATCTGAAATTCAAAATCGTTCTTTTTGCTTTTATTTTCAGGGCTAAAAGAAAATACACATTCTTTGATTAAAAAGATGAAAACATGCAAGTGAACAAAAAGAGTAAAACTGCAATCTCCTGAATTCCTACCAACCAGGCTACTTAGTCATAACCACTGGTAAAATGTTGGAAAGTATCTTGCCATTCACGCTCTTTATAATTTACTTTTGCAACTAAAATATGTTATGAACATCTTCTCATGTTAATATCAAAATTCTGATAATACTCATGTACCTACATACTACAGACTTGTACACGTGCAACACACTTTATCTGACTACTCTTTCACTGTTGAACACTAATGTTGATTCCTGGTTTTTGCTGTTGTTGTTTTTGTTTTTGTCTTTAGTAATTAAGTAATGTTGTGATGGGCACAGATGTAGCTAAATATTGGCATGCTTACTTATTTTGCTTCTGCGAATACATTCTCTACGTGCATTACAATTATTTTTCTCATGTATAATAGTCACTTGTATAATATCTATCTTCCATTTTAGACAAATATATTTTTGAGTGTTTCAGACATATTTTTTCTTTTCTCATTTTACTGAGATAATCTAGCTTTGTAAATCTTCCCCTTAGGGTTTACAGCCTGGTAGGAACTGAAAGTAGCCTAAGAAGCCTACTTTTTATAAAAAGCCTAAAATCACTGAGGAGATTATGTCAGGTATCTTAGGGAGGAAAGTAGCAAGTAGGGATGCCTGGCTGGAAAAAAAGACGCCGTAGGTTTCTTCAGAGTACAGACCATAGTTGGTCCCTAAAGAGGTAGCCAGACCTAAGAGACTATGATAGGAGGATAATACATCTAAGAAGTTTGAATCTGAGCAAAGAACCCACACTCCACCTGTGGCATAAAAGACAGAGTTCCTGGACTTCCAGGGTCTGCTGTGAACTTGGAGAAGATGACAATACTAACAACCATGACAGACAGAACAGTCAGTAGCTTTCTTCCATCTTCTGAGTATTGCAAATTCTCCTTGTGTGATCTTAGGAAGGAATGGAAGACTAAGTACAACTGATAAGGAATTTCCTAGCATCCTTTTGGAATGGTGGTTTAAAGCCTAATTGAGTGGATTTAAAGAATATGATAGACAGGTGCAGTGGCTGAGGCTTGTAATCCCAGCACTTTGGGAAACCGAGGTGGGTAGATCACCTAAGGTCGGGAGTTCGAAACCAGCCTGAGCAATTTGGAGAAACCCGTCTCTACTAAAAATACAAAGTTAGCCAGGCATGGTGGCACATGCCTGTAATCCCAGCTTCTCGTGAGGCTGAGGCAGGAGAATCACTTGAACCCAGGAGGCGAAAGTTGCAATAAGCCGAGATTGCACCATTGCACTCCAGCCTGGGCAACAAGAGCAAGACTCTGTCTCAAAAAAAAAAAAAAAAAAAAAAAAAAAGATACATGTGACAGCTCTTTCATACCTCATTTGGTAGACTTACACTTTATCTGTCTCATTTATTACTGTATTTCTTACTTTTACCAGAATGATTGGCACACTGTAGGTGCTCAATGTTGACTGAATAACATTAGAAAGAAAAAATAAAATAGGAACTGATAAAGTATTGAGGAACATATTAACTGTGGCTTTGGGGATACTGAAGAGACTATATTGAAGAGATAAGATTTGAGATGCAAGGGCTAAGGAGACAGTGTCCAGCAGAGCCTTGATACACAAAGACCTAGGCACCTGCTCAGCTAGACCTTATTGGGCTGCCTAGGAAGCCTGGAGATGAATTCTGTAATGGCTCACATCTTGCCTTGGCTCTGCTTACTCTGTGTGTTCTGCCTTTTTCTTTCCTGGAGTTTTAGTCAACCCAAGTTTTAGAGGCTTTTACTTATCTAATTGCTGACCACCTATGTCATCCTACCATATGAATTATGTCTTCTCACTTACTCAATTTATCTTGGATAGCTTGCAGTCTTAATGTGTATGGCTTCTGATCCCAACTCCTTCCTCTATAGCTTTCCTGCATGTAGTTTAGTACTTCAGGGACCAAGGCTTTCACAAACTCAGCTGGGCACACAGACTTGTTTACAGATTGAGAAAATAGCATAAGCAAAAACCAGCGAAAAATAGTAAAGGAAAACGTAGCAGAATATCATGTAAAACAAAGTATGAGATAAGAATGAAGCCCCATACTCCATGGTATATCATATTTAATATGATTGGTCATTTATATTCAGTCCCATTATATTTAAATCAAAGATAAATAGAATCAAACAATACTAGATATTGCATAACACCTTAAAATCTGAACTGAAAAAACAATGTTATTTCTTTGACAGACAATAAAAAATCATACATAACTAAGATATACAAGGAAAAGCTTTTTTGTGAGTTTTGATGACAATAATGTGTTCTTGAAAAGCCTTATCTTGTTAAACACATTATATTTTTTAATAGTTAGGGGTCATTTCTCAGTTAAAAAATTAATTTCAAGTAAAATGGCTATTTGTAAGGAGTCAGAAATTTAAAATAAGGAGTTATAAATGTAAAAAGAATTCCTAGCCAACATGCTTTGACCCAAATGGTAACGTTTAGAATCCTTGGCTTCACCACAATTAGTAAAATATTTTTATTTATATACATATTTACAGATATATATCTCTACATATAGAAATCTATTTATATATGTGTGTATATAACTCATTTTTTAAAGTCACAAAATGAGGATAATGATCAAAGCAAAGCTAATAGTAAACTCACATTGTTTCAGATTAATGAAATGCTATAGGAAAACAAACAAACAGAGAAGTGCTTGGAAAACATGATTTCATCTATCTTTTGATGGAAACCATAAGCCTATATTGATCTCAGTCAGCAAATGAGATGATTCATAGAACAAAATTATTTATCCTCAGGGTGGTAGAGAGATTTAGGTGTGCAGATGACCATTTCTAACAAGCACCATGCTGACTCAGCCTGTTTCCTAAAATATCTGCTTGTTCCATTTTCTGCTTTGGGACCTAAGTCAATTCTGGTGTATTTAAACTTAGTATTTTGATTCTGAACTTCACAAACATGGGCAAGTTTTTTTACAGAAGAACAAAATTAAGTTGAGGTATAGTTACAAAAACTTTACAGAACTACATTTCACAGTCTATGAATCCAATGAACATTCAAAAATTAAGAAATTGATTAGCTAGTGTATAGATTATCAAGGCTATTTTACTTGTTTTCTCCAGTTGCTTCTCTTTTGACTAATTGTCTGCCTGAATTGCTATCAGATAAGACTCAAGTATAGGAAAGTTCAAAACAAGTAAAACAAGCCTATGGAATCATAGAACGTAGAAGACAAATATTATGCTTCTCCAACTTGTTACGTTAGTTCTGGTCAAAAACAACCATCACAAAAATAATCTCAAAAAACTGTTTTTTTAAATCTTGTCTAGGAATATTAACACTGTTTATTTAATAAAAATATCTTTTTGAGTTATCTGTTAATTTCATTGATCTACCACTCACGATTACCGTGGAAATCCAAGAATTTCTAGTGGGCATATTACTGTTCACGATATTAACAACGTCCTGGACCACTGGAGTGAACCACATAAAATAAAATAGAGATATACATTCAACTGTCCCAAGTGGGAGAATAAAAAGCAAACTGCTATCCATATGAATCACTCAAACTTAATTCCCAAGTCTTTCAAATTTTAAACATTAAGCAGAACAAAGGAAGACCAGTCATTTTTTCAGTTTTATTTATTTATTTTCCTCTGTAAATCCTGAACTGGTTTCTGTAAACTCATCAAAGGTATACTCTTTGGGGAATTACTTTTATAGATTCAATTAAAGTGCTTCCTACTAGCGTTTTGAAAGTTCAGGTTTAGCAAATATTTCCAATGTAGGTGACACTTCCTAGGATTTTAAAAACATAATAAAAGTGAGACTCTGGAATCGTGACTTAGTAACTGAAGGAAAGAATTTTTTTCTGTCAAAAAATTGTGTAGGTTGGTTAAAAAAACAGCAAAAACTTGGTTTTAGACATTGACACATCTTGAAATCGAATATACTCTATGTGAAAACGTACTATTCTATAATCTTTATATTTGCCATCTAAGCACATCTTTACACCATGATGTCTGTCTGCTTAGACTCAAGAAACAGAAAAATCTGAAGCAGGAACAGAATGAGGAATTTATCTGACTTAGGTGTATTCCTTGTAAGTCTGTTAACTTATTCCACAAATATTTATTAAATTCTAACCTAAGGCTGGGCTCCATACATGATTAACAGTTTGCATGGTAAATTTATTTAGTTTTATTTTATTTGAGAAGAGGCAGATAAATAGTTCCTCAAGAGTCAGACTCCTCTATCTTTTATTTACTCATACATACATCAGTGCCTCATTCTGAATTATATGTTTTTGAGCAATAAGTTTGGTCATTTCATTTTCAAAACTCAAATATATTTACACAGGTAATTTATTACTTATTATTGCTGGGCTTATCTTGTTGTTGCTCCTTTTCCATTGTCACTGCCACTATCCCAATTTAGGACTCTTTCACCTAAGACAAAGACAATTACAGTCATCCCAAACTGTATTTTTTACTTTTAGCATTTCATCTTCCAATTAATTCTAATTATTTTTAGCCTGTATCTGTTCTGGGTCCCTATATCCTTTACTATTCCTGCAGCAAATCTGGTCAAAGAAGGCAATATATGAACAGTCTCAGTGGGATCTGATGAGGTAAAACATTACTGGATAAACCCTAGTCACATGGCTGACCATCACTTTGGAACTATTAACCTCCTTCTTTTGATAATACCTAATACTTGCTGCTTAAGAATCAAACCCTAGGTTTATTCTCACTTTTCTGAGAGTGAAATTCCAGTGAGAGTGAAATTTCACTGTGAAGAGAGAAGTTTGTTTTAGCCTCAGCTAATGCCTGACATCCTAATATTATGTAACAGTAACCCATATTTCTAAGTAGAAATAACATGAGGAAATAAACATGACATTTTATAATTCTAAACGAATATTATTTTGAACAAAAGTGATTGGTTTTAAGTTTATAGGTGAATCTTAACTCACCTTGGTATTTTTACTTGTCTCTTTGTCTCTTTAACTTCACACACTGGACAAACTGGTAAATAACATTGAGAGCTTCTTCTGGGCTGTTTGTAGTTAGCTGGCTAGAACTAAATGCTCCCATCCTTCTAAACTCAAAAGTGACCAGGAACCTCCAAAATTCTAAAGTGTTGGGCAGCTGTTTTTCTAACACTCAACTAAATGGCTGGCACCTAAATCCAAATTGTCCATTTCCTTTCGTGCAACAAAGTCTACACTCTAAACACTAGCCCAGTGTAAAAAGAACAACAGGTGCTGAAGTCCTTCTCCTGGAACCCATCCCCATGCAGCATACAGCAGCACTCAAATCCGAGCCGTCCTTTCTGCAGGACACTGAAAAAAACAGGAGATCCCTGTATGTGTTGATTCTCTTGTCTGTGAGTTCCAGTTTGCACCCAGTGATGCTTACTGGTGTTCACCCAAGTGTGTACTATACACTAAAAGAAAGATGGCTTCTTTTTGATTTTTGATTCTGGGGTTTATACCAGTAAAATGAGATAACATAGGTCAAATCAGTGCAGAGTCAAAGAGGATCTTAAATCCTCTAAATATTTCAGTTATCACAAACATCCTACAAAACATGCCTGATTAACCCCAGAAGTAGGTGTCAACATCTGTGGTAAGAATCCCTACTGTGCCCTTGACAGATCAGGGATCATTTATGATGGCAAAACCTACTGGATTGCCTAAGACCTTCACCTTCAGATACTTTAGCAATTCTATACTGACTAGGAGGAGATGTTATTGAAAGTACTTCTATATATATTGGGCAATGGGATGCCCAGATATCTGGCTAAATTTTACTTCTGGGTTTGTTTATGATGGTATTTCTGAAAGGGATTGTCACTAGAATGGGTGGATTGAGTAAAGCAGGTTGTCCTCCCCAATGAGGGTGACCATCAACCAACCCACCCACTGAGGCCTCAAACAGAACAAAAAGGTAAAATAAGTTTGAATTCTCTCTCTCTCTCCCTGACACTTAGACTGAGACATCAGTCTTCTCCTGCCCTTGGACTGAGACTTGCACTATCAGTACTCCTAGTTCTTAGACATTCAGAATCAGCCTGGAATTCATACCATAAGCTTTCCTAGGTCTCCAGCTTGCAGACAGCAGATTGTGGGACTTCTCAGCCTCCAAAATCATGTGAGACAATTCCTTATAACACAACCATCCTAATTCTTCTGATTCTCTGGAGAACTCTAGGACAGATTTTGATACCTAGAGTGATTGTAGAGGAACAGAATTTTAAGGATAAGTTTTCTAAACTGATTCTGGGGTTTCTGAAATTGTCTCTTTAATTTGATTAGATTGAAGATGCAAATGACTCTATTTCCAGTAACAGAGCACACTGACAGTTCATAGTATAATCTGGCAACAGAGATACACAAAACATCTGCATTGGATACACCTAATCAACCACAAATCAACCAACAGTTCCAACCATAAGCAAGGTAAGTGTAAGAGTCGAAGAACAAGGAAAGAAACACAAAAAGCAGCTTGGCAAAGACAGGTTTTCTTTAGTTAAAACCTGAGAGGCGCTCCTGGCCAACTGTGGTCAGGAGCACTTTCTCTTATAGATTAAGAGTATATATTTGTTTTAGGGTGAAGGGGTTTATCAGAAGTTTGGAATGTTCCTGTTTGCAAGAGAAGTTTTATGGTGGGGTTGGAATGTCCCTGGGCGGAGGGGAGTTTATCTTGGGGCACGAAGCTTTCCAGCCAGAGGGGGTTATCTGGAGGCTGGCATCTTCCCTGCTGGAGGGGGGTTATTTCGGGGCTAGCATGTCTCTGCTTGGGGAGGAGTTTGCAATGTTTCTGGTTGAAGATGTTAATTATGGTTTATGGTCATGCTGACCTTAGTCATTAGGCTGATGCCATTTGGATTTAGGTGGTTTTTTTATTAAGGTGAACTTTAGAATGAGAGGCTTGTCCAAGATGGAGATGCTCCTGCTCTGTCACAAGGAACTGGATGACTTCTGGAAAACTAACAAATATAGTAAGTTTGGCTGATTGCTCCTAATGTCGCCAAAGTGGTGGAAGAAAAGGATGAGCTCAGGGATTCAGATGTGCAGCTCAAACATCATATAAATAACCAGAAGGTATCTATGCATACACTGAAGAAGACCCTTAGCTCCTATAGCCACAGGGCTGAGAAAGCTGGAGATCAAACACAGAATTTCATCCTGTGACTGGCTGATTACAATGCAAGTTGAACTCCCAGCCTCACAGGCCAGGTGCTGCTGAAGTGAGGGTATTGATTGGAAAATAATGGGATCCTATAAACTGGGATTGGGATGTGTGGGAAGACCCTGATGAAGCTAGTTACACTGACCCCCTACATTCTGATTAGTTTTCTTCTCTAGTGAAATTGGTCTCCACACCCTTTGGCTGTGGCATCCACATTCATAGTGATATTGGCTTTTTCATCTCCTAAGGAAACTATAATGGCCTCCCCTGAAGCAGCTGCCATGAAAGACAATAGGAATTCTCTTCAGTATCCATCTCCCAGTCCCTCTTTGTTTCTAGATCTATGACTAGGCTTAAGTATCAGCAGGCCTCCAAAGGTGAGGTATAAAGTATAACACATAAAGTATATTACACTCCAAGAGAACTACTTCAGTTTTCTAATTTATACACAGAGAAAATGGGAAAATGTGTTTAAATGGATGCTAAAGCTGTGGCTGTGGGGATAATGGTGGAAGAAACAAGTTGGATTAGGTTGAATATATTGACATGGACTAACGAAACAGAGATTCTGCATTTAATATTGCAGTTCACGGAGTTAGGAAGGACTATAACTGTCTGGTTGGTTGGCTGAAACATGGACCAAAAGGTGGTACACAGTGAGTAAATTAGATATTCTGGAAATGCTTTGGTTTAATATATAGGAAGATATTCAAAGGCTTAGGGAGACAGAACTGTTAGAGCCCATCTGTCACCCATACTGGGAGAGCCCAAGAGACGTGACTTTCACCAATACTATCAGAAATAAATTTTTGAGGGGAGCCCCAGCATCCTTGAAGAGCTCTGTAATTGCTCTTTTCTTGACTAGACCTTATAGTGGGAACTATAGAAACTGAACCAGGAACCTAAATGTAAAGGAAATAATTAGCTCCTAGGGTGGCAGGGTCCAAGTGGTAGCAATCAACTACCAAAGAAAAGGTGGGCATGATAACCATGATGGAGAGCAGAGTCAAAGCAGCAATAATAATAATCTGACTCACACAGACTTATGGTGTTGGCTAAATGACTACGGTGCTCCTAGAAGTAATAAACATAGAATAGAAAATAGTAGGAAGCCTACTAAATTCTTACGTGATCTGCAGAAGCAGAAAAGTTCAAGGTCAGGTGAACAAAACTTTAACTGGAAGCATAAAAACAGAAAGTAATACCCCTCAGTGAATTCCCAGATTTAAGCCAATTTATAGCCTCAGAACCCCTAGAATAAAGTAGAGTCAGATAAACTACCAAAAATTTTGTTCATCTTTCTCCAGTCTTTCCCGAAAGGATCTATAGCCTTTTACCAGAATAACTGTACACTGGGGAAAAGGTAAAAATAAGACCTTTTGGGAACTACTGGACCCTGGCTCTGAACTGACACAAATTCTAGGAAACCCAAACATCACTGTATTCCACCAGTCAAAGAAGGGATATAATTACGAAGGCCATGTGATTAATGAAGTTTTACTTAGGTCTGTCCCACTGTGGGCTCAGTAAGTCCTTAACCCATCCTATACTTATTTCTCAAGTTCTGGAATGCACAATTGGAATAGATATGCTCAGCAGCTGGCAAAATTCCTGTATCAGTTTGCTGACTATACAGTGAATGCTATTATAGTGGGAGAAGCCACGTGGAAGCCACTAGAATTCCCTGTGACCAGAAAAATAGTAAATCAAAGCAAGACCACTTTCCTGGAAGGGCTGCAGAGATTAGTGCCACCTTCAAGGACTTGAAGGATACAGGTGCAATGATTCTCACCACATCCCCATTCAACTTGGCTGTATGGCCTGTAAAGAAGAGAGATGGATCTTGAAGAATGACTGTGGATTATCATAAGCTTAATAAGGTGCTGACTCTAATTGCAGCTGCTGTGCCAGATGAGGTTTGCATTGCTTGGGCAAATAACACACCCTCTGGTAACTGGTATGAAGCTATTGATCTGATAAATGCATTTTTCTCAATATCCTGCATTTTTCTCAATATCCATTAGTATAGACAGCAGCAGGGTCTGTTTTCAGCTAGCAAGGTAACAATTTAACTTCACTGTTCTGCCACAGGATTATATAAACTTGCCAGCCCCAGGTCTTAACTTAATTCAAAGGGATCCTGATCACCCATCCCCTTCACAAGCTTTCACACTTGTCTATTACATTGATGACATTATGTTAATTGGAACTAGTGAGCAAGAAATAGCAACTACTCTATCATTAGTAAAAGATTTACGTATCACATATTGAGAAAGAAATACAAAAAAATTCACAGGGCTTCTATCTCAGTGAAATTTCTAGGAGTCTAGTGGTGTGGGGCATGTTGAAATATCTCTTCAAAGGTAAAGGAAAAGTCATTGCAACTGGCCCCTCCTAGAACCAATAAAGAGGCACAATGCATGTTGGGCCTCTTTGGATTTGGGAGGTAGTATTTTCTTCATCTGGAGATATTGCTCCATCTCATTTACCTAGTGACCCAAAAAGCTTGTGGCGTTGAGTGGGGCCATCAAAGGAAGGCTCTACAACAGGTTCAGGTGGCCATGCAAGCTGCTATTTCACTTGGGCCATATGACCCAGCATACCCTGTGGTACTTAAAAGTGTCACTCACAGACAGAAATGTCATTTGGAGTCTTTGGCACCCCCATATGGGTGAATTATAGTGCAGACCTTTCATACTTTGGAATAAAGTCCTGTCATGATCTGCAGAGAGCTACTCTCCTTTTGAGAAATAGCTCTTGGCCTGCTACCGGGCTTTAGTAGAGTCTGAATGTTTAACCATGGGTCACCAAGTTCCTATGCAACCTGAGTTGCCCTTCATAAACTGGGTGTTGTCTGAATACCAAGCCATAAAGTTGGCATGTATAGCAATACTCTATCATCAAACAGAATTGACATATACATGATGGGTCCTGAGTAGGCTCTGAAGGCATAAATAAGTTACATAAAGTAGTAGCCAAATGCCCATTGTCCCCACTCCCACTACAGTGCCTTTTCTCTCTGAGCCTACACCAATGGCCTCATGATGGAGGAAATTACATTGTCAGATAACTTGCACTTACGAGTTCTTTCAGCTCTAAGAGGCCCCCAATTAAGTGCCTTCTACTCTTGATATATCTGGCTCTCCATTTTTTAACACAGAAATATTAGGGACTTTGCTACAAAGATAAAGAAAGTCATACCTTCAGAAGTTCTGGTTAGCTGTATTCTGAAGGTTTTCTCTTTCTTGTGTGTGGCTATTGTGAATGAGATTGCATTCTTCATTTGGCTGTCAGCTTGGACATTACTGGCGTATACAAATGCTACTGACTTTTGTACATCGGTTTTTTATCCTAAAACTTTGCTAAAGTTGTTTATCCGATCTAGGAGGCTTTCGGCAGAAATGATGAGGTTTTCTAATTATAAAATCATATCATCTGTGAAGAGCGATAGTTTGACTTTCTCTCTTCCTATCTGGATGCCTTTTATCTCTTTCTCTCCTCTTATTTCTCTGGCTGTGACTTCCAAAACTGTATTGAATTCACGCGGCGAGGGTGGGCATCCTTGTCTTATTCCAGTTCTCAACAGGTATGATTCCAGCTTTTACCTGTATGATGCTGACTGTGAGTTTGTCATAGATAGCTCTTACTATTTTGAGGTAAGTTGCTTCAATAACTAGTTTGTTGACAGTTTTTAATATAAAGGAATGTTGTACTTTATCAAAAGCCTCTTCTGTGTCTTGAGATAATTAGATGGTTTTTGGTTTTAGTTCTGTTTATGCAGTTGAACTAACCTTGCATCACAGGAATAAAGCCTACTTGATTGTGGTGGATTAACTTTTTGATGTGCTGCTGGATTAAATTTGCCAGTATTTTGTTGAGGATCTTTTTGTTTATTTTCATCAGAAAAAAACTGTCCTGAAGTTTTTTTTTTTTCATTGTGTTTCTGGCCAGGCTTTGGTATCAAAATAATGCTTCATAAAATAAGTTAGGGAGGAGTCCCTCATCCTCAATTTTTGGAATAATTTCAGGAGGATTTGTAGCAGCTCTTTATACATCTGGTAGAATTTGGCTGTGAACTTGTCAGGTTCAGGACTTTTTTGGCTGGTAAGTTTTTTATTATTAAATTTCAGAACTCATTATTAGTCTCTTCAGAGTTTAGGAATATAGCTAACCAGGGAGGTGAAAAATATCTACAATGAAAATTACAAAACACTGTGGAAAATAAAACAGGGATAACACAAACAAATGGTGTTTACATGCTCATAAATAGAAAGAATCAATATCATTAAAATGACCATACTGCTCAAAGCAATTTACAGATTCAATGCTATTCATATCAAACTGCCAATGACATTGTTCACAGAATTAGAGAAAAACTATTCTAAAATTCATATGGAACCAAAAATGAGTCAGAACAGCCAAAGATATTCTGCGCAAAAGAACAAAGCTGGAGGCATCACACTACCAAACTTTACACTATACACACTACCAAACTTTATACTACAAGGTTACAGTCACCAAAACAGCATGGAACTGGCACAAAAACAGACACATAGACCAATGGCAAAGATTAGAGAACCACAAAAAAAAAGAACACACCGTCTGATCTTCAACAAATCATCAATAAAAAACAATGGAGAAAGGGCACCCTATTCGATACATGGTGCTGGGATTACTGGCTAGCCATATGCAGAAGATTGAAATTAGACTTCTTGTTTACATCATACACAAAAATCAATTCAAGATGAATTAAAAACTTAAAAGTAAAACCTAAAACTATAAAATACCTTCAAGAAAACCTGAGAAATATCACTCTGAACATAGGACCTGGCAAAGATTTCATGATGAAGACTTAAAAGAGGAATTGCAACAAAAATTAAAATGGACAAGTGGGACTTAAAGAGTTTGTGCACAGCAAAAGAAACTATCAACAGAGTAAACAGACAACTCATAGAATGGGCAAAAACATTTGCAAACTATGCACTCCACAAAGGTCTAAGCCCAGAATCTGTAAGGGACTTAAACAACTCAAGAAGCGCAAAATAACTCCATTTTAAAAATGGGCAAAAGGCATGAAGAGAAACTTCTCAAAAGAAGACACACATGCAGACAACACGCATATGAAAAATTCTCAACATCACTAATCATCAAATAAATAAAATCAAAACTCCAATGAGATACCATCTCACACTAGTCAGAATGACTATTATTAAAAAGTCAAAAATAACAGACTCTGGCAAACCCAGGGAGAAAATGAAATGTTTATATATTCCTGGTGGGAATGTAAATTAGTTCAGCCACTGTGGAAAGCAGTTTCAAGATTTCTCAAAGAACTCAGACCTACCATTTAACCCAGTAATCCTAATACTGGATATATATTAAAAGGAATATAAATTATTCTGCCATAAAGGCATATGCACACATATGTTTATCACAGTCCTATTTACAATAGCAAAGACATGGAATCAACATAGATGCCCATCGACAGTGGACTACATGAAGAAAATGTGGTACATATACACAAATACATTGCAGCTAAGAAAAAGAACGAAATCATGTCCTTTGCAACAACACAGATGTAGCTAAAGGCCATTATCCTAAGCAATTAAAACAGGAACAGGAAAACAAATATCACATGTTCCCACTTATAAAGTGAGAACACTCATGGACACAAAGAAGGGAATGGCAGACACCCAGACCTACTTGAGGGGAGAGAGTGAGAGTAGGGTAAGGACTGAAACAGTACCTATAGGTTGTTATGCCCACTACCTGGGTGACAAAATAATTTGTAAACTAGATCCCAGCAACATACAATTTACCAATGTAACGAACTTGCACATGTACTCCTGAACCGAAAATAAAAGTTGGAAGGGGAAAAAAATGAAGAGATAGAAACATGAGCAAAAAGAAATATTCCAATACTTTATCACTTCTTTTTAATATTTGTCCTAATCATTTCATTTTCTTACATTATTACATTTCTTTGAATCTCTAAATCTCCAAGAAAATATTGAATTAAAATGGTAATAGTGGGGGAAAAAGAAGTTCTGAACGTATCCCTTATATGTATAGATCTTCAGATCTTAGAACAGATAAACTCATTCTCAGGAAAGTGAGTCCTAGACCCAATAGCGTCTAGACAGAGTAGACTATATGTCAATAGAGTAGAGCACAACCCTTCCCTTGGTAAATGATAACCAGCTTAGAAGGCAATGAGATTTCAGTTTGAGGTGAAATCTCTGCAATGAGATTTCAGTTTGAGGTGATTTCCATTCATGTGATCGAAATAATTCAAAAAGTATTGTCACTCTAAGGGACCAGTGCTTAAGCAAGAAGCAAAACAGAGACTTTACTTCCTACCTAAGACCTGGCCCTTTTGGGTAGGTAGAAGCACAAAAGATTGTGAGATCTATATTGTGGTTCTGCCTGCATGTTTCATTGGAAAGGCTAATCGTTTAACGGAAATATACAGAACTAAATGAGGGAATCATGTTAAACATACTGGAAGGTCTCTTTTGATATGGCAAGAACTTGCTTATTTAGCTAGTTTCTATGACTTCCTTCATGAAATGTCCAATGAATGTTGATTTTATAGAAATGCTAATGTTGGAGATACGTTGATCATAGAGAATTTTCCAGTTAGTTTTTTAAAATGTGCTGCTTTTGGGACACATGGCTCTAATTACAAGTCAGATAATCACCTTCCAGAAACATTACTCTCAATTCATATAAGTTATTCAAGCAACAAAGAGTCAATGACAGTACTGCAATATACTTGAGGGGTACCTAGTTTAAATCAGTTCTCCAAAGGCTGGTCACAAGAATTTCTAACTACAGCAGAAGCTTAAAAACTCAGCTGTCACATTTGCAAAGTGTCTCATGCATGGGTTATTTTATAAGAGAAGTTGTGCAAAAGGGAATTAGAGGAATGTGGAACTTGCTTACATTATCCCCACAACTATCTGTAATGAAGTTACTGGAACTTTAGGGATTGATGAGGTGAAAAACACAGTGCTATAAAACTGTGAAGAGACTGTACTAAAGGCAGACTCCAGTAATGCTTAAAAATAGGCTTCCTGAGCGAATAGGTACCTGAAGAAGTCCTACGTTCCACTCCCATATACACAGTAAGAATTACCATTAGGTGATCCTGAATGACTATAAGGAAGTAGATTCCATAAACATCCTTATAAACCAGTATCTGTGACAAATATTTTTATATCTCATTATGTTCTGTCTCAGAGAAGTTAACTTTTTCCATTTTTCTCTTAAAATCAGGGAACTGCCCAGGAGTTGTATAAAGGTTATTTTCAGTTTTGTGATTCTATGGGTTATAGCATTTAACAATCTTTGGCAAAGTCCCTGAAATCAGATCTCAGTAGTTTGTAGCTTTGCGGGTAGTTTCTTCATTCTTTAATCCTTACACTCCCAGAAAAAGGTACAATGTAAGCCAGAAAAGCATTGGAAAAAAGGTTATGTTGCCCTCTAGAGACAGGGTTGCCAGATAAAATATTTGGGATATAATTGTACTAAAAAATTATTTGTTGTATATTCAAAATTTTGAGTTCAGTTAGTGCTCCCTGTTCAGTTAATATGATCCAGTTGGCATGCTTCCCACTTCATCAAATATTTCATTTCATTAGTCATACTTTCTAAAGACTACAAGAATGTCTTAAGGTAATGTTCCTTTAAGAGTCTCAAACTATATAATTATATGCTTATACTTTCTCCCAATTTCCCTCCGAAGTATTTAGTGTATATTTACAAATAGAGTACATCTTCCTTCTCAGATCACGTGGACATTTTCTCTTCATGTTTCCAGTGCTTTCATATCAAAATTGTTATTGCTCATTGGCTTAAATTAAGCCTGGTTTACTTTTTTTTTTTTTTTTTTTACATTCCATGAGATAAAGTTGTCCAGAAAGAAAGACAAGTATTTAATACAGCTTATCCTTCCCCAACCTCATATTTTAAAAATCAAAATGAAGCTTTCCAGAGCTATCTTCTCTACTAAATCTTCTCTTTGTGCTACTTTTGAGGTCTCTTAGGAAAATATCACTTGCTATATAAAGTATGCTACATGTTAATAATATACCACAAAACTACTTATGTGTGTGTGAGACTATGTTATAGATGGGAGAGTTCTCTTACATCCATTACCTTATTTTATCTGTGTTACAACCCTGCAAGGAAAATACATCAGTAATTCTCATTCCCTTTTCACAGATGGTAATGACAAAGGTAAGACTACTGAAATGCAAATTTATATAGATAACAAACAGTAAATATGGGTTGAACTCAGGTTTTTTAAAAAATTTAAATCTAACGTTTTAATGATGCAATTTGCATTTCCCTCTCCTTTTTGCCCTGTTTGGTTCTTCATTCATCTTCACACAATGCCTCTTTTTATTTTCATCCACTTTGTGGATTTTCATAGATCAATGTAATTTTTGATATAGTGTTACTTCCTCCTGCTTCTATTAGATGTAGCTTTAAATATATATAAAATAAAATAAAAGGAATATCCGTAGACATCTCTATGTAACCTCTATATATTTAAAGAGATGGGGAAGATAACAAACCGTTTACTAGAAAATACCTTGAATATCTTTAAAAATTAGCCTTAAAATCATCTGGGATTCAGGATTTTTTCTTCTTCCTTTATCCCCCTAATTCTTGGCACAGAATGTAAGCTTACTTAATATGGACATACACAATTTCAGAGGCATTATTTGTGCCCTTGTAATTGCCTCATAGGAAATGCACGTTTAAAATTCAGTCTTTTGTTATTGCGTATTCATCTTCTCTTTGTTGTTATTGTATGTTACATGGATTCACATTGCCTTTTAATGCACTGACCCTAAATATGCCCTTGCAATCTTCCTTTTATTCATGTTGATGGTAACAGATGTCTATATTTTCGTGTCTTATTTTAATGTTTCATATTACATAACCAACAAAGTAAAATGACAACAGGCATAACTTAAGGCATCAAAATGGAAGAGAAAAAAAATACTAATGACAGACGTTACATTTGATAAAAAAAAAAAAAAAAGTAAAAAAAAACCTTTCCATGTCTTCATGTAATATTCATGAGATTTTTTTATTTTTATTTTAAATAGATTTTGTTCTGTATATTTAAGGGATATAATATGATATTATGAGGTTAAAAAGGTAACTATAGTGAAGCAAATTAACATATCCACCATCTCATATAGTCACTTACTTTTTTTTTTGTTTTTGAGGCAAGAACAGCTACACATTTAGCATGAATCCTGTATACAATACAATTTTACTGCCTATAGTCATTATGCTGCACGTTAGATCTCTAGACTTATTCATCATACGTATCTACCACTTTGTATCTTCTAAATTACATCTCCCAGTTCCCACATTCACTTCCACCTCTGATAACCACTACTTTGTTTTTTATCTCTGTGAATTTATTTTAGAGTTCACATAAGTTAGATCATGGAATATTTGTCTTTCTACGTCTTGCTTAATTCACTTGGCATAATGTCTCCAGGCCAATCCATGTTGTAACAAAGGGCAAGATCTTGCTTTTTAGGGCTAAATAATATCCCATTGTATTTACATGCTACAATTTATTTATCCATTCATCCAGCTATGGACACTCTAGATTATTTCCGTATCATGGCTGGTGTAAATAATGCTGCAGTGAACATGAGAGTGCAGATGTCTTTTTGAGGTGGTGATTTCATTCCCTTTGTATATATGGCCAGAAGACGAATTACTTGATGATACTGTAGTTCTATTTTTAATTTTTTTAGAAACCTCATACTGTTTTTTTTTTTATAATGGCCATACTAATCAACAGTTCCACAGTGTACAAGAGATCCCTCTTCTCTACACCCTTGTCAATATTTGTTATCTTTTGATTTTTTTGATAATAGCCATCCTAAGAGGTGTGAGGTGGTGTCTCATAGTGGTGTCAATTTTCATTTTCCTAATGATTAATTATGTTGAGCACCTTTCATATCTGTTGGCCATTATGTCTTCTTCGGAGAACTGTCTATTCATGTTTTCTGTCCATGATATAATTGAATTATTAGTTATTCCACTACAGAGTGATATCAGTTTTATCTAAATTTTAAACATTAACCCCTTATCAGATATATAGTTTGCAAGTATCTTTTTCAAATCCATAGGCTGTCATTTTGTTTTGCTATTTTCCTTGCTATACAGGAGTTTTTTCAGTTTGATGTAGTCTCATTCATTTTATTTTTGTTTTTTGTGGTCTGAGCTTTTGGTGCTGTCCAAAACAATCATTACCAAGGTCAATGTACAGAAGCAGTTCCCCGACATACTTTTCCAGGAGCTTTATGGTTTTGGTCTCATATTTAAGCCACTTTTATCCATTTTGGGTTGACTTTTTGTGTACGGTATAGGGGCCTATGTCATTCTTTTGCATATGGAGATCTAGTTTTCCCAGCACCATTTTTTAAAGGAATTATCCTATCTCCATTACGTTGTCTTCAAGTCCTTGTCTAAAATTAGTTGACAGTATATATTTAGGTTTATTTCTGGGGTCTCTATTCTGTTCCACTGGTCGATGTATTTGTTTTCATGCAGGTACCATGCTGTTTGATTGCTATAGATTTGTAATATGATTTTAAATCA
Source organism: Rhinopithecus roxellana (assembly GCF_007565055.1). Lineage (NCBI taxonomy): Eukaryota > Metazoa > Chordata > Mammalia > Primates > Cercopithecidae > Rhinopithecus > Rhinopithecus roxellana. The sequence continues at coordinate 121,312,725 of NC_044550.1, read as the reverse complement.
GGAAATACAATGCTTCCAACTTTGTTTTTCTTTCTCAGAATTGCTTTGGCAATTCATGATCTTTTAAGTTTCATATGGGTTTTAAAATTGTTTCTTTTTTTGGTAAAGAACACTATTGGAATTTTGATATGGATTTTGTTAAATTTTCGTATGACTTTCTTTTTTTATTTTACTTATTTATTTTTTTATTATTTATTTATTTATTATTATTATACTTTAAGTTCTAGGGTATATGTGCATAACATGCAGGTTTGTTACATATGTATACTTGTGCCACGTTGGTGTGCTGCACCCATCAACTCGTCAGCACCCATCAACTCGTCCTTTACAGCCGGTATAACTCCCAATGCAATCCCTCCTCCATCCCTCCTCCCCATTATAGGCCCTGGTGTGTGATGTTCCCCTTCCCATGTCCAAGTGATCTAATTGTTCATTTTCCACCTATGAGTGAGAACATGCAGTGTTTGGTTTTCTGTTCTTGCGATAGTTTGCTGAGAATGATGGTTTCCAGCTGCATCCATGTCCCTACAAAGGACACAAACTCATCCTTTTTTATGGCTGCATAGTATTCCATGGTGTATATGTGCCACATGAAAAAACGCTTTTCATCACTGGTCATCAGAGATGGCCATCAAAACTACAATGAGGTACCAGTCTCACACCAGTTAGAATGGCAATCATTAAAAAGTCAGGAAAACAGGTGCTGGAGAGGATGTGGAGAAACAGGAACACTTTTACACTGTTGGTGGGATTGTAAACTAGTTCAACCATTATGGAAAACAGTATGGCGATTCCTCAAGGATCTAGAACTAGAAGTACCATATGACTCAGCCATCCCCTTACTGGGTATATACGCAAAGGATTATAAATCATGCTGCTATAAAGACACATGCACATGTATGTTCATTGCAGCACTATTCACAAAAGCAAAGACTTGGAATCAACCCAGATGTCCATCAGTGGCAGACTGGATTAAGAAAATGTTGCTTATGACTTTCTATACTATGAATATTTCAACAATATTAACTCTTCTTATCCATGAAAACAAGATACATTTCTATTTTGTGTGTGTGTGTATTTTCAATCTCTTTCATTAAATGCTTTATGGTTTTCAGTGTAGTGATCTTTTACCTCCTTGGTTAAATTTGTTCCCATATATATTTTTCTTGATGCTATTGTAAATAGAATTGTTTTCTTAAGGTCTTTTTTAGTTAGGTTGGGTTTTCAGTTGTGTATATAAATGCTGCTGATTTTTGCATGTCAATATGGTATCCTTAAACTTTGTCATATTCATTTATTAGTTCTATGAGGTTTCTTTGTGTAATTCTGGGTTTTATTTATATATAGAAATATTTCATAGGCAAATAGAGATAATTTTACTTCTTCCTTTTAACTTCGATGGCTTTTCATTTCCTTTGTTCTTACCGTTTTCTTGTCTGATTGTTCTTGTTAGTACTTTCAGTACTATATTGAGTACATGTAGTGAGAGTGGACATCCCTTGCCTTGTACCAAATCTCAGTGGAAAAATTATCAGTTTTTTCCCATTGATTATAATATTAGCTGTGGGTTTTTTATAAAAGACCCTTATGTTGAGGAACTTTCTTTCTATACCTAAACTGCTGAGCATATTTATCAAGAAAGGATGTTGGAGTATGGCAGTGCTTTTTCTGCATCAATTGAGATGGTCACATGGTTTATATCTTTTATTCTGTTAATGTGATGTATCATATTGACTGATTTACATACATTCAACCAGCCTTGCGTGCCAGGGATAAATCTCATTCGGTCACAATCTTTTTGATGTGTTGCTGGATTTGATTTGCTAATATTTTACTAAGAATTTCTGCATCACTGTTCATCAGGGAAACTGGCCTGTAGTTTTCTTTTCTTGTTAGGTCTTTGTCTAACTTAGGTATCAAGGTGATACCTACAATCTTGGTAGGTTGTATTTTTCTAGGGATTTTTTCTTTTCACCTAGATTATCCAATTTTTTGGCATTTAATTGTTCATAATAGTCCCTTATTATCCTTTTTATTTGTAAAGTGTCTGCAGTAATTTGTTCTCTTTCATCTTTGGTTTTATTCGTTTAAGTATTTTCTTTTTTCTTGGTTAGACAATTCTTTTTTCTTCAGAAAAACTCTTAGTTTTATTTACTCTTCGTATGGCTTATCTATTCTTTATGTGATTTATTTCTATTCTGATGTTTATTATTTATTTCCTTCCCCTAGTTTGTTCTTTTTCTAGTTCCTTGAGGCTTAATGTTAGACTATTTTTTTCTGAGGTATTTCTTCTTTCTAATGTAGGTGTTTATTTCTATAAACTTTCCTCTAAAACTGCTTTTGCTGTACTCCATAAGTTTTGGTATGTTGTATTCCCATTGTTGTTTGTCCCAAGATTTTTTTTTAATTTATCTTTTGATTTCTTCTTTGATCCATTGGTTGTTCAGGAGCATGTCATTTAATTTCCACAAATTTATGAATTTTTCACAATTTCTCTAATTACTAGTTTCATACAATTATTGTCACAAATGATACTCAATAGGACTTAAATATTCATAAATTTTTAAAGAAATGTTTTATCTAGAACTAGAAATACCATTTGATCCAGCCATCCCATTACTGGGTATATACCCAAAGGATTATAAATCATGCTGCTGTAAAGACACTTGCACACGTATGTTTATTGTGGCACTATTCACAATAGCAAAGACTTGGAACCATCAGTGACAGACTGTATTAAGAAAATGTGGCACATATACACCATGGAATTCTATGCAGCCATAAAAAAGGATGAGTTCATGTCCTTTGTAGGGACACAGATGCAGCTGGAAACCATCATTCTCAGCAAACTATCGTAAGAACAGAAAACCAAACACTGCATGTTCTCACTAATAGGTGGGAATTGAACAGTGGAACACTTGGACACAGGAAGGGGAATATCACACACCGGGGCCTGTTTTAGGGTGGGGGGAGGGGGGAGGGACAGCATTAGGAGATATACCTAATGTAAATGACGAGTTAATGGGTGCAGCACACCAACATGGCACATGTATACATACGTAACAAACCTGCACGTTGTGCCCATGCACTCTAGAACGTAAAGTATAATAATAAAAAAAGAAGAAAACAAAAACTAAGTAGCATTGGATTATAACCCAAAGCATAAAATAAATATACACGAGTCCATATTACTATAAATAAATGTTGAATAAATAAGAAATAATTAAAAAGAAAAAGTTTTATCACCTATCATTGTTTCATGTATTCTGGAAAAAAATGTCTATTTTCCTGCTGCTGCTGGATGTAAAGGTCTGTATATGTATGCTAAGTCCATTTGGTCAAAAGTGCAATTTAAGTCCAGCATTTGCTAATTAATTCTCTGGTTAATATATCCATTGTTGAAAGTGGGGTACTGAAGCATCATCCTATTATTGTACTGCTATCTATTTCTCCCCATATTCATTAATACTTTATGTATTTAGGTGGTCCAATGTTGTGTATATATGTATTTACAACAATTAGATCTTCTTGATAAACTGATCCATGTCGTTCAGTCACAATCTTCTTTGTCTGATATGTTACTTTTTGCCTTGAAGGCTATTTTATAAGTATAGCCATGACTGCTTTCTTTGATTACAATTTGCATCTAATATCTTCTTCCATCCCTTCACTTTCAGCCTGTGTATATCCTTAAAGCTTGAGTGGGTCTCTATTAGGCAGCATATAGTTGGCTATTGATTTTTAACTATTCAGCCACTCTGTGTTGAATGTAAATGGAGCAAATTATCCAATCAAATTACACAGATTGGTTGAATGTGATCAATTTACATTCAAGGTTGTTACTGATACGTAGGGACTTGCTACTGCCATTTTGCTACTTGTTCTCTGCTTCTTTTGTAGTTTCTTTGTTCCTTTATTTCTCTCTTGTCATCTACCTTTATAATTTGATAATTTTCTGTAGTGCTAACCTTTGTTTCTTTTGTCTTTATCATTATTGTATCTGATGCAGTTGTTTTTTTTTTTTTTTGTGGTCACTATGAGGCTGATAAAAGCATCTTGGAGTCTACTATTCCTGTTATATACAAAAACTCGAGACTTTTATCCCATTTAAATTTTTGATGTCACAATTTACATCTTTTTATATTGTGTACTTTGTAACACTTATTACAGTTTTAGTTATGTTTGATGATTTTGACTTTTAACCTTCATACTAGAGATATGTATGACTTACACAACACCATTAAAGTGTTGGAACACTAAGGATTTGAGTATGTATTTGCCTCTAGCAGTGAGTTTTATATTTTCATATGTATTAATGACAGTAATGATCATCCTTTGGTTTCTCCTTGAAGAACTTCCTCAAGCATTTCTAGTAAGGCAGCTCTAGTTTTAATAAATTCTCTTGGCTTATGCTTGTCTGTCAAAGAAGTATTTCTTCTTTATTTCTGAAAGACAGCTTTGCTAGGTACACTATTCTTGGCTGATAGATTTATTTTTTTACTTTCAGCACTTTGACAATATAATTCCATTCTCTTCTAGACTGCAAGATTTCTCCTGAGAACTCTGTTGATAGTCTAACAGAGATTCTCTTATACGTGGCTTGATGTTTTTCTCTAACTGCTTTTAAAATTCTCTCTTTATCTTTGATTTTCAACAGTTTTGCTTTAATGTGCCTCAGAAGGAATCTCTTTGGGTTGAATATTTTTGGAAATCCTTGAGCTTCATGGATCTGGATGTCCATATCTCTTCCCAGACTTGGAATATTTTCAGAAATTATTTCATTAAATAGACTTTCTGTTCGTTTGTCTTTCTCTTATGTCTTTGGGGACTCCAATAATCAAATATTTATTCACTGAAAGGTGTGTCATCTGGTCTACAGGTTTTTTTCTTATCTCTTTTAATTTTCCTTTGAGTCATGTCAAGAGACCTATACTGCAGCTCAAAAATTCTTCCTTGTTTATCTTGTCTGCTGTTAAACCTCCACCATATATATAGATATAGATATAGATATAGATTTTTTTTTTATTTCATCGATTGAATTATTTAGCTCCAAGAATTCTGTCTGGTTCTTTTATAAAGCTCTTATTTGAATTTCTCATTCAGATCATTGTTTTCCTGATTTCATTAAATCATTTATTTCTATTATCTGGTATCTCATTAAATTTATTTAAGATCATTATTTTGAATGCCTTTTTAGGCAATTTGTAAATTTTTGTTTCTGTGGGGTCAGTTATTGGAGAATTATTGTGTTCCTTTCATGGAGTCATATTTCCTTGCCTTTTCATGTTTCTTGTGTCCCTGCATTGATGTCTGTGCATCAAACAGTGCAGTCACTTCTTCTAAACTTTACAGAGCAGCTTTCATAGGGGAGACTTTCACATACAGGTTGAACAGCTTGCAAGCAACTCTCCTTGTGGACACAGTGGTGTAATCTACATTCAGTTTCATCAGCTGTGATCAATGTTTGTTTGTGATGACTGGAGGTGCTTACATGGCCTATACTATAGGAATCTGTTTCAGTAATAGTGGCTGCATAGGTTATTAAGGGCAGAGGCTTTAGGGATCCTCTTATTCTTGTTTTTCTCATAGTGGGGAGTCTTAGCTGGGCATTTTCCTTGAAATTGGGTCTGACATGGCTTTCAAGCAGCACTGGAATATAGTGCAGCACTATAATATAATGCAGTATATAATACAGTAGCACTGGAATATAGGACACATGTGCTTGGAGCAGCTGTGGAACTGGGTTCCTGGGCTAAAGGTTTTGTCAAAATACTGCAGTTCCCAGAACTTGAGGCCATAGGCTCGCTCTCCAAAGCACAAGAGAATGCAATTCTCCCCCTAAGCTGAGGCCTGTTTCTCTGAGGCACATGCTTCATCCCAGGAGCTTGGATGTAGCTATGGTTCTGACCCTGGGAGGTACCAGCATGGATCTGAACAACAACAACAAAAAAAGAAGTGCTACAAAGGCTCAGGCCCCAGAGAGTTAGGCACAGCTGCAATTCAGAACCCAGAACAAACAGGGCACACTCACAGGTGGGCTCCATAAGGTACCATGAGGTGGTGACTCTGGAACTGGAAATGGTAGGACATAGGAGTATCTCAGACTTTATAAGGCCAGGTATAGCAGAAAGGATGTAAGTTCCTGATAAGATTTAGGCCCCAGGGGACAGGGAGCAGTACAGTGATGCCTCCACTTCTAGAAGAGGTGGGATGTCTTGGCAGCTCAGACTGTAGGAATCTAGTACAGTTCCAGGTATGGAGGGCACTGTGGGCTTTTTGACCTGGAAGGTGCATAACCACAGCTCAGCCAAGGCTCTGATTCCCTGGGACTAAAGGCACTGTGTCTGTTTAGCCCCAGAAAAGTATAGCTACATGGGTCAGCACAGCCTCTAGATCACTGGGCTCAGGGTGTGGCATCAGCTATGATGCTTAGAGGTACAGCTGCTTCATTGGGCCAGAGGCTCATATTTGTAGGGTGCACGCTGCTGCCTTACCTATTGCACAGGGCAGGGTGTTACAGCTCCAGTATGCCAGTGGCTTGAGGTCCCTGGGAAATGGGTTGATGCTTCAGCTGTGGCACCAGGTCATGAGTGTCCCCACATTTAAAAGGCTCCAGGTCCCTGACGGCAGGGCACCACTTCAGCTTGACCCTGAGGGAAGAATGCACCAGCAACTGGGATGGGGGTAAAAGAACAGCTTTATGGTAGCTTGGCTCTAGGGAGCAGGCTATAAGACAAGATTTCATTCCTTTTTATGTTTAAATAATATTCAATTGTGCATGTACATCTATTTACCAAATTTTCTTTATCCATTCATCTGTTCATGGACATTCAGATGATTCCATATCTTGGCTATTATAAATAGTGCCACAGTAAACATGGGGGTGCAGATTATCTCTTCAACATATGAATTTCTTTTCCTTGAAACACTTCAGGACATTGGACTGGGCAAAGATTTTATATGGAACACTTCAAAAGCACAGATAATGAAAGCAAACATAGATCACTGAGATTGTATCAAACGAAAAAGTGTCTGCACAGCAAAAGAAACTCATAAGTGGAAGCTGACCAATGAAAACACATGGACACAGGGAGGGGAACATCACACACTGGGACCTGTCATGGGGTAGAGGGCAATAGGAGGGAGAGTATTAGGACAAATTCCTAATTCATGCGGGGCTTAAAACCTAGATGATTGGTTGACAGGTGCAGCAAACCACCATGGCACATGTATACCTATGTAACAAATCTGCATATTCTGCGTGTGTATCCCAGAACTTAAAGTAAAAATAAAAATAAAAAAGAAACAATCAACAGAGTAAAGAGACAAGTTGTAGTACTGAAGAAAATACACGAAAACTATTCATCTGACCAGCAGTTAATATCCAGAATATAAAAGAAACACAAACAATTCAACAGAAAAAATGTAATAATTTGATTTTAAAACTCTGAGTAGACATTTCTCAAAAGGAGACATACAGTGGCCAAGAAATATATGAAGAAATGTTCAATATCGCTAATCCTCAGAGAAATGAAAATCAAATGTAATGAGATATTATCTCATCCCCATTAAAATGGCAATTACCAAAAAGACGAAAGTAGCAAATGCTAGTGAGGATGTGGAGAAAAGGGAACTCTTATACACTGTTGGTAACCATTATGGAAAACAGCATGGAGGTTCTTCAAAACCTAAAAATAGAAAACCAGATGATTCAGCAATCATATTACTGGGTATTTATCCAAAGGGAAGGAAATCAGTATATTAAAGGGACTGTTTTTAAAGACTTATTCACCTAATCTTGGTTTGTCATTGAACACCAAACTTGTAGCAGTTTCAGATTTCAGAAATAGGTTTCCATTTTGTTTCCTTACTCACTGGAGAAGTGTTTTCTGCAAGGTGATACAAAATTTGACTTTCTAATGTCAATCATTAATCCCCAGTCCTATGCAAACCAGGAAAAAGTGATCCACAATGTGTCTCTTTAAGTGTATCCTTTTTAGATGTGTTCATTTTCCCACAAAAATTACTAACCGCATAGTCAACCTGAGTGCAAACTATACAATATTTATAGCAAAAAAAAAGTTTACTTATTTAGGATATAAACTTAGTCTATAGTTACTTTTTAATAAAGCCAGCTTAGAAAAGTTTACTTTAAAAACATGTATGTAAAGTAAGAGTTATATAACTCGTACTAATGAAAGACAGTAAGTTACGATAAGGTCCTTGGCAATGAATGGTTTTAATTGATTATACTGCAGGATTGATCACTTTTTACATCAATGTATTACTGATGAGTTGACTGCTCCTGTTGAAGATTTTTCAGCATTATTTATGATCATTTACAGAAGTCATTTTTAATACAGGGTATTTGTATCTGTTGATTAAAAAATTTTAACGATTATATCATTCTTCTATATCCTTAGTACATTCCAATAAATTAGATCTGGTTTAAGAAAATGTCACTTGAGGGCCAGGCACGTTGGCTCACACCTGTAATCCCAGCACTTTGGGTGGCCAAAGCGGGCAAGTCACTTGAGGCCAGGAGTTCAAGACCAGCCAGGCCACACGGTGAAACCCTGTCGCTACTGAAGTTATTTATAGTTACTATATCTGTTATGATGTTGTAATCATCATGAAATTATAATTTGTCTGAATCTTTTTATCCCCTACAGTTACTAGCAAAGTATCTTGTACATCATAGGACCTTAAACGAATGCTGAAAATATTATTTAATGTCTTTTTTTTGCATTAGGATGCTTTTCCACAGGCAGAAAAAACAATCTGCTGCAAATAATAAAGGAATTATAGTCCATGAGGATTCACTTGAAGCAGGATATAACTTCTCATTGATTTGTTTTCACTATAAGTGAGGTTGTATATAGACTAGAAATAAGTCTATGTTAGAGACATTCATATAATAACTAATTGCTGAGCTATCACTGCTTACTGATTGAGTCCTACTTTGAAATCCTTGTAGCTTGTTTGTGAGGGTAAGCCTCTGAGAATTTTTTTAAGTGGGAGGTTAGATTCAGTATTTTGCTTCACTTTGTCTTTTAGATTTAGTGTGTGAAAAGAAAGAGTGATTCTATCTTAGCTCAGTGCTTTCAGCAGCTGCTCATGCTACAGAGTAGGAAATATTTTTTAAAAAGACATACAAGAAAAAAGAGGATAGAGGGGAAGCAAGTTATTTTTAAGCCTTAGTTATTCCAACTAAATGGTTAACTGATAACCAGTTACTGTTCTCTGCTAGAGTCTGTCGTGGTTGAACTGTGTATGCAAGGACAATAGGAAGAATTAGAAAGAAACTAAGAGTTATTTAATGTTTGCCAAGAGTCAGGCACTCTGCTAAGTGATTTGCATAAATTATTTTATTCCATTATAACAACAATTTGGGAAATAGGTAGATTCAATATCCCCTTTCTATTGATGAGAATATTGAGGCTTTCAGGATTTAAATGTAGCTACAAAGGTCAATAGACAAGCCAGGGTATACATGTCAGCCTCTCAGTCCCCTAGGTCTATGAGCTCTCCATTATAACATGCTGAATAAACTCAAATATAATCTGAATATTCACATTTTTACTGTACTCTTTTCTCTTAACTTTTCTGACACTCTATTAAAGAGTGTCAGAAATTAAAGGCAACTTTAATTTGTTATCTAACTTTAGGCTTTAAACATTTTGAGTAATTACATAATCAACTCATAATCCTAGGTCAAAAAGTAAATAGAACTTTCTCAAATACTTTTCCCTCTTAAGGAAACATGATAAAGTGAAAATAGCTCGAAGAGGCTTATAATCTAGTTGCAGAGTCAGACTCAATGGAATTTACAGAAAGTCAGCAGGTGAGGATAAAACTGGGACAGCTGAAAGAAGGGCAGGTTCCGTAACCATCTCAGTAGATTACAGTTTTATTATTGAGAAGAGTTGGAGGGTCACCCTACTGAGACCCCCTTCAAGCATGTTTTTCCCTCAGCTTCAGAACTTACTTTGTATATGAGATGCTTGAATAAATCTTTGAACCTACGCATTTCTCAGCAGAACACAGAAAAAGGAACTGATTAGAAATTTAAATTTCAGAAACATTCAAAATTGCAAAATAGAGATTTCCCAAAATACTATGCAGAAGCTTCCAGTGAGTCTTATTACGCTCATTACAAAAGGTAAGTACACTGGCATCCACACTTCGATGGACTGTTTGAAAACACACAGGATGGTTGGAAAAATGAGAATAGGTAAAGGAAAAATAATATGTCAATTCTCAATTAATCAATGCCCCTCTATGCAGTCAGTGACCTTTATTGAATCTGCTGTCTTACTAATCTTTTGCACATCCAGCAGAAGACGGGAAGGGTCAGTTTGTGAATGTCTTTTACTGAAGGTCCATTGTTCAGAGAATTGCAGTGAACTTGATAAAGAATACATGAACAAAGAAGACAGACTACTAGACCTCAAGCATCTTTCATTGTAATGGGAAAACAAATAAGTACACAAAAATTTTGTCATTATTATGGTCAGTTCCCTTTGGCATGGCACACACATGAGTAATCATCTCTATAAAATAAACCACGGATGACACATTAGTCTTAGCTGTTCCACAAACACAAGGCCTCTGTTCTGTGCTAACGACTTTAGATATGCCAATGTTTCATGAATTACTTATTTGACTGTTTTTCCCCCCAACGCTGTAAGTTTTAAGCATAAAAGATTCTTTCTACTTATTACAGTATATCAGGTGCTTTATACAATAGGGTGCTCGATAGTTATTTTTGAATGCATGATTGAATAAATGAATAAAATGTTTTCAGTGTCACTTTGGCATGTTCACAGTCACCTCGAATTTTTCCATTTTAAAAAACAAAGCCTTTTTAAAAAACCATGTAGCTTTCTCTTGGCTCATAGGTGATAGATTTTCTTGTATAATAGAGATTATTAAATAACCACTTCTCAGGCAAAAAAAAAAAAATCTATAAAATGAGGGTAAATTTGATCTGGAGGACTTCCCAACCCACTCTCATTTATCAAAAACCCTTTAGTGGAACCACCTCAGGGTCACACCTCATTTATTCTCTACAGAGGTATACGGACTCCCCATGCTAAGGGCTGGAGGCAGAGCGGCAAACTAACATGCCACTCTTAGAAAGCTTTCAGTTCAGAGGTAGTAAAGTCACTAAAAGAGACAACAATTATAAACCATGGTTAAAAGTTAAATCAGGGGTGTCCAATCTTTTGGCTTCTCCAGGCCACACTGGAAGAAGAAGAATTGTCTTGGGCCACACATAAAATACACTAACACTAACGATAGCTGATGAGCTAAAAAAAGAAAAAAAAGAATTCAGACAAAAAACTCTCATCATGTTTTAAGAAAGTTTATGAATTTCTGTTGGGCTACATTCAAAACTGTCTTGGGCCACATGTGGCCTGCAGGCCAAGGGTTAGACAAGCTTGTGTTAAAGTAAAGCGGTATATATTTACACGTATTACAATGTATCAGCTGTTTTATATATTAGGGTGCTCAACAACTATTTTTGAATGTGTGACTTAATAAATAAATAAAATGTTTTCAGTGTCACTGTGGCACGGTCACAATTACCTTGATCATTCTAATCCTTACTTGGGACTAGACAGGGAATCCTGATCTACTCTTAGATATGGATTAGGATGAGCAAGGCCATACCCCAGATATTTCAATTAGATGTCTTCATTCCAACAAGCAATTGCATCACTTCTGCAAAGCTGACATACGGTCCTCAACATTTCCGGTACCAGGAACCTATTTCGTGGAAGACAACTTTTTCACAGACCTGTGGGGGGATTGTTTCAGGATGATTCAAGCACATTACATTTACTGTGCATGTTCTTTCCATTATTATTATTATTTTTTTTTTTTTTTTTTGAGACACAGTCATCCTTTGTTGCCCAGGCTGGAGTGCAGTGGCGCGATCTCGGTTCATTGCAAGCTCCGCCTCCTGGGTTCACGCCATTCTCCTGCCTCAGCCTCCCAAGTAGCTGGGACTACAGGCACCCGTCACCATGCCTGGCTAATATTTTGTATTTTTTTTTTTCTTTTTTTTTGTAGTATAGATGGGATTTCACTGTAGCCAGGATGTCTTGATCTCCTGACCTGGTGATCCACCCACCTCGGCCTCCCAAAGTGCTGGGATTACAGGTTTGAGCCACCACGCTTGAATCTTTCTATTATTATTACACTGTAATATATAATGAAATAACTATACAACTTACCATAATGTAGAATCAGTGGAAGCCCTGAACTTGTTTGCCTGCAACTAGATGGTCCCATCTGGGGGAGACTGGGAGAAACAGTGACCTGTTTCCAGTCTCACAATTCAGCATGCACAGTTCATAATAGGGTTCACATTCCTAAGAGAATCTAATGCTTCTGCCGATCTGACCGGAGGTAGAATTCAGGCAATGACGTGAGTGATGGAAAGCGGCTGTAAATACAGATGAAGCCTCACTCACTTGCCTGCCACTCACCTCCTGCTGTGCTGCCCAGTTCGTAACAGGCCACGGGCTGGTACCTGTCCATGGCCCGTGGGTTGGGGATCCTAGCTCTATATAATCTGATATCTTGCTTTTGGTTAAGATATTACAGCAGCCCGGGTGCTGTGCCTCACGCCTGTAATCTCAGCACTTTCGAAGGCCGAAGCGGGTGGATCACCTGAGGTCAGGAGTTTGAGACAAGCCTGACCAAAATGGTGAAACCCTGTCTATACCAAAAATACAAAATTAGCCAGGCGTGGTGGCACATGCCTGTAACCCCAGTTACTCAGGAGGCTGAGGCAGGAGAATCACTGGAAACTGGGAGGCAGAGGTTGCAAGGAGCCAAGATTGTGCCATTGCACTTGAGCCTGGGCAACAAGAGCAAAACACTATCTCAAAAAAAAAAAAAGAAAAAAAAAAAGATATTACAGCAGTAGGCAGGCAGTATACCTCAAAAACCAATCCAATTTCAGGTAAGAGTTGAAAATTTAGATTTAATAGTCCATGACGGGAAGTCAGCCCGAATTACTACAGTCAAAACCTGAGAATCTGAATTTTAACAATTTTATTTAAATGAGTTGTATGCATGCTAAAGTAAGATCCACTGCCTCATGCTGACCTTGCTTCTTTAAAAACCACTTCTGAGTGTCTTTTTTATTATTATTATTTTTTTTTTCAATATTATACTTTAAGTTCTAGGGTACATGTGCATAACGTGCAGGTTTGTTACATATGTATACTTGTGCCATGTTGGTGTGCTGCACCCATCAACTCGTCAGCACCCATCAATTTGTCATTTATATCAGGTATAACTCCCAATGCAATCCTTCCGCCCGTCCCCCCTCCCCATGATAGGCCCCGGTTTGTGATGTTCCCCTTCCCAAGTCCAAGTGATCGCATTGTTCAGTTCCCACCTATGAGTGAGAACATGCAGTGTTTGGTTTTCTCTTCTTGTGATAGTTTGCTAAGAATGATGGTTTCCAGCTGCATCCATGTCCCTACAAAGGATGCAAACTCTTCCTTTTTTATGGCTGCATGGTATTCCATGGTGTATATGTGCCACATTTTCTTAATCCAGTCTGTCACAGATGGACATTTGGGTTGATTCTAACTCTTTGCTATTGTGAATAGTGCCGCAATAAACATACGTGAGGATGTGTCTTTATAGCAGCATGATTTATAATCCTTTGGGTATATACCCAATAGTGGGATGGCTGGGTCATATGGTACATCTAGGTTAAATCAGGGGTGTCCAATCTTTTGGCTTCTCCAGGCCACACTGGAAGAAGAAGAATTGTCTTGGGCCACACATAAAATACACTAACACTAACGATAGCTGATGAGCTAAAAAAAAGAAAAAAAAGAATTCAGACAAAAAACTCTCATCATGTTTTAAGAAAGTTTATGAATTTCTGTTGGGCTACATTCAAAACTGTCTTGGGCCACATGTGGCCTGCAGGCCAAGGGTTAGACAAGCTTGTGTTAAAGTAAAGCGGTATATAAAGTAAAGCGGTCCAGATCCTTGAGGAATTGCCATACTCTTTTCCATAATGGTTGAACTAGTTTACAATCCCACCAACAGTGTAAAAGTCTTCCTATTTCTCCACATCCTCTCCAGCACCTGTTGTTTCCTGACATTTTAATGATTGCCATTCTAACTGGTGTGAGATGGTATCTCATTGTGGTTTTGATTTGCATTTCTCTGATGGCCAGTGATGATGAGCATTTTTTCATGTGTCTGTTGGCTGTATGAATGTCTTCTTTTGAGAAATGTCTGTTCATATCCTTTGCCCACTTTTTGATGGGGTTGTTTGTTTTTTCTTCTAAATTTGTTTGAGTTCTTTGTAGGTTCTGGATATCAGCCCTTTGTCAGATAAGTAGATTGCAAAAATTTTCTCCCATTCTGTAGGTTGCCTGTTCACTCTGATGGTAGTTTCTTTTGCTGTGCAGAAGCTCTTTAGTTTAATTAGATCCCATTTGTCAATTTTGGCTTTTGTTGCCATTGCTTTTGGTGTTTTAGACATGAAGTCCTTGCCCATGCCTATGTCCTGAATGGTACTACCTAGGTTTTCTTCTAGGGTTTTTATGGTATTAGGTCTAACATTTAAGTCTCTAATCCATCTTGAATTAATTTTCGTATAAGGAGGAAGGAAAGGATCCAGTTTCAGCTTTCTACTTATAACTAGCCAATTTTCCCAGCACCATTTATTAAATAGGGAATCCTTTCCCCATTTCTTGTTTCTCTCAGGTTTGTCAAAGATCAGATGGCTGTAGATGTGTGGTATTATTTCTGAAGACTCTGTTCTGTTCCATTGGTCTATCTCTCTGTTTTGGTACCAGTACCATGCTGTTTTGGTTACTGAAGCCTTGTAGTATAGTTTGAAGTCAGGTAGCGTGATGCCTCCAGCTTTGTTCTTTTGACTTAGGATTGTCTTGGCAGTGCGGGCTCTTTTTTGGTTCCATATGAACTTTAAAGCAGTTTTTTCCAATTCTGTGAAGAAACTCATTGGTAGCTTGATGGGGTTGGCATTGAATCTATAAATTACCTTGGGCAGTATGGCCATTTTCACGATATTGATTCTTCCTATCCATGAGCATGGTATGTTCTTCCATTTGTTAGTGTCCTCTTTGATTACACTGAGCAGTGGTTTGTAGTTCTCCTTGAAGAGGTCCTTTACATCCCTTGTAAGTTGGATTCCTAGGTATTTTATTCTCTTTGAAGCAATTGTCAATGGAAGTTCATTCATGATTTGGCTGTTTGTCAGTTACTGGTGTGTAAGAATGCTTGTGATTTTTGCACATTAATTTTGTATCCTGAGACTTTGCTGAAGTTGCTTATCAGCTTAAGGAGATTTTGGGCTGAGACAATGGGGTTTTCTAAATATACAATCATGTCATCTGCAAACAGGGACATTTTAACTTCTTCTTTTCCTAACTCAATACCCTTTATTTCATTCACTTGCCTGATTGCCCTAGCCAGAACTTCCAACACTATGTTGAATAGGAGTGGTGAGAGAGGGCATCCCTGTCTTGTGCCAGTTTTCAAAGGGAATTTTTCCAGTTTTTGTCCATTCAGTATGATATTGGCTGTGGGTTTGTCATAAATAGCTCTTATTATTTTGAGGTATGTTCCATCAATACCGAATTTATTGAGCGTTTTTAGCATGAAGGGCTGTTGAATTTTGTCAAAAGCGTTTTCTGCATCTATTGAGATAATCATGTGGTTCTTGCCTTTGGTTCTGTTTATATGCTGGATTACATTTATTGATTTGCGAATGCTGAACCAGCCTTGCATTCCAGGGTGGAAGCCCACTTGATTATGGTGGATAAGCTTTTTGATGTGCTTCTGAATCCGTTTTGCCAGTATTTTATTGCGGATTTTTGCATCGATGTTCGTCAGGGATATTGGTCTAAAATTCTCTTTTTTTGTTGTGTCTCTGCCAGGCTTTTGGTATCAGGATGATGTTGGCCTCATAAAATGAGTTAGGGAGGATTCCCTTTTTCTATTGATTGGAATGGTTTCCGAAGGAATGTTACCAGCTCCTCCTTGTACCTCTGGTAGAATTCAGCTGTGAATCCATCTGATCCTGGACTTTTTTTGGTTGGTAGGCTATTAATTATTGCCTCAATTTCAGAGCCTGCTATTGGTCTATTCAGGGATTCAACTTCTTCCTGGTTTAGTCTTGGAAGAGTGTAAGTGTCCAGGAAATTATCCATTTCTTCTAGATTTTCTGGTTTATTTGCATAGAGGTGTTTATAGTATTCTCTGATGGTAGTCTGTATTTCTGTGGGGTCGGTGGTGATATCCCCTTTATCATTTTTTATTGCATCTATTTGATTCTTCTCTCTTTTCTTCTTTATTAGTCTTGCTAGTGGTCTGTCAATTTTGTTGATCTTTTCCAAAAACCAACTCCTGGATTCTTTGATTTTTTGGAGCATTTGTTGTGTCTCTATCTCCTTCAGTTCTGCTCTGATCTCAGTTATTTCTTGCCTTTTGCTAGCTTTTGAATGTGTTTCCTCTTGCCTCTCTAGTTCTTTTAATTGTGATGTTAGAGTGTCCATTTTAGATCTTTCCAGCTTTCTCTTGTGGGCATTTAGTGCTATAAATTTCCCTCTACATGCTGCTTTAAATGTGTCCCAGAGATTCTGGTATGTTGTATCTTTGTTCTCATTATTTTCAAAGAACATCTTTATTTCTGCCTTCATTTCGTTATGTACCCAGTAGTCATTCAGGAGCAGGTTGTTCCGTTTCCATGTAGTTGAGCAGTTTTCATTGAGTTTCATAGTCCTGAGTTCTAGTTTGATTGCACTGTGGTCTCAGGGACAGTTTGTTATAATTTCTATTCTTTTACATTTGCTGAGGAGTGCTTTACTTCCAATTATGTGGTCAATTTTGGAATAAGTGCGATGTGGTGCTGAGAAGAATGTATATTCTGTTGATTTGGGGTGGAGAGTTCTATAGATGTCTATTAGGTCCACTTGGTGCAGAGATGAGTTCAATTTCTGGATATCCTTGTTAACTTTCTGTCTCGTTGATCTGTCTAATGTTGACAGTGGAGTGTTGAAGTCTCCCATTATTATTGTATGGGAGTCTAAGTCTCTTTGTAAGTCTCTAAGGACTTGCTTTATGAATCTGGGTGCTCCTGTATTGGGTGCATATATATTTAGGATAGTTAGCTCTTCCTGTTGAATTGAGCCCTTTACTATTATGTAATGGCCTTCTTTGTCTCTTTTGATCTTTGATGGTTTGAAGTCTGTTTTATTAGAGACTAGTATTGCAACCCCTGCTTTTTTTTTGTTCTCCATTTGCTTGGTAGATCTTCCTCCATCCCTTTATTTTGAGCCTATGTATGTCTCTGCATGTGAGATGGGTCTCCTGAATACAGCAGATTGATAGGTCTTGACTCTTTATCCAGTTTGCCAGTCTGTGTCTTTTAATTGCAGCATTTAGTCCATTTACATTTAAGGTTAATATTGTTATGTGTGAACTTGATCCTGCCATTATGATATTAACTGGTTATTTTGCTCGTTAGTTGATGCAGTTTCTTCATAGCCTCAATGGTCTTTACATTTTGGCATGTTTTTGCAATGGCTGGTACCGGTTGTTCCTTTCCATGTTTAGGGCTTCCTTCAGGGTCTCTTGTAATGCAGGCCTGGTGGTGACAAAATCTCTAAGCATTTGCTTATCTGTAAAGGATTTTATTTCTCCTTCACTTATGAAACTTAGTTTGGCTGGATATGAAATTCTGGGTTGAAAATTCTTTTCTTTAAGAATGTTGAATATTGGCCCCCACTCTCTTCTGGCTTGTAGAGTTTCTGCCGAGAGATCTACTGTTAGTCTGATGGGCTTCCCTTTGTGGGTAACCCGACCTTTCTCTCTGGCTGCCCTTAAGATTTTTTCCTTCATTTCAACTTTGGTGAATCTGGCAATTATGTGTCTTGGAGTTGCTCTTCTCGAGGAATATCCTTGTGGCGTTCTGTGTATTTCCTGAATTTGAATGTTGGCCTGCCCTACTAGGTT
Organism: Rhinopithecus roxellana; assembly: GCF_007565055.1. Lineage (NCBI taxonomy): Eukaryota > Metazoa > Chordata > Mammalia > Primates > Cercopithecidae > Rhinopithecus > Rhinopithecus roxellana. The sequence continues at coordinate 121,294,701 of NC_044550.1, read as the reverse complement.
GGGGAAGTTCTCCTGGATGATATCCTGAAGAGTGTTTTCCAGCTTGGTTCCATTTTCCCCCTCACTTTCAGGCACCCAAATCAGATGTAGATTTGGTCTTTTTACATAATCCCATACTTCTTGCAGGCTTTGTGCATTTCTTTTTCTTCTTTTTTCTTTTGGTTTCTCTTCTCGCTTCGTTTCATTCATTTGATCCTCAATCGCTGATACTCTTTCTTCCAGTTGATCGAGTCGGTTACTGAAGCTTGTGCATTTGTCACGTATTTCTCGTGTCTTGGTTTTTAGCTCTGTCATTTTGTTTATGACCTTCTCTGCATTAATTATTCTAGCTGTCAATTCTTCCACTTTTTTTTCAAGATTTTTAGTTTCTTTGTGCTCGGTACGTAATTCCTCCTTTAGCTCTGAGAAATTTGATGGACTGAAGCCTTCTTCTCTCATCTCGTCAAAGTCATTCTCTGACCAGCTTCGATCCGTTGCTGGCGATGAGCTGCGCTCCTTTGCAGGGGAAGATGCGCTCTTATTTTTTGAATTTCCAGCTTTTCTGCCCTGCTTATTCCCCTTCTTTGTGGTTTTATCTGCCTCTGGTCTTTGATGATGGTGATGTACTGATGGGGTTTTGGTATAGGTGTCCTTCCTGTTTGATAGTTTTCCTTCTAACAGTCAGGACCCTCAGCTACAGGTCTGTTGGAGATTGCTTGAGGTCCACTCCACACCCTGTTTGCCTGGGTATCAGCAGCAGAGGTCGCAGAAGATAGAATATTGCTGAACAGCGAGTGTACCTGTCTGATTCTTCCTTTGGAAGCTTCCTCTCAGGGGTGTACTCCACCCTGTGAGGTGTGGGGTATCAGACTGCCCCTAGTGGGGGATGTCTCCCAGTTAGCTACTCAGGGGTCAGGGACCCACTTGAGCAGGCAGTCTGTCCCTTCTCAGATCTCAACCTCCATGTGGGGAGATCCACTGCTCTCTTCAAAGCTATCAGACAGAGTCGTTTGTGTCTGCAAAGGTTCCTGTTGCTTTTTGTTGTTGTTGTTGTTTAGCTGTGCCCTGTCCCCAGAGGTGGAGTCTACAGAGACAGGCAGGTTTCCTTGAGCTGCTGTGAGCTCCACCCAGTTCGAGCTTCCCAGAGGCTTTGTTTACCTACTTAAGCCTCAGCAATGGCGGGCACCCCTCCCCCAGCCTCGCTGCTGCCTTGTGGTTAGATCGCAGACTGCTGTGCTAGTAATGAGGAAGGCTCCGTGGCCGTGGGACCCTCCCGGCCAGGTGTGGGATACAATCTCCTGGTGTCCCCTTTTGCTCAAAGCGCAGTATGGGGTGGGAGTCACCCGATTTTCCGGGTGTTGTGTGTCTCAGTTCCCCTGGCTAGGAAAAGGGACTCCCTTCCCCCTTGCACTTCCCAGGTGAGGCAATGCGTCGCCCTGCTTCAGCTCTCGCTGGTCGGGCTGCAGCAGCTGACCAGCACCGATTGTCAGGCACTCCCTAGTGAGATGACCCCAGCACCTCATTTGAAAATGCAGAAATCACCGGTGTTCTGTGTCACTCGCGCTGGGAGTTGGAGACTGGAGCTGTTCCTATTCAGCCATCTTGCTCCGCCAAAAACCACTTCTGAGTTTCATATCTGGTTGTTTTAGTTAAAGCTCTTCTGCTCTGAATTCAATCTCAAATATGCATTTTCACTTAATTATTTTTAACAAGGTGTCTAATAAATTCAATAAGGAATCATGAGGTAAAAGCCATGAGAGACACTTGGAAGACACACCAGAAAGAATTCAGTCACTCTAATCAAAGAAACCATTGTTAGATAGCACAGATAATTTCTTCTGAGAGAAGTTACTTTTCCAGAAGAAAACATGGACTCCACTTGCCAGTAACATTCTTTGAAGTTTGCAGCAAATCCCAAATAAACCTTAAATACATTTGACTCTATGTGTTAACAATCTATGCTTGAACTGACATAAATTAGTACACAATACGATAAGCAAAGAATGTTTAATCCTATGCAGCAGTGTGTTCAGTGATATAAGAACTAGATACAGAATGTGACAGAACTCTACCATTTACTTTTTCATATTAAGTCGATCATTTAATCCTTCTGGGCAACAAGTACCCTAAACTTCAGTAATGTAGCTATTTATACCTGTACCATACATGTAGGAAGGAGAATCAAATAGAATAAAGAGTGTAAACAAGTATAAAATCTGAAGTGTTATTCAAACGTGTAAGTTAAATAACCATTGTCACAAAGGTTTTATTATCAATATGGAACACTGAAGATTATAATGAAATGTTATGGAGTCTCTGCTGATTATCTATATTATAAAGCAAGCCTAGGAAAGTAAAATCATGGCATATGTCTCTTACATTGCCAAAATTGTTGCCAAGTGTTTAATATAGTAGAGGTACAAAGGTTATTCAAGGTTTTTTTGTTTGTTTGTTTGAGACAAAGTCTCACTCTGTCACCAGGCTGGAGTGCAGTGGCACAATCTCACCTCACTGCAGGCTCTGCCTCCTGGGTTCAAGCGATTCTCCTGCCTCAGCCTCCCAAGCAGCTGGGACTATAGGCGCACGCCACCACACTGCGTTAATTTTTGTATTTTTTAGTAGACACGAGTTTCACCATGTTGGCCAGGATGGTCTCCATCTCCTGACCTCATGATCCGTCTGCCCCGCTCTCCCAAAGTGTTGGGATTACAGAGGTGAGCCACCATGCCCGGCCTCAATTGTTTTCAACAGAAAATATGGGAGTCTCTGTTTCTTGAGGACAGGACCACAAACATGAACTAAATGACTTCCACAAAACTAACATGGCGTATGCCTCAAAAGTGAGAGATTATAGCTCTAACAGGCCAGAATACAAAATAAACTAGGAGAAAACCTTGAGGAGATAAATAAAATAACGTAGAGAGGATCTAGGTGAGGAGAGGGCTCTGGGGCACAGAGGAAGAAAGAAGTATCTATTTGTTGATATTTTTCTTCCTCACATGACCTGGGTGAATGTTTGTTCACCCTTTGTCACAGGAAGGAAAACAACACCATGCCAACTTGGCACAGAAACAGAAAAACTGGCAAAGAAACAGAAAAAAGTAACTACATTAAAAAACCATTAAATAAACTTAAATTCTATTTAAAAATGGCCTTTATGGCCTAGATGTTTTCACGATTCTATCAAGATTTCAAGATTTCAAAGAACAGATACCCATCTCACATAAACTTTTTAAATGAATTACCCAACTTATTTCATGGGCCTATGAAAACCCAGATTCTAAAACTAGATAAGAAAAGGGTTCATGAATGTAGACATAAATTAGTAGATAACTGAGTATTCCAATACATAAAAAATAATAGGTCAGAAATAAAAATAGTTAGGAAGAACTTCACTCTTATCTTTAGATAACAAAAAACAAAAACAAAACTATACAAACAGCAAATTAACAATTTTCTTAAGCCCATTAGTGAACTGAGTTCTCAATATACACAACTATTCTAAATCTAGAGAGAAAGAGGTGTCTCCATGGAGAAGCAGGATCAGCATTTCCTTAATATGGAAATGTGCCAGTGTTACACTGTGAAGCCTTTGAGGGCCTACAGATATAGATGTGTTCTGCTTTATAAGCTTTTGTTCCAGGAAACCCACGACATGATAACTAGGAAAATCAAGTGAAAATCCTGAAACAGAGCCCTCCAAGGTGCTGCTGGGTGGGAAATAGCCACTACTTCCAAAATTCCATCCAGATACATCACCACTAGGTATCTTATTGAATCAAAGCCTTGATCTGTAGGTGGAATTTTATTTATAATATAATATAATATAATATAATATAATATAATATAATATAAGTATATGTATTTCTATGTATGTCCACACACACATATAATATATAATGTGTGTGTATATCTCCTTGCCCATATATTAAACTTTAAGAAATTTAAAATGATAGAAATGAACCAAGCACATTTCTAGACTATAAGGGAATTAAACTATGAATCAAAAACAGAAAGACATCTGAAAAAGCCCCAAATGTTTGGAAATTAAACAACACACTTCTAAATAACTTATCAATTGAAAAGGAACTCTCAAGGATCAATTAAAAAATAAAAAAATTTAATATATAAAAATACATTGTGTAAAAATTGTGGAATTCAGCTAAGGTAGCATTAGAAAGAAATTTGTATCAGTAATTGCTTACATTAAAAATAAAGTTGTAAGGTCAGCAACATAAATTACCTTACAAAAATTGAAAAAAGGGTAGAAAACTAAATGCAAAGCCAAATATAAAGAAAAAATATGTAAAGATTAGAGTGGAAATCATGAAACTAAAGCAGAAAACAACTGACAAAAATCAAAGAAGCAAACAAAGGTAAATTAAAAAGTAATAAAATTGACAAACCTATAGCAAGACAGATCAAAAAGAGGGAGAAAGAGAAAACACAAATTATTAATATCAGCAATGAAAAAAAAAAAAAGAAGATATCACTCTGGATACCATAGATACCCAAAAGACAATTTAAAAATACTATGAAACTCTATTTTCCCAAGCTTAATAACTTCGGTGAAATTGATCACATCCTTAAAAATATACAAACTAGCAAAATTCACTAAAGGAAAAATAGATACCTGAATAATCTTATATCTATTAATGCAATTAACCTCCCAAGACTGAGCCAGGAAGAAACTGAATCCCTGAACAGACCAATAATGAGCTCCAAAACGGAATTAGTAATAAATAGCCTACCATTATCAAATAAAGCTCAGGACCTGATGGATTCACAGTCGAATTCTACCAGCCATACAAAGAAAAGTTGATATCATTCCTACAGAAACTATTCCAAAAAACTGAGGAGGAGGGACTCTTGCTCAACTAATACTATGAGGCAAGCATCATCTTCATACCAAAATTTGGCGACATGCCCATCTTTTGGAGGAAATACTTGCAAGATAGTGAGGTATAGACTGCTGACCCTGATGAGTGTATGAAACTGAGCCCGTTGAACCAGCCTTACTTGCACCAAAGTCAACCAGCTTTTTCGTTATTCCTTAACCTGTCATGCTGTCATATATGATGACAGTCAAGAGGTAGAAAAGCAAACAAACAAACAAAACATTGGATCATTTACTGTTGGTTAGCCTACTCAAAAATGAAGTTCACCTTTCTGATATATTTCTGAGCCTGCTTATTATGTGGGTATTACTGTTTGTTGAGGGGGGGAAGGGGAATTCACCATTATCAAGTAGGCTTCATCACCGAATGCAAGGTTGGCTTAACATATGCAAATCAATAAATGTAATGCATCACATAAAAAGAACTAAAGATAAAAAACGCATGATTATCTCAATAGATACAGAAAAGACTTTTGATAAAATTGAACAAACCTTCATGTTAAGAACTCTCAACAACCTAGGTATAGAAGGAACATACCTAAAAATAATAGAAGCCATCCATGACAACTCACAACCAACGTTATATTGAATAGGCAAAAGCTGGAAGCATTCCCTTGAAAATAGGCAAAAGACAAAGATGTGATACCTTTTCTCATCACTCCTATTCAACACAGTATTGGAAGTCCTAGCAAGAGCAATCAGGCAAGAGAAAAAAAAATAAAGGGGATCCAAATATGAAGATATGAAGAGAAGAAGTCAAACTATCTCTGCAGATCACATAATTCTAGATCTAAAAACCCCACAGTCTTGGCCCAAAAGCTCCTCCAGCTGATAAAAAACTTCAGCAAAGTTGCAGGATACAAAATCAATGTTCAAAAATCATTAGCATTCCTATACGTCAAGGAGAGCGAAAACAAGAGCCACATCAGAAAGGCAATCTCATTCACAATTGCCACAAAAAGCATAAAATACCTAGGAGTACAGCTAACTAGGTAGATGAAAGATCTCTACAATGAGATTTACAAAACACTGCTCAACGAAATCACAGAAGATACAAACAAATGGAAAAATATCCCATGCTCATAGAAGAAAGAATCCATGTTATTAAAATGGCCATACTACCCAAAGCAATTTACAGATTTAATGCTATTCTTATCAGGCTACCAATGACATTCTTCACAGAACTAGAAAAAAAACTATATTGTAATTCACATGGAACCAAAAAAGAGGTCGTATAGCCAAGACAATCATAAGCAAAAAGGACAAAGCTGGAGGCATCAGGTTACCTGACTTCAAACTGTACTTAAAGGCTACAGTAACCAAAACAGCATGGTAATTGTACAAAAATGGGTACATAAACCAAGGGAACAGAATAGAGAGCCCAGAAATAAGGCCACACCCACAACTATCTGATCTTCGACAAACCTGACAAAAACAAGCAATGGGGAAAGACTCCCTACTCAATGAATGGTGCTGGGATAACTGACTAGCCATATGCAGAAGACTGAAGCTGGACCTCTTCCTATAACGTGCACAAAAACCAACACAAGATAAAGATTTAAATGTAAAACCCAAAACTATAAAATCCCTAGGAATCAACCTAGATAGTGCCATCCTGGACATAGGAATGGGGAAAGATTTCATGACAAAGATGCCAAAAGCTATTGCAACAAAAGCAAAAACTAACAAGTGGGATCTAATTAAACTTAAGAGCTTCTGCACAGCAAAAGAAAATATTGACAGTAAACAGACAAACTACAGAATGAAAGAAAATACTTGCAAACTATATATCTGACAGTCTAATATGCAGCATCTATAAAAAACTTAAAAATTTACAAGAGAAAAATAACCTCATTAAAAAGTGGGCAAAGAACATGAACAGACACTTTTTAAAAGAAATATATGCAGTCAAAAAACACATGTGAAAAAATCTCAATGTTATTCATCATTAGAGAAATGCAAATCAAAAGCACAATGAGATACCATCTCACACCAGTTAAAGTGGCTACTATTAAAGTCAGAAAAATAACACATTCTGGCAAGGTTGTAGAGATAAGGAAATACTTATACACTGTTGGTGGGAGTGTAAATTAGTTTAATTGTTGTGGAAAGTAGTATGGCAATTCCTCAAACAGCTACAAGTGGAACTACCATTTAACACAGTAATTCCATCACTCCCCAAAATATAAATTATTCTACCATAAAAAAACACATGCACACGAATGTTCATTGTAGCACTATGCACAACAGCAAAGACATGGAATCAACCTATATGCCCATCAATGACAGGCTGGATAAAGAAAATGTGGTACATATACATCATGGAATACTATGTAGCTATAAAAAAGAATGAGATCATGTTTCTTGTGGGAACATGGATGGAGACACAGGCTCTTATCCTTAGCGATCTAAAGTAGGAACAGAAAATCAAATACTGCATATTCTCACTTATATGTGGAAGTTAAATGACAAGAACTTATGAACACAATGAAAGAAACAACAGGCACTGGGGTCTACTAGAGTGTGGAGGGATGGAGGAGGGAGAGGAGCAGAAAAATAGCAACAATAAAAAGTAATGAGATGGAAATTCTAGAGCCAAAATGTACAATAACTGAAATGTAATTTACTGAATATGACCAAATGATTTTAAAATGGAAAAAGAAGATAAATCCATAAAATTCAAAATAGGTTAATGGATCGAATAACATTTGGAGTACAGTGAAGAAAAGACTGAAAAACAATTAATAAAGGCTCAGAGACTTGAGGGATAATATCAAATGATTCAACATTTATATCACTAGAGTCCCAGGAGAATAGAGACAAAAAGTGAAAGAAAAAAATATTTGCAGAAATAAAAGGCTATAATCTTCCCAAATTTGGTAAAAAGAAAGAAATGAAAAAATCTATCAGCTTACAGGTCCAAGAAATTTACAAACTCCAAACAGGATAAATACAAAGAAAATCACAACCGAGAAAGTCATAGTCAACTTACGAAAGTTACAGATAGAGAATCTTGGAAGCACCAAAAAACAAATGAAATTATGTAGATGGTAACAATCATGCAATCAACTGTAGGTTTTTGTATCACAAACAGTGGAGGCCAGAAGACATCAGAATGGCATGTCCAAAGTAGAGAAGGAAAAGTTTTTCAGCCAAATTCTGTAACTACCGAAAGTACCCTACAAAAATAAAGTTAATTATGTCCGTGGAATTGCTTAGCAAAACAAACAAATTTTAAAAGTTGAAATAAAAACCTTTTGTGTCTTTAAAATATGAGTTATTCGTATCATATCTGCACTAAAAAGAAATGCTAAACGAAGTTCAAAGGACTGAAAAAAAGTGATGCCAAATAACAAGCTGGATATACAGGAAGGAATGAAGAGCAACAGAAATGGCAAAAAATATATATAATGTATGTGTGTGTGTCTATATATACTTGTTTTTCTTTTAATTTCTTTCAAAACGTTGTGCTTAGTGAACGAAGCTAAATGAAAAATGTACAAATTACATGGTTCCATTTATATGAAATTCTAGAAGAAGCAAAAGTAATATTTAGTGACAGAAAGCAAAAGTAATATTTAGTGACAGAAAACAGACCACTGACTGCCTGGGACTGGGGATCAAAGGCAGAAATTGACTGCAAAAGGTCACAAGAACATTTTTGGAGGGGATGGAAATTTTCTATATGTTGTTTGTGGTGGACGGAACACAGACGTATGCATTTGTCAAAGCTCATCAAACTGTACTCCTAATATGGCCGCATTTTACTGTATATGAATTATACCTTAATAAATTTGATTTAGGAAAACATCATGCAAAATCTAACAAAATTGACAAAATACAAAGAAGAATTTCTGTTCAATGAATACTATAAGCTCAAAGAAAAATTAAAGACAGGGAGGAATATTTGCAATGTTTAAAACTAACACAATATTAATCTAGATAATACAAGGAATTTCTGAAAAACAAAAAAGAAAAACAGGAAATTCAATAGAAGGAGTTGACAAAAACTTCACATATGAAAATAAGGCTTATATTCCCTACTAAAGAAGCACAAAGTTCAAATTACAAGTTTTCAAATTAACAAAAATCAGAAAGTTGAATAACACCAAATGTTAGAAAGTATAATAATGAAATTAAGCTTCTGGGTTTTCCTGATGGACTCGGAAATTGAGTCAGCAATTCTGTGAAGCATTCAGGAAGCACTCAGTGAAAACTATATGTGCAAGTAACTTACAAAACCTTCCACTGGTAATACCAGGTGCCAATCATAAGAGATAAACTGAATAATATGTGGTAATATTCGCAAGATGGAATTCCAGGCAATAATGAAAAGAAGAAAAGCGCATATAGAGTAAAATTAGTGAATCCTAAGAAAATTATGAGTGAGAAAACTACTAAATAGAATAATTCAACATCATTTATATAAATGAAAACATGAACACATCAATATACGGAGTAATATTATATAGTTTCCAGGGATACAAATGAAGTCTTGTCTATGGATATGAGAAGAGAGAAATGTCAGTGAATATGAGAAATAATGTAAAACAGGCAATTGCATAAAAATATAAGAAGAGAGACCTTGTGCAGATCGATAACAGCGAAGTATAAGTAACCCTCTGCATATAAAATAAAGTATTTCTCTACATTCATGAACCTTAATACTTTTGTACTTCTGACCCTTATATATGAACTATTATTACTCCTTTCTCAAATGAAGAAACCATGAAGACAACAGCAGTATTCTAAGCATATGCTTGAGATTACTGTCTCTCTGCATATTAAAATGGATACAGCCTTCCTTGGGAAACATCAAAGTCTCATTTCATCACAGAGTTTTTACCTCCAAAGAAAATATACTTATTTTTCATGGTGTATGTGATACTGTCCAGACCCATCTTGTTTTAAATTGAAAAATATGCAAAGAATCATGACACAGTTTAGTTACCTATTATAAAGTATCTCATTTCATAACAATCATTTAATGACCATGGAATATGTCTTATGTTGTCTAGTAATAAACTATTTAGAAACATCTTGAGAATCTATTTTCTAATTCAGCTTGCACTCACTTTTATCTTTTAGAAAAATTGCTGACAAGAAAATTGTCGATACAACTCTTGAAAATGTTTATTTTAACATGCAATTTTTTTCCAGGTAACATTCAATTAGTAATAGTTTTTTTAAAGAATGTCATCACGAATCTCCTCTAGTAGGTGAGATAAGACATACACATAGCTATAAGAAAAGCAATGTGTCATAAATGACACTCCATCTGATGACACTTCAACATGGGATGAATAAATTACTTATTATTAAAGAAGGGGATCAGAGAAGCTTTGTGAAAGGAACAACATTTGAACTGGATCTTAAGAAGGTTTACAATTTCCATGTAAACAGAACAAAGGCAGGCAGGAAAATGAACAGGGTGTAAAAGATGTGTTAGGTATTTTTGTTTACACAATATAGTATACCATATAGGAAGTGACATAAAATAACACAGTAAAATTAAATTGAAGGGCAGAATACAGATAAAGATTTTGAACTTTATTACATATAGTTTTGAGTAAAAACTAATGACATATCACACCAAGTTTGGAATATTAATCAGTTTCATGGAGAATGTGAAGAAATAATTAAATGGAGAAATTGGTTATAAGTTATGGCAACTGTCAAACTAGAGATAATAAGAACCTGAAATAGAATAGATACCATAAAAATGGAGAGAGGCCAGATGCGGTGGCTCACGCCTGTAATTCTAGCACTTTGGGAGGCCAAGGCATGCAGATCATGAGGTCAGCAGTTCGAGACCAGCCTGGCCAACATGGGAAAACCCCGTCTGTACTAAAAATACAAAAATTAGCCAGGTATGGTGGTGTGTGCCTGTAATCCCAGCTACTGGAGAGGCTGAGGCAGGAGAATCGCTTGAACCCAGTAGGTGGAGGTTGCAATGAGCTGAGATCATGCCACTGCACTCCAGCCTGGGCTACAGAGCAAGACTCTGTCTCTAAAACAAAACAAAACAGAAAAAAGAAAAAGAAAGAAAGAGAAAATGGAGAGAAAAAAACAACGTACGCAGGAAAACTTTTCTAGGCAATGGAAAGTATTATACTCCATTGAGGAAAATACAAAATAAAAAGTTAAAATGACTATTTTAGTCTGGGTGACTAAGAGTATATCGTATTCATTAATAGAAAGAAGGAAAAAGAGAAAGATTACGTCTAACAAAACATATGAAAATGTATTCTAGACATAGTTTGAAGTGTCTAAAATACCTTTACCAGGAAGTATTCACAGAACAATTATATTGGTTGAGGCAATGCTAACTGATACAATAGAAAAACCTTGAAATCTAAGTGACTTAATACAACATATGCTTATTTCTTGCTCATATAAGCCTAGTAAGAGCATGGCAGGAGGAAGGAAGTCTGCTCCACAGTAGTTTAGGAACCTTGGCTGAAAGTCTCTGTAAATGCTTTCAAAGTTTTATTGGGCATTAATGTACAGTCAGCTCACAAGAGGCAAAGTATAGAGAAAGCACATCCAATTTCAAATAACATCGAGTTAAAAGTGTCACATATCCTTTCTGTTGCCAATCCACTGGCAAGAACCAGTTCCATAGGCATACTTAAGGACAAGGTGAAGGTTAAAACTGAAGTAACTGGGTAGTAAACTGATATGGTTCCGATGTCTGACCCCTCCAAATCTCATGTTGAAATGTGATTCCCAATATTGGAGGTGGTATCTAGTAGGAGGTGATTGGCTCATGGAGGCAGATTCCTCATAAACTGTTTAGTACCAACCTCGATGATGAGAGAATTCTTGTTCAGTTAGTTAACTTAAGATATGGTTGTTTCAAAGAATCTGGGACCTTCCCACTTTCTCTCACTCCTGCTCTCACTGTGTGAGGCACTAGCTCCCCTTCACCTTCTACCATAATTGTAAGCTCCCTGAGGCCCTCACCAGAAGCAGATGCCAGCACTACGCTTCATGTACAGTCTGCTGAACTGTGAGCCTTTTTGTTTGTTTGTTTGTTTCTTTTGAGAAGGAGTCTTGCTCTTGTTGCCCAGGTTGGAGTGCAAGGGCGCGATCTTGGCTCACTGCAACCTCTGCCTCCCGGGTTCAAGTGATTCTTCTGCCTCAGTCTCCCGAATAGCTGGGATTATAGGCATGCACCATCACACCCAGCTAATTGTGTATTTTTAGTAGAGATGGGTTTTCTCCATGTTGGTCAGGCTGGTCTTGAACTTCCTACCTCAGGTGATCTGCCCAGCTCAGCTTCCCAGAGTGCTAGGATTACAGGTGTGAGCCATCACGCCCCGGCAAGCCACTTAAACCTCTTTTCGTTATAAATTATCCAACCTCAGATATTTATTTATAGCAATGTGAGAACTAACACAGTATGTCTTGGCATCAACTCTACAATTAAAATGTAAGCATATAGCTTTGATGAATGGCTCACCAAAGAAAATGTAAACAAGAGAATGTAACTAGAAGGAGAAAAGAGGTTAGAAATAGATATATAAATTTGGGAGGTGTATGCTTAATTCTTATGCAGAACTCATAGGAAATATGACATTCCCATGGAGAAAGTATGGAAAAACTATAGCCCAAATACAGGTTACTAGCAATCATACGCTTTTTGAATAAGATTCAAAAGGGAAAATAAAACTCAGAGAAACTCAATGAAAAATCTAAAGGAAGTGTTTTAAGAGAGCAGAGGCAATAAGAAGTATCAAATCATGAAGACTGGGGAAAGGAAGATGAATAGAGAAAAACATTGATGGGAATTGATGACTCTGAGACCATTATGTCACTTTATAATACTGTGACTTTAACAGTTGTGGGAGCAGAAACCATATGAAAAAGGATGACAGAATAAGTGAACTGTGAGAAACTTCAGCTTGTGTAGATACTAATCTTTACAGATAACTTAAGGAAAATAAAAAGAAGTGTGCAAAAAAATATGGAATGTTGAAGATATGGTGGGTTGACAGAAATGCTGTTGGATTGGCAAATTGGAATTCTATGAAAATAGTTAAGTTTGAAGGTAAAGATCCAGTTCAAAACAAGAATGTAAAGATGTAGCTGTGAACTGTAGTACTGAGAAAACAAGGTCACAGAGAGTGTAAAGAAGAGTTGTGAGAATAATGGGAGTAAATAAGAAGCGTAAAAAAGCAATTAAATCAACAACAAAATCTGCAAAAGATTTATGTAAGTTATTTATGAAGAACCATTATATTGATTGAAAGATAAAAATTGTGACCAGAGATATATTTTCTTGAATAGAAACACTAATCATAAAGATGACAATTATCTTTAAGTCAAACTATAAATATAGTATGATCCCAATTTTAAAATACCAACAAGTTTTGCCTTCTTCTGGAGAAGTACATACGTTGACTCTAGAGTTCGAATGGTAATACAAACAGGCATGAAAATCTGTGAGACTGATGAAAAAAGACAAGAAAAGAAATACAAAAACAATATCTATCTTGAATGTTAAAACACATTTTACAGCTAGAATAACTAAACTAGTATAGTGCTAAGCATGTTTCCTTATAACCCTCTGACTATGCGGATGCTCAGCAGTACTCCACCAACACCGATTGCATGTGCTCCCTCTGCTGTGAACCAAGCAGCTCCTCACCAACAGAACAGGATCTGGGAGCGAGAGCCTGCCCCACTGCTCTCAGCACAGTACGAGACCCTGTCGGATAGTGATGACTGAACTGCACAAAGTGAGGGGAACAGGGTGCAGGAGAGGGATCTCTAGTTTTTGGTGGTTTAATTTTTAGTAGCAGGTCAAAAACCTGCCCTCCTATGACTTACTCCCTGAGACTTTTCAGGAGAGCCAGCCCACAGATGATGAAGAAATGATGGAAATTCATTTGGAGAGTCACATGGGAAAAAACCATACAAAAAACTGCCTTTGACACAGGCAATTCAGTGGACTATAATAATAGTGGAGGGCTGAGATGTAGAGTTTTTAAAAAGTGGACAGTTCCTGTTCTTACATCTGTTTGTAAAGAAAACCATAATGTCTTTAAAAAAAAAAAAAAAAAAAAAAAAAAAAGAATGTCAATAGCATTAAAAACTCTGCAAATAAACCCTAGCACATTTGGAAATTGTGTATAGGATAAAGGTGGCATTGCAAATTCATGCAAAAAAATGATATTTCAATAAAAGACATTAGGGCAACTAAGTTACCATTCAGAAAACAAACAAAAACATTTGAGTGCTTTTATCCAACTTTCTTTGGAAGCATTTTACTATAATTATTCCCCAACACTTTTCCTCTTCACTTGATTGTTATCTTACCTTATCAGTCCAATAGAATATATTATCAATAAATCAAATATTTAAATATAGAATACGAAGAGTGTGCGTAATATTGCCAAAAGAAATCATGGAAATGTTTTTAAATAATCTCACATAGAAGCTATTGTTTATCATAAACAGAAAAACAAAAATAAAACCACAGTAAAAACTAATGAATGACGAAACTCTAGAGGAAAAATATCAAAGACAAACTGGGAAACATATTGACAACTAATATGCTAGGCAATGTGCAAGTCTCCAAACTTCAAAACAAAACAAAAAAAATCCCTTGAAAAAAAAAGGAGCAAATTATATAAACTGATGATTCATAAAAATGGAAATATGAGTAATTCTTAAACAAGAAAAACTTTCAATCATAATAACAGAAATAAAAGTAAGACCTTTTTTCCCTAATAGATTGATAAAGACTCAAAAATATGGTAATAGTTATGATATTGATGAGGATGATGTAAGAAAAGGGGGATTATTACACACTGCTGATGAGAATGTAATGTGTATGACAGCATGATAAAAATAAAGGACAATTTGAAAGCATTCAAAATTACAAATGCACCTAGTTTTAACTTCAGGAATACTTGCACACAGACACGAAAGGTAGCCACAAGGCTATATGTTGCAACATTGTTTATAATAGCAAAGTTAGCAAATGGCATGTTTCTCTAGTGTGTAAACATCCTAAAATGAAAATGGGTTGCTTTTAAAATCAGAAAAAAAAATGCAGTAACTCTTACGAGATACACAAACAAATCCCCCTCAAAAACACACACACAAATGTTAATAAGGCAGACTGTTCGAGAATCATGGTGAAAGAACAGTCTGACACCTGCATTTTGGGATGGTAAACAGGCCTAGTCCTCTTGGTGAAACAGAAGTGAAAATGGTTTTCAGCGGAAAAAACTGCATAAGATATAGCATGTTACAGAACAGCCAACTATCAACTTAGACATTCAATGCATAAAGTAACATAGATCCATTTATTTCTTAGAGCTACAAGCTTTTCCAACAGCCTTTGAAAATGTGTATTGTCTGAAAAAGTATAAGTAAGTGATGCGTCATCTAATGATGGGGACATGTTATGAAAAATGCATCATTAGGCAATTTCATCAACGTACAAAATCATAAAGTGTATTTACGCAGCCTCAATGATATAGCCTACTGCACATCTAGGCTATATGATACATGCTATTGCTCATCTGCTACAAAGCTGCACAGCAAGTTACTTTGCAGAAATACTGTGGGCAACTATAACTCGAGGGTAACGATTTATGTACCTAAACTTGTCCAAACATAGAAAAGGTACAGTAAAAATACGGTATAAAAGATAAAATTGGTACATCTTTATAGGGCACTTATGAATGGAGGTTGCAAGACTGGAAATTGGTCTGGGTGAGGCAGTGAGTGAGTGGTGAGTGAGTGCGAAGGTCTAGGACATTACTGTACACTACTATAGACTTTATAAACACTGTACACTTAGGCTACGCTAAATTTGTTAAAAATTTCTTTCTTCAATAATAAATTAACCTTAGTTCATCATAAAATTTTACTGTGTAAGTTTTTTTAACTTTATTGACTCCTTTGTGAAAACATTTAGCTCAAAACACAAACACTGTACAACTGTCCCAAAATAATCTTATATCCTTATCCTATATGTTTTTTCTCTATTTTAAAAATTTTTAATATTTTTTCTGTTTTTTAAACTAGTTAGAAGCTAAAATGCAAAAACACACATTGGCCTAGACCTACAAAGAGTTATGATCATCAATATTACTGTCTTCTATCTCCACATCTTATCCCACTGGAAGACCTTCAGAGGCAGTAACACACATAGAACTGCCATCTCCTGTGAGAACAATGCTTTCTTCTGGAATATCCTATGGAATGCCCTGCCTGAGGCTGTTTTACAGTTAAATTTAAAAAAAAAAGAAGAAGAAGAAGAAGAAACACAAGCTAAAATAATGAATAAAAAGTATAGTAGAGTGACTATGTAAAACAGCAATACAGTCATTTGTTATTAAGTATAATGAACTGTATATAATGGTATGTGATAGATTTTTTATGACTGACAGTGCAGTGGGTTGTTTATACCAGCATCACCAGAAAAAGGTGAGTAATGCATTGCACTATGACATTATGACAGCTACAATGTCATGACAGCTCTAACTTCACCACAGCTACGATATCACTAGGCAATAGGTATTTTTCAGCTCCACTATAAACTCATGCGACCACTGTCACATATACAGCCTATCATTAATTGAAACATCATTATGCGGCACATGAATGTATATTGACACTAAAATTATGAATTATAAGTAAATGTGTGTACAGTTTTACATATTGATTAGTCAACAGTTTAATCCACTTCATATTTAAATATGGCAACATTTAATTGAGATATGTTCATCTTAACATGCCAACTTCAGTGCAGGATTCAGTTTCCAAAAGAAAGAATGCCTAAAGATCTTTAAGAGACTCTGAGACTTAGTTCAATAAAAATGTAGTAGTTTAAGAAATATAGCTGCTTTAAAAATAACAAGAGGTGGAAACACCCAAGTGTGCATCAACAGATGAATGGATAAACAAAATGTAGTATGAACACACACAGACACACACACAGGAATATGGTTCAGCCATAAGAAGGTATGAAGTAATATATACACTACAACATGGATAAACCCTGAAAATCGTATGTTAAGTGAAATAAGCCAGATGCAAATGGACAAATAGTGTATGATTCTACCTATATGAAATATCTAGAACAGACAAACTCATAGAGACTAAAAGCACATTACATTGCCAGAGTCTGTTGGGGAGGTAGGAATGGGGAGATGCTGCTTAAGGAGTTTAGAGTTTCTCTTTAGGATATTTAAAAATGTTGGAAATGGGTAGTGGTGATAGTTCAACAACACTGTAAATGTAACTAATGCCACTGAATTGTACATTAAAAATAGCTAAAATTAAAAGTTTTGCATTATATAGATATTTTTCTACATTAAAAAAATAAAAATAAGGTTAAGATAGCACTTTTAGAAAACTAATAGCAATTAAATATCCCTGAGAGGTTTTTTTGTAACATTCTGCTTTGTGTGTTCCTATACTGCCATATGCTGTTTGTTGCCACATTTCAGAAATACCAAAGCTCAGGATAAGGTATGGAGAATAATAATAACCACAGAACAAATTTACAAATGAAGAAAGATACAAAAAGTCAGAACTTGTCAGTCTAAAAACTAAGGTTGAAATAACCGAAATTATTGTAAACATTGAAGACAAGGAAGTCAACATAGATATTTATGGAATCTTACATGTCTAGAACTTAAAAAATCTAGAAAACAGTACACTCTAGAGGTTCATTACTATGTTTCATAGATCAAAGCAGTCTGCCAACTACAAGCAAAATGGTTTCAAAAAATTTGTGGGTTAATTTGTACATTCTTTATCGGTATCAAATTATCAAGGAAAGTTAAAGGGTATATAGATTACATCTCTATTCTATGGAATTTGACATCATGTGAAATAATTATGCTGCCTCATAGGTAGTACTTTAAAAGTAAAAAAAAAAGTCATGCATGTACTAGCATTATGTCTTGCACTGGGAATAATTTAAATCATCTATAATATTATAAGTGATCTAACATATATTTCTATACAAAATGCAAACATGTATAATATACATATTTCAGAAAATCACTCTCAGTAAAATTGCATGACATAATTGGCATTCTGTATTAGATGAAGTGTGCAGGCCGACTATAGTCACAGAAGCCAGTTTACTTATTTTTAAGGAAGGTTGAACTTGTGCCATAGAAAAGTATCTATAATTCACGATCAGACGTGGCATTCATGCATCAAACCATAACTTGATCCATTAACCCTGGGTAAAGTATGGAGTATTTTGTGATAGCATATACATACCTTGATGCCTTATTGGTATTCCCAGTTTTGTGTGGTGTTAAGGCACACTGAAGATGGTCAGTCCTTACTATTCAAAACCTAGATCATTGGCAGGTTTCATTTCACTTGTCTTCTGGGAAAACCCTGTGTGTCACAGTTGGAAGAAGTGGTAATGTGCTTAAACTTCCTTCTGTAGCTTATCCCAAGACCTGATAATTCTGAATGGCATTTGGCCCAATCATAGAAATTTTATTCCAGATTAATTTTGTCTTTCCTGGAACTTTATTTTTTTCATTTCAAAATCTGCACCAAATAAATCTCAAGATCATGCCATGAAATCAAAGTCCCCAGACCCTGTTTTTGAATCAGGTTCTTTGTGCATTTAGTTTCTTTTCAAAACATCAACTCGTTATAATTTTTATCTTTTATTTTGGGAATATTTTCTCATTTTATCTCCTTTGGGCCTCTTGTGATTTTATAAATAGTGTCCTTATTATGGTCTGCTTCTGGCTTTTCTCAGAGACTTTGCTGAGACTCCCAGAGTAGAGCAGCCTATTTTTGTGCTCTCTTGAGGAGACTTGTTCCCTAGCCCTCCCTCATTGTGCATTTGTTCTGGGCTGTGGGCTGCCTGATGTTTTGATGTCTCTGTCCACTAACTCACTCCTGCCTTTCAACCACAGAGCTTCAGTTTCCTGTTTACTGCCCTAATTGTTACAGCTCTTTGCTTAGTGCTTCAGCTCGCTTGTCAATAGCATCCTTGGTAACTTTCTGTGTCATCTCTGGCCCCTCATTCTCCACAGATTGCTTTTCACCAATTTGGCCTTCCAAAGACAGCCTCTCAGCAGCTCCAAGTCCCCTAGACTGTGCGCATTTTAATTATTATTAAGAGGCAGTAAGGCTGACACAAGTGACCACTGTGTTATTGAAAAGGCACAAGGAATTAGTCCTGTCCATGCTGCCAGAAATTCCACGCGAGAGATTCATTTCCTGATTATCCAAATTTTTAATATTTGAGGGCATCCTGATCAAAATGCAAATAATATTTTCTGTCAATTCTCAGGCTTTTCTACATAACTACTGTTGTGCCTATCATATTATATAGTCTAAAGTACACTGTATTGCTTATTGCAATTAATTTTGTTTCTGTGCCCTCATAAGGCTGAAAGCCATATGCATAATAATGGTGTGTCAATACTCATATCTTAGTGTCTAAGGTAGTACATGGTAATGGTGGGTCTTAATATATGGTTGATGAATTTAAAAATATAAAATACAAGTGGAGAGATGAGAAACTTATGCCATTAACTTTTAATGCATTTATTTTAACAGTAATGCTAATGAGTATCCATTAGGGAACTTAGACAACTGATGCAACAATAAACCCAGATAATAAAGGCTTCAACACAACCTGAGGACATTCTGTCAGTAGTGAAAAGTCCAAGGGAATGCAATTACTGGTATTGATTTAGAAGTTCAAGGATATCAGGGCTAAAGTGTCAGTAATTTCTGACCTTTCCCTCAAGGTTGCAAGGTGACTGCTCTAGTTCTAGTCATCATGTCTACCTTCCAGGAATGAGAAAGGAAGGAGGGGCCTAACGGAAGATGAGGCAAAAATCTATATCAATAAGGCGGGACTTTCCCAGAAATTCCATCGGATTTTTGTTTGTATCTCACTGGACAGAATTATGGCAGATTATCTTTCACACCAATAAGGAGAATTAGAAAACATGGGACTTGTGTATTTGTTTTTGTCTGCAACAATAATAGGATTCAGCAAGTAGGAAAGAGATGATATTAAATAAGCTACAAGAACTCTCTGTCATGAGGGATAGTTTGATGCACTGAGGAGTACATGAGTGCTGAGAGAGAGTCAATGTAAATAAAAGAAAGAGCACACATGAAGTCAACTAATGGCTGCTTCCCCATCCTGACCACTAATGGCTGACAGTAGACATTTGATCTATCAGCTTTAAAGCCTGACTGAAGGCAGTGGGGTTCATGGGACTTCTAATACATCTTTATATTTTTCATTCAGCCTCTTCATGAGCTTCATAAATAATGATTTTCCTGAACACTTTCAATGTACCTGGTACTGTGATACAATAATACCTGCTTCAAGTCGTCCACTGTAAACAGAACTTTACAGTAACAGAAGTGGTCATAGGGACTTTAGTGGCCCACTGAGGAGGTAGCTAATTCAGGCTGGGTGTATGCTTGTGCAGTGGGAAGTTAGTCTGGGAAGAATAGCAGTAAAAAATAAAAGTAGAGCTGAGTTTTGAAAAAAATAAAAAGACTCATTAAAAGAAGAAGTACAGAAGGTTGTTACTCAAATAGGAGTTGGTGCATAAAGACAAAGGGAGGAAAGAAAGCAAAAAGCATTCTAGGATCTGTAATTTTGTCAGTAGAGCAAAGCACAACATTCAAGGAGGGAGGACAATGGCAGGCAGTGAGACAAGCTAGAAGAGAGGTAAACAAGAACCAGGTGATGGTCTTGAGCAATGAGACACTGAATTATTTTAACCTGATATTAGTTCCATGCCTCAGAAAAACTAGCCTGCTATTAATTGATTAGAGAGGTGGAATCCAGTTAGGAAACTATTCTAACTGTTCCAAGTATCAGGGCCTAAACTAAAACAGTATCAGAAGTTCCACAGACAGTAAACATGTCAAAGAGCCCGCTTACCAAATGTGCTGTGTGTGTGTGTGTGTGTGTGTGTGTGTGTGTGTGTAAGATGGGCTGGCAGGAGATGCCACTGTAGGGCAGAAATGAGGGTAAAACACTAAGACAAATCCCATTTCTTCACTCATTCAATGGTTCTGTTAAAGGTTAAATTGATTTTCGTAAGGTGAATTAGTGTCTGGGGTAATATGCTATCTTAGAAACGTGTCTGGAATTGGTGGGCAAGAATGAAGCCGCAGACCCTCGCGGTGAGTGTTACAGTTCTTAAAAACGGTGTGTCCAGAGTTTGTTCCTTCAGATGTTCAGATGTGTCTGCAGTTTCTTCCTTCTGGTGGGTTTGTGGTTTCGCTGACTTCAAGAGTGAAGCTGCAGACCGTCGCAGTGAGTGGTACAGCTCATAAAGGCCGCACAGACCCAAAGAGTGAGCAGCAGCAAGATTTATTGCAAAGAGTGAAAGAACAAAGCTTCCACAGTGCAGAAGGGACCAGAGCCAGTTGCCCTGATGGCTGGGGCAGCCTGCTTTTACTCCCTTATCTGACCCCACCGACATCCTGCTCATTGGTCCATTTTCCAGAGAGCTGACTGGCCCATTTTACAAAGAGCTGATTGGCCCATTTTGACACAGTACTAATTGCTGCGTTTACAAATCTTGAGCTAGACAGAGTGCTGATTGGTGCATTTACAATCCTTTAGCTAGACACAAAAGTTCTCCAAGTCCCCACTAGATTAGCTAGACACAGAGTGATAATTGGAGTGTTTACAAACCTTGAGCTAGACACAGAGTGCTGATTGGTGCACTGATAATCCTTGAGCTAGAAACAAAGTGTTGATTGGTGCATTTACAATCCTCCAGCTAGACATAAAGTGCACCATAGCTAGATTCAGAGTGCTGATTGGTGCATCCACAAACCCGGAGCTAGACACAGAGTGCTGATTGGTGCATATACAATGAAGCTAAACATAAAAGTTCTCCAAGTCCCCACCAGACTGAGGAGTCCCGCTGGCTTTGCCTAGTGGATCCTGCACGCCCACACCCCTCAGCCAGGGCTCAGCGGAGAAGGGGGCACTGCCCATCCGGGATGGGGGTGTTGGGAGGGTATGGCGGGTTGCAGGTCCTGAGGCTTGCCCCCTGCAGGGAGGTGGCTGAGGCCCGGTCAGAATTCGAGCACAGCAGGGGCTGGCTGGCAGTGCTAGGGGACCCAGCGCACCTTGGGCAGCTGCTGGCCAGGGTGCTAAGCCCCTTACTGCCAGAGGCTGGATGCGGCGGCCAGCAGCTCCCAGTGCGGGGCTCCGACCCAGAACTCACGCTGGCCCGTGAGCGCCGCAGGCAGCCCCTGTTCCCCACCCGCGCCTCTCCCTCCACACCTCCCAGCAAGTAGAGGGAGCCGGCTCCGGCCTCGACCGGCCCAGAGAGGGGTTCCCACAATGCAGTGAAGGGCTGAAGGGATCCTGAAGTGCAGCCAGAGCGTATGCCAAGTCTGAGGAAGCCCCGAGAGCGAGGGCTGCTAGCAGGTTGTCACCTCTCAGTAAGACATAATAATACGCATACATACTCATAATAATGCCTTTACATCTGACCCAAGCAGTACATGACACAACCTAAACAAGAAAACATTCACTCAGCCACTGAGGAGCCTAACAATGTGCTCTGAACTGTGATCGAACAGCCTAATTCTTAGAGCAAATCTCAAGGACTAAGGAAATAATATGCAACACTAGATTTTATTAAGCAAAGAACAGGCCTGTTCTGCTGTGTTTCTGTGATGAGCTACTTAGTAGCCTTCAAAACGACTTACTAATGGAATGAGAAACCTATTACATTGGTTTCTGTAGCAATTACAGAAAATCTGGTATATAAAAATCAAAAAATAATTCTTAACCCATAAAGAAAATGATACGAGCTTCACAAAACCAGTGCAAGTAATTAGATACTTAAATTGAATGGCAATGCACATAAGACTTATACTTAAATTGAATGGCAATGCACATAAGACTTATACTATGCTCCCAGGTCCAGGAAACAAAAAACACAAAATAAATGGTGGGTCAGACGGATGCAACAGTTTCTAAAATTAACATTGCATTACCCCAATTTTATATTATTCATAAAGGAGGCTTCAAGTTCACTAACCTAATACCCCTATTTGTTGTCACTGCTATTATGAGCTCAATCATGCTAATAACAAGCAATGTCTTAATGCTCCACTTGGTTTGAAAAAACTTCATAGTGAAGAATAAATGCCCAAAGCAATTCTGGCTTTCAGACAAGAGCATCCATATAAAATGATTCCTCTATGCTTTTTCTGAAGGTTGCTTTCCTCTATGTGAAGTGGGGGATTCTTTGACAGTGATGACAGATAAATTAACAAATCAGTAGAAATGAATTAAATTAAACAGACAGCACAGTGGTTATGAGCTCACTTTAAGTCAGAAAGACCTGAATTAGAATCTTGGATTGTCCATTTATGAGGCTTCTTAGCATCACTAAACCTCATCAATAATACAGAAATAATAGTACCACATTCACAGACTTGTGAAAAATAAGGGGTGTCATAAGGTCCCCGTATCTGGCATATAGTAAGTTTTATGCACATATTAATGTAAAAAATGTATTAAGGACATCCTCTGAAGTAGTGATTTGCATTCCTCTTTTACAGAAAAGACTGAGGCTCCGAGAGAGTGATTAACTTGTCCACAGTCATGATTTTTACAAGTAAATATGAAAGCTAGGATTCAAACACAGGTCTACTAAGGCAGATTCATTGCTCTGATGTTTTTAATCTATGTTTTTAAAAACATGCTTTCAACAAGCCAGGAATTAATGTAAATATTGTACTGAGCTTATGGTTTCAGAATCAAAGGAGAGAGGAACATTGAGAAAAAAATAAAAACAAAAGCATTCTACTGCAAACAGTTAAAAATTGTAGTTCTGCAAATTATTAAATTTCAAACAATTTATATGAGAAATGGTTAAAACAATCAAGGTAACTTAGTCTGAAGAAGAGACAGTAAGGGAAAATAATTGCAATTATCAAATTTACAGAAATGTGATTTAGAATATTATGTGTACTTTGCAAGAATGGCTTATATTCCTAAAGGATTAAAAATAAAATACAAGCAAAAATAAAAGTTACAAAACAGGTACTTTGCTGCCAATTTCAGCTGTAAATCTATGGGGCTGTTCCCTGGTGACAGATAATAAATGAGAGTACTATTTATGACATATGGGTGAATTGTTTTGCTTATATTTGCAAGTTATATCACTAGAGAGGAGTTGCTGGCTTCTAAGGAAATATCAACGTTTGGGTTATTTAGTTTTTACACAATAGATATTTTAAAAGCATAATATGCTGTCTGAATTCTCATGTTAAATTATTATAATGCCCATGAGCTTACCAAAAAGAAATTGTTCACAGCAATTTGCCACTTAACAAAGTTATTACCACCAAATAATTTGATTATCCTGTAAAATTTTATCACAATATATAATTTCACACTTAATAAATGATATATTATTGGCCATTAGCTTGACTGAGGAAGTTTAGTAATTATTCCCAAATTCGGCTTTCAAGCTGACCACTGACTCCAGACACGGTCATGGATAAAGACAAGAAAAATATTAAATACAAATTTCTAGATAGTTACACGCCATACTGACCAAGTCAACCCAGCAAAAAAGGCCCATCACCATCTAATAACAAAATGAAATTTTTAAAACATCTAAAAGCCACAGAAGCATATAAATATACAACCACACCAGGGGGCGCTCTTAACACTGAAATGATGGATGACATATTTTAATACACGTGGTGGTCTCAGCTGGCCAAATGAAAGATTTTTCTAAGCATGCAGTACTTGGCACAAGTGCTTATCTTTTGAAAATGTTTGCTGGCAATATACACATTTTCTTTTGTATCCAACTGTTCGTGTAGTTAAGACTATCAAGTTAGTCTATCAAGTAAAACATTTACTGCTGATAAAAAATATTTTATTTTTGAAACATTTGTCTACTTAAACTGACATCTGTCTCTTACTGTTTGTGTAGTTGAGCTGATTCTCAATAATAAACATCGTGCTTAAAAGTACATACAATTTTTAAACATGAATTCAGTGTGAATTTTATTTTTTACAAAATTTCCTACCAGAACTTTAACTTCTACCTTGTGAAAGTGTAATCTGGGTAGTGTGGGTCTTTTCCGTATTTTCTCATTACCTGTTAGAAATCTGAAGCCCAAATGATCTCCTCAGAAAGTTTCAGATTCTGCTTCCTAACAAAATACAATTAGAAAATTAGTGTCAGATTTCAAAGACAATG
Organism: Rhinopithecus roxellana; assembly: GCF_007565055.1. Taxonomy (NCBI): domain Eukaryota; kingdom Metazoa; phylum Chordata; class Mammalia; order Primates; family Cercopithecidae; genus Rhinopithecus; species Rhinopithecus roxellana. The sequence goes on along the minus strand of NC_044550.1, from coordinate 121,269,591 downwards.
AAAAAGACAAAGGTAAGTACAGGCTATGTTACTCAGAGAAAATCACCATATACTACTCCATTAACAACAAATATACAAATAATATCTGATTAAACTAATTTTTAAGGAACAACTTAAAGTTGAAAAGGAAGCATCATAAAGCACATGACAAGGGCCTAGCTACCTGTCTTCCAATAGTGGCAGAGAATGAGTCTTTAAACTTTTCTCAATCCATGTGGTTGAGATAACCCTCTTTTTCATACCAGCTACCTTCATGAATCGCCATCCACCTGTACCCAACCTCAAACGGAAAGTTCTAGCCAACGTTTGCCTAATATGCATGGAGACTTCTCAGCAATTTCTTTCATGTAAGTTCAAGGAAACAGAAATGGACTTAACTCATGTTTGAGCCCTAAATCAAATTAACCAGCATACTAATGCCTGAAATGTGGTTGAAAGGAATACATTTTTCATTCTATAGCAATAGTGAGGATTTAAAGTTTAAAAATCTAGAGAAAGTGATACATTTATTTACTACTTTAAAGTATATGTGAATGACAGAAAGTCCTACCCAAAAAGCAGATATTAATAGTTTTCAAGGATATAAGGACACAGAAGGAAAAAAAAAAAAAGAGCACAGGAAAAAAGAAAAACAGTTCACAGAAGAAAAAACTTTGCAGGAGGGGTATGCTGGGAGAGGAGTCAGGTGACTACCGTTGCCTGTTCTACCTCCTTCTTAATGCTTGGAGTGAAACAAGAACTGAGATATTCACCAAGGTACATGCAGCCATGTTTGGTGAGAGGCAACATTTGATGTAAAATAATCTGGCATATGGTTAAACTGCATGAGTTTCCATCAACAACAAAGTCAGAGGCAGTGGTGTTGGGGTTCTATGTGGTCAATCCAGCTAGAAGCAGGTTCTGAGCCAGTTGCTAGGAAATGGAGATAGACCTTACCCCCATTAGGGCTGGAATGGTAACCAGACGGCTACCAAGTAACCTAAATTTTAAATCAGACCCTAGTGCCAACTGAAGACGCTAAACAAGAAATGGCAAGTTTCAAAAGTTTTGAAGGTAAAATAGTTTTGTAAGTGCTTACAAATCCAGGATTAATTGAAGGTGCTGCAGATACCAAGATGAGAACAAGACTAACTGCGTTATTTGTTCATTGATTCAACAAATATTTAATGAGCATCTATTTATATACCAGGAACATTTAAGGGCTCGAGATAGAGTAATGAACAAAAGAGACAGAGATCTGTGTCCTCACAAAACTCACATTCTAGTAGGAAACGGGGACCATAAACAATAAATACAATGAATAATTTATATAGAATGTTGTAAGATTATACGTACTAAGAAAAAAAGGAGAGGGGAGAGCAGTATAAAGGACATCTGGAACACAGGAAGAAAAAAAAAAAAACAGATTGCAACAGCAAAAAGGTGAATAGGGTAGGCCTCATCTGTAACGTTTCACATATGAAAGGCCATGAGGGAGGTGAGGGAGTCAGCCAAGGAGGCATCTGGGGGAAGAGGATTTCAGTAAAAGGGAACAGTGAGTTGAAAGGCTCTAAAGTGAGAGGGCACCTGGGCTGCTCAGAAAACAGCAAGTTATCCACTATTCTGGAATGGAATGAAAAAGGGAATAGTGGTAGAAGAGGCCAGAAAGGTAATAAAAAAGCCAGATGGTGTAGCTTTTACTGGGAATAAAATGGGAAGCATTTTTACAAAGTGGAGAGAAATGGTCAGAGGCTGAATATATTTTGAAAATAGATGGGACAGGATTTTCTGATAAGCTAGATGTGGGTATGAAGAATGTAGAGTCAAGGATGATACAATGGTTTTTATCTGAGTAACTGAGCTGGCATTTAGTGAGGCTAGAAGAGTGTGGGAAAAACAGGTGATTGGTAGGAAATAATTATTCTGGGTTTAGGTATGTGAAATTTGAGATGTCCGCTAGATCTATCCAAGAGGAACTACGTATAAACTATGCAGTTGGCTATACTGCTGTGAAGTTTGAGGACGATCAAGCTTAACACCGTAGATATAGCCGTGAGATGTAAGAAGAAATGAGTGCAGATAGAGGAGAGAGGACAGAGAACTAGCCCTCAAGTGGACAGACTCAGGTGCTCCATTATCCTCACCTTCTCGTGTTCACATACCTGTAAGATTCCCATCTCCCAGAATGTAGGCAGGATCTGTAACTGGTTTCTAACCGATAGAATATGTGACGGTGAGATGTATGTGCAGCAAGCAGTCATGCAGGGGAAACAATCTGGCAGGGAATTGAGGGAAGCCTCTAGAAACTTAGGGCAGCCTCTAGCTGCCAGCTTGCAAGGCCTTCAGCCTCCAGCCAACAAAACATAAGGCCCTCCCTCCTATAGCTTGAAGAAAATAAATTTTGATTTGGAAAGAAATCCTTCTGAAGTCAAGCATTCAGATGACATCCCAGGCCAAAATGATACCCTGACTGCAGCCTTGCAGAAGACCCAGGTAAGCTGTGAGCAGACTTCTGACACACAGAAACTATGAGATACAAAATGTCTGTTATTTTAAACCACTACATTTGTAGTAATTTGTTATGCACCAATGGAAAAGTAACGTAATTCCTGGGTTACTCCAGCATTTGCAGGCCAGGGAGCTAAGAAGGTACCAATAAAAAGACCAAGAAAGAGAGAGGCCATTGAGGTAAGAGGACAACCAAGAGAAAAGCATTTCAGCAAGCGGTTTCTTGCCCGCTTTCTCAGAGAGGAATAGAGACAGAAATGCAAGGGAAAGTTGAATCTGCTGACTTTCTAGAGCCTGACAGGTAATTAGCATTGAAAGGGACGGGAGAATCCAGGTTCAGCCACTTCCACTCCAGCCTGAAAGTCCTCTATTTTACCCCCTTCTTAGCGGAAGGTGGTAAGAGGCAGTGATGTTGCATGGAAATTGGTAGAAGCCAAAAAGTGTTTCTGTTCTTTCTGTTCTAGATGCTTATTCACTAACCACGCTAGATCTTACACAGAAAGATTTACAGCTGATTTTAGCACAGATGAATTTTTTGGGGAGTGGGAGTCCTTGCAACCTAGCCAAGCTGTTCACTGCTAACTAAATGAAATTCAGCCTTATTAGGCTCCTGAGAAGACCCAATTAGTGCCAGAGCTGTGCTAGTTCACTCTTTATGAGGCTTTGAAGGTTGGTATTTCAAAACTCACTAATACTAATCAAAGCCGGCTCATTTTAATTACTAAATCACTAACATACCTATTTTTAAACTTTTCATTGTTATAGGACATGCTTGGATTGGCTATTCATTTATTTTTCAAAAAAAAAAAATCAATACAATCGAATCTAATGAGCATTTATTATGCAAAAGGCCCTGAATTAACTAGGTATAGCTCAGTGAAAAAAGCTGGCCCTGTTGCTTTCTGTATACCTATAATTTGTATGCAAACTTATGCTATTTTTACTGTTGTACAAAAACTGTGTTACACCCTAATGTGATTAGTATTCAGCTCTAATCTAGATTTATCTATAGGGAGCATACTATTTTCCTATAATGCTTTGAAAGCAATTTTTCTTCTATTCATTCACTCAGTGAAGATTTATTGAGCACTTAGTTACACAAAGTGGAAAGTAGGATTACAAAAACAGAGTATTTAAAGTTCTGTAAGACACATCCAAAATATGTCCCTTTTATGTATTCAATACACTTTATATATATGTGTGTTTACATACATAATATATATGGTGTGTGTTTGCGTGTATATGTGTATATATATTTACATATGCACAATTGTCCCTTAGATTCCATGAAGCTTTGGTGCCAGGACCTCCCTTGGATACCTAAATCTTCAGATGCTCAGTTCCCTTATATAAAACGGTGTCATATTTGCATATAACCTATTCACATGCTCTTGTATACTTTAAATCATCTTTAGATTACTTGTAATAGATAATACAATGTAATTGTTATGTACAGAGTGTTACGCCATTGTTAAGGGAACAATGACAAGAAAAAAAATCTGTACATGTCAGTACAGTTGCAATTCTTTCCCCAAATATTTTAAATCCACAGTTATTTCAATACATGACTATAAAATCCATGGAAATGGAGGGCTAACTATAAACACACAGACACACACACACACACACTCACTTTATATGTCTCTGCGTCTGCTAGTAATAGAACTCTGCCTCTTGCACCATCAGTTTTTCCCCAGGTTGTGCTCCATCATCAAGGCTAAAAGATTAAATCCATTGCTCCTGTGTTTTGCTTTGTTTAGTTTAGCAGTGTTCACTTCTCTCAGTAATGTCTCTGACATTGTGAAACACAGAGAAATATAAGATTAGATCATGGCATGGAGGAGTTTTTAACTTATTTTATTACTTACAACTTTCTATTTTTTAAATGCCTCTCCCCATTTGAATGTAGGTTCCTCCACAACAGAGGTTCCTATTAACTTTTCACTGATGTAGCTTTTAATGGATAGTATATACTCAATAAGCATTCACTGATTAGCAGCTTTCCAAAATGATTTGAGATGGCTTGCATGAAAATGGAAATAGAGACTTAGAGAAGCAAAAATGCTGTTAGATAAGCATGTATAAATTACAGCTAAATAAGGTATTACATAATGTTTAATACAGCTTTTACTTAATGTTTACATAATGTTTAATACAGCTTTTACAATTTAATGAACTGGAGACAATGAATATTTTTAAAAATATGTTCATATAACTACCATACTTGAAAATTAAGTCTAGTCCTGTGCTTTCTCACAGCTATCATGAGAAACATAGATTGTGTAATTTTATTTCCAACTAAAAGATGTTTTTTTATCAAGAACAAAAATTTTCCTAAGTGGTAAATTCTAATAGGAATTTATTACAAGGATGATCACACTAAAGCAAAAATAAGAGCATGTGTCTTCCTTAATGGTCTTACGGAAGATTATATTGATTTAAAAATGATACTGGATTGAATAAGATACAAGCCTCCTCTTAGGATTTACACTTCAATTCTGTTACCTATCACTCTTTGTGTTATTGACGCCTCAGTAATTAATCATTAGGACAAGCTGGTGAGCATGTTCAAGACCGAGGGGGAAAAGCAGGCTGCTAAATGAACAAAAATTTCTTGTACTTTCACAGTGCACAATGTATTCAAATAATATAGGTATCTCACGTAAAAAATCTCAATATACCTCAGTATTAATATCTGTTTTCCACTTCTTAAAAATGTTAAGACTTCATTTCATTTTAATATAAAGTGCCACATGAAGTTACATGAGTGAATACATTGTTAGTCTGTAAAGCACTGAAAAAAATATAAATTACTAACACTGTAAAGAAGTAAAATTATTTACCACAGTATTACATAAGCGATGGCAAATTGTTATTCTTCACTACTGTACACAGGTCAAACATATTGCCTGCCAATACTATGCTCAGCTACTTAACCCACTGCCCCTGTTAAGTGCAATCATTAGGTGGTCAGGCTTTGTACTATGTGTCCAAGTCCCAAAAGGGCCAGAATTGACAAGATTACCATTGTAATCTAAGGAAAAGGAATCCATTAAGTTTGCTTGTGACATTCAATGAGGACTGGTTCAACTTAGATGATGTTAGCCAATTTATTTCCTTCTTTTCATATGTGAACTAAGAAATACCAAGAACATGAAGCAGTGACAGACTGTGACAGAGGCATACAGAAAGAGGTAGTGCAAGTTATTGGGGAACAAAGGCCCACAGAGCAGTAGAGCTGCTATTAGAGATCTTTTGGCCCATGAGGATCCAAGAAGGTAGGTGACTCCCAAAATTGACTGGCTTTGCAATTAGATATTAATCCACTTCTAACAAGAAAACACCTGCATCTTGAGATAACTGGAGCAGGTATTATTTGAGATGAACCAGAAAAGATAAAGAAATTGTATATCTAAGGTAAGCAAAACTAGTTTTAAAGTATTCTTAGATATTTATGAATTTCAGTTTCTCTTACTCCAGATAATAAAACTAATTTCAGATCAGACATGAAAGAAGGAAAATGAACTCAATGTATTTTAATAGTATTTTAAACATTTTATTTTGATGTAATTGGGACATAGATAAAAGCTGCAAAATTAGTAAGCATTCTGGTACATCCTTCACTCATTTCCCCTAATATTAGCAACTTACATAACAAAAGTACAGGAAATTAACAGTGATACAGTATTATTAACTAAACTTTAGACTTTGATATTCACCAATTTTTCCACTAATGGCCCTTTTCTGTTCCCAAAGATCATATTCAGGATCTCACATTGCATTTAGCTGTGTTTTCTACTTAGTCTAATAGTTCCATAGTTCCTCAGTCTTCTTTTTTTTTTTTTTTTTTTTTTTTTTTTTTTGAGACGGAGTCTCACTCTGTCGCCCAGGCTGGAGTGCAGTGGCCAGATCTCAGCTCACTGCAAGCTCCACCTCCCGAGTTTATGCCATTCTCCTGCCTCAGCCTCCTCAGTAGCTGGGATTACAGGCGCCCGCCACCTCGCCCGGCTAGTTTTTTGTATTTTTTAGTAGAGACGAGGTTTCACCATGTTAGCGAGGATGGTCTCGATCTCCTGACCTAGTGATCCGCCCATCTCGGCCTCCCAAAGTGCTGGGATTACAGGCTTGAGCCACCGCGCCCGGCCTTCCCTTTTCTTTAATGACCTAGATACTTCTGAAGAATATTAGTTTGTAAAATGTCCTTCAATTTATGTTTGTCTAATGATCAAATTAAAATGAGGTTATGCATTTTTTTGATAAGAATACTACAAAAAAATGGTTTTGTGACTTTCTTAGCGCATCAAGACCAAGGGGCTCATGATATTTATCAATGTGTCTTATTCCAAATGATGTTTACCCGGATCATTTGATAAAGTTGGTGTTAACCAGGTTTTCCCACAGATTCCTTTTTGTAGTTGGTAAGTATCTTGGGAATATACTTTGAGACTATGCAAAATTCTGTTCTCCCAATTAATTTTTGTATCCATAGGAGACTTTGTCTGGGACATGTACTACTATGGTGTTTGCCTAATGGTAGTTCTCTATTTCCTTATTTCCTTCTACATTTATTAATTAAAATTCTACTGTGAAAAGGGGTTGTCTCTTTTCCCTCACTTATCAATTTATTTATTGAATTATTTATTGATATCAGCAAAGACTCATGAGCATTTTGTTTTATTCTGGACGTTAAAATACAGTACTATTATTATTTATTGCTCAATTTGTTCATTAGGAGCTCCTTCAGATTGTCTCCTATGCTCTTGTGACAAACCACTTTTTTCTTTTCTCATTTAGCACTTTCTAACTTTCTAATAACTCAACGTGTTAAATACTTAATTAGCATTTTTCTTGCCCTAACCCTGAAATCAACTACTTCTCCAAGGAGTTCTAATTTCCTTTTCTGGGTAGTGGTGTTTAAGGGCCAAAGTCTAGGTGCTAGGAATCATCATTTTTAAAGGAGTGCTATTGCTTTTGACCCTCTTACCAGCCATGGCTAGGTTATATAAGTATGAATACACACACACACACCACACACACACGCAGAGCTGATTTTCATTATTTGCTATTTTATTTGCAAATTCACCTATTCATTAAAATTTGTTTGTAACCCCAAAATCAATTCTCAAGATATTTTCAAAGTCATTCACAGACCTGGGCAGAGGGGTGAAAAATATGAGTCAACCAATGCACATGATCACAGCTGAAGTTGAACAAGGCAATGCTTTGCCATCTCGTTTCAGTTCTCATACTGCAGATACATGTCCCACTGGAGATCTATCCAGTACCACATTTTTCGCTTTTCTGTACTTTGTGTTGCTGACTTTGCTGTTTACAACAGACCCCAAGTGTAATACCGAAGCACTGGCTAGTGTTCTTAGGCACAAGCGGCTGTAGTGTGCCTTACAGAGAACCCATGTATGTTAGGTAAGCTTCCTTTAGGCATACATTATAGTGCTGTTGGCTGTGAATTCAATGGCAATGAGTCAGCAATATGTATTAAATAAGATGTCTTTAACTAGAAACACACATAAAATAAGGTTATGCATTGATTGATTGATTGATTGATTGATTGATGAAAACGTGACCAGAGGCTCATGGGAACCTAACTCTGTATTTTCTTAGGAGCAGTGGTGTTGTATTTGCTAGCTCAGTGATTTTATGGACCATCACTATTGTTAGTAAGAGGCATTAACTGTATTTCTTTATCTATTTATCAGCATATGCTAAAAACGAACTTATATTGATACCTCTCATTCTAATCCACATAACACCACGGGATTCACTTAACCCTTCCCCTTTTCCTTATTTATACACTTCTTTCTCCAACAGTCAGAAATCTGGCTCTCATCATCTAAAATTTGTTTACTTATTTGTTCAATTATGGCATATACATAAACATTTCAGAAAATATGTGTGTATAAAATACACATTTTGCTCGTCAACACTCCTATAAAAACATTTATGATTACAGCAGTTATGTACAATTTTTTTTTTAGTTTAACCATACAGTATCCAGTCAAGATAATGTTTTACCATAGTAATTTTAGTTAGTTATTCTCTATTCTCTTTAGTGTGGTTATCTTATTCATTTGTAATACAATTAGACTTGTCTTGTATTGTTTGTATTTTATTTTGGCTTCCCTAACACCAGTATTTGTTTTAACTGTTTGTTTATTAAGAGAATATATAAAATAGTACTATAATTCTAAAAGTTAGTTACAGAAAGAAATATATCCATAGAAGTGTGATTAGTGCTAAGTTTTCACTCAATTGATTCTGCATTATCTACAAATTATGAATTCAAACTCTTTCCATTCCAATTGTGGAACTTAAGTTTACCACATATAGCTGTATATTTAAGTATAGGTTTTCACACAGGTGGAATGAGAAAATTTTAAAGCAAAATAATTAAATGTCTTACTTATGGATAATTCAACTGAAGGTTAACTCTGTTTCTTTAAAACTATTTTTAGCCATATAAATCAAAACAGAAAGATATGTTGAGTAGAATATAGAGTGATTATTTTAAAATTAGACTACTTGTTGATTTTAAAGTGCCTCTTAGTCGCTTGGAACAAATATATTATAATCTATATTAACACATGCATCAATATGTATCAGCATACGAGATATTAGAGTTCTCACATTTACTCTGGTAACTGGCTAGCTAATATGTTGAGTTTTTAAAAAGCAGTACTGAATTTATAAAACATGCAATAGAATAAGTATTCCTCTTTACATACTATATGAAAGGACATGTTAATATAGATCCCATGAGAGAGCTAACAGTATACAGTAGTCAAGGAAGCTGACAGATTTGACAGTATGAATAGGAAAATTCTTCATGATGATATTCAAGACAGTAGCCACTAGCCATACGTGGCTACTTCAATTCAAATTTACATTAGAAAAATAAAATACTTGCATTGCACAATGCAGACACCTCCATCACTGCTGAAAGTTCTATTGGGCAGCACTGTTCTACACTGTATATCCATAAGGCTAGTGCCTATTTTTCTTGTGCCAGCACAGTGCCTTAACACATAGTAGACACAACAGATTTGGGAAAGAAGTGAATAAATGGCAATAGTATCAGGAACAAAATCTGGCAACATGTATCAAAAGATGTTTATTACAGAATAAGACATTGAGAAAAACCTATATATCCAATAAGATGCAGTCATTAAAGTAATATATTCTTAAAATGGAATATTAAAAATACATTAAAAAGGCTGTTAGAAAAAAATTAATGACTTGAAAAGAATTATATTCTATAGTTAAGTGAAATACGCTATTGTAACATTTTAATGGGAAATAATTATGAAAATATAAACATCAAAAGCTAAGAGTGATATCAAGTTATCATATTATACTTTTCCTTTTGTCTTTATGTATTTTATAAAGTTTCTATAATAATGCACTTTGTCACAGAATTTTAAATTAATTTTAAAGACATTAACAAAAGATTATTAGGCCAGGTGTGGTGGCTCACGTCTGTAATCCCATCACATTGGGAGGCAGAGACAGGTGGATCACCTGAGGTCAGGAGTTCGAGACCTGCCTGGCCAAAATAGTGAAAACCTGTCTCTACCAAAAATACAAAATTAGCCAAGCATGGGAGCACACATCTGTAATCCTAGCTACTTGGGAGGCTAAGGCAGGAAATCGTTTGTACCCAGGAAGCAGAGTTTGCAGTGAGCTGAGATCACACCATTGCACAAGAAATTAACAAAATATCGTTAGCCAACATATTTATGTATTATTTATTTGATTAAAAAAGGAAAAAAATCAATGATTTCTGTGTCTGTATATATTTCTCTATTTTATATTAGGAATAAGTATTGAAAATAGGGATTTTCAGTAAAGATTTTCAATACTTATTCCTAATTTAAAATAAAGAGAGAAAAGCATACAGGGAGAATGACAAAACAGATACTAATTGCCATAGAAAAAAATATGATGAAGGCATTAAAAACATGCTTTTGAATAATATTAATCTATGATAAACTATCCATATATATTATGAAACTCTGATTTACAGATTGACCAAAAAATCCTTAAAAAGTATTTAAATAACAAGATCCCAAATTTGTTGAACTCATATAATGAAGAGATATGTAATACTTATTACATGATATTAAGATACTTTAACATACTAACTCAAGTAGCATGTGTGTGTCAGATCATTTTTCATTCAGTCATTCAGACAGGTGTTTAAGCATTTAAATACGTGAAACAACAGAAACAGAAAAGTGTTTACATGAGTTTCTCTGAGTCTTGGAGTGACAAGTAATTTTCATAGTTTTAAAACACTTTCATAGTTTTAAAACACTGAAGTAAGTCTGGTTTTCTTTCATGACTGGAGTCATGAATGCTGGATCCTAGTTGAGGGTCTTCTACCTCCAGGTGAACTGTGGGCAAACCATTTTCTTTTCTAGGCTTCAGTGGTGTCATGAGGGGGTGTACTGGATAAAGCCTTATACTACTTTGCTGCTTTCAAATTCCTATGATCTATAGAGCTGAGAGAAAAAGAGTTTTAATATGGCTGCTTACAAAATATTTTCACAGTAGGAACTAAAATAGTGGAACATTTCAACATATTTATGTAACAGCCAAATTAAACAAAAAGCAAGTAGAACTCCCCAGTGGAAGAGCTACAGAAGTAAAAACAGATCGAAACACAAGAGTTTTCAGAATGTATGCAATACTAAAGTTTCAGTGAACCAATGAATGGAAGAAAAGACCTGAAAAACGAACCCTGGTGTTGGGAATAGTAAAAGGAATGAAAGCTTTTTTGTGTTGTTTTATTTTGTTTCTCTGTGTTTCTCTTTTTTAGAGTCTAAAATGTATTCTACTGAAATAGTTACATCATTTTACCTCATAATCTAATTTAACTAGCATGTGTTAACTTATCATTTTGTGTAACTACTTGAAGCTGGTGGGGTTTTTGAATAACTTTATTAAATCCTGCCACTGGTTGACATCCCAATCCCATTCCACCCCAATGTATACCAAAAAAAAGTAAACAATTGTTGTAGCAACCCATTCATATGGAGTCTCACTCTCGCCCCAGCTGGAGTGCAGTGGTGTGATCTTGGCTTACTGCAATCTCCACCTCCCAGGTTCAAGAGGTTCTCCCATCTCAGCCTCCCGAGTATCTGGCACTGCAAGGGCACACCAGCATGCCCAGCTAATATTTGTATCTGTAGAAGAGATTGGTGGGTTCACCATATTGGCCAGGCTGGTCTTGAACTCCTGCATTCAAGTGATCCTCCCGCCTCGGCCTCCCAAACTGCTGAGATTACAGGCATGAGCCACCACACTTGGTCACATGGTTTATATTTTAAGATATATTAGTACACTAATGCAAGTAGCTTGTGGGTTTCAGGCAATTTTTCATTCATGAAAATATTAGTTTATGTTTAATTTTTAATTAGTTTAATGTTTAATACATTTTAAACATTAGAAAAAAAAGAGAAGGAAAGATATAATTCTAGAGCTTTAAAATGCTGCATCTCAAAGTTATACCTGACCTCATTATTTGGTTTGGCAAAGGTTGAGACACCCTAGAAGGAGTAAAGGAGTACTTAATAATTTGGGGGGAGTAGGAGACTTTTTGAAACACTATAGCTCTGCTTACTCCAATTCCTGATGAATGCCACGTGGCTGTGTGTGTACAGATGTGGCATTTGCCTGAGTCATAGGAGTGGTCAAGATTCTCAGTCACAGCCCTAGACTTCAGTAACTGATGTGGAAGTGACTTATTCTTTAGACATATAAGGAAATTAAAGGTAACCAGTTATAACAGCATAACATGTAGGAAGCGACTGACCACTTTTATAAGCTATTTCACAAACACCATCAAATGCTACTTACAAATTTGTGAGATTAATGCTTCTTATTGCTCAAAAAAGATGATTTTCCTCTTACTGTTCATCTTGTATCTGGCAAAGTCAGAACCTCAAACTAGATCTGTCGACTTAGGATGTAAAAAATACTCTTTCAGAGATAATGTGTTGTTCTTAAAATATGTGAATGAGTGTGAGGAAGAATGCATGATTAGATGAATTAGTCTTACCCTTAGACTCCAAAAATGGGCTGAGATGGCTGAAAATGTCTGTGTCTCACAAGGAATGTAGTGTTCTCCTCCTATTGAAGTCATTTCCATCTTTCCACCCAGATCCCAGCACTATCAAGCTACCTCCTTTCCTTTTACTGCCGTAGCCACAGGTACACCTTCTTCCAAATATTTCTCACAATGTTGACTCAATTACTCTCTACACTCCCTCTTTTTTAACTACTAGGTCCTATTAAATGCAGCATAGATTTTAGGAGTCAAGATATCTATTTTCAAATTCTGAATCTGGCATTTACAAGTCTGTGATCCTGATGAAGGAGCTTTCACATCTCTGAGCTCTACCTTTCTCATCTGGAAAATGGTGCTGGGGAAGTAGAATAACTGAAGGACTTGTAATTATGACAACCTGAGAGGTCTGTCTGGTAGCTATTACTGTTATATTTATGGGATTAATGGCAATTTTGATTCCTCTATATCTTTATCTGACTTTCAGCAATACATAACCTTGAGATCAGAGACTGGCAGAACTTATTTTCTGGTCTCAATAGGACCAAATAAAGAAACCATTCAGAACCAGCAAATGGCACCAAATGCAACCTCTGGTTGCCCTTGCTGCTCATCAGCATAAGACAGTCCCACCAGTGCTATGATAGTTTACAAATGCCATAGCAACACCCAGAAGTTGGCATGCCTTTTCTAGAGATTTCTGAATAACCCACCCCTGAATTTGCATGTAATTAAAAATGGGTATAATACAGCTAGTCAACAGCCCATAACTTCCTACTCTGGGTGCACTGCCTATGAGTTAGCCATGCTGTGCAAAGAGCTGCTACACTGCTGTACACTACCACTTCAATAAGCTTGCTTTTTTCCACCATCAGCTTGCTCTTGAACTCTTTCCCGAGTGAAGCCATGAATAATCCCAGGATACGCCCAAATTTTGAAGCTTACCTGCCCTGTATCATCTGGTGCCCAATGTGCCCAGAAGATGGCAAGAGTTGGCAAGGTGGTGAGATGGCAAATAGAAAGAAGATGGTAAAGAGAGGTGGCAGGGCAGTGAGATGGTGACTGGTGATACAGTCAAGAGAGACAGCAAGGTGCCATTCCAAGGTGCAGAGCTGTAGCACAGAGGTCATAGCACCAAAGACCTACTAACACTGAAGAGCTGTAAAACCAGTCAAAGGCTGTTTTCAGAGCCATCATCTTTCTTGTCAGGTGACAGCAGCAGACTGAGCTGATGGGCAAGGGGCTGACACTTCATTTGGAGCAACTGTGGCTGGCAAGTTGATGGTCCGCATGTTGGTCTCCTTGCAGCAGTCAAGCCCTCCCAAGCTTGGGAACCTAAGGGAGACCTTCACCAGGGCCTCAAGTTAGAGACCAGTCAGCATCATTTTGGCTTCTGCAGATGGGTAATTGTTCCCTCTGCCCCTTCTTTTACATCTGGTAAGCCAGCAAATGAGGTCTCCGGCTAGATGGTCAATTCAAAGTCCCCCATAGTTTGGGTGCCCTAGAAAGAAGTCCATCTGACCAACTATATCATCATTGCCCCTTCTCTAGCTCCTTTTTACTTTAATGCCATTTTATTTTTCCACAGGTCATTTTATTTTCCTCCCTGCAATGTATGCTTCATTTACAGTTTCTGCTTCTACTCCCTGCCAACTTTATTTGGGCAATTGTGTAAGGCAAGTCACTTGGTTGTGAGAGGTCCCCTGTTGTGAGAGGACCTTGTGACATCAGAGTCACATTGTTCTGTAGCCCCAATGTGGCCTCTGGGGTTCACTCTTGAACACCCCTTAGATGCTCTGGGGATTTTGGCCTATGATGAGGGGACCCTCACTGGCCAATACCCAGGTGCTGCAGGTTTTTCAGCATTTAGTACTGTTGGCTACCCTCAGACGTTCTGAGGTTTTCAGCATTGGCATGTCCTTCTAAGATTGTAGATTAGAGTCCTACCCTAGGGGGTTCATTTATTCCTTTGTTTCCCTTCTATGAGTGTGGGTTAGAGTCCCTCTCTAGGGGTTTCTTAACCCTGTCACTCTATTTTTACCTTTCCTTTTATACTTGGCTTAGTAAAAGAAAAGTCACCTCTTTTGTCATATTCTGTTTACTGGTGAATGCAGTTATCACTCTAATGCTCACTCATATCTCATCATTTACTTTTGCTGCACCCTGTACCTATGCCCTCTTTGCAGGAATTGGCAGAAACTGTGTATTGACTTGAGAAAAAGCAGGTGGGAATATAAAAGAGAAAATAACAGAGCTTTTGCTAGACTTAGATAAACCTCTGTTTCTGGTAGAGAACCCTGTTAGACATGTGGACAATGGTGAGCATCCAGAAGGACTCACTGCTGGGATGCCCTTTTAGCAATTAGATCAAACAAATTAGAAGGCTTAAAATAAAAGAAACTCATTTCTACTGCAACATTGTTCAGGTCTAGTACCAACCGGAAAACAAAATATTTGGCCTAGAAATGGTTCTTTGTTATAAAACTATTTTTACAATTAGATTTATTCTGTAGAAAAGAAACACAATGGGGAGAGGTCACGTATGTAAAGGCCTTTATGGTCCTTTACCAGCATCCTGACTTAAGGGTTGGCTGTAGAATGTTTCTGGCTCATGTTACTTCCAGGCACGAAGAAGTTGTGCCAGTTTTGCTAGATAACCAACCCCCTCTTAGCTGTGCCTCCTAGAAAGTCCATTTCCCTTCCAACAGAGTGTCCTCAGTCCTCTGATTCTGAAAAGAGATCCCGCCAGTTCTCCAGCTCAGGGTTCCACCCCAAGGTCATGAGACACCCCTCCATGTTATCCAATTAGCCCCAGCCTACACTCCCTACCACTGCCTTGCTCAAGTCCATTTTTCTGGAGGTCCCAGACACCTGACTTGATGGACAACTCCCTGAAGTAGCGGACATTCAGCAGCAGGAAGTGGCCACCTGAACACTTTCTTCAGTTTCTCCACTGCCAGGTGAGTTCTCCAGCAGCTCAAGGACTCCAAGGGCACTCATGGAACAATGCTATCAACCCCTTCCCTCTATCCCCTCATTAAAAAAGAGAAAAGAGGTTTTTAAAATCAAAACTGTAATAAAAACTACTTTACCCAAGTTCTATTCTATAGCTTTCCTTGGCTTACCTATCAGGGAAAATGAAGTTTAGCCACATGGACAGATCTCAATCTTTGAAGAAATAATTAGAATCCAGCTATATTTTATAAAGTGGTGAATTTTATACTGCTATCTTATGACTAGAATTCTGAGGTAAAAGCAAATGGGTAAGTGTTCCATCTTTCTGTGTGTATACACATGTTTAAATATGTTTACGTGTATGTACATGTGTTATGTGTTGTGTCTAGCATGCTATCAAATTACCTTATAAGCAAATGAATATTCATAAATTAAGTCCAAATGTTTTCAAATTCATGTGAATATTTGGTAAATAACACTGGCTTTAAAATTACCGATAAAAACAGAAATGTCTTCAGAATTTTCAAATTTTGATAAATCAGACTAATTTAAGACTGTTGGTTCAATAAAAA
The DNA here is from genome assembly GCF_007565055.1 of Rhinopithecus roxellana. NCBI lineage: Eukaryota > Metazoa > Chordata > Mammalia > Primates > Cercopithecidae > Rhinopithecus > Rhinopithecus roxellana. The sequence goes on along the minus strand of NC_044550.1, from coordinate 121,253,493 downwards.
CACCTAAATCTTCAGGGTTATCAGCAAAATGCTCATGTATTCAACTGTAAGATTCTTACTTAGGTGTTCACCTAATGTTCAGACTTTAAAAATGTTTAATCAGGAAGCAACTTTGAATGAAGACTAGATTTGTCTAATAGCACAATTTTTACAAGTAAACTTGCTAATCACAATTTTTACAAGTAATAATATATTAGGTAAATGTAATGAGATAAATGCTTGTAAGTGAACTTTTTGTATAACTTAAAATCTTAAAATCATTTTGGATGTTTACTGGATGTCTGGGTCATTTCCAATTAAGAAAGTATTATTGTAATATATGGGAAGATAAGTTTCTAAAAATTGTGAAATGGTTCTCATCTTTAAAATGCTAACATCTGGTACAGAGTTCAGGATTTCTTGCTTCGTTGGCTTATATAATATGTGCCAGAAAAAGATGTCTTTTTATCAAGAAAACTTTGTCTAATTCAAAAGCTATGTAAAGGTTAATTCAAATTACCAACTTGAAAAGGTTATTTATGAAATGAGGTAGAAAGGAACTAATAAGAAGGAAAGAGAAATGTAAATAAAGTTATAGATAAAATATGTATTTTTGGTAAAGAAGGGAATAAACAAAAGTCTTGTATGCTGAATTCTTGTTCTAGAGTACAAAATATAGTTGGATTCAAATTATTTCTTCAAGTTCTAGTTCCAGTTCTTTAAGAAAGAGATAGCATAGGACAAGTCAGAAAGTACAAGCATGTGATAGTCTGTATAAGTCATGATAAAGTTTGTGAAAGAAAATTTATGAAGGAATTTTGTGTGCAATGAGGTGGCTGTCATTAGAAAGGAATTGTTCATAATTGTCTTTCTAGAGAATGGTCCCCCATGTTAAAGCAAGTTATTCTTAAGTTATTGATTTGCTCTTAATTAGAAGAAATTTTTATTTTAATTCTATAACCTGTTCCTTTTAAAACTTCTCAGATTCATATCTCATATTCAACTACTGTTGTGCCTTGCTGTTTTCAATTCTTTCTCCCTTTGAGAAGGCCTAACACAATAATGCTCCAGCTTTTTCATCTGCTCCTGTGACTTTTTCTTCTCCAGTTTTAACTCTTGATATTAACTTATGCTGAAATATTTTATCTTAGAGGTCTATAAAAGCATTGTTTTCCTCCAGGATAACTTGATTTTATACTCCTTGTTGTTCTTGATGTGTAACTTTATGTTTGGCCTTTGGTTTTTAATTCTTAGATTGCTTAAAAAAAGTTTTAAGGGCTAATGAGTGTTGGACAACCTCCATTCTCACCTGGACTAAAATGTTTAATTGGCTATAGAAACCTGAAAAACTAATTCAGTTCATGATGGGAAACAGGGGCCAGACATGCCTCACTATGCCCCCTATTTGGAATTTAGGTCAGATTCAAAAGGCCTTTCAAGAATATGGAAATAAAGCATTGCCCTTTCCAAAAAGGGAAAGAATTTACTGCCCCGTTCAACCAAGAGACTTAGTCTTGCCAAAAATTTGAAGAGAAGGATCCCCCAAGGATGAATTACAACCAAAATGGAAGGGCCCCTATCAGGTGTTGTTAAGTATCCCCACTGTCATTAAGCTTCAGGGGATCACCAGCTGAGTACATCTATCCAGGATTAAACCTGTTTCTTATGAGCCCCCACAGGTTTCAGATACAAACAATGTTACCTACACTTGACCCATTTGCTTTTACCTCAGAATTCTAGTCGTAAGATAGCAACATAAAATTCACCACTTTACAAAATATAGTTGGATTCAAATTATTTATTCAAAGATTGAGATCTGTCCATGTGGCTAAACTTCATTTTCCCTGATAGGTAAGACAAGGAAAGCTATAGAATAGAACTTGGGTAAAGTAATTTTTGTAGCAGTTTTAAGAGAAGTTAAGAGAAATCATCAAAACATTTTTGTGAAATGGTCGTGTGCAGTCTCAGATGGGCAGTTAATCACTGCGTTCTTGGTCAATGTCTTGTGGTCTACCGTAGGCACCATCAGCCTAATCAGACCAGTCAGCTCATTCCTAGAGTTGTTTGTCAGAGTTGTTTCTAGAGTTGTTGGTCACAGTTGTTTTGTTTTTCTTTTTTTTTTTTTTTTTTTTTTTTGACGGAGTCTCGTTCTGTCGCCCAGGCTGGAGTGCAGTGGTGCCACATCAGCTCACTGCAACCTCCGCCACCCAGGTTCAAGTAATTCTCCTGCCTCAGCCTCCTGAGTAGCTGGGACTACAGGTGCCCGCCTCCACGCCCGGCTAATTTTTTGTATTTTTAGTAGAGACGGGATTTCACCGTGTTAGCCAGGATGGTCTCGATCTCCTGACCTGGTGATCAGCCTGCCTTGCCTCCCAAAGTGCTGGGATTACAGGCGTTAAGTCACTGTGCCTGACCTTTTTCTTTTTTTAATTATTATTATTTCAATAGCTTTTGGGATACACATTTTTTTTTGTTACATGGATGAATTAAATAGTAGTGAATTCTGAGATTTTAGAGCACCCATCACCTGAGTAGTGTACAGTATACCTGTTAGTTTTATAATCTCTAGCACCTCTTCTACTCTCCCCCTTCTGAGTATTATATTAACACCACTCTGTAGTCTTTGGGTACTCATAGTTTAACTCTCACTTATCAGTGAGAACATATGTTTTTTGGTTTTCTCCCCCTGTGTTACTTCACTTAGAATAATGGACTTCAGCTCCATCCAACTCGCTGCAGAAGACATTATTTTGTTCCTTTTAACGGCTGAATAGTAGTCCATGGTTGTATATATATCACATTTTCTTTAGCCACTCATTAGTTGGCGGCACTTAGGTTGGTTCCACATCTTTGTAATTGTGTATTGTGTTGTGATAAGCATATGCGTGCAAGTATCTTTTTCATGTAACAACTTCTTCTCCTTTGGTCCATTACCTTTGTAAAAGGACCAACGCTCAGTTTGGTACAGAGATGTGGCGCTGTGGTAAGCATAGAAATATCAATTTTTCTCTCCTTCTTAATCATAATACTCCTTCCTCACTGCTTTGAACAACTGCTTCCTCCTAGGAAACACATCTTTTGTCCTTGTTGGGTGTAGAGGCCACTCTAAGGTCCAGCCAGACATCACACTGCCTCTGATAATCCTGTTTGCTCCCCCAGTTAACCGATTTCAGTGTGGGTGGGAGAAGACTCTATAGTAAATATTTCAAAAAAGTATAGCATCAAGGAATAATCTTCTTGGTTGCCGAATCTGTCATCAACATCCCCAGGATAGAGAGTTCCACGTTCTGGCACATCTGGAAAATCTAACGACCATGTCTCTGGACCTCCTAATTATCCACCGTGATGCCTTAGTACACAGACCACTACTTGTTAGGTGGAATTCTCCCCCACTTAATAGACTCTACCTAACTTCCTCCACCACTGTTATCTGCACCTGGGAGATTGGGTACTGGTACCTCCAGTGATGTAATGACACTATCTTTTGCACCCATTGCTGTGTTAATGACACAAGAATGGAAGTTTCCCCACAATGCTCTGTTCCAACCCTAGTTTCCAAGTACCAAGGCTGCACTAAGATAAATGGGATTCAAATTCTAAGTAAGGAAGTCATACATGATGCCACCGCCAAGGTCAATACATGCAAGGAAAAAGCAACTGTCTGATCCAGGAAGATGGAAGTGTTCCCCCTTCTGGAAAATATGAACTATTTGACTACTCTCATTGGAATTTGGGGAAAATAACTCTATAGATCCATCTTGGAAGCAGAGAATAGACGTTACATCACATATGGCCTCAATTTGTGCCCTGGGCGCACTTTTGTCTGTGGCTATGATTGGAAAGAAATCGGACCCTGCAACTAACTACTCCTGACTCCCTGGAGAGCCAGCTATTCTTTCAGGAGTAGCTTTATTTTGTATATCAAAAACTTGTACATAAAAACAAAATGTTTTGTATATCAAAACAAAAATGTATGTTGGTCACCACTGCCCCTCTGACGGTCACTGTCTATAACCCTGTAAGGCCCAATAATACCAGAAATAAACAAACAATAGCATTATTTCTGGTGGAAAGCAGGGCAGCAATAATGTAGTGGCTTCTTGGAGTGGCTTTGCCTACCTGAGACAACCCTAAGGAATTAGACTCAAACCCCAGAATCATTGGCCACCAACAAAGGTGAGGCACTAAAGAGAATTCAAGAGTCCCTAGACCTTGGCAAATGTAATCCTGGACTAGTGTTGTATTTTTGGCCCTTGCTTGTTACCTCTTAGTAAAGTTTGTGTCTTCCAGATTACAACAATTCCATTTAAAGACAATGCTGTCACAAGGCTTCTAATTCATCCTGCCTTCTGACCCAGGAAACAGAGATATACTGCCTTTGGCCTCCTTACATCAGATGACAAGAGTTTCTACTCCTCCAGTGTTAGCAAGTGCCTACACTCATAAGACCAGCACGAAGCAGTTACAGAAGATGGACCTCCACTCTTCTACAAGCCCTTTAACATTAAGGAGTAGTATATAATCTCTAATGCGAGAAAATAAGGTAGGAGAACAGCAGGATTTATGTTCTGATCCTGACAAGATGAAATCAAGAAACTGGCTGGAACAAGCCAGTGATGCCAAAGGCTGTCTCTAGTTGCCTTTGATGTTTATCAGCATATGACACCCCTACCAGCATCATGACAGTCCACAAGTACCATGGCAACATCCAGAAATAACCACTCCTTTCTCCAGATATTTATGAATAGCTCAACCCTTAATTTGCATGTAATTAAAAGTGGATATAAATGCAGCTAACGAACAGCCCATACCCTGCTGATCTGAGTGCACTGCCTATGGGTTGGCATTCCTCCACAAGGAGCACCCACTCTGCTGTACATGGCCACCTCAATAAACCTGCTTATGCTGAACCAACATTGTATCCCAGGGATGAAGCCTACTTGATCATGATAGATTAGCTTTTAGACATGCTGCTGGATTTGGTATGCTAATTTTTTTTGGTTTTTGCATTGATGTTCATCAAGGATATTGGCCTGAAGTTTTTTCTTTTTTTGTTATAGTGTCTCTGCCAGGTTTTGGTATCAGGATTACACTGGCTTCATAGAAAGAGTTGGGGAGGAGTCCCTCCTCCTCAGTTTTTTGTAATAGTTTCTGTAGAAATGGTATAAGCTTTTCTTTGTACATCTGGTAGAATCTGCCTGTGAATTCATCAGGTCCTGGGCTTTTTTATTGGTTGGTAGGCTATTTATTACTTACTCAATTTCAGAACTCATTATTGGTCTCTTCAGGAAATCAATTTCTTCCTGGTTCAGTCTTGTGAGGCTGTATATGTCCAAGAATCTATACATATATTCTAGGTTTTCTAGTCTGTGTGCATAGAGGTGTTCACAGTAGTTTCTGATTGCTAATTTTATTTCCATGAGGTCAGTGGTAGCGTTCTCTTCATCATTTCTAATTGTGTTTATTTGGATCTTCTCTCTTTTCTCCTTTATTATTCTAGCTAGTGGCCTATCCTATTATTTCTTTCATAAAACCAACTCCTGGATACATTGAACTTTTGAATGTTGTTGTTTTGTTTTGTTTTGTTTTTGCCAATCAATTTCCTTCACTTCAGCTTCTATTATTAGTTCTTCTCTTCTGCTAGCTATAGGGTTGATTTGTTCTTGCTTCTCTAATTCTTTCAGTTGTGAGGTTATATTGTTAATCTGAGGACTATGTAACTTTTTGATATGGGCATTTAGTTCTATAAATTCCCCTCTTAACACTGACTTAGCTGTGTCCCAGAGATTCTGGTATGTTGCATTTTTGTTCTCATTAGTTTTGAAAAACCATTTGATTTCTGCCTTAATTTCATTATTTACCTAAAAATCACTTAGGGGCATGTTGTTTAATGTCCACAAAATTGTATGGTTTTAAGCAATCTTCTTAGTCCTGACTTCTATTTTTTACTTGAATGTGGTCCAAAAAGTGTGTTTGGTATGATTGTGGTTCTTTCGCATTTGCTGAGGATTGTTTTATGTAAAATTATGTGGTCGGTTTTAGAGTAAGTGGCATGTGGCAATGAGAAGAATGTGTATTCTGTTGTTTTTTGGTGGAGAATTCTGAAAAGGTCTATCAGATCCATTTGATCCAATGTTGAGTTCAGGTACTGAATATCTTTGTTAATTTTCTCCCTTGATGATCTGTCTAATACTGTCAGTGGAGTGTTATAGTCTCCCATTATTACTATGTGGGAGTCTGTGTCTCTTTGTAGGTCTCTAACAACTTGTTTTATGAATCTGGGTGCTCCTATGTTGGGTGCATACATATTTAGGATAGTTAGGTTTCTTGTTGAATTGAACCCTTTACTATTATATAATGCCTTTGTCTTTTTTGATCTTTGTTGGTTTGAAATTGTTTTATCTGAAGTTAGGATGGCAACCCCTGATTTTTTCTGTTTTCTGTTTGCTTGGTAGATTTTCCTTCATCCCTTTATTTTGAGCCTGTGAGTGTCATTAAATGTGAGATCGGTCTCATGATAACAGCATACCACTAAGTCTTTCTTTTTTATCCAGCTTGCCACTCTGTGTCTTTTAAGTGGTGCATTTAGCTCATTTACATTCAAGGTTAGTATGGATATGTGTGGGTTTGATCCCATCATTGTGTTGTTAGCTGGTTATTATGTTGGCTTATTGGAGTGGTTGCTTCACAGTGACACTGGTTTGTGTGTTTAAGTGTCTTTTTGTAATAGCTCATATGAACTTTCCTTTCTATATTTAGTAATGCTTTCAAGTTCTCTTGTAAGGCAGGTCTGGTGGGTAACAAATTCCCTCAACATTTACTTATCTTAAAAGGATCTTATTTCTCCTTTGTTTAGCAAGCTTAGGTTGGCTGAATATGAAATTCCTAGTTTAAGATTTTTTTTCTTTAATAATGTTGAATATAGGTCCCCAAACTCTTCTGGCTTGTAGGATTTCAGCTGAGAGGTCTGCAGTTAGCCTGATGGTGTTTTCTTTGTAGGTGACCTGCCATTTCTCTCTTTAGCTGCCTTTAAAATTATTCATTTAATTTTGGCCTTGGAAAATCTGATGATTATGTGTCTTGGGGATGATTTTCTTGCATAGAGTCTTGACAGAGTTCTCTGTATTTCCTGAATTTGACGGTTGGCCTCTCTAGCAAGGTTGGGGAAGTTTTCATGAACCATATCCTGAAATATGTTTTCCAGGTTGTTTGCTCTCTCCTCCTCCCTTTCAGAGATGCCAATGATTTTAGATTTGTCCTCTTTACATAATCCCATATTTAGAGGCTTTATTCATATCTTTTTATTCTTATTTATTTTTGTCTCACTGCCTTACTTCAGACATCCAGTCTTTAAGTTCTGGGATTCTTTCCTCAGCTTGGTTTATTTTACTGTTACTACTTGTATGTACATTTTAAAATCAATAAATGTGATTAATCACATAAAAAAAAAACAAGGACAAAAACCACATGATTGTCTCAACAGGCACAGAAAAGGCTTTTGATAAAATTCAATACCCCTTCCTGTTCAAAACTGTCAACAAACCAGGTATTGAAAAAACATACCTCAAAACAAGGAGGCATCTATGACAAGCCCACAGCCAACATACTGAATGAGCAAAAGTTGGAAACATTTCCTTTGAAAGCCAGCACAAGACAAGGATGCCCTGTCTCCCACCGTTGCTATTCAACATAGTGTTGGAAGTCCTAGCCAGAGCAATTAGGCAAAAAGAAGAAAGTGCATCCAAATGCGAAGAGAGGAAGTCAAACTATTTGCGTTTTCAGATGGCATGATTCAATATCTAGAAAACCTCACAGTCGCAGCCCAAAAGCTCTGCCAGCTGATAAACATCAACAAGCTTCAGAATACAAAATCAATCTACAAAAATCACTAGCACTAGCATTCCAGTACAACAACCACCACCAAGCCAAGAACCAAATAAGGAACTCAATACCATTCACAATTGCCACAAAAAGAATAAAATACCTAGAAATACAGCTAACCAGGAAAGTGAAAGATCTCTACAATGAGAATTACAAAACACTGGTAACTAAATCATCGAAGACACAAACAAACAGAAAAACATTCTATGCTCATGGAGAGGAAGAATCATATCATTAAAATGACCATACTGCCCAAAGCAATTTACTGATTTACTGCTATTCCTATCAAACTATCAATTACTTTCTTCATAGAACTAGAAAAAATAAACTATTTTAAAATTCCTATGGAACCAAAAAAGAGCCTGAAGAGTCAAGGCAATCCTAAGCAAATAGAACAAAGCTGGAGACATTATGTTACTAGACTTCCAACTATATTACAAGGCTACAGTAACCAAAAAAGCATGGTAATGGTACAAAAACAGGCACATAGACCAATGGAAAACAATAAAGAGCCCAGATATAAGGTTGTGCACCAACAACCATATGATCTTTGACAAACCTGACAAAAACAAGCAACAGGGAAATGCTCTCTGTTCAATAAATGGTGCTGGGGTAACTGGCTAGCCATCTGCAGAAGACTGAAGCTGCCCCCCTTTCTCACACCATATAAAAAAATCAACTCAAGATGGATTAAACACTTGAATATAAAACCCAAAACTGTAAAAACCTTGGAAGATAACCTAGGCAATATCATCCTGGACATAGGAACTTGCAATGATTTCATTACGAAGACACCAAAAGCTATTGCAACAAAAGCAAAAATTCACAAGTGGAATCTAATTAAACTTAAAACCGTCTGCACAGCAAAACAAACTTTCAACAGAGTAAACCTACAGAATGAGAGAAAATATTTGCAAACTATGCATCTGACAAAGGTCTAATATCCACCATCTATAAGGAGCTTAAATATATTTACAAGCAAAATAAAACCCATTAAAAAGTGGGCAAAAAACATGAACAGACACTTTCCAAAAGAAGACATACATGTGGCCAAGAACCATATGAAAAAAAGCTCCATGTAACTTATCATTAGAAAAATGTCAATCAAAAACAATGAGATATCACCTTCCACCAGTCAAAATGGCTATTAAAAAAAATACCAGATACTGGCAAAGTTGAGGAGAAAAGGGAACACTTACACACTGTCGGTGGGAGTATAAATTAGTCCAACTGTTGTAGAAAGCAGTATGGTGATTCCTCAGAGAGCTAAAAGAAGAACTACTATTCGACCCAGCAATCCCATTTTGGGTATATACCTAGAGGACTATAAATCATTCTGCCATAAAGACACATTCATGTGAATGTTTATTACAGCACTATTCACAATAGAAGGACATGGAATCAATCTAAATGGCCATTAATATCAGGCTGAATAAAGAAACTGTGGTATATATACGCCATGGAATACTATGCAGCCATAAAAATTAATGAGATCATGTCCTTTGTGGGAACAAAACTGGAGCTGGAGGCGATCATAAAATTAATGCAGGAACAGAAAACCAAATACTACATGTTCCCATTTATAAGTTGGATCTAAATAATAATAATTTATGAATACACTGAAGGAAACAACAGACACTGGTGCCTACTTGAGGGTGGAGGGCGAGAGGAGGAAGAGGAGCAGAAAATGTAGCTATTGAGTGTTAGGCTTAATTCCTGGGTGATGAAGTAATCTGTACAAAAAAACCATTATACGTGTTTACCTATGTAATAAACCTTCATATGTGCCCCTGAACCTAAAATAAAATAAAGTAAAATAATAAATAATAAATAAATAAATAAATAAATAAATAAATAAATAAATAAATAAATAAATACTGCTGGCTCTTGAATTCTTTCCCAAGCAAAGCCAAGAACTCTCCCAAGATAAACTACAGTTTGGGGGCTGGCCTGTCCTGCATCATCGTTGCTCCTTAATTCTATCTCAGAAAGGCAGTTCCTCACAAATTATGTCAATAGAGCAGTTCTATTGCATAGTATTAAAGAAATTATCTCAGAGGTCAGAATGTCAGAATCTGAGTTCATGTCTTTGCCCCTTCCTAGGTGTGTGACTTGGACAAATTACTGATTCATTTTGTTCCTAACTTCCCTCATCCATAAAATGGGGATAATTATGCTAATGTCTTCATAGGGTTTTGGCATTAATTTTTTTTTAATTATACTTTAAGTTCTGGGGTACATGTGCAGAACGTGCAGTTTTGTTACATAGCACACACGTGCCATGGTGGTTAGCTGCACTCATCAACCTGTCACCTACATTAGGTATTTCTCCTTACGCTATCCTTCGAGCCCTAGTTGCCCACCCCCCCGACAGGCCCCGGTGTGTGATGTTTCCTCCCTGTGTCCATGTGTTCTCATTGTTCAACTCCCACTTATGAGTGAGAACATGCAGTGTTTGGTTTTCTGTTCTTGTGATAGTTTCCTGAGAATGACGGTTTCCAGCTTCATCCATGTCCCTGCAAAGGACAGGAAATCATCCTTTTCTATGACTACATAGCATTCCATGGTGTGTATGTGCCACATTTTCTTTATCCAGTCTGTCACTGATGGACATTTGGGTTGGTTCCAAGTCTTTGCTGTTGTGAATAGTGCCCCAATAAACATACGTATGCATGCGTCTTTATAGTAGAATGATTTATAATCCTTTGTAGAGACACCCAATAATGGGATTGCTGAGTCAAATGGTATTTCTAGTTCTAGGTTCTTGAGGAGTCGCCGCACTGTGTTCCACAATGGTTGAACTAATTTACACTTCCACCAACATGTAAAAGGTATTTCTCCACATCCTCTCCAGCATCTGTTGTTTCCTGACATTTTAATGATCATCATTCTCACTGGCGTGAGATGGTATCTCATTGTGGTTTTGATGTGCATTTCTCTAATGACCAGTGATAATGAGCATTTTTCATTTGTCTGTTGGATGCATTAATTTAATTAATATATAAATAACCTAGAATATAGTAGGTGCTTAATTTTGCTATTACTATTTTTTTTAGTAGAGGTATTATTTTCTTTGTTATTTAAGCCACAATGCCATTCTACTGGTTAAATTATCAGGAAACTGAAATTGATGTCCAATGGGTAAGTGGGATTAAAAGATCATGGACCCTATGCAGAAAAATATACTGGCTTGCAGATTATAATCCTCTTTGTGTCTTGATTAGTTTGGGAACTTGGCTTATCCATACATTTTGTTGTTGTCTTTTTAAAAAAAAAAGAAAGCATGGATATTCAGCTCAGATTTCCTTGAAGACCAAAATACATGCATAATTTAAAACATAAGACCAAAATCCAAGATGTATGTTTTATTTAAGTATAAGCAACATAGTTGGGAAGAAGAAAAAATTCAGAATTTGCTTAAATTCATGTTATTTTTAAGAACCACAAAATATGCTTCAGGCAAAGCTGAAGTGTTTTTAGTTGCAGTGAAGACACAAGAGGTTCCCAAAGGAATGAAGTGGTGAATAGAATTTCACCTCTGAAATCTTCACTGGGAATATGATTTTTCAATTGCTACATCTAATGTGCAAAACAAAAAACAAACAACAAGCGGAAACTTATCTGATCTTCATTTTCTATTCCATTTCTGTAACTACCAAAGAACATATGGACCATCATATCAATTCTTTTGCGTGTGTGTGTGTGTGTGTGTGTTTTTTTTTTGTTCCTAGAGCAGCGTATATTCTCAGCTACATTAATCATATTTTGAAATCAAGTTTATGTTTTGATACATAGGATTTATATAGTCCCTGATGAATTTTGAAAGCACACAATATTTATTTATGTAGACTATATAAAATACTTTAAAAATGTCAGGGGAAAAAAAAGTATATTTAGCCAAATTCCTGAAAACTTGGTAGATGTTTGCTGGAAATGTTTCTCAACACTGATATTTTTGTAAGACTGACACATGCAAATCTACCCTTATTGTTTCTCTTTTGTTGTTTTTGTTTGTATACAGACATATAGTCATAGTTCTATTTAACCAATGTGCTTTCTACCTGAGATGTCTGCTGTTACTAGGCTGGTCTCTGAGGTAATTCTCTGAAAATTACAGGCTCATTCCTGCCACCTAGTACTGCTTATTAAAAATACTTCATACCTCCCCCTTTGTTTTCAAGACTATGGCTGGGTATTAAGGCTGCATAACTTATCTAGAACAAATATCTCCCTATTGGTAACTGTTACCCTACATATAAAGACACCTTCTGCACAAGTATGTGTTTCTAACCATTCATTACCAGTTCTTTGTAATTTTTCTGTTTTGCTTAATAGGAATTTTGTAGACTTTTTGGAAATGTTATGAACAATAATTACTAAACAAGAAAATCAAAGGCATTTTAAACTCAATGGCAAGTAAAACATTGGATTTTAACAAGTTTCTTTCAAATCGAAAAAGCATTGCCCACTAATTTTGCCCAACAGCTTCTGGAGCCAGTTTTAACCCTTTGCCTTTTTTCTTCATACTATATTCTCAGTTGTCCTTGAAAACCGTTCAAAATTGTTCCATCTTTTCAATCCTTAATATCATAGCTCAATTCTGAACAATTTCAGCTCATTTTTACTGTCTAAATGACAGTTTTTGCCACCTTCAACGCACACTATAAACATCCTCTAGATTAAATTTCCTAAAATACCACTTTCATCATGTTACAATCTTGCGCAAGTTCATACTGTGGTTCTAGTGATTATGGGAAAAAGCCCATTCTCCTTACACTGACAGGTTTCCAAGGCTTGGGGAACAGCATCCCATTTTAGTTATCAATCTAACGTCCTATGACTTCCCAAATAAGTTCTGCTTCCATCAGAATACATTCCTTTTCATCCCCCGTAGCCCATGTCACTCTGCCCAGTGACTTTCCTAATGTTTTCTTCTACTTTTTCCATCTCTTCAGCTGTCCACATTCTACCTGTCTTCCAAAGCCAACTGAAGTGTTATAAATTCTATTAAAATTTCAACTACTATAGCCCACTGGTCTTACTTTTCTCTGAATTTACACTACACCTCACTGAATTATTGTGACTACGTAATTCAGTGAAGTTTATATGCTGCTCTGCATTGTTTCTCCTATGGAACTACTGTTAGTCCAAATAGATTATAAAACAATTGAAGAAATGAATATTCCTTATGCAATTTTTTTTCATATTAACCACAGAGCTTTTTCAGTGCTGGAAATACACTACATCTTATGGATGCAAAGTAAACTCAATATGATATGCTTTAAAAAGAATAAAAGGTTTTTAAAATACATCTGTACTAACTGTAAAATTACCAGGGATAGATTAATGACTGTCTAAGAGACATGAATGGGGCAAATCCATGTGCTCTGAAAAAGTTAGAGATAACATTTTTATAAATAAAACTGCAGGTTAAATATACCAGATGATGATATTTAAATAATATTTCATTGTATCTCTTTACAAAGGGAAGATGATCCTCAGATTTTCAGTTTCAAACACAGGTGTCTGTCCTATTGTCTTTTTTTTTTTTTTTTTGAGATGGATTCTCGCTTTGTCTCCCAGGTTGGAGTGCAGTGACACATCTCCGCTCACTGCAAGCTCCGCCTTCTGGGATCATGCCATTCCCATGTAGCTGGGACTACAGGCACCCCGCCACCACACCCGGCTAATTTTTTGTATTTTTTTAGTACAGACAGCGTTTCACCGTGTTAGCCAGGATGGTCTGGATCTCCTGACCTCATGATCCACCCACCTCGGCCTCCCAAAGTGCTGGGATTACAGGCATGAGCCACCGCGCCCAGCCTGTCCTGTTGTCTTAAGAAAGCTTTTCATTTTCTAAACCAAGAATAGAAAAAAAGGAGAAATCTTAGCTGTGTTAAGATGAGAGAATTAAAAGATAAGTCCAAATGTCAATATTTTCCTTTGTCATTACATTACAAATCTTTGTGAAACTTTGTCAAGTATGAGTTTTGTTAAAGGCTAAAACTACTTGATATTTTTCTGACAACAGCTATTTTTATATCTAAAAATTTACCAACCTTTACATAAACAAATCTGTGATGAGTCTGGAAACAAATCATATTATCACTCTGAGTTTACAATGTTAAGTTTTTGAACTAAAACCATTAGCAATAAGAATGGAACAACTCTCAAAACCCGGTTCCAGTTCTAGTATGACAGATGGCAAAATGATCTAAAATTCCTAAACACAAAATAGAAATGAATTAAAGTGCACATTACTCTGAACTTGGTATATCAGGGAGTGGTTAAGTAGAGGACAAGAGGTGGGAGATGAGTATATGGAGTAAGTATTACCATATTACACATGAGGAAACATAGTGCTAGCTTGTTATGTGACTGAGCTGAGGTTTCATAGCCAAATTCAAGGACATCTGCGTCCAAAACCGATGCTTTCTTATTTACTATGACACGTCTCTGGATAAAACATCTTTCACTCTCCCTAAACTGCCTAACATATTTGTCTTTCACTGCTGGTTAATCTTTTCTTTTTTGGTGTAGGAGGACATTGTGACTGTAAACTTTTCTACACACATCTAGTTGTCTTTACATAGATATAGATCCTGGTATAGTTATTAAATGTATATTAGGAATTAAGCTGCTCTACTAACAAAGAAACCCAATTTAAAAATGGGCAAAGAACATGAATAGACATTTTTCCAAAGAAGACACAAAAAGGTCAATAGGTGTATGAAAAGCATCAACATCAATAATAATCAAGGAAATACAAATCAAAACCACTATGATATACCACCCCATACCTGTTAGAATAGGTATACCAAATACCAAATGTCAAAAAATAATAAATATGAGAGAGGATTTGGAGAAAAGGGAACCCTGGTACACTGTTTGTAGGAATGTAAATTGGTACAAACATCATAGAAAACTGTTTGAAGGTTCCTAAAAATCTAAAACCATAATAATCACATAACCCTGCAATCTCTCTGCTGGGTCTATACCTAAAGGAAATGAAGTTAGCACCTTATAGAGATATCTGTACTCTCGTGTTCATTGCAGCAGTTCACAATAGCAAAGATACAACTTACATGTCCATCAATGGATGAATGAATAAAAAAATTGCAGTGTACACACAAACACACACACACACACACACACACACACAGGAATATTACTCACCCTTAAAAAAAAAGAGGTAATAACTGCCATTTTCTATGACATGAATGTTCCTGGAGGATATTATGCTAGGTAAAATAAGCCAGACACAGAATGACTGTGTGATTTCACTTATATGTGGAACTTTTTAAAAAAAAAAATCCAAGTCATAGAAACAGTAGAACAGTGGTTACCAGGAGTGAGGAGGGAAGGAAAAGGGGAGAAAAAGGTCAAAGGGTATGAATTTTCAGTTATATAGGATGACTAAGTCTACAGATCTAATGTATAGCATAATGACTATACTTCATTATATTGTAATGTATACTAAAAATTTGCTAAAAGAGTAGAATTAGGTGCTCTTACCACACACACAAAAAAGGTGATGGATAGGATAATTTGCATGACTGCAGTAATCATTTTACTACATACACATAAATTAGCACTACACACACACACACACACATATTACATTTTAGATCTTAAATACATACAATAACATTTTTTAAAGACCCAAAAACGTAGTGCCAAGACAGAAACATATTTCTTTCTCACATCATAATCTTAACAGAGAGTCCAGGGGAAATATGTTGGTTGTAAAGTGTCAGGAACCACTCAGTTTCCTATCTTAATGCTCTTCCTCAATATTTGGTTTCTACCTCATGGGCAACTATGATTCCTCTAGCTTTTCTTATCCACATTCCAGAAACCTGGGAAGCAGGTGAAGTAAAATATACCCCTTCCCTCTGAGGGCATGACTCACAGGTTTCCTACATCACTAGTTCTACTTACATTTCATTGGCCAGAACTTAACCACACGGACACACCTAACAAAAACAGCAAGGACATACAGTCTTAGCCAATCAGATAATGTGCTCAGCTAAGACTCAAGGTTATATTACTAAACCAGTTCATGCCTAAAGATGATTGTAGGTAAACAATATATAGGCCACTTGTCACTTTTCTGATTGACTCCCAACTTACTATTAATGTGCACATATATTTAGTATATCTGGACATAATGAACTAAGGCCATGATTTTTACTTCTTTTCTTGATTTTTGTTTGTTTGTTTGTTTTTTGAGACAGGGTTGTACTCTTTTGCTCAGGCTGAAGTGCAGTGGCTCACTGAAGTGCATAGCTCACTGAAGCCTTGACCTTGAATTCATGGGCTCAAGTGATCTCCTATCTCAGCCTTCCAAGTAGCCTCTAGTCTTCCAAAGACTAAGCAGTAAGTCCTACTCACAGCCGTGTACCACTGTCTCATTTTTTTTTTTTTTTTTTGAGAAAGGGTCTCACACTGTTACTCAGGTTGGAGTGCAGCAGCATGATCACGGCTCACTGCCCTGCTGATTTTTTTAAAAGTTTTTCATAGGGATGGGGTCTCACCATGTTACCCAGGCTGGTCTTGAACTGCTGGCCTCAAGTGTTCCTCCCACCTCAGCCTCCTAAAATGCTGAGATTATAGGCTGGAGCCACCTAGACCTCTCCTTGATCTTTTCTAAATGATGATCCATTAGAGTATGTTGCATAATATTTATCTGTTTTATAATTGCAAGTTTTTATTTTATTGTATCACTTCAATAAATTTATTGTACCGCTTTGATGAATCCTTGATGGATTTATCAAAGGAAACGAAGACCTCAGAAAAAAAAAAAAAGCAATTGAGACATATTTTGTTTTCATAGTTGGTTTGAAGGAGTGTCGTTCCAATCCTTCAGGATCCTTGTAATGACAACTCCTTGGTGTACCCAAAAAATGCCACTAATTAACACAAAATAAATGCTGTGGTTTTGGACTAGTGTTCTCTGTATTAATGAGAACTCGCGGTTTTTTCTCTATAGAGAGACATAATTGTTTACATGAGTATATTCTTTCTTTTGCCTGACTGCTCAAGCTAGGACTTCCAATACTATGTTTAACAGAATTGGTGAGAGAGGGCATCCTTGCCTTGTGTCAATTTTCATGGGAATGCTCCCAACTTTGCCCATTCAGTACAACGTTGGCTGTGTGTTTGTTGTAGATGGCTCTTACTATTTTGAGGTATGTTCCTTCAATATGGTGGCTTAACTTTTTGATGTGCTGCTGGATTCGGTTTGCAAGTATTTGTTGAGGATTTTTGCCTCGACGTTCATAAAAAATACTGGTCTGAAGTTTCCCTTATTTGTTGTGTCTCTGCCAGGTTTTGATACCAAGATGATGCTGTCCTCATAGAAAGTTGAGGAAGAGTCCCTCCTTCTCAGTTTTTTGGAATAGTTTTTGTAGGAATGGTACCAACTCTTCTTTCTATAATACATCTGGTAGAATTCAGCTGTGAATCTATGAGGTCCTGGGCTTTTTTGCCTTTTTTTTTTTTTGCTGGGTAGGCTATTTATTACTCAATTTCAGAGTTCATTATTGGTCTATTCAGGAAAGTAATTTATTCCTGGCTCAGTCTTGGGAGTGTGCATGTGTCCAAGAATTTATCCATCTCTTCTAGGTTTTCTAGTTTGCATACATAAGGTGTTTATAGTAGTTTCCAATGGCTACTTTTATTTCAGTGGGGTCAGTGGTGACATTCTCTTCATCATTTCTAATTGTGTTTATTCGGACCCTCTCTCTTTTCTTCTTCATTAATCTAGCTAATCTATTTTATTCCTTTAAAAAAAACAACTCCTGGATTCATTGATCTTTTGAATGGTTTTTTCATGTTTCAATTTCCTTCAATTCAGCTCTAATTTTTGTTATTTCTTGTGTGAACCCAGGAAATTTGAGACAGGTCTCAGTTAATTTAGCAAGTTTATTTTGCCAGGGTTGAGGATGCACCCATGACATAGCCTCAGGAAGACCTGATGACATGTGCCCAAGGTGGTCAGGGCACAACTTGGTTTTATACATTTTAGGGAGACATGAGACATCAATCAATACATGTAAGAAATACACTGCTTCAGTCTGGAAAGGCGGGGCAACTGTAAGTAAAGGCATGAAGACTCAAAGCAGGGAGGGAGCTTCCAGGTCACAAATAGGTGATACACAAATGGTTGCATCCTTTTGAATTTCTGATTAGTCTTTCCAAAGGATGCAAATCAGATATGCATCTATCTCAGTGAGCAGAGGGGTGACTTTGAATAGAATGGGAGGCAGTTGGGCATGGTGGCTTACTCTGTAATCCCAGCACTTTGGGAAGCCAAGGTGGGAGGATCACCTGAGGTCAGGAGTTTGAGACCAGCCTGGCCAACATGGTGGTACTCCATCTCTACTAAAAAAAATACCAAAATTAGCCAGGCGTGGTGGTGTGCACCTGTAATCCCAGCTACTAGGGAGGCTAAGGATCGCACCACTGCACTCCAGCCTGGGCGATAGATCCATCTCAAATAATAATAATAATAATAATAATAATAATATAATGGGAGGCAGCTTTGCACTAAGCAGCTTCCAGCTTGAGTTTCCTTAGTGATTTTGGGGGCCCAAGATATTTTCCTTTCACATTTGTCTTCTGCAAGCTTTGAGGTTTTTTTCTTGCTTCTCTAATTCTTTCAGTTGTGATGTTATACTGTTAATATGAGGTCTTTCTAACTTTTTTATGTGGGCCTGTAGTGCCATGAATTTCCCTCTTAACACTGACTTTGGTGTCCCAGAGATTCTGGCATGTTGTATATTTCTTGATTTCTGCCTTAATTTCATTATTTACCCAAAAGTCATACAGGAGCATGCTGTTTTAATTTCCATGTAACTGCATGGTTTTGAGAGATTTTCATAGTCTTGATTTCTGTTTTTATTGTACTGTGATCTGAGAGTGTGTTTGGTGTGGTTTTGGTTCTTTTACATTTGTTGAGGATTGTTTTAGGTCCAATTATGCGGTCGATTTTAAAGTATGTGCTATTTGGTCATGAGAAGAATGTGTATCTGTTGTTTTTTGGTGTAAAGTTCTGTAAAGGTCTATCAGAGCCATCTGGTCCAATGTTGAATTCAGGTCCTGAATATCTTTGTTAATTTTCTGCCTTGATGATCTGTACTAATATGGTCAGTGGGGTGCTGAAGTCTTCTACTGTTATTTGTGGGAATCTATGTCTCTTTGTAGGTCTCTAACAACTTGCTTTATGAATCTGGGTGCTCCTGCATTGTGTGCATACATATTTAGCATAGTTAGGTCTTCTGGTTAAAGTGAACCCTTTACCATTATATAATGCCTTTCTTTGTCTTTTTTATTTTTGTTGGTTTGAAATCTGCTTTGTCCAAAGTTAGGATTGCAACCCCTGATTTTTTCTGTTTTCTGATTGGTGGGTAGATTTTCCTCCATCCCTTTATCTTGAGCCTATGAGTGTTATGATGTGTGAGATGAGTCTCCTGAAGACAGCATACTACTGGCTGACCCAAATTTTTTAACAACTACGTATTTCTAAAGTTTCTTATTACACAAAGAATGTGTGTTCTCACAGTGATATTTATTAAATTTCTTCATGAATCTTCTGATTTGTAAGACAAAATGAGTCCATCATACATGAATTTAAGCCACAAACCATTATCAATATATATCTGCACTATTCCATATTACTTGTGATAAATTTTGCAATGGGAAAGGGACTTAATTTCTCACGTTTAATAAATATGCTTCAGCTAGGTAACAATTTGAAGGCTATAATTTTATATGTTAAGATTATTTTTTTCTTATATTGATAGGCAATGAGAAATAATATCTCCACATTAAACATTTAATGAAAACAATCAAAACCAATTTCATATCTAAGACTGAATCATAGGTAAAGCTGGTACCAATACTGAGTATAATTATTTTGGCATCATATGTAGATCAGATGTTTTAATTCTGGAAGGAAATGTTTAACGATGAGAAGGACATTATCATTTGCCTTCAATTGCTTTGACAATCCCAGTCATTTATTTACCTCATTACCTAAATACTTTGTAGATTTGGTATTTTGGTAGAAGTTATGGTTATCCAGTTTAGATTACATAAATAACAACCTCACTAATTTGGCCTTTTCAGAATTCCCTTTCTGTATTTGTTTGTTTGTTTGTTTTTGCACTAGTATTTTCTCAAAAATTCTTATTTATCAACTCAGTATTAAATATTTAATTGGCTGGGCATGGTGACTCAGGTTGTAATTTCAGCACTTTGGGAGTCCAAGGCAGTGCATCGCCTGAGCTCAGGAGTTGGAGACCAGCCTGGGCAACATGGTAAAACCTCATCTCTACCAAAAATACAAAAAATTAGCCAGGCATGGTGGCACATGCCTGTTGTCCCAGCTACTCGGGAGGATGAGGTGGGAGGACTGCTTGAGCCTGGGATGCCAATGTTACAGTGAGCCAAGACTGCACTTGCAGTGAGCCAAGACTGTGCTACTGCACTCCAGCCTGGGCAACAGAGTGAGATCTTCTATTAATCAGAATAAACCTTTTGGGAAAATTAAAAAAAAAAAAAACCTGAACATTAATTTTAAATTCTTGTCAAGGTCTCAAAACTTAAACAAACTGCTTTCAAAATGAAGTTTTGAACATTATCTTTTCTCTTCCCCTTATAAATCTTCCTGGAAACACGATGTTAGAACTAGTCTGGAGAATCCTTTGTAAGAACCCAAAGTACAGAATGACAATTTCGGTGTTATGCAGTAAAAATCAGAAGAGCTGAATTTGAATCTTCATTTTTTGTAACGAATGGATAAATTATGTAATATCCTGTCTTCAATTATTTCTAAGTATTGCTGTTCTCATTTTAGAAATGAGAAATTTAAACCTCCAAGAACTTCAATAATTAGCCTAAGGTCAGACATCTAATAAAAGCGTCATAATTTGCAACTATATCTAACTGTGTGTGTGTGGGGGGGGGTGTTTGTTTGTTTTAGAAACAGTGTCTCACTTTGTCACACAGGCTGGAATGCAGTGGCACCATCATAGCTCCCTGCAGCCTCCAGCTCCTAGGTTCAAGCAATCTTCCAGCCTCAACATTCCACAGTGCTGAGATTACATGCATGAGCCACCATGGCCAGACTGCATTTCTTTTTTAAGAAAAGTTTCTTTTCTGTAATGATGTCCCTAATTATTCTGATTAATAGAATGGTCCAATTTGTATTATCTGTTTTTGAAGCAACAGAAAATATTCTACTCACTGAGTTTTATTACAAAAATTAGCTCGTATGTGATCAGTAAATCGTGGAGTACTGTTAGTATAACGCAGAAATAAGATTAGTTCATCCATGATTGTTTCTCCAACACATTAATGTTTTATGCTACCAAGTACCAGCAGATGAACCCAACAAGCCAGGGAGGAATACTGTGATATTCACATTGCTCATTCATCCGTTTTTATTTTCTTTGGCTCCTTTTATTGGTCTGTTTTGGAAGTGTTTTTTGAGCAGTTTTTCCTAATCTTTTTGAATTTTGTCCTTGTCTCCTTGGCTTAGCAGCCTCAACCCTTCTTCACATCTCCTTCTGTCAAATTACTTTCAACTTTATTTTGTGATGAAGTTATAAATTTATTGAGTATTGGCTTCAAACAATCTATTTGCCTTTCTTTTTGTTATTATTATGTTAGCATTTTATTGAGGACTGTAATATTTTTGTTAATGCCCTGATTTTCAATTGTCTGCCCCATCTTTTTTCTTTATAAACTAGTTTGTAATTTTTCAGAAAACATGTATTGTAAGAAGGAAATGCCAATACATATAAATCACAGAGACAAAAATACATCAAACACAACTTTCGTGTATTTGCTAATTTAGGATATATTGCCACTAATATGAGTGTTTATATTATTTTCATATTATTGCATCCAAGTCTTGTTTTGACTTGTGGCCGTTTCCCATTCCTTCCACAACATTTATTGAAAACTGTAATATATAAGGCACTACTGGATGTAAATGTGAATTTAACACTCATTATACTTACTAGAAAATTACATTTTAGCAGGGAAAATAAAACATGCATATAATCACACACCTAATAAATGCTATGTATAAAGCTGTGTAGTAGGTAATAGAAATATAAAAAATTTTGAAACGTGCCTCTTCTTCTCAAGGAGAAATAGCATATACATATATATGTAATAGTGCAGTTGGATAAGTAAACACATGAACAAGTTCCAAATGAAATATATACCCTTCTACAGCTTAGTATATTTATATTTTGTATGATTTTGTAGATTTGTATTTGCACAGTGCCTGTTTTTTGTTTATGAAATTAATAAACATACCCCATTCTATTCAAGAAACACCTTCTGGGCCGGGCGCGGTGGCTCAAGCCTGTAATCCCAGCACTTTGGGAGGCCGAGACGGGCGGATCACGAGGTTAGGAGATCGAGACCATCCTGGCTAACACGGTGAAACCCTGTCTCTACTAAAAAATACAAAAAACTAGCCGGGCGAGGTGGTGGGCGCCTGTAGTCCCAGCTACTCGGGAGGCTGAGGCAGGAGAATGGCGTAAACCCGGGAGGCAGAGCTTGCAGTGAGCTGAGATCCGGCCACTGTACTCCAGCCTGGGTGACAGAGCGAGACTCCGTCTAAAAAAAAAAAAAAAAAAAAAAAACAAGAAACACCTTCTGACCAGCGATTATAAGCAGGATATTATACCTCCATGTTTGATATCAGATGCTAGGACAGACATAAATATGAACAAGATACAACCTTTCTCTTCAACACTTTAAAAATCTAGATTAAAAGCATCAAAACTAGGCTTGATTATTCAGAAAACAGGTGTTTTTTTTTGTTTGTTTTCATTTATCTAAACATTTAATTCTTTCAGTTATCTCAACATTTAATTCACCCAGTGGATGTAGAAACTGTAATACATAAGAAGGCAAAGAATTTTTAGTAAAGGTTAGTTTTGAGCAACATTCTATGATCGCTGGCCTAGTCACAGAGAAACAGTACACAAGGTTACCTAAATGAGGCTTTTCCTAAATTGAGTTTCCAGGTCAAGAGTTTATTTTTCATGTTGGAATAAATGTACTGAATCAACTATTGAAAATTTCACCATGCAGACATTTTACTGTCTATAAGCCAATGATGATATAGATTTTCAAAAGAGAAGGGTGAAAAGTAAAGACTTGGGAAGAAAAGAAGGCTAATTAATAATATTAAACTGCGCTTGTCCCAATGGCCTTGAAGGCAGGCAAATACACTGCCAAAGCCACTTGACTTTAGGTAGAAGTTACAGGGATCAGGTTAAAAACGACTCATCCGGATTCTTCTGTATAAAATGCATTTATAAAAGCACTCAAGAACAAAATGTAGAAAACGATGGAGACCATAAAAATGTATTTTAATTGATACATCATAGTTGTATAAACTTTTGAGTACATGTAATATTTTCATACATATATACAATGTGTAATGATTAAATCAGGGTAATTAAGATATCCACCACCTCAAACATTCATCTGATCTTTGTGTGGGGAACTTTATAATTCTTTCCTTACAGTAAGTTATTTAAATACAATAAGTTATTGTTAACTCTAATTTCCCTATTGTACTATCAAATACAAGAACTTATTCATTCTATCTAGCTTATTTTCATACTCATTAAGCAACTCCTATCCTCACAAGTATAATTAATTTAGTCCTTTGTGTATACTGTGATGAATATAAGCTCAGAAATGTAATTTGTTCTAAAAGAATTTGATATAAATCTTAAAATTTGACCTAAGAAACGCAATCCATTTCTTTAAAAGATCCCTGATTAAACAAAAGAAATGTCAGAATATATGCTAAAACAAAAACAAAGGGAAAGATGAAAGCAACTAAACATGAATGTTTTTCCTCAAACAGAAGTAAGCAGAATCTCCGAATCTATTTTCAGCCTTTCAGATAATAAATTGGTGAAACCAAAAGTTCAACATGCAAAAATGCCTTTTCACAGATTTAAGGAACACTTGATTAAAGCAAAGAGAAAACCCTTATGTGTACATGAAGGAGTCCACCTACTGGACAGACTGTTAATTGGTGTGAAAAAAATTCACAAACATATTTTAAACTCGACACAGGAAGCTTCTCAGCAACATGAAATACAAAGGCCTTTTAAAAACAATTGTATTAGAATTCTAATCATTATGTATGCCTCACATAAAGAAAGGCTTAATAAAAATCAAATAGGAAGAAAGGAAAAAAGAAAGAAGAGAGGGAATGAATCCCATTTCTTCTTCCTAATCTTCCCATTTCTTTTCTGAGAAGCACTTTAAGGAATACATTTTCATGTTACATTTTCCATTGAAAGATACTAGTTTCCTACCCTTAAGGGTATGGGTAAAAAAGCAAACACATTCCTTTAAGAGGTAGAACTTTATTTTGTCTTAGCTAGTTTGACAATCCTGAGAAAACAGAAAAAAACAAAAAAAATTACCTCATGACCTTCATCTGAATGCATCCTACTACCCAGGGCTCAGATCCTGGAGGATTCACCTAAGATCATGTACATAAAACTACTTTAAAAAGTAAATATCCTATACAGAGACAAGATAATCAAGTCATATTTGGCAATGCATCCCAACTAGGCAAGCAGTCTTCACTACCTGATTATTCCCCAAATTCCCTCATTTCTGCTCTGCACTCTGCAAGTAGCCTCGAAAATGAAAAAAAAGGTTAGGAGTTGGCCGTGGATTCCGTTGTCATCTCCTGGACATGGTTCACTCCTATTTGGAGCCATTAATCAAGCCAAAACCAGTAGGCTGCCAACCCCTACTGACGGTATAGATACCCAAATGAAAGACCTGCTTGCTGTGCTGACACCACTCTTAAGGACTCAAACATCTGGGAAGCAACATTTCACAGTGTTGATCACAACTTTACTGATAAGCAATAACTCACATGGTGTGTACTGTGCATTAGGAGCTCAACAGGAGAAGCAAAGCAGTGTCCCTTTGAAGGTGCCACAAGCACTCAGTGCTCTCCTTTGAGAGAAAGCGTTTTGCATCTCACAGTGGTGCCTTCAGGTAATAGACGGTGCCTTCAACCAAGACTTCAGTCCTTTACGATTACGGGAAATAAGCCACATTTAAATCTTGGCCCATCCAGTTTCCTGTTTCTAGCTTGTTCATGCCCATTTAAGAATTTAATCTCTTTAAATACTAGATTTGCTTTATAATCACAAAAGTAATACATGCAAGTTAAATAACGGTGCTGGACAGGGGCAGATTATGTTTCTTCTTAGACATTTTATATTGTGTTGATATTACTTCCCTACTGTGTTTTTATAATAATTACTACAATCCCAATTCCGTATCTTCCTCTAATCCCCCATTCTATACACCACCAACACCACAAAACACACACCAACAGATATCTTTAAGTGAGCAGCTACCTATCTGTGCCTTCTAGTGTTCCTGCAATGATTATGTATTAGTTGTACATTTTAAAGTAACTAAGAGTGTAACTGGATTGTTCGTAACACAAAAGATAAATGCTTGAGGGGATGGATACCCCATTTTCCATGATGTGAGTATTATGCATTGCATGCCTATATCAAAACATCTCATGTACCCCATAAATATATACACCTATTATGTACCCACAAATTTAAATTTTAAAAATAATAATGATAAATAAATAAAATCTAAGGAGAAAAATCCATTTGATAGAACTAGTTAAACCACCTCTATAGATAGTTCTCATATTTCCTCCTCCCATTATACTTATTATCTACATTTTCTCTGGCTAGGACTTCTAACAACTGGCCTGGATTTCAAACTGTAGTACTACAATAAACCTGTCACCTACTCCCTGGATGTGGGTACTGTCACAAAGTAGTCTTAACATTCAACTCTTCTCCATGTCGACCAGGCCTAACACCACAATACTACATTCTTCTTCAAGTCAGGGATGCTCTCACACATTTTAACTCAGGTTTTCATTGATTAATTCTGCTTTCAGATGATTCTCCAGCTTGTCTAAGCAGAAATAATTGACAAACAGGGAAGCAAGACAGGCAAGGCTGCCATGAGCACTGTATGTCAAACATTAGCCACAGAGAGAGGTGAGATAGGTATGAAAAAGAGGACAAGTGCACATTGAATCAATGGGTAACAGCAATGTGGATAGAACAAAGTCTATAATTTTCAAACAAAAGTAATGCCTCTTGAGAAGCAGCTCATAATGAGGGCAAAAAGTCAAATTCTCTCAGCTTTTTAATTAAGTTTACTTAGTACAGGAAAAAAGGTGCTCACTAAATATTGTTGGTTCACTACAATGACACACACACACACATATACACACACACTCTAAAACTGATATGAAATTCAACTAAATGTTAATAATAGTTGTTTCTAAGGAGTTGAATTTTTGAGTACTTTTCTGCATTTTGGTAGAGTTTCTTTTTCTAATGTTTCCTAGTGAATCTAGTCTGGGTTACTTTTATTATGAGAGCAAAAACAAATGACTTATCCAAAAAAAGAAATACATGCCAGCATCCTGAATGGTAAGAAACTCATCTGAGCATTGACACCTCTAACCTACGTGGCCAGCTGACCTCAGCTCCAGAAATAATGGATCTAATAATAATGAAGAAAGCAGACAGCAGCCTTAAGCTCCCACTGAGCAGAATCTGGAATGAGCCCTAAAGTTTTATGTTACTCTAGTGTGTTTGAGGAGAAAAGTAAGTCTACGCCTTCCTTAGTACATGCTATGTTTGCATAATCACAAGGATTTGGCTTCTGTTCTAGTAGAGATTAGTGGCTAAAAGCTAGGATCTGGCAACTAGCTGGGAACTATAACAGATTTGACTATGGCCATATTCTTTTTGCCTACTCCAACAGAAAAGGCATTGTTGTAAAGCAAATGGAGCCCCTAGAACACAATCGATGCTTTATTAGTTCAGTACCTAAATATTTACTGAGGGACTACTCAGTTCCTATGCCAAAACATTTTATACTCTGAGTATTCAAAAAAAGATAAATGAAACATTTATACAATGTCTCTTCCCTCATAGATCTTACATTTTATCAGGATGTAGGCAGAAAAAATAAAGAAAAATTGAGAAAGGATGCTACTTTCACCAAGATATTCAGTGAAGTCTTATCTGACAAGCTGACACTTAAAAAGAGAATTAAAGAAGTGAAAGGACAAATCATATGAACATCTGGATAAAGAGCATTCTGGACAGAGGGACTAGAAAGTGCAAAAACTCTGAATGAATGCTCTTAAAGTTCTGAGTAACAATGCTTGCAGAACAGTGAGGAAAGATACAGTCATTTGGGGACAGCTAATGGAGTGCTTTGGGAGATAGTAAGGATTTTGAATTTTATTCAGTATAATAAGTCACTACAGAATTTTGCACAGAGGATAACAGTATAGTTACATTTTAAATGGATCTTTCTGGTCATGTGTAAAACATAACTAAATGGAGGCAAGACGAAATACAAGGGGTTGAAGGATAAAGTAAGAGTCTAGGCTAGAGATAGTGCTGTCTTGATGAAAGGGGTGATAGTGGAAATAGAGAGGAGTGTTTACACTCAGAATAAACTTCAAAAGTTGTAGAACCAACAGTTTTGTTAATGTGGGATGTGAACTAAAGAGTGACAACAGGTATTATCCCAACATCTTCCACCTAAGTAACTAGACGTTACTGTTTACTCGAAGGAGAACAGTATGGTAGGTAGAAACAGATTTGGCAGACAAAATCAAGAAATCAAGTTTGGATATATTGTATTTAAGTAGACATTTGAATATGAGTCTGAAGTTCAAGGGAAAGATTCAAGGCATAAATAGAACCTGGGGAATCTTCCATATACAGATGGTAATTAAATAATATAGGAAGTGAACATATTTAAACAAGAGAAAGGTTCCAGGGACAGAGCACTGGGACTTCAACATTTAGAGGTCATAATAAAGAACATCTAGCAGAAATATTGACAGGGAGCAGCAATGAGGCAAGGGGGGGAAAGTAAGAGAACGATATCCCAAAAGTCAACTGAAAAAACTAAGAGAATTAACTTTGAATAACACTTCTTAAAGTTTCCATGTCTTGTTTCTGATCTCAGAGCCCTGGCGAAAACACACTACCTTAGATAAAAATGGAGTTTCCACATCCCTTTGAAATATTTGTAGTAGACCAGTGAATTCAGTGTCATCCCATTATTGGTAAGTTTGTTTAGACCTTCACCCACTCTAGCTTCTTGCCCTTCCCTTCAACCTGCATCACTAGGCAATAACAGAAGATTCAGGAAAAGCAGAAGAGACCAGAGATGTTTCAGGGCAATACATCCTGCAAGTCAAGCTTGGTTGTGAGCACTGTAAAACAAAATTAAATTGCAGGCACACTATTCTGATACAATGAAGAGAAAATGAGTCTCAGATCTAAGTAGGTTTATTTTGGTCCAGCTCTGTGCAACACATATCTTATGTAGTCATTTGTTTCTGTACTTTTTTACCC
Source organism: Rhinopithecus roxellana (assembly GCF_007565055.1). Lineage (NCBI taxonomy): Eukaryota > Metazoa > Chordata > Mammalia > Primates > Cercopithecidae > Rhinopithecus > Rhinopithecus roxellana. Next base: position 121,225,132 of record NC_044550.1, on the reverse strand, counting down.
TATTCTGGTAAATTTATGTTTAGCCAGTGTTGAGCATCCTTCAGGAGAGGCCATCCTAAGGACTCTACTGGAGTACAACCCACAGGTTCCACAGAACGAACTGATAAACATACCAATGTCAAAGAAAAGATGATCACCTTTTTGCCCAGAGGAGTCAAGGATTCCCTCTTGCTAACCACAATAACCTGTGAGTCTTCTTGACTTTGATATTAACTACTATACACTACTGGTACCACTGTTATAGATTATGGTATAGACTAAAAAGAAAAGAAAAACAATATTACACTAATTGTTTATTCAACTTTATTGATGTTTTTAATAAGGTTAGTGGGGTAAGTCCATCAGACACATCACGAGTTATTATATGTAGACAGTACAGACGTGTTTTGAATCATTGTCATGTATCTTCTATTATCCATGATGAAATTCATGACACATTTTACATGAGGTGTGTACTGGTTTGGCCATGATACAGAAACTGAAACATGCAGTGACATGTATTATTTGCATATGAGTTACTGTGATGACTTTCCCATCAGCTTATATGGAAGATAAAGCCTGGGGTACTTGAAAAAGTGATTTATGCAGTTAACACTTGACTCTTTCACCCAAAAGCTTGGGCTTCATCCCTACATAAACTTCCATAATCAGAAAAAAATGATTCCTTATCAAGGGAGAAAATCGAAGTAGCCTCAATCTCTTCAGAAAATAAGGAGTGAAATAGGTCATTTTATGTCCAGACCACTAGCTATTTTGACTTTTGTTGTTGCGGAAATAATTATTTTCATGGACCGATATGGTTTCGCTGTGTCCCCACCCAAATCTCATCCTGAGTTGTAGTTTCCATAATCCCCACGGGTCGCAGGAGGGACCCAGTGGGAGATAACTGAATAATGAGGGGATTTCCCCCATGCTATTCTCATGATAGTAAGTTTTCAGAATATCTGATGGTTTTAAAAGGGGCTTCTCCCTTTGCGTGGCTTTCATTCTTCCCTCTCCTGCTGCCCTGTGAAGAGGTGCCTTCTGCCACGATTGTAAGTTTCCTGAGACCTCCCCAGCCATAAGTAACTGTGAGTCAATTAAACCTCTTTCCTTTATAAATTACCCAGTCTCAGGTATTTCTTCGTAGTAGCATGAGAACAGACTAACGCATTGACAAACAGAGTTAAGGAATGCCTAGTTAAACCATTAAACAGGTTTCTTGGGTGTAGGACTTCTTACAGCCTTAATTATGGTGAGTGCATTGTGAATGTCTGAGAGGAATATATAATATTATATGTCTTTCAAATTTACTTGGCTATAAAAATTTGTTCCTTTATAGCATTTTACACAAGTGGTCTGCATTATACCAGCCAGTTGAAATTCCCTCCACTGATAAGCTATACCTTTTGTACATACTTCATTGCTGAACTGTTCACATTGCGTTATAAAATATACATTTGCACTAGCCTGTGAGTTCTATGAGGAAAGAAATGCCTTCTTCATTTCTTTATTCTCTAGACCTGGCACAATGGCAGAAAGAAAACACTGAATAAATGTTTAACAAATACATTCAAGCCTGAATGAGTTCTGTGGCAATAGCTATGGCAGTTATAGCATCAGTGAAGGAATACAAGGAAATTTCAAAATGCTGGAGTTTTCCAGGGCTTATTCATGAACAAGAAGCAATCTAAGTGAGAATCCACGGATAAAGTCAAAGATGTAGCATTTCCAGAAACATGCAGCAAAGTAGAAGTAACTTTTCCAGTTTAACAAAAACTACCAATCTTTCTTCTTTAAAAGAGTCAAAATATCTTTCTCTTCTCTCTATAGAAAATGATATAAAATGTTGTCACATAAAAGAATCAGAGAGCATACAGTTTAAAAAAATGCAAGAAAAAGAATTGTCTTATATACCAACAACAGCCTCGCCAAGAGCCAAATCAGGAAGTCAATCCCATTCGGAACTGGCACAGAAAAAAATAAAATACCTAGGAATACAGCTAACCAGGAAGTTGAATGATCTCTACAATAAGAATTATAAAAACACTGCTCAAAGAAATTAGTGAAGACAAACAAATGGAAAAACATCTCATACTCATGAATGTGAAGAACCCCTATCATTACAATGACCATACTGCCCAAAGAAATTTAGAGTCAATGCTATTCCCATCAAACTACCAACGATGTTCTTCACAGAACTAGAAAAAACTATTTAAAAATTTATATGGAACCAAAAGAGGGCTTGAATAGCCAAAGTAATCCTATGCAAAAGGAACAACGCTGAAGATATGCATGTTAACTGACTTCAATACCTATACCACAGGGCTACAGTAATCAAAACAGCAGGTACCGGAACAGAATAGACAGTCCAGAAATAAGGCTGTACACCTACAACCATTTGATCTTTGACAAACCTGAAAAAAACAAACAATGAGGAAAAGACCCTCTATTCAATAAATGGTGCTGGAATAACAGGTTAGCTATATGCAGAAAATTGAAGCTGGACCCCTTCCTCGTATCATATACGAAAATCAACTCAAGATAAATTAAAGATTAAATGTAAAACCCGAAACTCTAAAAGCTCTGGAAGACAACCTAGGCAATACCATCCTTGACATAGGAACAGGCAAAGATTTCATGAAAAAGATACCAAAAGCTATTGCAACTAAAGCACAAATTGACAAGTGGGATCTAATTAAACTGAAGAGCTTCTGCCCAGCAAAAGAAACCATCAACAAAGTAAACAGACAACCTACAGAATAGGAGAAAATATTTGCAAACTATGCATCTGGCAAAGGTCTAATATCCAGCTTCTATAAGGAACTTAAACAAATGTACAAGCAAAAACAACCCCATTAAAAAGTGGGTAAAAGATATGATCACTTTTCAAAAGAAGACGTACATGCATCCAAGAAGCATGTGAAAGAAAGGTCCAAACCAGTGATCATTAGAGAAATGCAAATCAAAACTACAATGAGACAGCATCTCACACCAGTCAGAATGGCTATTTTTTTTTTTTTTTTTTTTTTTTTTGAGACGGAGTCTCGCTCTGTCACCCAGGCTGGAGTGCAGTGGCGCAATCTCAGCTCACTGCAAGCTCCGAGAATGGCTATTTTTTTAAAGTTGAAAAATAACAGATGCTTTTGAGGTTAGCAAGCAATTGTTGGAGTTGTGCCAAGCAACTGTTGGTGGTAGAGTAAATTAATCCAACCACTGTGGAAAGCAGCACTGCGATTCCTCAAAGAGCTAAAAACAGAACTAGCATTTGACCCAGCACTTCCATTATTGGGTATATACCCAAAGGTTTATAAATCGTTCTATTATAAAGACACATGTACACCAATGTTCACTGCCACACTATTCGCGATAGCAAAAACATATAATTAACCTAAATGCCCGTCGATAACAGATTGATTAAAGAAAATGTGGTATACATACACCACAGAATACTATGGAGCCACAAAAAAGAATGAGATCACGTCTTTTGTGGGAACGTGTTTGGTGCTGGAGGCTATTATCCTTAGCAAGCTAAAGCAGGAACAGAAAACCAAATACTGCATGTTCTCACTCATAAGTGGGAGTTAAATGATGAGAATTCATGGGCACAAAGAGGGGAACAACAGACACTGGGACCTGCTCGAGGGTGGAGGGTGGAAGAAGGAAGAAGAACAGAAAAATAACTATTGGGTGCTAGGCTCAGGACCCGAGTGACAAAATAATCTGTACAACAAACCCCCATGACACTAGTTGAGCTATATAATAAACCTGCACATATACCCTTAAACCCAAAATAAAAATTTTTTAAGTATTAGGAAGTTAGAAACTATTTGTTTTTCTGGAGTTTATTTGATTTGTCATTTTCATGTATAATTACATGTAATCACTTTCTTAATTTATATACATTGCTTTGTATTTTTTAAAGACCCCCCTCAAAACTGTATAATCTTCAATTTGCACCAAACCCCCGATCTCCCCCTAAGGGAGAAATTCAGTAAAATTACTTAGCTAGAAAAATAATTAAAATAATTACAATTAGACTTGAAGCCAGGACTGGTTGGTCTCAAAGAGTTCTTTCTATTGCACTTTCACCACCTTTATTATCAGTTAAACCTCAGCGTGAATAAGTGTCCTCTCTTCTTGAGAATAAATAAATGTGGAGGGGAGAGAAAAATCAAGGAAACTTCTGGAGAAGTTATTATTAAACACACAAAACACAGGCTATAAGTATCTGAACACAAACTATTCCTACTTCACATTTTGCTTAGACTTGGGTCACTGGCCTCTTGTTATATAGCTGACTAAAAAGAATTATTTACTGTGTATACCTGAGTATAAACTCGTATTTTATTCTTACCTTTGCATATCTATAAATTTGACTATGGTTTCACAATTGGCATGCCCATAAGACTGTCTAATGGAGAAAAAGAAAATCCTGCAATACACCTTTTGTTTATGGAAATCTCCATCTCAGAGGTACCAACCTACTTTTATTTCTAGATGCTTTTTATTACTGTAGCAGTTATGCTATTGGTAGATGTATCCAGTGGCAATTTTAGGATTTACATACCCGATAAATGCAATAAATAATTAAAGCCAGCATTAAGTATGCTAAGAAGTCTACATGTCTCCTAAAACAATTACACCAGCATTGTAAAACTGTTAAAACAGAAATATAAGCAAGCCAATCACACTTAAGATTTGATCATTTTTCTAAAAGACTCACAGTTGCCAGCCATTAAAGCTAGTGGAAAAACTTTCCTCTGGGGACTATTTTCCTCGTTCATTTTGTACCATGCTAGAATTAACAAAAAAGAAAAAAAAAAAAAAAGGCCTAGAAGAACAAGAATCCTTAATAGAAGTAAACCACAACACACCTCATACAGTTTTGGACAATGAATATTGTATTTTTTGCCAATAGCCAGCAACAGGTACCCTCTGCTTTTGCTAATGCAGTTCAGCTGATATGACAGACAAAACTGAAAGAGAAGGAGAATGTGCTTTATCATCTGTAGCCGAATTTCAATTTTCTCTTTCAAGTACAGTTGAATGCATTTTCTTTGCAACCCAAAGACAGAAGATCTTGATTACTGTTGCAAGAATAATCTCAGCTTTTGTGTGAAGAAGATAGGGAAAATAAATAGTCTCTCTGGATGACGTGTCAGCTTGTGAACTTACAAAACAAGATATATTCTTGGAGATAGGGAAATTAAATTAAGGTGAAATAGTATACCCATTAAAATGACAACTGAAGGCTTGTTTGGTAGGCTATGGCTGGCTTCCCAAATGTCCGTGTCAGCCTCACCCCAGGGGCACACACAACAGAACCAGGAACAAACAGGGTCAAGACAGATGCAACTGTCTGGGAATACAGGTCACTCAGGCCACAGGCCCTGTCATGAACTGCCAGCTCTTCTGTAAAATAAAGGTTTCAACTCCTTTCCCCCCGCAAGCACCCATGTTTAAGGTCTTAAGAAAGAAAAGGAATTGATGTCTCCCTAGATTTCTTCTCATCTTTATCCACATCAAAAAAAGCAATCTAACACCAGTTCAGCTGGATTTTTTCTCTTTGTCTCAGGAGAATGCTAAGTGTGTCCCCTCCTGAGTATTAGGAAAAGTTGTGTTTCTCTCTGAGTCACCTTTTCGTTCCATTCAACAGACAACATTTTAATTGTGGCTAATAAAAAGAGTACTTCATTGTCCCCAATATGATCAGAAAACACAAAATTAGTAACTAGTCTGTTATTGTTCTTTCTCAAGTACTCTGTCTCATGCATCCCTCAGGATAATCCCAACGGCTGTCAACTCAGCACTGCTGTCCCATCCCCATCCATACTTTTATCCCTCCTTCCTCTCCGCTGCTCAAATTAAATAGCCCATTCCCAATTCATCTGACAAATCAGTCTGCAACAAGGGATGACAGTGGCTTGAAGTGTATATTTACATGGACACAAGAGATCAGGTCCTCCACTATACACCTCACCTCTACCCTGGGTAATATTTTAAACCAGAAAGTTAACATGAGAAGTTATCAGACCTCATTTTCTCTTACCTCACATTAAATCTGTTATTGTTAACCACATTAACTTGACACTTTAATTTCCTCAGCTTCCCTAACTATGCTGGCTATGTTCTCTGATCTCCACCTCTCTGTTTCTCCTTCTAACTCTCTATGGGCTGCCTCTAAACCTAATTTTTGGCCTTATAGCACAAAGGGCTCACTCATTCTCATGACTGCTGTCACCTTTAGGCTGGAGAAGTCTGAACCTATATCTCCTGCCTAGAATCCCAGTACTGTATGTTCAATGTTTAAAGGGATTTTTTTTCCTGGATATAGTCATTAGCCATATCTAAATATGCATAAAGATTTACTTGCCACCTTCCCTTCCAAATTTGTATTATTTTCTCCAAATCCTCAAGTTATCTCTGAATTACTTCTTTTATTCCATTCATAACTTAGGTCTAACAAGAACTTTGGACTCTTCTGAATTCTCTTCTCCAAAAGCCAAATTTATATTAGATGTTCTTATCATTTACTCTTAAATTATTCCAGTATTTCCCTAATTGGCCATCCTGATTCATATGTCTCTCCATCTCACCATTCATTATTGTTTTTGAGACAGGGTCTTGCTCTGTCACCCAATCTGGAGTTCAGTGGTGTGATCATGGCTCACTGCAACCTCAACCTCTTGGGCTCAAGCAATCCTTCCACCTCAACCTCCCAAGAAGCTGGGACTACAGACATGCACCACCATGCCTGGCTATTTTTTTTTTTTTTTTTAATTATTTGTAGAGGTGGGGTCTTGCTGTGTTGACCAGGCTGTTCTCAAACCCCTGAGCCCAAGATATCCACTGGCCTCACCCTCCCAAAATGCTGGGATTACAAGCGTGAGCCACTGTGCCCAGTCCCCTCAATTTATCATTGATAAATATTCATATAATATTGTTTCTTATTATTTCACTTCCCTGTTTAAAAACTGTGTTGGTGCTACATTGTCCATAGTATCTGATCTGAACTCTTTGGTCTAGCCCTATATCCTTTTGCATATATCTTTCTGTTTACTAAGCATAAAATTAGATTATCAAATTCATTGACAGAATTAACCAATGAACACAGTGTACTGTAAACCTACTATAGTGTAACCTCATGAAGGAAGGGACTGCTCATCACCTCTTATTTGTTCATTGCTGTATTTTACTATGTGGAGAAAAAAATTAACAAATTGTGTTCAATAAATGATCTTAGTTTTTATCAGTTCCCATAGCTGATATGCTATCTTCTTTATTTACCTCTTATACAAAATAAGGTCTACCTCATTATCCTTCTCCTCTAATAAAAATTGTCAGTTACTCCAACATACCTGTACTGATCTCTCTCCTTTTTCAACTACTATATCTTTAAAATATACTTTATTATACTGTATGCTAACAATTCCATCTGTATAGCAATTTTGTCTTTCAAGCTAGATTTCAGTACCCACTTATTTGAAAAACTGTCACAGTATTAGAAAATAAAAAGAACGTGAAACTTTGTAACTAGAATCTGAAAGATGAGTTAAGAAAGGCAAGAAATCATCTCCTAACTAGTGAGTTTAGCTAGTAACAAGTGCATAGATTCAGTCTCAATTGCTAGGTAGGCATAAAATCCATTTTGATAAAACCCTAAAGAGAATGGAAATCTAAATGCACTTCAAGAAGACAGGCTTAACAATCGGAGGGTGTGTGTGTGTATGTGTGTGTGTGATCTGTGCATTTATGTACGTGGGGGGTGCTTTTCTGCCAATGAGATAGAGATTGTGAGTCATGAGCTAAATAGTTGGCCTTTCATGAGAAAGTATAGATTCTTCTCTGTAGGTCTCCAGGCTCATGATAGACTCTATCCCACTTAAATTTCATCCACAAATTAATTTCATAAATAAAATAAATGAATATAAAAGTATTTTCTATTTGAATGATTTCTGCAACAATTACACAGGCATTTTTGACATCTTAAAATAATAAGTATAGTAATCATTATAATAGCTATCATTTGTAGAGTACGTGCTATGCTCCAGGTATAGTGTTAACAGTTTCATCAAGCACAAACGATAAAAAGTCATGTACTAGATATGTGGAAAAATAAAACAACCCTAGATTTCTCAGTGTTCCTATAAAAATCCCAAGCCTCCTTCAACATGGAAATATATTCACTATATAGTCAAAAAATCTTTCATTTCATTTCTCACAAAAACATTTTCACATACCATAATGATTAAATCTGTAGCAATTTGTTTCCCTAATGATGGAGCTAACTGTTCTGATCCAACATTAAACTCAGATCTCCCCAAATCAAAAGGTTACATACTGGGGTAGTTACCTAGTTACTGGGTGAAAGCACAAAGCAGAAAATTCCTAGGTATTTATATTCTAACGAAGAATGAGACCCAGGACTTGGAGACATCTCTAGGTCTGTGACACACAGGGCTATGTGGCTCCTGGGGAGATTTTTATTTACATACCAAAGTGCTGAAGTTAAGAATCAGGCCCATTATGTTTCCAAGGATACCCTTACAGAAAGAGAGTTGGAGAGCTGCCTCCTTGCCCTTAAAAAAGCAGAGAAAATCTGTTTTTTCTTGTTCTTACTTGGGTAGTTTGGCTTCTTGAGTAGAACAACTGACCTGGCTCTCACTGTCTCACCAGAAATGTAAGAACTGGCGGCAGGGGAGGAGGCCAGTCTTCTTTCTCATGAAGAAATCTGTTACTGATATGGGGCACCTCAAATTCAGAATAAAATTAATACAAACAAATATTGCTATGATTTGAGTGTTTGTGTTCCCCCAAAATTCATTTGTTGAATTCTAACCCCCACAGTGATGACATTAAGAAGTGGGGGCCTTTGATAGGTCACCCTCATTAATCAAATTAGTGCCCTTATAAAAGAGGCCCAATGAAGCTTGTTTGTCCCTACTACCATGTGAGAATACAGCAAGATGATGTCATTTATAAGCAAATGGTGCCCTCACCAGACACCAAATCTGCTGGCTCCTAAATCTTGGACTTCCCATTCTCCAGAAATATGTGACATAAATTGCTGTTGCTTATAAGCTACCCAGATTATGGTATTTTGTTGTAACAGCCCAAAAAAAGACAAAGACAAATGTTAAAAACTCAACAAAATGTGAACTTTATATTCTTAGCAGTTCTAGAACCTCAGGTGTATAATATGTAACTTTATTTCTACATTGTATTAAAATTTCTGCCTTTGATTACCTAGTCTAGCATAAAGTTTCAATGTGCTTATAAATTCAGACTTTCCTGGGATTTCTTATTCTGGTTTCAGAAAAAGCATATGTAACATTGAGGTATGAAGGGTGGCATTCAGATGATCCTTGTTCATTTTACTTGTGATATCTTATGGTAATATAACCTGTCATATACTGCCTCAACATGAATATTAAACATGGATTGCTACTAGAGCAGGTACTGAAAGCTATGGTCTCACCAATGAACCTGATTCCCACCTCAGCTATGAGACATCATCGATCAACGGAAATTTCTGATAAATCATCCTACTGTCCTCATCATAGTCTTCCCACTCTGATGGAGTTGGGGGTAGAAAAATCAGTAACTGGCAGTCCTACCCAAGTTCTAAACAATTAAGCGATACAAAGGAGTTGTCTTAAGATGAGATCAATATCTTACCTCTGCATCAAATAAAGCACATTTAGAGAGTACAATTTAATCTGTTGTATGATTAATTTTATGTGTCAATTTGACTGGGCTTAAAGATGCCAAAATAGCTGGTAAAACATTATTTCTAGGTGTGTCTGTGAGGGTGTTTCCAGAAGACATTAGCATTTGAGACAGTAAACTGAGTAAAGAAGATGCACCCTCACTAATGCGGACTTACATCAGCCAATCTATTGGGGGTCCAAAGAACAAAATGGCAGAGAAAGGGTGAACCAACTCTCTCTCTTTAAGCTGGAACATCCATCTTCTCCTGCCCTCAAACACTGCAGCTTCTGGTTCACCAGATTTCACATTCAAAGACTTACATCAGTGGTCCCCCCGAGTCCTCAGGCCTTAGGTATTAGAGTGGAAGTTACACAATCTGTTCTTCTGGTTCTTACATTTAAGGACTCAGTCTGAATCACGCCATCAGCTTTCTTGGTTCCCCATATTGGGACAACATATTATGGGACTACTCAGCCTCCATAATTGCATTAGACAACTCCCCTAACAAATCTCTTCTTATCCCTATGTCTATCTCTATATATCCTATTAGCTTTGTTTCTCTGGAGAACCCTGCCTAATACATCTATCAACAATGAGTTTTCCAATATTACACAGATCTTCCCACTCAGTCTCAGCAACAGTATGAGGAAAGTCCTTCTCTTACCCCTGTAAAATGGAAGAGCAGAGCAACTTCCTGAGGACAGCTGAATCCCAAGAAAAAAAGGAGGACAATGTTCTAGTTTCCTCTTCTAAAGTCAACAATCATATAACTCCCTTAACTACTCACATAAAAGTTAGATCAAGAGATCAAACATGTTATAACAGTGGACCTTCCACATAAAAGGAAACATCACAAAAAGAAATAAAGCATTCTATAATCCCTTCCATATACTAATGATCTGCAGCATTTTTGTTCTACTAAACCACTGGACTTAATCATTAAGCTTATGGTCAGTCAGCATGGCTCTCCTGCAGAGAAGGAAATCAGCAGCCTATCAAAACATTGCTTCTTTGCTTCTTCCATTTCATGAGTCACCTACACTATCTATGACTTTAGGTATTGTTCTGAGGCCACTGTTAGCAGTTAAGATTTTTGAATCCCGAATTCTCCAAAGTAGGTCAAAACTACATTAATTAAATTAAATCTGTAGTCATTCTACAGTCTGGCCAACATGGCAAAACCTCGTCGCTACTAAAAATACAAAAATTAGCCAGGCATGGTGGCACACACCTGTAATTCCAGCTACTCGGGAGGCTGAGGCACAAGAATCACTTGAATCTGGGAGGCAGAGGTTGTAGTGAACCCAAATCACACCACTGTACTCCAGGCTGGGTGACAGAGGGAGACCCTATCTCAAAAAATAAATAAATAAAAATAAAAATAAAAAAATTGTAGTTAGTCTATAACTAAAGCTGAAAACTTATTTCTAATTCTATGTCTTATCAAAAATTATGACAAGTATATATCTAGCATAATACATCAGGGTCCTGCGATGAGAACAAACAACTTAAGAAATTCCAAGAATACAATTCTAACATTACAGAGATATGCCAAATTTGAAAATAAGCCCTTTCAATTATTACATTCCCAAGAATAAATTTAAGGCAAAAATTAAATCACCTTGGAAATTCAAATAAAAAACCATTAACACTCAAAGGACTCAAAGGAATTAAAGTCCATAATCAAATTTTCATTTCCTTATGAGCTACACCTTGAAAATGTTCAAATCACAATGCGTAGATAAAAATCAATAAAACATCATGATGAATTTATTCTTCTGCCACTTCCCAGAGGCATTCTTAATACTTGGAATGGGCATACAGTCATGTGCCACATAACAACATTTCAGACAATGATGGACTGTCCTATAATATTAAAATGGAGCTGAAAAATTCACATCACCTAGTGACAATGTAGTCCCTGTAATATTGTAGCACAATTACTTAGTTTTTTAAATAAATTCAGTGTAGCCTAAGTGTACAGGGTTTATAAAGTCAACAGTAGTATACAGTAATGTCCTAGGCCTTCACATTTACTCACTACTCTCTGCCTCACCCAGAACAACTTTTAGTCCTGTAGGCTCCTCATTCATGCTAAGTGCACAATACAGGTGTATCATTTTTTATCTCATACAGTATTTTTACTCCTCCTTTGCTATGTTTATATATGTTTAACTACACAAATATTGACCATTGTGTTACAAGGACCTTCAGTATTCAGTAAAGCAACATCCTGTACAGATTGGTAGCCTGGGAGCAATTAGCTATACCACATAGCCTATGTGTATACTAAGCTATACCATCTAGGTCTGTGTAAATACACTGTATGATGTTTGTAGAATGATGAAATCACCTAATGATGCATTTTTAAGAACATATATCCTTGTTGTTCAGCAATGCATGACTGTAGTTCCTCCAGGATTCAGAAATTATATCACATCAAAGACAAATTTTCCTAGCCACATTGTAAAAAGCCCAAAGAATAATCATCCGCAAAAAAAAAAAAAAAAAAAAAAAAAGTGAGCTGTAGCTGTATCTCTACCATATTCTTATGATCTCTGATAAACTAAAACTGTATCAAAGATTTAAATGTACAAAGGGAAAGAACTATGAAACCAGCACTTTGGGAGGCCGAGACGGGTGGATCACGAGGTCAGGAGATCGAGACCATCCTGGGTAACACGGTGAAACCCCGTCTCTATTAAAAAAAAAAAAAAAAAAAATACAAAAAACTAGCCGGGCGTGGTGGTGGACGCCTGTAATCCCAGCTGCTCGGGAGGCTGAGGCAGGAGAATGGCGGGAACCCGGGAGGCGGAGCTTGCAGTGAGCCGAGATCGCGCCACTGCACTCCAGCCTGGGCGACAGAGGGAGACTCCGTCTCAAAAAAAAAAGAAATATGAAACCATGCAGTACTAAATGAAAACACACAAATTCCTTTAAAATCTGGAATGAAAAAGACATTTCTAAATGACTAAAACCCATTACATAAAGAAGGAAATACTGATAAATTGCACTACATTAAAAGAAAAATCAGAGTCAAAAGACAAATAACACACTAGGGAAAAAATATTTCAAACTCACATCATAGGCAAAAGATTCATCTCCATCATATAAAAAGAGCAGGTAGAACTCAAATGGAGATAACAGTGATAAATTCCTAAAAATGTTCAAAGAAAATGAAAATCACTTCACAGAAAAATAAATTAAAACAGCCCTTAAAGAAATACAAAGGTATACAACTCATTCACATGTTCTTATTAAATAATAAATACAAATTAAAACAACACAGAATATTTTTAACTTATCAGATTGTCAAGAATCCAAATTTTCATAATACTCTGTCAACGAAACAGATCACACTATAAGAAGAATGCAGCCGGGCGCGGTGGCTCAAGCCTGTAATCCCAGCACTTTGGGAGGCCGAGACGGGCGAATCATGAGGTCAGGAGATCGAGACCATCCTGGCTAACACGGTGAAACCCCGTCTCTACAAAAAAATACAAAAAACTAGCCGGGTGAGGTGGCGGGCGCCTGTAGTCCCAGCTACTCGGGAGGCTGAGGCAGGAGAATGGCGGGAACCCGGGAGGCGGAGCTTGCAGTGAGCTGAGATCTGGCCACTGCACTCCAGCCTGGGCGACAGAGCCAGACTCTGTCTCAACAAAAAAAAAAAAAAAAAGAAGAAGAAGAATGCAAAACGGTACAACATATACAGGGAGAAATTTGGTAATACACAAACATTACACAGGCATTTATATTTTGATAAAACAATTCTACTTTTAGGAATTTAGACATGCAAGCATCCACTAGCAGGAAACTGTTTATGATACATTCACATCATAAAGTATTAATTCCATGCAACAAGGAACAGTTTTCCACAGACTGAAAACACGCAGTTGACTGAAAAAAAAAAAAAAATGAGGTACAGAGCAGTGTGTGTAAAGTCTGCTATCTTTTGTAGAGAAACAGAAAAATTAAGAATATAGATTCCTATTTGTATGTGTTTGCATATTAAAAGACAACACATTAGGTATATATAGTATGGCAGAACCTACTAAACGGATTATCTACCTACTTATGAATCTGAAGCCAGATTGCCTAAGTCTGTTTCTGTCACTTCCAAATTAAAACCTTTTCGAGCCTATTTTTAATATGGTGAGTATAGACATTCTTACCTCAGAGAGCTGATACAAGATGTATATGAGTTAATATTTGCAAAGTACATAGGACTGTATTTGGACACTTAAGTATTATACACTTTTTATTTATTTATTTATTTTTTTTTAAGCAACAAACAGCTAAATAAATAGAACCTGCAGGCATGGGTAAATATATGAATAGAAGTAAGGTTTGTCAAATTCACATTTTTCCATCTCTTTTAATTTTACAAATGTATGGTTCAAAAACAATACTAAAAGAATACATATACTCAACACAACTGCCCACACACCTATGTAATATAAACATAGCCACATTCCCAAACCCTAAAACAGTTATCCCAAAGTATGCTACGTTCTTAGAAACCAGAGCTGAATGTCATCTAGAGGAAGAAGAGGACATGAAAATATTCTTGGCTGCAGCCTCATCAGGATGCTTGTCATTTATGGGAGTAACACAAAATCCAGAAAACTCCTATCAATACGATAATTTTGACATTAAGGATTCATCATAACTGGGAGTAAGATGCGCTCAGCATACTGTTGCCTCTCTCTCATGACATTTGAGACATTCCTACCTTCCAGAAAAGTTTAACATTTTCCAGTCAAGATCACCAGGTTTTAATTAAGTATAAAATTTTCCCTCTACATCCTGTTTTTAAAACCTCTTCATTTTCCTTCCCTCTCTGAGCTCTCAGTTTCTGCCACTTTGGTGTAGCTGAAGATGGACTCTCTTACAAAACAGAGCCTACCATCTCTGACAAGCATCTATTTCAATACTATATTACAGTAGCTCTTTCCACTGTTTCTTGTTACAGAATTGATAAGCTGGTGACCTGCCCCTTAGGGAGGGTTTCTCGCTCATCTATTTATTTCAGCTGGAAAATCACTCTCAGCAGATTCCTGAACTGAAGCTGCAATTGATGATTCCGCAGCCTGAGCCTCCAGAGGCTGAAAGAGAACTAATTCCTTTTCCATGTGCTCCTTTACGCACTTTCATCATAAAATTGTACAGACCTTGAATAGCATTTTTTTCTGCTACATATTTTTCTGCAACAATGAAACACACCTCTACTTTTTATTTTCTTCTATCCTTCTCTTACAACTTTCAGAAAGTTTTAACTGTTCTTAGCTATGTAATCAACTTAGGAAGCTGAGTTTCTGACTGCTTTGGTCTCTTCTCCAACACACATAGCATTAATGCTGTTTGCTGGATGAATACTTCACTACCTTATTTTTTTTCTATGCATTAGTCTTTTTCTAACATACGCCTCTAGTTCTTAAGTTCCAGAATCTTCTTCTCTATCAGTAACAATGAAATCAGTCAATTTTGAATTTACTAAAAGTATCTACCATTCAAACACCTATTTTCCCCTCTTCCTCCCTGAGACAAATAATTCCATACAGGAACTTTTCTCTCATTAGACCAACATTTGGTCTATTTAAGCTTGAATTTATCTTCTTGCCTGTCTCATTCCAATATGCTCCTCTTGCTTGAGCCTTGTCTTGAATCCTAATTTTTGGGCACAATCCTTCAAAGCACAAAATATGACTACGTTCAAAATCTCTAATGGCTATATTACCTTGAAAATCACCTAATGATACTGTGGGTTCAACAGATTTCCCTAGTCTTAGTTTTAACTGCCTTTAACGTCATCCCTTAACTGTGACTTCTTAACAGTTTCCTATTTCCTGACTCTCTTTGAAGGAGCCATTCCATTTGAGATCTTGCCTCTTTCTCTTTTTGATTAATTTGACTCAGGTTCTTACCTCAATCTAGTAACAACCAAACTCTTAAACTCTCCTTTTACCAATCCTATGACATACAACATTTAGATCCTCTTGAATCTCTATTTCCCTCTTATAGATGTCTACTTTAACTTCAAATCTCATTTTCTATGTCATTTATCTTAAGCTGGTGTCCTAATTTCCCAAATTTGCTCCTAAAAACTTTTCTTTTTCTCCAGCTCTAACTTATTGCTTCCATTTTTCCACTGCTCTCTATTAACAATGAAGCATAAATTTTAAACTACTCTAGCACCTAAAAATCCTAAGCAAAAATGATTTTTAGAACCAGATATTCCAATCATGAGACTTTTTAATTGCTTTCTCACTCACTGTTTTTGCAATAATTGTATTGAATGGTTTCTCATCATCAATTTATGAAGAAGGTATATGGCTCTTAACAAAAAGGGTTCCCGTTGCTTTTTAATTTAATATCCATCTCCATAATTTGATATCCATATGCACCTCCTATGGATGGAGTCACAGTGTGGATCTCAAAGATCAAAAGTTATGACCAAAGTACATAGAATTGTTCAATTCAAAGCCACCCTGAGATCACAAAATAGGAACAACTATTAAATCGATGGCCAAGTCAGATAACTCCAAGATTTGTCACTCCAAACTTCTATCTCTTATATCTGAAGAGGAGTCAAAACAATATAAAAGATCAGAATTTGAGCAGACTTTTTATTTTTTTTTTTTAGACGGAGTCTCTCTCTGTGGCCAGACTGGGGTGCAATGGGGAGATCTCAGCTCACTGCAACCTCCGCCTCCCGGGTTCAAGCGATTCTCCTGGCTCAGTCTTCCGAGTAGCTGGCACTACAGACAAGTGCCACCATGCCCGGCTAATTTTTGTATTTTTAGTAGAGACGGGGTTTCACCATGTTGGCCAGGATGGTCTCGATCTCTTGATCTCGTGATCCTCCCGCCTCGGCCTCCCAAATTGCTGGGATTACAGGTGTCAGCCACCGCACCCGGTCAGAATTTGAGCAGACTATATATGCCCCCTATGTAGGCCTGGCACTAAACATTTCCTGAAAATACCACTGGCCATACTAGAAACACTTTGAGATCTATAAGGCTCGCACACAAAAAGACTCTAAAATCAAACCCTTCTCTCAGTCAAGGCTACTTAGAAAAAACTGCGTCTACAGATTTCAAAGCCAAGCAGCAATAATCACTTAACCAACACCAGCATGCCTCAGCGCTCCTGGTCAGATTCTGCTTGCTGAGTCCCTCAAAGCTTGTTGGCTTTTTCTTACAGCCCAAGGTAGGCAAACCTGCTTATATACAAACAGCCACTCTCCTGTGGGCAAAATTGCCACTACAGCTGAACATATGTGATCAGTACCTAGAATTCTGCCAGAGCGTAACACTTCCCACTTTAGCCATGCCAAAAGCTACAACTACACAAATCGCTAAGCAACATGGAATTCCTTTCCTTTTCATTTTCTTTTCACTCCCATCCTATGTCCTAGACGTCAGAGTGACAGAAGGTCCAAAATATAACGTCTTTCCATTCCCTCTGGGAGAAATGAAACAAAATAAGTGGAAAAAAAAATCCAAAATATTTCCTGATAACTGTTAGAGCAACGAGTGAAGACTGTGTCTTATAATTGTCAGCTTACTGATAACGAACCCCAGAATTAGAGGAACTTACCAAGGACGTCACGGGTAACAGCCAAAAGAAGATGGCGCAGAGGCAAATTCTCAGTCTTTCCGTTTTACAGCCTGGAGGGGTCCGGTTAAACAGGTACTTCCGATGAGCAGTTTCCGCAAAAGGAAGAGGCGGTCCAAGGACTGTGCGTTCCAAACTGACCAATCAGATAAATTATTGCTATCTCCACAGGAGAAACTAAAAAGACAGCCATTAGGAGTGTTCTTCTAATATAAGTCCCTCTGTAATGAAGGAAACAAAAGAATTGAGATAGGTGTTCCTACCTACCAACATAATTCCTAGTAACACCTGTTGGGATCTTTTCTTTCCATGGCGCAGCTATCTCTTGGCAAGGCCCCTGGCTTCGTGTTACATCTTTATCCCACTTGATGATGAGGGAACTTTGAGATGGCCTGCAACCCAAAGCAAGTCATAAATCCGGTGTAGCCCATCTGATCTCTCCTAAGCATGCTAGGATGCTAATTATGATGACCACATAATATTTTGCCCAAACTGAGATCCTTGAAAGTGAAAGAGGGCAATGAAATTAATTAAAATTATGTGTTTTACTATTTTTTGAGATTTTTGAGACTTTATATTGGTGGACCAATAAAGTGCAATTCAAAATTCATTTTGGAAAGCAAATTAGTTCTTGAAATTAAAATGATATAACTGTATATTAAAGCTAAAACGTTTTTTAAAGCCTGTATTGATAACATGAACGTTATAAAATGGCGCTTTGGGAAGTGGAGGCAGGTGGCTCACCTGAGGTCAGCAGTTTGAGACCAGCCTAGCCAACATGGTGAAATCACGTCTCTACTCAAAATACAAAAATTATCTCAGTGTGGTGTCGGACGCCTGTAATCCCAGCTCCTCTGGAGGCTGAGGCAGGAGAATTGCTTGAACCACGCAGGCGGAAGTTGCAGTGAGCCGAGATCGTGCCATTGCCCTCCAGCTGGGCAACAAGAGCGAAGTTCCATTTCAATATATATATCATTCTTGCCGTATGCTGATGTATTTTAATTAGTGTTTTGGTCTATAAGATTGGGTCACTGGTATTTTCTAAAGAATGTATTTTAATATGGTATCATGTAAACTTTTTAAATCGCCTATAGTCTTCTCATATATGTACTTTATGGGTGATATATGTAAAATTTTTGACATTTCACTTAACTCTTCACCATGTATTATAGTATTTTAAATTGAGAAAATAAGCTCATAGAAATCCTGCTAAACAGAAAATATGCTTTCTATTTTTTTATTTTGAAATATGTCATTTTTTCAGCCCAAATATATTCGCAAGTACCTTCTTTTTGCCTCTATTAAGGGAACCTATCTACAGCAAATGTTTGTATGAGACAAATTTCATTAACCTTTTTGTTATTTATGATTCTTTTGAAGGTTTTACATATTTAGAACCTGAAAATTGGAAAGCCTTTTAAATTTTATGTCGCTAAAAATGTGAATTTACACTACTTATAGCAGAAATCCTATGAAAAAATTATATAAATTTAAAATATTCCAAAGCACAATTATAGAATGTGGAAATTAAATATTATATAAGATTTAAGATACAATTGAAGTTGTTCATATTATCCCTTGATTTTGAGTGAGTATTTGAAATATTTTCCTGTGTCATGGGCTTTGTTTTTAATAACTACAATCTGCTACATTTTCAAAACCCATATTTTATTGGCACAACGATTGAATTCTTTGAAAATTTTCAAATGATTTTAACACAATTCAACAATTTTTTTCTGTCATAAAAAGTTTACTAATTTTGTAGATAATTTAAGTTTATTTACAAAGTTTTTTTAAGGATCAAATGTTTGCAAAATCCTGTTTGGAAGCAACAAAGAAACAAAACATGCTATTATGTTTAAGTCTACTTTTTTGTTTGTTTTACTCAATTCCAGTTTCATCACACACAAAAAAGATTCATCTAGTTATTACATATAACACTATTTGTGAATATTAACAATTACAGCATGTGTGTGTATGTGTGTGTGTGTGTGTATATATATATATATATTTTTTTTTTTTTTTTTTCCCACGAGACGGAGTCTCGCTCTGTAGCCCAGGCTGGAGTGCAGTGGCGCGATCTAGGCTCACTGCAAGCTCCGCCTCCTAGGTTCTCGCCATTCTCCTGCCTCAGCCTCACTGGTAGCTGGGACTACAGGGGCCTGCCACCACGCCGGCTACTTTTTTCTATTTTTAGTAGAGACGGGGTTTCACCATGTTAGCCAGGATGGTCTCCATCTCCTGACCTCGTGATCCACTCGCCTCGGCCTCCCAAAGTGCTGGGATTACAGACGTGAGCCACCGCGCCTGGCCTACAGTTTATATTTCAACTGCAGTTTAGATACATTAATTAATTGTGTGCATACCACAGCTCATTCCAAGAATATAGTTATCCCACTGGATTCTCAATTTAATATGAATATTTATTTTCTCCTAGGATCTTGTGTTCTTCCCAATTCAAGTTCATATTCTACTGTAATAATTGATTTTAAATATTGCTTGAACTGAATATAAAATCACATTCCCAATAGCAGCTGATGTTTTACTCTTTGGAGGAATGAATTTTCCAATGTTTTAATTTGAGTGCATAAATTAAAGTACGTTTTAGTAAATAATAAAATATATATTTACAATATAGTTAGTTTTTCTAACTTTCCTGTGCTGCTAGTGTCCCAGACCACCTTCCTTCATTAGTAAGTATCCTTAATGATGTATTTAATAGAATGGTAGGTGTATTAGTCCATTTTCATGCTGCTAATAAAGACATACCCCAGACAGGATGATTTATAAAGAAAAGAGGCTTAATTGACTCACAGTTCCATATAGCTGTGGAGGCCTCACTATCATGGTAGAAGATGAAGGAAGAGCAAAGTGATGTCTTACATGGCAGCCAGCAAAAAGCAAATGAGAGTCAAGTGAAAGGGGTTGCCCTTATAAAACCATCAGATTTCTTGAGACTTACTCACTACCACAAGAACAATATGGTGGAAACTGCCCCCCATGATTCAATTATCTCCCACTGGGTCCCTCCCACAACACGTGGGAATTATGGGAGCTATTATTAAACATGAGATTTGGGTGGAGACACAGCCAAACTATATCAGTGGTGAGTAAGGTTTGATCTGGAAAGGTCAGATAAACAGAGACAGGCTATTGCTAGTTGTCTGTCAGGTTTGTCCATGTGTTAAAACCATAATATTGTTTACTGCACACATTTCACACTTTTTAAAATGAGACGATAGCAGAAGCTAGAAAGAAGTACAAAGTCAAGATCTAACAAATCCACAATGACTTATTTTAATGCAAATATAAATAGTAATTTTTCAACAAAAATAAAACATCTGGGATAAATAGTGTGTTGAACAAGATGCCAAGAAATAAGATACACATTCTTTTGTATGGTGTGTTTCTGTGAGCCTGATGCCTTCAGAACTTGCCAGATGAAGTACACATATAAGTCTACTATGGCAAGATCTTCTCTCACCTAACATCTTTCAGAACACAAATTTTGTTTACATTCCCATCTCCCACCCCTTCCCAGGTCTTAGTCTTAGAAGTGAGAAGAGGCACAATGTGCTCACCTCTTCTTTTCATGTAAGTCTCATCTGTCTGCAAAACACCAATCATCCTACCTTTGTTCTCAGTCTAGATCCCCTCATAAATCCGATTTGAGGGAGATGAGTGATTGGAACTCTCTAAAGCAGATTTGGCCAACTATCAGGTTAGCTTTTTTTTTTTTTTTTTTGTAATGGAATATGAGGAGAAATTAAACTAGAGGGCCAGGAGGAAAACAGGAAGGATAAGCTCAGGAAAATGTGTATAGAGATATTTGGGGCCAAGGATATGGAAGTAAATGTGGAATATGGGGGAAAAAGATGAGAGATAAAAGGAGTTTTTCAAAAGTGTTCATTTGTGTTATATGTACACACTTCATGATGTTTAAGGAATCCAAGTAAATAAATTTCCTTTTAAATTAATTTGTATCACTGTACTGTTATTCTTTGACTACCATGCTATAATTCTATGATTTCAATAAGATAAAAAAGAGAACAACCAATGGAATTTAGAAAAAAATTCATACAATAATGTCTTGATCAAGAAAGAATTCAAATCTAAAATAATTATTTAGCTATACTAGCACTTGTAAAATGTATTTTATCTATGATACCAGACTGCACAGCCCTGCAGCCTGACTGCATGACATTATAAAGGCCTCTATTTCATGCTTTCTGGAAAGGTTTTGTTTTTTAAACTAATAGTTTGCAAGTTATTTGGCAGAAGTGACATCTTTATTTAGATCCTATGAGCTGCTTAGTTACATAGACCATCTAACTTTGTGAAATTTGAACCTCAAAAACTAATTTCAAATTTTCCTAGTTTCAAATTGCCACTTAATAGCTCAGTTACTGCCCACTATCAGATCTGGAACTAATCAACTAATTAAAGGGACAGTTAAGGGAATGGCATAATATCAGCAGGAAGGATATAGCTTCAGTGGTACAGTCCCGAAACTCAGAGTCTCCTTGATTTATTACATTGTATGGCTATTTTTAGTGAAGGTTTAGAAAGAAGCCCCTCTACTCTGGCAATTCTTTTTACTAGAACCTGAATGACCTCTAATTTTAACACCCTGCCTAGAAAAACATCTATGACCCAGTTCTCTCACAGTCTTATTTATTGTGTTATGAATGTAGAGATATGTATCCTTATGGGTTTCATTGAAGAATAAATAGTTCTTCCTCTAAATTATCTTATCTGGATTAGTGCTTAACTATTAGGTAGTGGCAGCATACACAAAAACATACCAAATAATACTGGTCAAAGGGACATGATAGCTAGGGTTATTTTTCTTAGGCTGCAATTATATACTAACTATAAGGCAAATTATCCAATCACATGTTTTTGTTTGTTTGTTTGTTTGTTTTAAGACAAAGTCTTGCTCTGTTGCCCAGGCTGGAGTCCAGTGACACCATCCTGGCTCACTGCAACCTCTACCTTCCAGGTTCAAGTGATTCTCCTGCCTCAGCCTCCTGAGTAGCTGAGATTACAGGCGCGGCCACCACGCCCGGCTAATTTTTATATTTTTAGTAGAGATGAGGTTTCACCATGTTGGTCTGGCTGGTCTCAAACTCCTGACCTCGTGATCCACCCGCCTCAGCCTCCCAAAGTACTGAAATTACAAGGCATAAGTCACCACACCAGTCCTCGATCACATTTTTAACATTTCAATGTAGAGGATCTAGGGCCAAGTCATCTAAATTTCAGTTTTTCAGCAGCCAAGAAGGTGTGAAACGATGACATTCACTAAATAAACTACTGAATAGTGTCAAAACATATGACAATTAAAGATGGCCACAATACTTTGACTCTCTTCCATAGAGAAGCAAGGCCTACATCCTTTTGTCTTGAATTGGAGTGGACTCTGTATCTACTTTGACTAATAGAATACGGCGGAAGTAACAGTATGCTAATTTGTATGCTGGGCAGTAGTGGTTTTGGCTGGGCAGGCAGCTGGGTTTGCTATTTCCACTTCCTTTCACTTAGAATGCTTACTCTGGGGGAAACCAGCTGCCACATAAAAACTAACTTCTGACACTGCCATGCTATGAGAAAGCTCAACGTAGCCACTTTCGGAGAAAGATCCTCAAACAACCACTACTGTTGTACTTCTCTCCACTCAGGCATCAGGCCTATGAGTGAGAAAAGCATGCCTATGGCTCCATTTTTGGCAATATTTCACTGCAACTTCATAAGAAATCCCAAGTGAGAATCACCCAGGTAAGCCTACAGAAAAATGAATAAGAAAACCAAAAACAGTGTTTGTTGTTGTTATTTGTTTTGTTGTTTTGTTTTTTAACCAAATTTCAAGGAACTTTGTTAAGCAGCAATGGACAACTGGAATAACACTCAATATTTATTAAGGGCCAGGAGCAGTGTCTCACATCTATAATCCCAGCACATTAGGAGGCCAAGGCAGGCAGATTACCTGAGGTCAGGAGTTTGAGACCAGTCTGGCCAACACTGTAAAACCCGTCTCTACTAAAAATACAAAAATTAGCCAGGCATGGTGCTGTGTGCCTGTAGTCCCAGCTACTCAGCGGAGGCAGGATAATCGCTTAAACTTAGAATGTGGAATTGTAGTGAGCCGAGATTGCACCACTGCACTCTAGCCTGGGTGACAGAGCAAGAATCCATCTTAAAAAATAAAAATAAAAATAAGCACTTTGTGCAAGACACTTTTGAAACATGCTCAACTTATTTAAACATCAAAAACATTCTTGACTAATTACATCTGAGTCCCTCTTCAATTGTTCTAAACATCAGAATTATGATTATAGATCCATGGTAGTATCTTTAGTCCAGAGCATTGCAAATGGTTGTTTTAGTCATAGTACACAGTCTTAAACTGGAACTGTGTGAAGTAATTTGTCTAGCCCATTTCTTTTAAATAGTTAATATTATATTATCAAAAACACACAAATAAAATGAAAATTGTTGTTGCAATGCTGTAATAGGTCAGTTCTGACATTAAAATATCAACATTTTATTGATAAAATATGCAAGGTGACATTAGTGAGGCTATTAGATTTTAACTACTCAACTAAACTTAAAATTCAAATTAGCCAATAAGCTAAACCTACACCCTCATTTTGTCATCAGATCAATGAGTATGTGGATTTTTATCTTGTTAAACCCCCAGGATAAAACTGTGAACTCGTGATCAGAGAGTATTCATCCTTTATCCAAATATAATTGCTTTACAGATTTTAAAAATGGTACCAAGTAATTACAAAGTAGATACAGAGAACATAGGAAAATGCCAGGAATTAATTACACTAAGGAGGATCTAGAGTTGGCCTCAGCAGGCAAGATGGCCAGTGCTGTGATTTACAGGTTGTCAGCAAGACAAGAGCTGGAAAAAAGTGGTTCAGGCAAAGGATTTAGCTTGAAAAAACATCAAGATATGTCCATGCAGGCAGGATATGTTTAGAGAATTTCATGCAGTCCTGGGTGATTAGGTCATAAAATAGATGGAGGCAAAGGATAAAGGTGATTGTGTTGGGCCCTAAATGTCATGGTAAAGAATTTATATTTTATTCCCCCAAAACAAACACAGACTAAGGCAAATGTGAAATGAACAGAAATGAACTTTAAAAACATTTGGCATCAGAGTATAGAATGGATGAGTCTGGAAAGACAAGATCAAGAAACCTGCAATAAGACCATTACTTGAGCAGAAATGCAAGGAGTAATTGTCTAATGGAAAATGAATTACATATCACTCAACCTTTATGATGAACGCCAACGTTTTAGATCTGCTTTTTGAGAGATATATTTGAATAATTCAGTTAGCACAGTCTATAAAGGGCATTTTCAATTCTACGTATGGTTTATTCTTTGAGTGGCCAGAAGGTATAATTCTATTTACAATGCAATATTTTCCAAAATAAACAGCAATAGCTTCCCCCAACCCCTGACATTTGTTTTTTTTTTTGTGCTAAAATAAGCATTAGACCTAGTCTTACTTACGAGTGAAAAATAGATTGTTCTCATTTATAGAGCAGTATTATTTATTATATGATATAGTATTTAGAGAACTATGCACTTGAAAATACTCAAAAATAGAAATATGCCCTCATCTTTTCCATTTTCCATTTTACATGCAGAAGAGAAGGGGATTTTTGTTCTCTTCTCTCTGTGGCCCTGCTAGAAACACTACAAACTGAGAGAGAAGGAGTTTTGGCACCAAATTGTACTACATTTACACCAAGTGAAGAGTAAGCAAAATGCAGGAACCTGAAGTCATGGAAAAAATGGAAATGCTATCAGTATGTCAGAATAAAATGTCAATTAAGGTATATCCCTCTGCTCAGCATACACATGTATCAATGTGTTCAGTTTTCAACTGATAAATGTACATGGGGCATCTTGACAATAATATTATTATATAAGCAGACATATGGGCCTTACTTAAAAAATGATGCCACTGATTAGCATTTATCTTAATGCTGATGATACAGATTCATGAATCCATTTGCCTAGAATGCACAGTTGATGAATGTTACCCTGAAGAGTTTTCAAAGGTGAACATAGTCCAAACCAATGTTAAATAGATGACATTATTTTACATTCTTCAGAACAAAATGAGAGGGATAGCATTTAACAATTTACATGATGAATGCATATTTGACATCAGCAAAACATACTGGAATAACATAGCAGGAATTCATATAATTTTTCTTTTAAAAGTGATTAATTCTCAGAATGCACAGAGAATAATAATGTAGATTAGGTAACACTGTAAACAAGTACACAATTACTGAACCACCTGAGAGTTTATTTTCATAACCAAGAGACCAGCCTTGAGCTTCAGCTTCCAATTAATCAGAAAGAAAATTGACCTTGGACAACTAGTCTTCTCCAGAAAATGAGCTATATAGAAATTATTCATCAAAGATTAAAACAAATGAAACTAGTATAATGTATGCCATTGATTTAATACAGTTTTGAAAGTTATCATTCCTCCAAGTACTCCATTAATTTATTTCTCCTACATCTCTATTTATGCTTGTGACTGTGGATAATTTTGTTTCTTTGATTTTGACTTCCACCTTCTTCTATATTGACTATAATTCTCTATTATCAACATTGAATATAAGAGGCAAGCACTTCCTGAATAGTATTCCACTCAATTGAGTAGAATCTGGCAGTCAATGAGAGTTTCAGAAATTGTGTGTGTGTGTGTGTGTGTGTATACAGTCATACATATATATGCATGCATAAATATTAAGTGAATATAAAAACACGCACATAAATTTGTGTACATACACACACATATATAACAAAAATCACTACACAATAAATAAAAAGAGCTGTACATTTTAAACATTAAATTTTAAATATAATTTTTCTTACTAGAGTATAAAATCATATTTAAGTGACCAAATACCATAAATATGGAGTCGACTTAACTCAAATAATATGTCATACAGCAAGTGAACAAAAGAAGAATTCTGTGTGTATTATGTGTTTTGTAAGTCTGTGTTCATATAGGAATATGTTGTGTGTGTGTTGTGAACATCTGCGGTCAACTTTTTCCTCTCAGGTACATTCTCTTCTTTAAAAGCTATAATCATCATTTCTATCACTCTTCAGTGCTTGTAGAATGAAAAATATCATGTGCAATGATTGAGATTTAATGTTGAATTTTAAAAGTGCACAGATAGAAGTAATTTGTGAAGGATGATGCTGAAGTTTCTTATTCTATTCAGTCATTGTAACCAGTGTGATTCAAGATTGGTTGATGTATGGGTCATGGCCAGCAGCAGCTTTTTTCAGAAGTAGGAGACCAGAAATTTTCTTCCCTGTCAATTATATAAGAAGGAATCTAAAGTATGTGATTTTGGACACCATCTTTCCTAATATGAGACATACTTTCCTAGGACTAATACAATGGTAAAATAAAACTTACCAGTTCTTAGATTCACAGAAAACTACTTTATGTCTCAAATATTTGTTGTTTTAATTTCAATTATATTTGAATGAATAATATTGAGGAAAAACAAAAGAAATTGTTGCTTGCACAAGCAACAATTTTTATTCTAGTTGGAAACTAGCCAATGAGCTACATTGATGTACATTTTATTGAACAGTGGCTCTGAGATCATGTGGTTCTCTAAGGCTACATCATATCTTATTCATCCCTGTAGCACCCAGTACCTAGAATAGTGTTTTGCAAGTTATGTTCTGTGGAACCTTGGGGTGCTTCAGATATCTGCAAATATTTGATTTGTTCTACTTCTTTAAAAGTATGTATAGCTTAAACTCCATGTATGCATACATATATACACATGTATACATATGTATCTATGTTCCATATCAATTATATGTATTATAATACACATATAATAAACATGTGTGAGTATACATACCCAAGTTGGAGACTTCAGAGATAATGAAAACATTAACTTATATGGCCAGGGAAGCTCAGTTTTTAATAAATCTAGGAAAAATATCTATACATACATTTGAATTTCTTGAAAATGTCAGTGCTTAGGAAAGTTGAATGTTACAAAATGTGCTTTTCTAAAATTTTGAACTGAGCATATCCAACTATGTACAATTATATTTAAAATATTTGTTCTAGGTACATAGGGGTTCATTACCTTAATATCTCCAAATATGTACACTTTTCCTAATAAAAAAATTTAAAAATTAAAAATAAGCTATAATCAAAAACCTACATTTTTTTCTTCAAGAAAGAGATGTTTTGGAATACTACATTTAGAATGTTTCATCGTACATTATATGATGTAAAAAAAAAAACTTTATAAAAGACAGTCACAGTATTCAAAGTGTTTTATTTCATCAAACTAATTACAGTTAATAATCTGAGCTAAATATTAAAATGCATAAACTCACATGTTTTTATTAAATGTTAATCCCATTCAGTTTCTCAGACATTTACTTTGGTCTTCCAAGTTAAGATTAAGTCATAGATTGATTGCTGTACTTTATTAATTTTAACTCTCTTCTTTGGGTTGAATCTTTAAAAAATACACACAAATACACACATTTGAACTCCATTAGTGAACCAAAACCACATAGTGAAAAGTTTTTATTATGCCACATCAGATATTACAGGTCAAATAACTTTTCTTCCTCCACATAACCTACAAAGAATTTTTCAAACCATTAAAATTTGGCAAAACTCCAATCTCGATGGTGGTATTGGTCATGCAGAGAATTAGATGTTAAGTAAAAACCAGGAACATTCATGATAGCAGCAGGGATTTCAAAATGAACTATCAAGTTAGACACAATACTGTGACCAGTTTAAAGGAAGGATATTTATAGACAGAAAAAACAATACACAAACCAAAAAATATTCCAAAGATATTTATGTTTATTGTTTTAAATTTAAATAGAAAAAATACATTAGAGGGATATGTTTTATATTTTAATAATTCCAGAGTTTAGCTCCAACACATTTATCTTAAAATATAAGTATCTTTGATTAAATTTTATAGAAATTTAAATCCTTAATCCTTACTATTTTAAAGACTCATTTTCCAGTGAGAAATTGAGACCTGAATAACTCTACAATGCTATGCTCTAGTATAAACTTTGTGTTAAGAAGCAAAGGAACTGTATTACCATGAGTAATAAGTTGAGCTTTGAAAAGCAAGGGACATTTACTTAAAGAGACAGTGTTTAAAAAATCATTTCCTGATGAATTACTTTAAAATTGTAAACCAACATTTGATAATGTTCCTTTTTTCAAAATAAATTTGCCAAAACAAAATAATAATGACTATGTGCTCCTCACTATAATATACCATGATAATACTCCTACATAGAATAAAATTGCCAATTTCAGGGAGTCAAATGTGATTTCTAAAATCTCAAGAAATACGTTCTTGAGGAAGTAATTTTCCTAAAAAATCAAAACACCTCTATCTCCTATCAAACCTTGAACTGTTATAAATATCACACTTCACATTTACTATTCTAATTGAGCAGGAATATTGAAGCTCAGATGATAACAAATTTAGTTTTTATGATATGATGAAATACGCATTTTTTTTACTTCTATAATAAGGAATATTTTCAATTGTACAACTAAACAATTTTTAAATTATTCAGGAGAAGAAAGAAGGGAGTGAACTTTATATTCCTCAGTTTGTATAATACTTCAGCTGAAAAATCGAAGAAAACCTTTATTTCTTCTGAAGTTTTCGACATTTTCAGAATCAAAGTAATTATCAGGGGATTTCCTTCATTAAGGATAAACCAGTGGAAAAAATTAACCTCTTATTTCAAACTATAGACATTCAAAGTATTATCGCGTAGATACAGCTTTTCATGAAAACTGGATTCTCATTTAATTTACAATGAAGCTCCCTCAAAATCATATAACCTTACCTTATCAACCAACAATTATTTTTCTGCCTCTTGAAAAATGAAAGCTTTGATTTACTGTATACTTGAACTAGGAGACAATATACATAATCAGTAAAATGACAAGCCAACATGCTACACTGTATTAGCAACATCTGTAAAGACAAAATACAGACTACAATTCACAAATATAAAACACTGAGAAAAAATATGTCAATCAAAGTGTAACTGAAATACTATACATTTTCTGTTATCAGAGCTTCTTTTATTTCCCCCAAAGGAAGCTGTTTTCTATGGACTTCAAGTAATAATTTGTATAGATACCCATGGAAATCTATAATTTTCATATTAATTTGCCTTTGGAAATAATATTATGCAATTGGTAGTATCTTATACTGCCAACAACATAACTTTGTTCAGGTATTTGCCACACTCCTTTAATGCATACTATAGTAATAATAAAAATGAGACATATATGACCAAATATAAAATGTGAGACATGAGAAAATATAAAATATGACACATATGATAAAATATAAAACAAAAGAGTTCAGCAAAATATTGTATTAAAGAGATTATGTATATGTATTAATATAGGGAAAAAATCCTAACTCTACTTCACATTATGATATTCATATGTGATCTACAAATTTCAAGGGAGAAATTTTTATCAAATTATATAAATCCACATTATCTCCATATTTTACAGTCTATTTTGCTGACACATTTGTTTATTCTCTCTGATCACACACACTCACACCAAAATCCCAATGTATTATAGGAAGCTATTTCCAAAGTAGGTTATATCTTACAGCAACTAGATTTACGTGGGATAAGTAGAAGTAATGAAAAGTTTGTTTTACTGAAAACTAAACGAAATGTATATAGCAGAAAAATTAAAGAAGACTATAATTAGTTTTAAATCTTAGTGTTAATATAGAATATATTTAATTTATCCTTTACTACTTGTTTAACATGACCAACTCTGTCATAGCTTGAGGTATCTGGTGACATTTCAAATACATTTGTGTCATTCTTTTTCACAGGTTAGTATTTTCGATTAAATTAATCAGTTCAGTGATAATACAGTACTCTTGAACATTGTAAATTTCCTTTGCATAGTTTCATTTTTCCATTTTGAAGTGGAGATGTTTGTCTCTAGTAAAAGGAAAGGATACCATTTTATTCAAAGTTTATTTTATATTACATGTGGGTATTCCTTTTATTTTTTAACAGAAGTAATTAGTGGTTGAGAAAAGCTATTAAGAAACCATAAGTATTTTAAAAATTTCCATTAAATGTATCATTATCCAAAAAGAACTTAAAAATGTTGATACTTATAATCAAAGGAATAAGTACTTCACTAATCTACTGATGAATTGAAGGACAGGAAAATATAAACAGTGTAATAAATTAACATTGGGATAGAAATACATGACTGAAAAGTAAAGCTCAGGAGAGAAAAATGAAAATAAAAAAGGCAAGGGAAGCAATCTCAGAGGACAACTCTGGGATTCCCCTATAGAAACTAAAGAAGCTTCCAGAAATACTATAAAGGAAAATGTAAAAAGAATTTATTTTTTATACAGGAGTACTTTCTATCAGCTTCCTAGTCCTTCTCATTTTTCTGAGGTGCCATAGAGCTGGTTTAATCCAGATTTAATCTAGGTTTACTGCTTGATTCCAATGACATCTGATATACAGAAGGTAAAAGCCATGTAGCTCTGGTTGTCATATCAGTAAAAGATACTCTGGTCAATCCCTGGTCTACTGGAAGTGCAAATAACATATGGTGACTCAGTTAAAGATGGTGAAATAAAAATATTCCTAATTCACTCCCCACCTAAGACAGTCTCCTAAAATAACATAATGAAAAATTGAGAAAAAAATGGAAACTATATCCATAATTAACAAGTAATTGATGACAAACTATAGTCAGTAGCTTTTAAATAGGTAGCCATTTGCACTAATAGGAGAAAGGAAATTGACTGACATTTATCTTAAGCAGGATGTATATTTCAGTAAGTATCACTATCCCGAGATGTTTCAAACAAAGATGGCTTGAAAGGAAGGAGTGTAAACAGGCAAGAGAAAATCAAAATCTGTCTTCATACGATTTTACTACATACTTCCAAATAGTGGAATGTAGAGGTAAAGATAAAAATTCTGATAGACTATATTTGAGAGTTGTGAACAAGTTTGCTGAATAATATAGAATACTAAGTTTAATATGGGGAAGGGGGAGGAACTAAGAGCAAGAATCACTAGCAATAACATAAAGAAAGTAAAACAGAGAGTTTTACACTGTGAACTACATAGGCTACCCAAATGTCAAAAATAGATTTAAAAATATGGTGCCTGGGCAGAAGAAAAAACACATAAACCAGTTTTGGGGAGGTGGGCTTGAAACCTGAAATTTAAGTAGCTTCTGTGGGCTGATCTGACTCACCCTCCCACCACTTCCCACACTATAGTTCAGTAAATAGCTGGCTCTGCTCAGTGATTAATAGAAAGAAACCAGCCCCAAAAATAGGGAAGGGAGACAAAAACTCAATGAAAAAGCAGATGAAGCTCATGCCAGATAAAAGCTTTTTCAAGAAATAGAGGAAGAGTTTATATAAATAGTTCTCTGTAGTCTCAAAAATATTATAAACATGATCTCATTAATAGAGAAAGTGAGAAACTCAAAGAAGATATTTCAATAAAGCAATGGTAAAAATGAAGAAAGAGATGAAAAATGAAATGACAGTGACCAAGAAAGCAATGGAAAACTAAATAAACCACTATGAAGTTGGAAAGTACATTAGAAGTTACAAAATAGAATAATCACAACTGAAAACTCACTAGGATTATGGCTAACAAAAGTTAAAGAAAATTTTAAAGATACCAAAGTCATTACAAAGAATACTGTAAATAGTTATACAGCAGGGGTCCCCAACCCCTGGGCCACTGACCAGTACTTACCCATGGCCTGTTAGGAATTGGGCGGCACAACAGGAGGTGAGTGGCATCCACTGAGCATTACTGCCTGAGCTCTGACTCCTGTCAGATTAGTGGTGGCATTAGATTCTCATAGGAGTGCATGCGACGTTGTCCACTCCTTATGAGAATCAACTAATGCCTGACGATCTGAGATGACACAGTTTCATCTGAAAACCATTCCCCCACCCTCACTGGTGCCCATTGTCAAAACAGTTTGGGACCACTGTATAGAGACAAAAGGGATTTGACATAATTGGCATTTCTAAAAAAATTTACTTAGACATAATTGCAGAAAATTTTCCTGAGATAAAAACCGGGAAAAAAGCACCGACTCTCTAAATCTCTTGCTTTAAAGAAACACCATCCAAATTTCAAGAATTTCTTCAGTTTTACCCTCCTATTTTTATCTTATATTGATATAAGTCAATTTAATTTTTTATTATTTAGTGACAGCATATATGTCATATTGGCTTCTACATTTACAAAACTGTGTCTTTTAATCAAGCAATCTACTCTTCTAGACAAACATATCCAAATATAAAATATTTATAATTTCCAGATGGTAGAATTTTGAGATCGTTTTTAAATTTCCACAAGGTCTATCTTTAACAGTCATGTATCACTTTTACAAATGACAATGAAGTAATTGCGCTTAACAAAAAAAAAGAATAGAAGGCAAAGTTTAAGAGAGGAAAGAAAAAAAATAAGAGATCTCTATTGTTCCACTACCTTTAGATTTGTGGCCCTCCAAACCATAGTTCACACAATAATCAGGTGATTTCTTTAAAATAGAAAAATAAAGATGTTAGTTTTCATAGTATTATCCTTCAAGATTTTTAATAAATTGCCACTAATCCTGAACAAATTCCATTATTTTAGTAATTTACACAAAACTCTCCCTAATTCAGGCCGTTTTGGTCTCTCCAACATCAACAACTCTCACTTCCCTGCATTCACCCTTCCCTCCAAACACTGAACTAAGAATTTGTAGTAAGAGTTTCCTTTGACTTTCCACATCTTCATCTCTTCTCCTGCCTCAGGTGGTGATAAAATTGTGCTTTCGTTTTTTTGTTTGTTTGTGGAAGTGGGAACAGAGGCTATAAGAACTACAAATCCTTCTACAAAATTTAGTTTAAGATTATCTCTGTGAAAGCTCTGCTATCACTCTTGTTCCTCTCCATCAACAATGTTATTAAGTTATATGCATCTTTTATCCACCTCTAGATCAGCGCTATGTGAGTAATTTTGGAGCCTGAGGCAGAAGAAAATATTATTACTACTGATTCTATTAATTTATTTAAAATTTATATATTCTGTTCATCATAAATTTTTTGCATGAATTTTGATTTTTAAAAATATTGACTTAAATATTAGGTATCTTGATTATTGAAGTTTTGGTGTCCCCATATATATTTGTGCCTGAGATGAGTGTCACCCTAGTTTTGGCCCTGCTGTATTCTACTGAAGCATTTGTTACACCCCATAATTTTTGTCTGTACATCCATCATCTCTACCAGACTGTGACTACCTGCAAGGAAAGGGGCTAATTTTATCTCTGTATACCTAAAAATCAGCACAGTTTCTAAACTGGACGGGAACCCACTTAGTGAATAAAAGCCCAGAAAATCCCAGAAAGGAGAAATAACCAATATTCTACAGTCTTTAAAGAATATAATCTTCCCTGGGGAAGAATACACTTAATCTAAATGGAGAGATGTTATACATATTTTTGAAGGTAAGGAAATCTTAGTTTGAAGCAAGCCATGAACTTAAAGTAATCAAGCAGTAGAACTAAATTTTTGTCCATAAGCACTTATTTGTGGTGCAAACTATTCAGTGTTTTTATTACAAGAGTATATGCTTTTATTTACTATGAGAATCAGAGAATATTAAAACTGAAAAGCTCTTAGATATTACATAATCCACCTCCTCCCTGTTATAAATGAGGAATCAGTCTTAGAGAGGTTAAGAGACTTGCCAAAAACCACAAGACAGTCAGAACTTGAAATTAAGTGACCCATCTCCACACCTGGTGCCTTCTACTTGAGATTATTCACAAATTTAGAAGAGGAGACCATTGAGAACAGGAATGCGGAGAGTGGAGATTTTTTTCTAGGCCAGAAAGAATTGGCCAGCTCATGGGTAAAATAAGCCACAAATAAATTTTTTATGCATTGTTTGAAATAGGGTCACTGTTAAGGTAAGGTTATTGAAAAATGACCTTTCAAAGTTCTTTCCAACCCTGTGATTTTATCTTTGTCATTTAACTT
This sequence comes from Rhinopithecus roxellana, assembly GCF_007565055.1. Taxonomy (NCBI): domain Eukaryota; kingdom Metazoa; phylum Chordata; class Mammalia; order Primates; family Cercopithecidae; genus Rhinopithecus; species Rhinopithecus roxellana. The sequence continues at coordinate 121,190,669 of NC_044550.1, read as the reverse complement.
CTCTGTGACTCATTTTATCAAACAAAGGGTGACTCTACTCCCTACCTACTTTAATACAAGATTTGTGAGGTCCAATTTAAAATATACATTATTCAAAGTACTATGTATATGCACAAGTGCAAGTCATTTTAAACTGCGGATTAATCATGTAAATATATTTTTATACCTAGTCATGCCTGTAGGAAATTGAAAGTAATTATGTAGCAGTTAGTGGCCAACTTGGACTGCAAGCACTAGGTCCTAAATAAAACTATTCTGAATGTCACCTTAAAAGAGTTATATAAAGGTACCATTCACAGCCAAAATTATTCATTATTATTCAGAGAGAGCCAGAACGTTGGGTGCCCCTAATTATTCTTGTGAGATTTTCTAACAGGGAAAAGTGACTGGCTCTTCACAAAAGTGTTTTTACTTGATGTACCTCTGGGTTATTGGGAAGATAGAAATGATGACCAAAATAAAAATCACTGAATGAATTCGATGAAATTCAGTTAAGGAAAGCAAGCAACATACTACTACTATTATTATCATTATCATCATCATCATCATCATCATCATCATCATTAATGTTGTGTGCAAATGAAATAATTTATTTTAATAATAATGTTTACGCTTTCTAGTTAATGTGTTCTTCAAATTAACAATTAAGAATCCTTGGTTAATTTTGTCCTTTCTCGTTCTTTGGCCACCTGATTTATTTTTAAACCTTCATATGTAAAGGTAAGAAAAGAAAATCTATGAGTTCACCTGGATCTCTGGTCTACAAACCTAAAATCATTTCTTTTTATCTCTCCATACTCTGTAAGATTTGTAGAAGAATACTTCTTTTTTTAAAGGAAGCCAATGAATAGCCAATGAATTATTTCTTAAGATAGGCCAATAGATTAGCAAAGAGTAAGAGTTCCTCACCAAAACAACAACAACAACAACAACAAAACAACAACAACAACAAATAAAACAGCCTTTTCATCAGAATAGTGAACTATCAGTTTCTAGCATAGTTCCTGGAACAAAGTACGTTCTGAATAACTAGCAGTGAATCAATTGTTCTTCCAACCACATTTCCAAGCATTGTTCTCAAGGCCAGAAATCTATTCACATTCATGAAATAATTTATGATAAGCTTTTTTGTACAAGTACTCTTTATTAAATATATACATATATACAGATGTTACCAGGCCTAATTTTACTAGAATCAGTTTTAAAACGGGGGATTGGGACTGGGTGATTTCTACAGTATCTTTCAGCCTTAAAATGTGTTGATTTTATGGAATACCTAGAAAGACAGCCAAGAAAGAATTCTCAGATATGACTTACAATTAATATTTGACATTTGCACAATTTTCAAGTCTCAAAAACTACTATTATAAGGTAATGAAATAACTGAAAAATCAATGCCAATTACCTACTATGAATTCTTTTCTAAAACAAACAGACAAACAAACAAACAAACAAACAGAAAGAGAGATTTCGTCTGCAATGTGGCCATTTCTATCAATATGTTCCCTAAAACACCCAGAACACATTCACTCATCCATTCCAGAGCAGATAGAGAGAAGCACAGAAGAAAATCTAAAGGCAATATGACAAGAACCAGACTTAGACTGAGCTGCTAAGACAGTTGCAAAATTTTCAATTAAGTTGTTAAGCCTACCTAATGAGAAAGAAGTCAGTAGATGAAAATCCTGATAAACCACATAGCAGAGTCAGTGGCATCCTACCCCACAGCTATATTTTCTTTACTCGTTTCATTTTCTGCTCTCTTAATTTTAAAATATTCACCTTAGTTATAAAACCTTAAAAAAAAAAAACTCCTAAAAAACCAACATGAAGACTGCCCAGAATTACAGAACTATGGACACAAAAATTCTTCAAAATATAGCATTTCACTAGCTAATATATAGATCTATGTTGGGGAAAGCACCTGAAAATGCCTGTGCTAAGTTCCTATTTCTGATGATTCTGTGACTCTGATCAAACTCTACTCTGTGACTCTGATCAAATTTGAGACAGTTAATCTATTAAGTCTTATAGTGCCCAGATTTTTACTTTCAAGTACACAATGCTTTTCACTTACAGAACAATCTGTATCACATTCTCATCTATTTGGAAAACCAATTGCTGAAGTTGTACTAACATGTACTTATCTCAAAGTCGTTATGTGAACAAATATATGTGTTATCCACTATCAGTATAGGAGGAGAGAATATTTTGAATATGTTGTCAGACTCTAAATAAATGTCCTTCACTAAAGAATGCAATGTCCTCTGCTAGTTTATGGTTCTTTGGCATGCATTGACTGTTCTACTTTTTAAGTAATATTGTAGGTAAAGGTGCAAGAGCTTTCCTAGAGAAACAGTTTCTAGCATAGTTCCCGGAACACAGCAGGCTCTGAATAACTATGTAGTAAATAAATACATAACTAAATGAACTACCATGAAAAAGAATTCATACAATGAGTTAAACTTTGGCTCAGAGAACAAAATTTCAAATTAACTGTTAAGTACTGTTTGGCCAACATAAGAAAGGGAACATATTTCCTTTGGTCTTTGTCTTAGTTTTTTATGCAGCAGAGTTTTTACTCTATTGATCAGCGTTTATACTATTCCATTTCCTTTTGCCAATGTTTCATATAACAGGAAAATTCCTTTTCCTGAAGCTCCTAAGATCACCAAAGGTCACTGCATATGACATCCAAAAAAAAATTCTCGTTAAGGGCAGTGCCACTGGGAAATTTAGGGTGGCAGGTTGATATTCATCGGGTAGATTTTTAAAATGTCATAGTCTGTTTTCAAATATCAATGAAAAAATATGTGCCACATGTCTCTAATAGCTCTATTTCTCTTATCCCAACTTTCCAGGATGGTGTGTATTCTATCTAAGTGAATGCTGAGTTCTTTTAAAATAATTTTTCTGGAAAACAAAAACATAGTTCACTTTTTCACTGAGGAATTAACTCTCCCAATAACTGGCTTATATCTTTAAATGGAAAAAATTACATAGATTTTTTTATTTTAATAAAGAATAGTTGTTTATATTTAAAAACATTTAAAAAGACATTCTGCATTTTCATCATCTTCTAGCAAACTACTATAGCAACAAAATTACATTAGACTTTCTGATTTCTCCATAGTGTCCTTAGATAAATAAACAACCCAATAAACCATGTTAAATGCCCCAAATGTGACTGGAAAGAGAATACGGGCATATTTGTCAATTTTACTTGTGCCAGATCCAGAAGGTGGTGGAGCTGATGGAGGAGGAGTAGCTGACAACTTCCCAGTAGCCCCTATGGTATTAACTGTGGTCTTAATCCTCTGCAATCTTGATCCAAACATGTGACGAGTAGAAGCAGATGCAACTGAAGCCTTTCGAGACACATATCCAGTTCGGCTAGAAGTAGGAGAAGCAGATGGAAGTGCTCTTGCCGCAGATATGGTTTCAGCTGCATTTGCACGGCTGAATGGGTTTGGACTGGAAGCTAAGTAAGACCGAGGTGTGCCTTTAGAAGATTCTTGAACAACTGTGGAAGATTTGCTTGAATGGTTTCCCACCACAGTTCTGTTGCCAACGTCAGATTCAGAGTGAACCAAAGCACTTGTTCTTTTTCTCATGTTCAAATTGGCATTTGTATTCTGAAAAGGTATATGAAAAAATAAATTGGTTATGTAACTTTATGCAGATTTGTACAAAATTTAAAGGGATCGAAATTCTTAAAATCAGTCATTTCTATAAAATAAAACTTTATTAATAAGCTGTAGTCACCTTGATTTTAAAAAGCTGTAAAATATATAACTAAATATAATATGCATACATTTGAAACTTTGAATCAAAAATCTTCTATTTCAAAATATGGTCTATTCTTATAAATAATTAGACCTTAAATCTATAGAAAGAAGATTAAGTTGTTAGAACGACAAGCTGATGTTATACTTAATTGCATTTTAAGAGTTAATGATTACTGTTCTAAAAGTTATTTGTTTAGTTTTATTGCAAATAATATTCTGTATATGTCATATACATTTCAAATTTCTCTGTGTATTTATTTTATAAACAGGGAGAACCATACCTAGTCATGTACACAGAATACCAACAATAACAACTATCCATATGTACATAACATTCCTTTATTTAAAAAGTTCAAAAACTTTGATTTCCAAATCCTTTGAATTTACCGTCATAAAAGGCATAGGTAATTATACACATTATTTTAAAATCTAACAATCCTGACACATTTTATTTTTCACTTCAATTAATAATGAAAACACAAATAAAATTTAATTAGAAAAGGTTGTATTAGACTTATAAACAGCATCAATGAATAGTTGCATAAATATCTGGATTCAAACCATTAACCAATAGTGATTACATTGAAATATATTTCACTGGTTTTCATCAAACTATTTTATTTGTAGAACAAGATTGTATTTGAAGAAAGTTGTGCAGCAAGCCACTAAAATTCTTATAATATTGACAGCCACGATAAACAACTATGTACATAATTAATTATAGATTCTCCATGCTAATGAAGGACAGTAATTTCTCAGATGATCCCCCAAATAGTCACATCTGATTTTTTAGAATATATGATGATATTTCCGCAGTAATTTTTCCCATGTTTATTCTAAGCTATATTAATGTTAGATGATAATTACTTCCATAACTTCTCCCCTTACCATTTCATGAAGTAGATCGTGAGTGAAAAAATGGAGAAATAGAGGAGAGAGAAAGAAGAGCAGTTCATAAAAGGGTGATTGGAAGAAGCGAGCCTCAAAGGGCAATTCACAGATACTAATATATGAAGCGGGTAGATTATATATAATTAATTAAGATCTCACTTTAGACATAAAGGTTTATTCTATAAATGTAATCTTTATTAGTACACTCATCTAGCATGCTTAAAGTTCAACTCATATCTCATAAATCATGACTTCAAGGTAGCTGAGCAGACAAAAACAGCCTCACAAAACAGAGTCAATGTAGACTCTGACAAGTGTAGAAAGCATTCGTCATGTCAGCTTGGAGTATTCTTCTAAGCAGGTTGCAGTTGAACTAATGAGCAATTGTAGCCTAACATATGGCACTGAATTTGGGTGGAGAAAATTGAAATCAAAATTGACATCAACCTAAAATTGAAATCAAAATTGACATCAACCTACTTATCCTTCACTTTTCCTTTACACAGGACATTATAAATGTCACCTAATTAATCTTTAGATTTTGAATCACTTGTTACAGAAAAGGATAGTAATTAATTGATTATCATTGATCCTAAAATGTTACACAAATGGTGAATAATATAAAAAAAGAACAAGGTATGGCCTTACAATTTAAAGAGCATATATAATCTTTGGCAAGGAAGCATACATACACACGATACAATAAAAAATATAACAAAAGGTAAAATATATTCAAGAACCAAACTATGACCAAATGCTGAATATCCCAAGAAGAGAAGAAAAGAGAGTAAAAATGATAAATTGGACAAACAGGAAAGTAATACATTTTTTCAAATATAATATGGTAGTTGCATACTGTCTTCTTCTTTCAGTCAGTTAGGTTGTCCATGACCTTTAGAAATCTGTATGTTTCCTAACACTAAATTCTAAGGACTGGAGACTTTCCCTGCCAGTCAAAATGAAGTAACATGAACTGAATCTACTTTCCTGCCTAAAATGACCCCCAAAACTTCATAAAATAAAAAAATAAAAAAATAAAAACCTGTTGTTTGAAGAAACTGGCCATCAGACAACCCAGAACCATAATCACTGAGAGGGAAAAAACAAACTTGAGAGAGTTGCTATGCTGTGGTTTAGGAATGGAAAAGCCAGAAAAAAACTGGCAGGCTTCATGAACTGAAGAGATGGAGTTAAGAATCTTGGGAGACTGAGGTGGCTAGAGTTCACAGGACAAAGTACCAGACATAAGAATGCTAAACAAAGAGAGAACTTCAAAGATCTAAAGAGAGTCCCCACTGAGTATTTTACCAAACAAAGATCGGTAATCTTTTTGGTACTGTTCATATTGCTCACCCTACTCTCAAAAAGTCTCTTACTTCATTGTTCTTTTTTCTAACCACCTTAGACTGATTCTTTTTATTTTTGCTTAGGCTTTCCTCTTTCTCTAGGCATATTCTTCAAATCTAAGCTTTTATTTCTTTGATATTTATAACTTATCCAATAGTAGATATCGTCAGAATATAGTTTTCCAATTGTCGAAAACATGACCTACAAATAATGAATGCACAGGTCTCCAAGATTGGTTCAATGGTTAATTAATGAGAGAACCATTTAGATGGTAAAATGGATTCAAAGTCATTTTGAGGAATGGCTACTTATAGGCAATTTTTTTTTAAAAGGAAAAGTAAAATAAGACTGGTAGGTTAAATACAGAAGTGCTTAATGTCTTAAAACAAGGCAATAAAACCATAACCTTTGGTGATCTTTTGTACTAGACAAGAATCCATAATTGAATATGTTAACTTGACAGTTTTTGGGTTCTAATCCAATATTAAATGGCAAAATCAAATTCAAGTAAATGATTCTAAAGATTTAATTATCCTTGTTTGGGCTTGTTAAACAATACTCTATTATGACATTGAAAAGACATGCTGTATTTTTTTCTGATGTCCAAGTCTTGTAAAATTTTTCTTAACATCATACTATTATGAATACTTGACTGACTCAAATATGTGCAGCTTGTTAAGTTCTTTAAAGCCTCCTCTACATTTGTGAGTAGAGAACCTCTACAATGAGGCAGAGCAGACACCAAGTAAGTCACTTGCTGTGTGAATTCCAGCCACCTGTAACCTTTCTGTTCTTACTTTTCTCTACTGGAAAATGAGGTAATGGAATAAGTTGATCACTGAAATCCCTTTCTGTTTTAAAATATTGTAATTCTTAAAGAGTGGGATTATGGAGGGCAAAGCATCTTGGTCCTTCAACTAGTATGTGGATTAGGCAACAGTGCCCCCTAAAGGTCCTCTATGAGTTCTGGGCAGGCCAATCTTCTAAGTATCCTAGAATGTCTGAGGAACTTCCGCCCTCATGAGCCCTTTGGCTGCACCTCCCATCAGGACCTTTGATCTAACTCATCTATCTATTGCCACAATAATATTGCATAACAAAAAAAATGATACTTCAGGTACACACAATAAATATTTATTTTTGCTCCCAAGTCTATGGATCAACTGAATTCTGTTGATTTTGATTACGCTTGCTTGGGCAGCTCATTTTCTAATGGAACACTGGTGAATCTAGTGTCAGCTAGTTGTTGGGTGTTCTAGGATTGACTCACTGTGATAACTGGCTATTCTCCAAATGATCCCCCAATCTCTAGCAGGCTAGCCAGGCAGACCTGATCTTATGGTGGTGGTGGCAGTGTTTCGAGAAAGAGTGTAAGCAAGTAAGAACCGTTGAGGTTAAGAATTGGAAATGGCAAACTATCATTTCCACCACATATTATTGGACAAAGAAAGTCATTAGGCAGCTTATGGAAAAATAGATTCCAACTCTGGATGGGTCAGGAATGGGTAAGCTCCTGGGCCTGAATATGGAGCATGAATATTGAGGGCAAGAATATAGAGAGAAATGATGAATTGGTGTCACTTTTGAAGCCAATCTATTATATAGAACACAATTTACAAGATTTCAGGACATTCCAGAAGGATACTGGTCTAGAACAAAAGAACTTAAATGTTTTAATACTTTGTTTTGGGGGGCAGTAAAGTTACTTGGAGTCAGTTTGATTCTTCCTACTCTTGCTCTTAAAATGCATTAGACAATACAAGAGCAGTGTTTGAGGCTATTTATACTATACTATTAAGACAGCCACTTCTACGTACTCTACCAAATGCTACGTGAATGTTGACATTTTCTAGTCCAGCAGGTGGAAACATGCACTATTCCTGGCTTTGGGTGAATGTCAGATATTGTTTCTTCTAATCATTTCAGATGGTTCCTTTCAGCCTTGGGTAGTTACCTCACACTCACAAAGATTACCGTCTGAAAACAAAGATCAAGTATTTTTATTCCAGTTTAAAAGAAGTAATGATAGAGTATAAAGACCATCTTATCAATCTTTGTAGATTAATGCACACAGTAGGCACATACTTCATATTTGATAAATTGCATTAAAATGGATATCCTATAGAATCAAGATCATTTTTAATTTAGAAAGTGTCAAAAATTTTTATCTGATCTCCAATTTATTATTTCTTTTTCTATGGGACACATCTTCAGAATATTGTAGGTAGTGCCTAAGGCATTTAAGTTATCTTGACTCAATCTCAAGTCCAGCTGACAATGCCTTAAAAGTTTCACTAAGCCTCACACCAGTTAGAATGGCAATCATTAAAAAGTCAAGCAACAACAGGTGCTGGAGAGGATGTGAAGAAATAGGAACACTTTTACACTGTTGGTGGGATTGTAAACTAGTTCAACCATTATGGAAAACAGTATGGTGATTCCTCAAGGATCTAGAACTAGATGTACCATATGACCCAGCCATCCCACTACTGGGTATGTACCCAAGGGATTACAAATCATGCTGCTATAAGGACACATGCACACGTATGTTTATTGCGGCACTATTCACAATAGCAAAGACTTGGAATCAACCCAAATGTCCATCTGAGACAGACTGGATTAAGAAAATGCGGCACATATACACCATGGAATATTATGCAGCCATAAAAAAGGATGAGTTTGCGTCCCTTGTAGGAACATGGATGCAGCTGGAAACCATCATTCTTAGCAAACTACCACAAGAACAGAAAACCAAACACCGCATGTTCTCACTCATAGGTGGGAACGGAACAATGAGATCACTTGGACTCGGGAAGGGGAACATCACACATCGGGTACTATCATGGGGAGGGGGGAGAGGGGAAGGATTGCATTGGGAGTTATACCTGACATAAATGACGAATTGATGGGTGCTGACGAGTTGATGGGTGCAGCCCACCAACATGGCACAAGTATACATATGTAACAAACCTGCACGTTATGCACATGTACCCTAGAACTTAAAGTATAAAAAAAAAAAAAAAAAAAAAAAAGAAGTTTCACTATGCTGTATACCATATCCTACATAAAGGAAAGTGGAATTAGACTGATTTGAGTCTTAAATCATTGCTCTCTGCCAAGCAGTTAAATGACACTCAAGTTATTTTTGTAGTTATGTCTCAAGTTTTACTCTGTTAAAAGTAGTCATTTTCCACGATGACAGACCACAAAAGGAATAAGGTATCTGCTGATCTATCTGGCAGACAACTCACCCGGAAGAATATTCACCCAGACTTCACATTCTAGTGCAACTAATGTGTCAGAGTGATGTTGTGTTTCATACAGAGTGTAGAGACTTCAGTGGTTCCATTATGATTTAGCTGATGCACAGTGGTTTCGAACAAGAAAAAGCACCTAAGCTTCATTTGAATTTTAAAAAATGATTTAGTTTGAAATCACTTTGTCATTAGTCACAATAGCCTGAAGCAAGAAACGAGATGCAAGGTAGTAGATTTAAACATTACCAACAAATTAAAGCAGTAACAGGCAAACAGGAGCAGATCCAAGCAATTCGTCAAACGTGACTGTGATCTGACACAATTTCTAAACAATTTTTATCAACTGCAAAAAAAATCATCTCAACTTATTACTCTAGCAGCAAAGAGATAAAATGACTAAGATTAGGTTTGCAGAATGCATGCGGCTACATTCATATTGCTTGCTTGAAAAGCTAATGAAGTTTAGCTTTGATGAAGTTTAATAAAATGTAATTTAATTCTTATAAATTAAAAACTAACAAGACTAATAACGAATAGGGTTATCTTCTAGAATATCAATGAGTCACATACTAAAAAAAAAAGAATCTAGTAATGTAAAGACATTTATTCAAGGCCATTTGGACAGGACTTCATGAGTAAGCCACACATCTTATTTAATAGGGAAATAAGTGTGGTAGAGCAGCTAGAACTAAACTCCAAGGTAATGATTTACTGAGAACTGTCAACAGCATTTTTAGAAAGTGCTACGCGTAGAAATTTTTAACACGTCCTTTCCAAATAAACACGCTAAATATTTTATAAATAGTTAGCAAGGCACTCTATCATATATTGAGCTCCAAAACGTAGAAACCAAAATGCTGAGTTCCCTATTTATTGTATTTAATTTCCTCCCAATGTTGGCATTTAATTCAATGTTTGTATTTCCATAAGTTATAGAAATACTACTTTCAGGCCGGGCGCGGTGGCTCAAGCCTGTAATCCCAGCATTTTGGGAGGCCGAGACGGGCGGATCACGAGGTCAGGAGATCGAGACCATCCTGGCTAACACGGTGAAACCCCGTCTCTACTAAAAAATACAAAAAAAAAAATCTAGCCGGGCGAGGTGGCGGGCGCCTGTAGTCCCAGCTACTCGTAAGGCTGAGGCAGGATAATGGCGGGAACCCGGGAGGCGGAGCTTGCAGTGAGCTGAGATCCGGCCACTGCACTCCAGCCCCGGCGACAGAGTGAGACTCCGTCTCAAAAAAAAAAAAAAAAAAAAAAAACCAGAAATATTACTTTCAATATCAGGCACTGGGATAAACTTTTGTTTTCCATTTGGGATTACCAGAAAAAGAAATCTTAAAGAATCCATTCATTTTCCCTTTACATATTTAGAGTTGAAGGTTTAAAACAGAATTTCTTTAAGATAGGTGACTTTGTGATTACTTTCGTTTCATACTGATTCCTAGTGTTTCTTTTTTATTTGTAAATATTTTGTATAGTAGATATACGGCTCCAATGGAGGAAACCACTTTGTTAGAGACTTCTTTGGTCAGAGCAGAGGTTCTTAGCTTGATTAAGCAGACTTGTTCAAATGCTAGCTGAAATCACACCAGGAGCTGCTTTCATCAATGCCACCAACATAACCCTGGAGAGAAAAGAATGCAAAGGACACTCCGCTCACTTCCTCTAAATACAGATACTAAGCTAGATGAGTCTTTTCTTATTCAATGTAGAAAAGCAGTATTGTGGTTATACAAAGTGTTTATAAGCATAATCTGAGACCAGTTAAAAACTCAAAGTCTCAAACAAGCCCTATTTGCAGGAAGTTTTTTTCATTAGCTATGCTGTTGTCAGTGATCCAGGGATCAGAAATTGAAAAATGCTTGCTAAACAGTTAAAATTGTGGGCTTCCAAATCAGACAGACCTGGTTGCAAATACTGAATTTGTCATTTACTAGCTATGAGATATTTAGCAAGTTATTTAGCCTCTCAAAACCTCAAAATCCTTGCTATAGGAGTAATAATGCTGCCTTCCTCCTAATAAATATATAAGATAATGCATGCAAGGCAGTTAGCTCAATGTCTAGCACATAGTAGGATTCAAATGAATATTATATAGAAGTAACCCAGCTGAGGTCACATAATAAGATTCTGCCTCCAAAAGAAAATGATACGTCACAGAAATAAATAATTACACAAAACAAAATTTTAGAAGACAATATTATACATCTGTGAAAACATGGCCATCATGTCTAATAATTACCACAGCAAATGATCACTGAAGGAGAGAATAGTCTATGGAGTGGGATTTGAACAATGAGAACACACAGACACAGGGAGGGGAATATCACACACTAGGGCTTGTCGGGGGTGGGGAACTAGGGGAGGGATAGCTTTGGGAGAAATACCCAATATAGATGACGGGTTGATGGGGTGCAGCAAACCACCAGGGCACGTGTATACCTATGTAACAAACCTGCACATTCTGCACATGTATCCCAGAACTTAAAGTATAATTTTAAAAAGTTTTTTAAAAAAGAATATATTCTATGGTGAAGTCAGTCAGGGAAAGGATGTTGCTGGTGAAAATGAGAAATAAATACAAAGAAATACAAAATGCAATAGAAAAATCAACATTCATATTGATAGTAAGGGTGCGAATTAACACTAGAGTAAACCTTATAACTTATGCATAAGACATGTCAAAAAGCTCTTTAGGAAAAAGTAGCAGTAACAACAACCAAAACAATGGCTAACTTTTCTTGAGTGATTCTTTTGCACCTGGCACTCAGCTAACATGCTTTTAACTGAACTATCTGCTACACCTAATGTCATGTGCCATGTAAGAAAATCTGATAATATCACTTTCCAGACAGAAATCCTGAATCATCATCATCAATATTTCTACAATGTATTGAGCCCTTAATATAGGCCAGACACTACCTAAAGCGTTTTCACAAATAACCTCACATAGTTCCTACAAAAACTCATGAGATAGTGCTAATGTTTTCATTTTCCCATTGAACAAATGTTTCAATGTCTAAGAAAAGATGTGGGTTATATAAGAAGGAGATCTCGTGTACTATTCTATCAGATCACAGATCACTGTTTCTTTTATTTTCTTTCTTTTTTTTTTTTTTTTTTTTTAGACGGAGTTTCGCTCTTGTTGCCCAGGCTGGAGTGCAGTGGCATGATCTTGGCTCACCGCAACCTCCGCCTCCTGAGTTCAAGTGATTCTCCTGCCTCAGCCTCCTGAGTAGCTGGGATTACAGGCATGTGCCACCACGCCCGGCTAATTTTTTTGTATTTTTAGTAGAGACGGGGTTTCTCCATGTTGGTCAGGCTGGTCTCGAACTCCCAACCTCAGGTGATCCACCCACCTCAGCCTCCCAAAGTGCTGGGATTACAGGCATGAGCCACCACACCTAGTCTCCTGAACTTTTATAACAACTTTGGTCTTCTTCAACCACCAAATATTTTTCCCTGAATATTTTCACCTCCCTGCAGATTATGACTCACTCGTAATGTGAATAAGTATGTATCTGCGTGTATGTGTGCAAGTGTACATGTGTTTTGGATTTCAAACCATGCATTTGTTTAAATATTTAAAAATGTAATTAACAATATAATTTATAACTTTTCTTTTTCACACTTTAAGAATATTTTTAATCCTTGAAAGTGGAGTTAATATATATAGAGAGATCTGATAAAACATTACAAAGAAGGCTAAATCAGATGGCAAGTAAATTCACCTTTAAAGCATCCACATTACCCTATGGGAATTATTTTCTTCAGCCTCAAAATATTCAGAAAATTATATTCAAACGCAAACAATATTTGCACAATGCTTTATTCTTAATATAGACTTGATATGACTTCATCATAATGAAATTGTGCTATGATGAATAGCCATCCAGAAGGATTCAAGTCCGTGCCAACCCTATAGGTGGCTGGCATCGCAAGTAGTCTGAGTTACAATTTTATCTACATCAGCAAAGGCAACAGGGGCTCTGTCTAAAAAACAATCATTTATCAAGGCAGGATTCTCAGTATACTTTTGCTGGGGAGAAAAATATTTCATAGCTCAGGCATTATAAGAGAGTAAAATAATAGTCCTCTGTAAAACAATAGCTATGCAAGGTGAGTAAGTCTTTGATGAGCCAAGAACCTTGCTGAATTTGGAATTCCAATTTCCAATTCCAATTCCAATTTCTTTGAAATTCCAGACAATGTTTGCCTAATGAATGTAAACATTTATAATAACTGTAATAGATCTATTTTTAGGGAAAAGTAGTTCAAGTTCCATGCTTCATCTCTTGTTGGAGCATATTCCCCAGGTCCAGTGGGTAATAGAAGATCCACAATTAATGACATAAGTAATAAGGTCTTATTAAGGACAGTGATTCAACTCATTCTTTCATTAATCCAACTGTTTCAAGTTATTTTCCTGGGCACTGGGAGCACAGGGATGAAAAATAATATAGTATTTGCAATTTATCTCAAGAATCACAAAAAATAATAAACAGTAAACGGTATAAAGAAAAATTAGAGGAACTAGGGAATACATTACCCAGCCAAGAAGGTTGGAAAACCTCCTTGTGGAAGTTATACTTAGGCTGAGATATCAGCAACAAGATAAGTTTTAAATAGGCAAAAGAGCTCACTGTTCCCTTATGGGGTGAGGAAAGAAGATGCCTGTTGGTACAAGAAACAATTTTTCAAAGATTCCTCTCAGTGGTATAAGGATAGGGAAGATCAGTACTCTTCCTTGTCAAGAGAAATTTGAGGTTTCTTGAAGATATTCTAAGTTCTTCCCTTTCTCTTCTTACTTTTTCTATTGAAATGAACAATTATGGCAATGATTTATAATACATTCTACTCTAACATAATTAATATCTGATAATATCACTTTCCAGACAGAAATCCTGAATCATCATCAATATTTCTACAATGTATTGAGCCCTTAATGTAGGCCAGACACTACCTAAAGCGTTTTCACAAATAACCTCACATAGTTCCTACAAAAATTCATGAGATAGTGCTAATGTTTTCATTTTCCCAATGAGGGCACTGAAACCTAAAACGTTGAGCACCTCTCTCTCCCAACATGATGCAATTAAAATGTGTTATTCATGATTTGAGTCCCAAATACATACTCTTAACCACTTCAAGAGGCCACCTGCGATAGCAAATGTGTATACTCATGGAATTAAAAATACATGCTCATGAGATTTTTTTTAAAAAAAGAAAAAAGTTTATCTGAAATATGTTCGCAACAACCCCTAAGTGATGTTTGTAAACAGTTTGGATTTGACTTACATTTACATAGCTTCCATTATAAGCTAAGTACTGTACTAACTTTTTTTGTATCTCACAAAAAATTTCTCCTGATTAGAAAATCCTTCCTTTCCAGTGCATGTGAAAATTGTTCTAGAGTTCTTACTGATTGTTCTTACTCCCATTCATAATATTCTTTCTACTTTGATGCTTGGCTGTCATGAAGTGCTTATAGATAATACTTTGTATCACAAATATCCTCTACATTCAGGCATAAATAAATATTTATAAATAGGCTTACATTTAGTTGATTTATTCTACAGAAAACTGTATCTTAACAAGTGCAGTCTAGCTGAGCAAAGTGGTATTTTTAATTGAAGACACTTTCCCTGTGAGTTATTTTAAAAATGAATCAACGCTACTCAAATCTGCATCTTCTATGTGATAAAAATATTTTTATGATGTTCTTCTACAAGAGGAAATCTATTCCCTATCTTTCTTCCACAAACTCTCCCTGAAATTTGGATATAGCACTTTAAAAAGCTATTTAAAAATTTACTATTCAAGATATATGGTAAAACTGATTGAAACATTTTCCTTTGGTACATAAGACACAAAATTTCGGCTCCATTTGTAGCCCAGATAAGGTATCAACATGAGCTCTACCTCTTGTTTCTGATTTGAGAATGATTCTTCAATCATTCTCAAAATTTTCTACAAATAATTAAAGTTAATAAAGTTCATTAACACATTTGCCAAATTATGTATACAGTAACTGTGTGTACTTGACGTGTCCTGAAGAGTAAGCTCTAAGCTATTAGCTATGGTTTCCAATGGGCATTATCAAAAAACATTCAATGCTTAAGAAGTCTCTCAAGCTGAAACAGCTGTTCATCCAAAGTGAAACTTTTTTTTAACTTTCTCTGAGTATAGCTAATCTTACTTGAGCTAGAAAATAAGGTATTAGACTGTTTTGCATGTTCTACCACTTTACGACAAGAAAGCCAATTTTGCACTTCAGTAAAGGCAGATTGCAAATTTAGCATGAATTGAACCAGTAGCTGAGTTGCAATTTATGGCAAATGGCTCATCAGCACATTAATGTATACTGCCAATATAACCACTTCAGCCAGGCAGGCCAGAAAGTAGAAGACCCAAATACCTAGTAGGCAGTAAAGAAAATGTGCTCTCTATCAACTTGTGTAAAACAAATCTTAAAACCCAAAACTATCAAATATAATTATCATTTATTATCATTCTTACATTAGTACTTAAGAAAAACCCAAAGTCAGAACCACAGGTTCTGAAATTAGATAGATTCAGGTTTTGGACTTTGCTAAATACTAGTTTTGTAACCTTGGGTAACTTATTTAGCCTTTCTATGCTTAAGGTTTCTCCTGAGTACAGTGGAAATAATAACAATAACTACTAATTAGAGTTAGTGGTGGGGTAATTTCCATAAAGTGCTTAACACATTACCTAGCATATAGTAAATGATCAATATTTGTTCAATGTTTTTATTCTATTGTTATCATTTAATATTCTAATAGAGATCTGTAGATGGCCACTGTCAGGTAAAATATTACTGTAGAATTGACCATTATTTCTATACTCAGATATTTGTATTTTTCAACTGAACTAAATGTTAATACTGTAACTTTCCACTTCAGTAAATGTTGGAAATGTATGAGAGCCTATATTTTGTGCCATGTTCAAAATTCATTTTATTTACTTTTCCTAGGAGGACATGATCAGCATCCTTGGAGCAACACTAAGAACTAGCTAAAACTCTTACCATCTTGCCAAGATCTGCCAATTGTAAAGAGATGATTAAGAGCTCCAAAGTTTAAAAGGCTTAAAAGGTTTCCTCTGGGGGTGGTGACTGCTTCAAGAGAGGCACAAAATCAAGAATCCTGTGGATATTATTCTATTTAATATTAACAACTTAAAAATGTTTGCACTTACTCAAAATATAGCATGCTAAAATTTCTTTTGGGTTATAAATAAGCCAACTCATATATCCAGTAGGACATCATTCAGATGTCTTAAAGGCCTAACATACTTTTAATTTGTTGATTCATCCAGTCATCTAGTTACTCATCCAATTATTCAACAAATATTTATTGAGTACCTAT
The DNA here is from genome assembly GCF_007565055.1 of Rhinopithecus roxellana. Classification (NCBI taxonomy): domain Eukaryota; kingdom Metazoa; phylum Chordata; class Mammalia; order Primates; family Cercopithecidae; genus Rhinopithecus; species Rhinopithecus roxellana. The sequence goes on along the minus strand of NC_044550.1, from coordinate 121,173,992 downwards.
TTATGTTCCAGGCATTCTTCTTGGGTCTGGTGATACAAGTATAGAAAAACAGTGCAAAATTCTTTTCTTTATGGAACATCCGCTCATGAGACTCCTCAAATCTGTGAGCTCTTCCAGCAGCTATTATCTACCACTACAAGTCTGGGAAAAAATAGTCTACAATTATGGTTTCCACTTCTTCATTTGTCACTCACTTTTCAACTCATTGTTATTTGATTATTCTCCCATCTTTCCTTTGAAATTATTTGTGGATCACTATAATTAGCACTTTTAAAAATCTATGTCTTACCAGTCTAGCCAACATGGTGAAACCCCATCTGTACTAAAAAATATATACAAAAATTAGCCAGACATAGTGGTACATATCTGTAATCCCAGCTACTTGGGAGGCTGAGGCATGAGAATTGCTTGAACCTGGGAGGTGGAGGTTGCAGTGAGCTGAGATTGCACCGTTGCACTCCAGCCTAGGCAACAGGGTGAGACTCTGTCTCACACACACACACAAAAAATGTATGTCTTACATACTGTCTCAGTAGCATGTAGCACTGTTAATGAATTCTTTATTTCGATTCTTCCCATAATTCTACATTCTAGCAATGTTCCATTTACCTTTATGAGTCTCCAATGTGGGATGCTCTTTCTCTACCTAATTCTAATATGTTACTTTTCCATAGGGTTTAGCTCTCAGTTATCACAGTTTTCTTAGTCTTCACGTGAATGGGCCTGTTCAGTTGCTTTGAATACAATATTTACATCAATATCATAAAATCAATGTCTTCTCCCCCCAATTTTTTTCTAACATCTAGACACATATAGCCAATAAGACATCATTTAGATATCCTAGAGGCATACTAAACTTTTAATTTATTTATTCATCTATCTACCAATTTATTCATTCAATTCTTCAGATATTTATTGAGTGCCAGGCACTGTGTTCTTGGCTCTGGTAATACGAAAGCAGAGACCAGCCCAAAGTTCTTACCCTTATGTAACTTACATTCTTGCCCATATTCAAAGTCTAATAGAGGTGTGAATTTATTCATATCTAATAAGCTCGATGTATTTGTCCAAACAAATATCTCTCCGGCTGTAGTTTAGATCTCAGAGATTACCGCACTATCCAGCTAGCTTTCAAGCCACAAAACTTCAGCTGTTTCTGCTTCCTTCTGCCTTACTCTCTTTTCTTTTCAATTTTTCTCAATATTTTTCCAATCTGTCTCTTCTTCTCCACAGCCCTTGCAAAGACATTCAACATTTTTTACCTGACTATTGCACAGCCTATTAACATTTTGAGATTTAACATCCTTATGCACCTTTTCTCTCTCTACTCTTCATTAAAATAGTATTTACACACTATAAATGTGATCATGTCAATTCCTTATTTAAACTTTTTCCGTGGCACTTGATTGTTTTCAGGGGAAAAATTATATGGCATAGCATTCTACATGATTTGGGCCCTGTCTCCCAGTCCAGTCTCATCTCCCCTTCCTTTCCCCAAACCATCCTCTCAGCCATGTCAGGTACCCTGGTATTAGCAAAGGCTATCAGCGCCTGGTCCATATTCACTTGGTTTACCCAGGAGGTTACTCCACATAGGCTGATAGCTTACTGCCTTTCTCTGCCTGAGGGATACTCTGCCTACAGAATCTTTATAAACATTATTTATTTATTTACTTTTTTATGTATTTTTAATGTGTATACAGTTATGGGATACATGTGCAATTTTGTTACATGCATAGATCGTATAGCAGTCAAGTCAGGGCTTTTGGGGTATCCATCACCCAAATAATATACGTTGTACTCATTAACTAATTTTTCAGTAGAATGGTAGGTTACTAGTGGTGGTGTGGGCCAGGGGATAATGAGGAGATATCGTTTAAAGGGTATGATATTTCAGTTATGTAACATGAATAAATTCTAGAGATCAAGTGTATAGCATCAGGACTACGGTTAATCATACTGTATTCTATACTAGAAATTTGCTATGAAAGTAAACCTTAGATGTTCTCACCACACACAAAAAGAGTATCTAGGTTAAGAGATAGACATGTTAATTAGCTTGACTGTAGTAATCAGTTCACTACGTACATGTATGTCAAAACATGATGCTGCACACGTTAAATATATACAATTTCAATTTTAAAAACACTGCTGAGTGAACCTAATCAACAAAAGACAGGGATTGGTAAGTACTCCAACTTCTTTGTCATCCAGTGGGACAATTCTAAGGCTTGCCCCCCACATACTTTGGGAAGGTCTCAAGCATGATGAGCACACAGTGATAAACCCGCTCATTAATGACACTTGACTGGCTTTTCTTCCTTTCCTTCTCACTTCCCTCGCAGTGCTTCTTGAGAATACCTTAAAAATAAATTGCTTGCACACATCCTTGCAACAGAGTCTGCTCTGAGAGAAACCCAAATTAAAACACCTGGACTCTAGCCAGGATGTCTTAGTTTAGTTCTAGAAATGTGAGCTATATTCCCTTGCTTCTGGTTCTTTGCACATTCTCTTCTCACTGTCTTCTCTCCTCCATCTTCTTTACCTCCCTTTTATAATTTCCAAGATAGTATCTAAATATTGCTTCCTTTGGAAGGTTTAATCTGACACCCCACCACCCTCATCAAATCTTACACCATATAAACTCAAATCAGGACCACTGCTTCTTCACACCACATCCTAATGCTTTTTCCTAGCCTAGCATTTAGCATGCTTGTGTGAGTGCCCCTCCAGACTGTGAATTTCTTTAAGGGCCTCAACAGTGTCTTATTGTTTTCCTTTCCCTACCAACTAGCACAGTACCAAACACCGGAAAGTATTCAATGAAAGTAAGTCAAATGAATTCGATGACAAATAAATGATGAGTAAGCAGTATTAAAATAAATCAACAACAAAATCATTCTCTCTTGTACACTCAAAACAGCAGAAGTAAGTTTCACACAATGTGTTTAGGAAATAAGTAGTTGGCAGAGCTATAAAGCCAAAAGCAGTACATTTAAATCCACTTGAAAACCAGATGACAGTCTTTTATTCTACCCAGATTATACTTCCTGGACCACTATGGTAGTTAACGGACTGTTTAAAGAGTCAGTCCTGGAATATTAACTGATAACCAGAATGAAATGCTTTTCCTCTCCTGTCTCATACATCTGCCTGTTGAAAAGTATGCCTGAATGACTGCTACTGAGTAGGAAAGAGTCAATCCTACATCAACCTGCACCTTTCTCTTGCCCTTTGAGGCTACACAGGAAAGACATGAAGCTCATGGGCAGCAACCTGCCTCTCCCAGAGCAAAGAGATGAGAAATATGAGCCTGTTCTTCAAATTGCTTGGAACATGTAGCCAATGGCTGTGATAGCTTGTTTAACAAGGACTGGTTTTTTCCTCTTAATCATAGTTCTAAAGCTATCGTTTATTGAAAAGCTGATTTTTAAAGCACACACTAGAACAGCTTTTCTGTACAGCTGCAATGCTATTTAAATCTTCCATGAATATCTCCACAAACCCAAGAAAATTCTAAACTGAAATACTGCTCTTAGAGAGGACATAGTAAAATAAGACCCTATAGGAGGAAAATTCAGGAAGTGAAATCTGGTTGTCAATTTTAATACTGGAATTATGAAATCAGGCATATAGCTTCCACTCTTCTGAGCTAAAAGATCACCTAAAATCACTATTTGAAAAAGTAGCCTACAGGTTTTTTGTGGAGACGTTCGTAGATACTAGCAATCTGCCTCAAAGTCATTCCTTAATAGTCTCCAGGAATGTAAATAAATGCCTCACCTTTTTCTTGGAAGACACTGGAAAGTAGATGAAGAACAAGCAGTCAAAGCAATACTTTAAAGACACTAAATAAATCAGTGAGAGGTAACATCGTCCTTAGGAAGAGCTGACTGTTGAACCCACATTTCTGCTCCACAATAAAACCTCAAGTTCTTAACTCCAGCACTATTTTGGGGGAAAAAAAATTTCTATAGGACACTGGTGATCCCGGCAAGACTGATGTGATGCTTTAATCTCATGTAACTGGCCATATCATTCTCCTGCTGTGACCAGGCAGTCTCACTGCAACCCTTTAGGCTGCATTTGTAGCATTTTAAAATGTTGATACTTCTTTGAATTTCATCAAAGTGGAAACTGATAGATTCTAGCCAGCTATATTGCAACATTCATTTCTTTCATTTAAGACATTCAATTTCCATCAAATGACCTATCAAATGAAATTAGATAGAGCTTGAGTCACTATTATAAATATTTTGGAGCCATTTGCTTGGAGACTGTTGATAAAAACAGCACTTTTTGGTTAGTCATTTGGGAAACCCAAGAAAGGTTTCCCAAATGACTAACCGAAGAAAGAGCATTATGAGAATTGTTTTGTGTTCCATCAATTATTGTGTAGCCCTATGGTTCATTTCTGCTAACTCTTAGTTCCCAATATAATAGAAACTTCAGTGTGGAGCTAAGTCAGTACTTGCTAAATTATTGATTCACTTCAAATAAAGAAATGTTACAACATTCTGTGGATAGGAAAGGATGATTATAAGACATAAGGAGTCTATACAGCCTTGATACCTAGTACAACGCCTGGCACAAATTAGCCTCTTAACAAATATCTGTTGAATGAATAGATAAATAAATGTGTATAAGTTGAGAATCTGATGTTTATGAAACACTAAGCACTGGTGCATTGAAAGTTCCACACAAATTTCTTAAGTCATCTTTTGAACACAAAGCAAGAATAAAAGTGCAGCAGATCCAAAAATAATTGGATCTAATTCATGTTCTAAAGCATTGTGGAATTAATAAATAAAAATTTAATGCCATTTTGAGTTCTTGTTATGCCGTGGAAGCCTGCTGGTCTCTTGGTTTTAAAATACTTTTCCAGAATACTAAAATCAGAACTCTTTTTCTCATGTTGTTCTTTCCTTTGTTTCCATAGGAAACAGTGACTTCCAGGCATTCAAGATGACACAACATAGATTGCCAAATTGCATGCCACCCTGCAGTTGCCAAGGAGATAATGTATGTCATTCCTACAAATAACATGTTGCTCATGCCTTCATTTCCTTTATCTAGCTTTTTAAGATATTCTTTGCCTGAACTGAATTCTGATAATGTTCACTGTGAACTGATGGAAACATTCCTTTTTAAAAAATTTGTTTACCCCATTCCCCCAAGGCACTTGATCACATCACACATGCCGTCTGTAGAAGGTCTGGGCATATTTTATGCCGATTTTGGAACCAGTGATTCAGCAGTTTTCACTGAAAAAATAAATGCATCCTGAATTCTGTCTGCCTGCATTCTAAGTAAAGGTCCAATTAAATCCACACCTGGCACTAACATATTCCAGTTTAAAATGGCCTACCACAAAAGCAGCTGCACTTAGTTAAATTTATAGGGGAAGGAAGAGGAGGAAAGCAGGAAGGAAGGAAAGGGGGGAAAGAAGGATAGAAAGAAGAAAGGGCGCAAAAAAGGAAGGAAGGAAAGTAAAACTGGAAGAAAAGAAGAGAAACATATTTATTGAGCACCTGCAGCATTCCAGATTAGACATCTGTAAGATGAACAAACAGAATACGAAAAATTCAAGATCTTGGCTGACATCATCCCACTAGCAAGAAGCAGAGTCATTCTTTGAACTTGGTTGTATCTGACTTAAAAGCATGTGTTTCCCAGTTAATCTTTTGTGCTGCATAATAAATCTCCCCGAAATATAGTGGCTTAAAGCAACAACAATCATTTTAATTTTATCTCTCAAGGATTTGGAGGCTGACTGGACTCAGGTAAGCAGCATTCTCTCAGAGTCTTTCACGTGGTTTCAATCAGAAGGGCTGGGTTGGAATCACCCTGAAGATGTCCTCACTCCCAGGCCTGGCAGTTGAGGCTGGGGCTGTCAGCCAGAATACCTTACAGTATATTGTAAATAATAGCCACAAATGAATTACTGTATCCTTTTACATACTCCACTTTGGGCTGCATTCTTTTTATTTTAATTTATCACTACTGTCAATACATCAAGAGGCTTTTGGCCAATGTCTTTATTTTCTCAGCATCCTAAAGTTATTCTAATAGTGAACCTGGTAGACCTAGACCTTGAACCCCATATAGGTGATCTGAAACAGTCATAAGGCCTCCACTGAACATCCAATCTGTGTGCTACCCTGAAAATAATCAGATTTGTTTATCCTTTGGAAACCTATTAAACTTTATCATAAATAAAGAGACCTTCTGCCAGTAAAGAGGATATTAATGACAAAGAAGTATCATGGAGGAAACACAGTAATCTGATTGTGGGGAGCATTCAGACTAGGGAAGAATATTATGGTGGGCTAGTAAAAAAGAAGCAAATTATGTCTCATTGCTTGCATTGCTGAGAGTAGATGATTGTGCTCACTCTACTGTGCTGAGAGATTGGCCTGAAGTAAACATATATAATATTTTATTTCATGTAGCTATTTCTGAGATGAACAACTCTGTAATGAATTAGGCTGCACTACACAGTACTAAATTCAGTCTAACAAGCAGATTACCATTACCTCAAACAATAGCAGTGTACCCCGAATTCATACTGTCTCACCCCAGTAAAAGTCCAGCATGTATTTTCATTCAGGCCAACAAATATGATGACACATTAAGGTATCTTTGATGACTGCTTTGCAAAATAGATCTAAAAATGGAAGCACTTAGGTAATGCACAAGCTAGATCCCAGCAGGTGGAATAAAGGACATCTTATTCAGGATTTCTCTTCTCACTTTCATATTTGTGATTTTATCCTACATGCTTCAGCCCCAAATTTTACTCCTTTCCATATATTTCTTTTCCTAAATGAGGACTATAGTCCGGTAGCAAAATCTCTGAGAGTAAAGCAGCAGTGTTTAAAGACAGTATTTGACCGTCTTACATTATAGAACAACTGGCTTATACCTTGCACAGACATTGCAGTGTAATAGACTTGAGATCCTTTTTGCCCCTCATTTTATGTTCTTTGAAGCTTAGAAACTTCATAGTGCTATGATTTCTAAAATCATGAGTAGCTAGTGCACTTACTGGCTACAAAATGACTGGACAGTAAGTTAACTGCAGTCAAAAATTATCACACATTCTTATGGGATTCTAAAATCCTTTATTGATTGCAATATTAACTTTTAAGCCCATTATAGTATGTATATTACAGTCATATATATCTAGATTACTATTTGGAAACATTTAAATTAAATACTTTAGCAAATACTCACTGCTAGAAGACCATCTTTTACATTTGGTTCCTTGTTAGGGTGATTACCTAATCTATTGGTCAAGCAAGGATATTTTTGTCCAGAACAAATGCTAACCTGGGTAGGCGACAAGGACAATAGTCATAAACTCCAGCAATTGCAGGCAAATAAGCACAAGATTAAACTATCCATTGTAGATTAATTGGAAAAAAAGTCATTTGCTAGGAATTTGAAGATTGCATTGGAATAAAATCTGTATATTTCATTGAAAAAATGTTTAAAAATTTTCCATATTTTATCTCAATAATATGTTGGCATACTTCTTTGAAACATTTGTAGTAATAAATTTTATAAAATATATTTGACTGTGATGCAAGGGATATTACATATGGCAAATGTGCAAAAATGAATGATGTATTGAATTTTGAAATATGAATGCAATTCATAAGAAACACTGTGGGAAAGTAAGTATAAAGAAAAAGAAATTAGACATTGAAAGCTACTCAAGGAGAGATTCACTTTTTTTAAATTAACCAAAAACAAATAGGATTCACCATATAAAAATCTCATTCTATTTTTGTGAATTGTTTGGGGATGCTAAAATAACTTTCTGTCAGCAGATCAGGTCCCCATTGACCACGATCTATTTCAGTCCCAAAATGTATTCTTGTTCTATGGATAATAGGTAACCTCCTTGGTGCCATTTTTAGATCAGCCCGTTGGCAAACAGCAGAAAGCATGTTAACATTTTTCAGGATCAGCTAAGTCTTTAGCAAAGTGGGTTTCTTGCTTGCAGAAGAAGTGATAGTGAGCTAAGCACAAGAGAGAGTGCCTGTTGAAGCTCAGAATCTACACAAGCATAAACTGCTTCAAGTCAAAATAAAACAAAGCAAATAAACCAACAAAACAATCCTACTGAGACCATTAAGATGCCCAGAGAGGACGTGCCCCCATTAGGCCCAAGAACACAGAGTACAGCTCCAAGGTTTTGATACTCTCAGCTCAGCTGAAATCTCTGTCTTCAAAACAAATAAGCTAACAAATTTAAAAATGCAAATCACTAGCATAATTCATGACAAATTCTTATTAATTACCTCTTTTGCTGTTAAAAAGAGGCAACTAATAAGGGAATTTTATGTCACAGCTAGGCCTCGTCTTTACTTCAAAAGAGAATTTTCCACCTCTTTAAAAGCCATTTTTGTCTAGCAAACTGGCATTTTCTAATGGTTCAACCTAATAAAATCTGGTTTTTCTCAAAACAAATCTCAGGCTCATTTCTTCACGGAAAGAGCAGTAGGTGAAAGTTAAGTGCCTAACCCAGGCTTCCACTTATTATTGCTCTCCCTCATTTTTTTAAGCTAATGATATTCTCTAAAAAATATCATTACTATATGCATGTCCAGCTCTTGCTTACTTTCCAGGGAAGCAAGAAGCTTCAAGCCCCAAAGAAAATCTCTTTTTCACTCCTTCCAAGCAAGATATCCTTACCAGAGCCCTTCCAACCAAACTAGCACTCAGAAGAGTATCTGATTATTATTAGAAAAAGCGAGTAATAGATTCCTTCCTTCACAAACAGCCAGAAAACCTATACTGGTGCCCCAGGTATCTCTGACCAGCAGAGTTGAGCCTGACTCTAACTTTCTATTTCATACTTATCTGCACTGGGAGACAGAGATAATCCACATAACAAAACTAAGGCTCAGAGGAAAAGCCAGTGGAATACAGGAATAGTACTTTCTTCATATGGGTGAGTTCCAAAGAAATTAGGTCATTTGTGGTTAAGAGAAGAGTTACACAAATTTCCTTCAGTTATCCAAAACCTATATGTGAGCCTCAAAAAGCAAATCAACAATGTTGTATGGGTTTGTGGGACTTTTTACTGTTATTATGCTATCTAACCAGTTAATATTAATCATGTTTTTATATATTATTGAAAATATGCTATGTAATTATAATTAATATTTTACAGAGACTACATTGTATTCATAGTCTTTCATTTGTTGACTCAATCAACAAATATTGTGTGCCAGGCCCTGTACTAAATATTGGTCTTCAAGCTCATACTCTTCAAAACGCTTTTCAAATAAATCCGCCCAATAGACTAAACCCGTATGTCCTAATAGTTTGTTACCCTGGAGACAGTAATAGTCCCACTTTGTATTTAAAGAGTTAACTTTCTGCTTTTTGAAAACACAGAGTCCTTGCCAGTCTTTGCCAAATTCTGTTTGGAAATGTCAATCCCAATCCCCAAGTGCCAGGGGCCTAGACAAAGAGAAAATGCAGATGTGCTAAATGGTGCGGCTTCTTCCTCTATAGCTTTTTTCCTAACATTAATATATATAAATATAATAAAATACTAGGAAAATTGTTATATATATATATATTTTTTTTCAAGAGATATCTTGATATCCACATTAAACTGACTGGACTTAAAAAAACTTTTTAGGGAGGCAAAAACAGAGTGCCCACATACCTACTGCTTCTGTGAAACCCCTGAGAATGGCCTTCTCTCTGACTAGGAAGCGCCTAAAGCTGTTTACAATTAGCCAACAAAAAGCAATTAAAAGTATTTACTTTTTAAAAGCTTGTTTTAGCCAACCCACCCTCAAAACAGAGACAGAGAGTCTAAGAGAGGAGAAAAGTTTAGTGGCCTACATTGTTTGGGATTCATGAGACTAGAGAGTATAAAGAAATCTCCATACTGGTCATTGATGTGAAGATATCAGAGTTATAAAAATTGAGCTCAAAGTTCAAGAGCTATAGACTGAGGGAGAAGGAATAGAGTCTTACAGAATAACCAAGAAGTTGAAAATTCAGTATTATGAATCATGGCAGCAAAAGACAGTTTGGGAAAGTACATGATGTATTAGTCAAGTAAAGAATCTAGGAAGCTACAAAAATCCTGTGACATCTGAAATACTAGAAAATATTAAGAAAAGCATGCCATGTCACACAATCTGAGTGAAAAGTGTCCTCTTTCTAAAGTTGTTGAAAAATTGATCAAAATACATAAAAATTTTCTTTTACCAAAGACATTTTTCATACATAATATCCTCTAATTCATTTAAGTGAAATAAAATAAGTCATACCCAAACTGATGTTTCTTGAAACTTCTAAATCATCTGAGGCTGAGCAAAAAGCTGGAGATTTAGCGATGTATATTATGTTGTGGGAAAATTAGCTCCTCAAAATAGCAAAAGAGAAAATTGGCAGCTTAGTCAAATACACCAGAAGGAATGAATAATCTTACTCAGTAGCTTAGGGATGAGAACTTGGTGGAAAATATAACTAAATGTTGAGGAAAGTTGTTTAAAGCAGTTGTATATTTTTGAAGCTGATTTTTTTCCATTCTAAAAAGAAGTGCTGGCCCACTCACATTGCAATATAAATGGAAAAAAAAAGATTATAAAATAAATAAAATATTGAAGTACCAGGAAAAAACCTTTTAATAACAAAATTTCACCAATGGAAATGTGTAGTTTTTTCATATATTGCTATTACCAGCAACCATGTCTATATCTCAGTTATATGAGGAATGAAATCAACCAGTTAGGCATTTCTTGAGCACCTGGCTATGTGTTAGGAAATATGTGCTGGGAAGTGATGGAGTAAATGGAGAAGTAATAACAATTCCAATAATATAGTAATTGTTTATAAATTATATAGCAATTCTAGAATGTTTCTTAAGCTAGACCATAAACATTACAAACCGACTCATGATATTCATAATAAGGAGCTGGCTTAGCCTTGCTACTCTCCTTTATCTGCTGATGATCAATAAAATACACCTCACCACCAGTCTGAGTTCTGCCATCATCCCCCACTCCCTAAAGCTCAGCATGCTTCTTTGTAGTGTCCAAATACAATGCCTGTTCCTCTGGATTATTTATATCACTATACACTGTCTCCTGATGTAGTATTTCAGGGCAAAAACTATCTCTTAAACTTCTTGCAAATTTTTCTCCCGTTTAAACCAATGTATGTTGTAAATAAATATTGTTAATTGAATATGTTGATGCACATAAAATAGATTATTTCAAATAAAAAATAATGGTAATATATTCTAAAGTTTTCTAAATGTTTAAAATGTCACAAAATGTTGGGAAAACTGTGGATTAGTTAGTATACAGTTTGCTAAAATAACTGTGCAAAATTAATCGGTAATTTTTAGAGTTGACAAAATCTGCATGTATTTTATGAAAAGTAGATGATTTCAAGAATGTGATTAATTTTCTCTGACCGCTTTCTGTGTAAACCAAAACACTGACTAAGGGATATGGTTTGTATACAAATGGGATAGAGTTTCAAAGTATGGCTTACCCTTCTAACAATGTAAACGTTAAGACAATCTTCAGAAAAATTGTGGATAGTTGGGGAGTGAGTATGTGGCCAGGGACACAGCAGAGTTCAGCAGTGGTTGTGATGGGTTGTAATTGAGGGACAACAGTCTGTGGTGGCTGTGAACCTACACTTTGGATCCAGACCCCTGAGTTTAAGTCTGGTCTCTGTTACTTAACAACTGTGTAATTCTGGGCAATCACTTAGACCTTTCTGTGCCTCAATTTTCTCATCTGCAAAAAGTATTGCTGTGAAGACTATATGAATATATATGAAATGCTTAAAATATTCTCCAGCAAGTAATAAGCACAGTATAATTGATGTTTTTATTGCTGTTGGAGCAGTATAGATTTCTGCTGTAGAAGTGAGCATGAAATAACCTGAATGTTTAATTTGATCTGACTCAGTGACCCCAGAAAGCACCATCCTTCCTCCAATCAGCTCTTCATACATCAGTCGTACTAAAGTAAGCACTTGTTAAAAAGTGCAAAGCGACCGGGCATGGTGGCTCATGCCTGTAATCCCAGCACTTTGGGAGGCCGAGGCTGGTGGATCACCTGAGGTCAGGAGTTCGAGACCAGCCGGGCCAAAGTGGTGAAACCCTGTCTCTACTAAAAATACAAAACAAATTAGCTGGGCGTTGTGAAGGGCATCTGTAATCCCAGTTACTTGGGAGGCTGAGGCAGGAGAAACGTTTGAACCCAGGAGCAGAGGTTGCAGTCAGTCAAGATCGTGCCATTGCACTCCAGCCGGAGCAACAATAGTGAAACTCCGCCAAAAAAAAAAAAAAAAAAAAAAAAAAAAAAAAAACCCGGTGCAAAGCAAACTTGCATTAGTTACAAAGAATGGATGGGTTTGTACTAACGCAGACATTTTTAATTAGATGTGAATTTAGATATAATCTTGCCTAACTTCATCATTTAACAGATGGAGAAATGGAAACCTAAGCATTAGGTTGTGCGATCAAAGCTACACTACACTGGAGAACTGAGAGTAGAGACAAAATCCCTTAATGCCTGCCTGCAGTTATTTCTAGGTGAGAGGCAGCACCATGAATCTGAAACCTTCCAGCTTTCTGATGCCAAACAGACAAGGCTCAAATCCAAGTCTACCATTTACTACACATATGATTTAGGCAACTTACCAAAATACCAAGGCTCAGTTTACGCAACCATAAGATTATGTGTATAACAACATAACAACACATGGCAGAGTTTGTTATAAAGATTAGAGATAATTCATGTAAAGCAACTAGCACAGTATGTAGTACATAGTAGGTACTCAATAAATGATGATGGTGATGATGATGATGATGACGATGACATGCTGTTCTCTAAATTCTATACTAAATACATTTCACAGCTTCGTCATTTGCCATGCTATTTATAAACACAGAACACATGAAAATAAATGAACAAATATACTATTAATCTATAGCATCTATATTTATACCACATACAAACACATACACACCCTACTGTATTAAACTATGTTGCCTTACTCCCTCCTTGAACACCAGTTAATATATATAGCCTTCTTAATGCAGCACTAAATTTATGGCATTTCCTCTTAAGGAAAAGGAAAGAACCTAAATCTTCAATTTTGATGCTAATGTTGGCATTTTTCTTTCCATGTGACATTATTGCCAATAATTACCAAAATATGCAAAATATTGGTTCAATAAACTACTAAAATCTATTTATTCTTCCCTTTGCCATTTTGAATAGTGATACTTAATTTGTTATGTTTTTGCATTTCAAAGAGTAATTTGAAGCTCAACTCTGCTACAATTTATTACCCCTTCTACCTCTCCTTCACAGTATTTTGAAGGTTTGTCACTATTTACTTTAAATTGTTGAATGACTATCCTCCCTACCACCCTCATATCTATGAAAGAAGGAGCACAGTATTCCCAACATACTGACACTTGCTAGGTAATTCATAAACATAACAGGTTCCCAGTATGTAATTGAATATAAAGGTCTGTATTTCAGGAGACAGGTTTAAGGTGGCAGTAAAAATTTGACAGTAAGTTCACCCTACTATAAACATACTTGAATTCTAAAACTAATACTCAGACCGTACTTTCGTATAGTAAATACAGCCACTAACAAGATTAATATCCTGTCTCTCTTATGAGGCTAAGTTCCTAGGTTTTGTCTTTGAATCCTCAGTGCTTTGCAGGGTGACTGCATAATAGTTGCCTGGTAAACACTTGTTATCTGACTAGCTGAGATCTGCTCTAATGCTTAGCATATCATTTCTCTACATATGAAAAATAAACAAACTGACATAAAAAAACATGGCTGGAGATGAAACATAGTTCTAATATTTTGGGCACTGAAAACATAGAGTTTAGTAATTGTGTATTAAACAATTATTCATTGCCTAAAGAGCATTACTAACTACAGAACATTCTGTACTTAAAAGAGGTATGAGTTTGGGGAGATACTTATTTATACAAAATTTAAAGAATGTCACTAAACTCCTGTCATAAACACACCTAAATGTCAGGTGAATTGTCAGTACTGCCTCACGTACTTTTTCAAACTGCCAAAAACGAAGTTTGAAAATGAAAGAAATAAGGACAAATGAATAAAATAAGGTTTGTTGCACGTTAGCTTCAAGTATTTAAATAACAGCATTTTTAAGAGGAATTTTAAGAATGATTGAAGTGAAAATCTCAAACTGATCTAGTTTATATACCCTTTAGGAATGGAATGAAGCTTGTATATTATGGTAGCCAACTACTCTTTCCTCATAATGCACAGCTGTATGCATAGATTTGCCGAGGCTCTTTGTTTTCCCCTTTTTTTTTGGTCCACAAAGTGTCCTTCTCAGTTCTCTATTGCTGCCCATTAGCAAAGTCCAGCTGCTGAAAATGTGTCTCAGAATGCTAAGAATGAGTATTTGCTGTCCTAAATGGTCACAGGAACCCTGCTGCGGCTCACTCTTTAACATCTATCTGCCTTATGCTCACATTTATTTCAGGTAAAAAAAAAAAAAAATTGCAATCAAAGACACATTTTTTGAAAACTGGGGACAAATATATTGGGTTTTAAAAGTACCACATTTCTTATTGTCAGATTCCTATAATTGGTTCATAAACAACCAATAAACAACTGTAATTTTTAAGCACTATGCTATGTGCTGTATGGAAAAATAAGTGTGCCGTATGAAGTCATAATTCATTTTATTAATGAGCTCACCATATCACTAAATAAATACAGCAATCACATAGGAAACAATTTAAGCAAAATCACAGGATATTATAAAGTGATAAATGAGATCATGCACACTTTATTTAAGATGCCTAAAGAAATAAAAAGTAATAATCACAGATACTATTTAGTAGGCACTAAGTACTGTACTGGGTACTTTATGGAATTACATAACTTAATCCTTATTATAAGCCTTTCCAATAGATAATATTATTACCCCCACTTTAAGGATCTGAATACTTAAGACCATATCCTCAAGATCCTAGAGCTTGGTCAGAATGAGCCCCAAAAAGAAAATAAGGCTACAGTTTGACTTTGAAGGATAAACACAAAAAATAATTATCATTAAGAGTACTTGAATTATTACTTATACATTCTTTTTTTACGTAATCTTTTTCTTAAAGACTCTAAGCAGAGAAAATAGCTCTTTAATTTTGCAAATAGAATTGTAAGAATCTATGGACTTTAAAATTGAAAAGTCCGGGAAGACTAGTTATGGTTAAAATGGAAATAAAAAGAAATAGAAGTTAGGTAGATTGGAAAGGAAATGCAAATGGTAGAGAATTTTGCACTTGAACTTTGAAAAAAGAAAGTCGTTATTGTGGGAAAGGACAAGTTGTCCTGCTATGGAAGTCTCCACTTATCTAAAATTGAATTAATTTGCTTCTTCATTAAATGTGCTTCATCTCTCTTCCCTATCCTAGTGATTGATGCCACCACCATCTATCTCAGCCTCCATTTCCCTCACCCAATATATCCAATCAGTCATTAAGTCTTGAGGCTTAAAAGCATGAGGCTTTCTGTCTCAACTCTGCCACTTACTAGATAGGTGACCTTGGGAAGATTATTTGATCTTTAATGAGTAATTTACTCAATGGTAAAAACATAGATAAAAATAGAACATATTTTATAAGTTTTTAGAATTCAATTATACACTAAATGTAAAAGTTTTTATTACTGGTACATAGAAAGCATTCAGAATATTAAGCTATTAATTATTTATAGAAATATGAACAAAAGATTCTATATTGGGCTTATTATCTTCTGACTTCATATATACATGCATCATATGTATATGCATATATTTTTATATATCTATAATACATATAATTTAATGTCTACTCTTAATAGAGATATTAAATATTAAATACCATAGAATTATATTTAAGAAAAAGAGCTCTGCATTCAGACAGGACCAAATTAATTTCAATATTAGGTTTACCATTTTCTATCTGTTATATTGAATATATCACCTAACAACTGCAAACCTCAGTTTCTTCATCTGTAAAATAGTTATTGTGAGCTTGAAATTGAGTAATACACATAAAGCACATTATATAATACCTGATACAATTAATGTTATCCATCTCATTATATCACTGATTTTTTCATAAGATACAGCATGCATATATTAATGCATAATTTGTGACTGGACAAGAACTAAAGAATATATGATTGAAGCGATTTTTTAAAATATCATTTCATTAAGAAAGCTTTCTTTTTTGTTCTATAATTGTTTATTTTTCAAATTATTCTATTAATCCAAATCACCTGCGTCCGTGAGACAGTAGGTAGTCTAAGAAGTAGTTAAGAATGTGAAAGGAATGAACCACAAGAACGAGAATCAACTCAAACAAGAATGGGGCAAATGCAGCATCAAGGTAATAATGAGCAGAAACGGAACAGCTGGTTTGCCTTCTGAGACACCCAAAGACATACTCAAGCTACCCATAGCTGCTTTTAGATTCCGCCAATTGGCCTTTTATCCTTGCTTCATGAATATTTCATTAACTATTCCATTTCCCAAAGAACCAAAATGATCACCATAAGCCTGTGCCAGGTTATCAACAACAGTCCATAGGTCACATATAGTGACAATGGATCAAACTACTAGTGAGTTACCCAAAGGGCTACTGAAATACCAAATGTCGTGTAGACTCTAAAGACAATTCAAAGTGAAGAGTTCAAACAAATTTTAAGCAAAGGCAGTATCATTTGAATAAGTAAATAGTTTTACAAGTGGAACACATATTTGAATAAGCAAATTTCAGCTTCCTGATTGAAATCTCTACTGAAATTCAAAACTTATGAGATTCTTAGAATAAATATTTCTTTCTAGTTGCAACATTTTGCTGTTAACATACTTTTTCCTTCTTGATTTCTTTCTTCTTATTTCTCTTTCTCTTTCTGTCCTTTAATTTTAATGTGTTCTTAATCGTTAAAGTAGTACTTGATACTGAAGGCATTTGATGACAAGTGATACTGTAAAACCAGCTGCACTCTGGCAGGAATCTAGAATCAGGAGAATGGGTGGGCCAACCCATTAATCACTGTCTTTAGATCACAGATATTCTTCAAGTAAACCACTGTAGAGATGTAAGTCGTTACACATACATAGTCACACATTGTGGAAGATACGAAGCATATAATGCATATTTTGACTAGATTTATTTTAAAGTCTTTCCCAATGCTTAAATGGTATAATCCTACGTTCTTCACAACCAAATTTGATCTTCTTGACCTTGGATGTGCCATTTGCACATAGCATGTGGATCATGCTGAAAAAGGAGTTACTAAATCAGAATGAACTTAGCCAATGGAATGAGCTCAACCAACCATTTACTATAATGGCAATTGCTGTAATCAGGAAGTATGTTTCAGGGAGCCCATAGAAGATTAACAGTTCTCTTCCCATCTTTGGAAATTCAGCAGAATAGTTTTATTGTGATTAAGTAGTACTTTGAAGTGTTTAGAATATTCCATGATAGCACTAGTACAGTAAGTCTCATCAGTTTGCAAAAAAAAAAAAAAAGAAAAGAAAACTATATCAACTCACTATAACACAAAAATTATATATATGTGTGTGCGTGTGTGTGTGTGTGTGTCTCCAAAACTGGAATACTTGGACCTACAGCAATCCCGGTATTGTGGAGTGTTAATAGCTACATGAAACAGTCAATATATTTTATAATTTCAACATTATTAGAAAATCACAAATTGAAATACGCTGTTTTAAAACTTAAAGTTAACTACTAGTGATATACAAATATGACGTAACTCCCAAAGTACATGAAGAAAGAAAGAATAAGGAAAATTTTAGTGATACAAATATAATAGGAAAATTAATATTAAGAATTATAAAAAAAGTACTAAAATCAGACCAAATAGAATTTAAGGAAAAATCATTATATGAGAATAAGCAATAAGTTTATTTTATTATTAGATGCCTGGAATGATATAGAAATAAAGCAGTAATGTGTCTTAACATGTTGCATATCACAACATTAAAATGTATAAAACAAAAAGAATTAAAATGCAAAAAATTAACATGATCTCATAATATCAGTGGGAGAATTTTTCAAATATTTCTTGGTATTTTAAAAATCAAGATAATAAAAAGTTATGTGTTAAACAGCCAAAATAATACTTTAAGTAAAATTGTTTTAATAATTAAAAATTAACTTTTTTCAATTTGGCATCAAGTAATTGTAAGTTTTTAGCATAGCTCGGGGCACAGTAAAAATATCTGTAACATTCAAATCTGTATAGGTAATATTTCTGAACATATGCAATATTACTAAAAATTATTGATGAAGTCTTCGAAAATCCCATTTGAAAATATTATCTCCAAATAATTTTTAGTTCACAGATAAAAGTAGCAACATAATTATAGAATATTTAGCAAATAATTATAATAATATTACATATTTAATGGTATGAATTATAGCCAAAGCTGTTTGCAAAGGAAATCTTATTGCAATAAGAAAAATTTATTATTAAATAAGACACAGTGAAAATAAATTAATAAGAGGCAAACTCAAGGAGCTAGAAAATGAGTAACAAAATTAACTTGCAGAATGATGGAATTCAAATATAATCATGACTCAATAATTAGAAAATATAAACAATCTGATCTTTGACAAATCTGACAAAAACAAAAATGGGGAAAGGATTCCCTATTTAATAAATGGTGCTGGGAAAACAGGCTAGCCATAAGCAGAAAGCTGAAACTGGATCCCTTCCTTACACCTTATACAAAAATTAATTCAAGATGGATTAGAGACTTAAATGGTAGACCTAAAACCATAAAAACCCTAGAAGACAACCTAGGCAATACCATTCAGGACATAGGCATGGGCAAGGACTTCATGTCTAAAACACCAAAAGCAATGGCAGCAAAAGCCAAAATTGACAAATAGGATCTAATTAAACTAAAGAGCTTCTGCATAGCAAAAGAAACTACCATCAGAGTGAACAGGCAACCTACAGAATGGGAGAAAATTTTTGCAATCTACTCATGTGACAAAGGGCTAATATCCAGAACCTACAAAGAACTCAAACAAATTTATAAGAATAAAACAAACAACCCCATCAAAAAGTGGGCAAGGGATATGAACAGACACTTCTCAAAAGAAGACATTCATGCAGCCAACAGACACATGAAAAAATGCTCATCATCACTCGCCATCAGAGAAATGCAAATCAAAACTGCAATGAGATACCATCTCACACCAGTTAGAATGGCGATCATTAAAAAGTCAGGAAACAACAGCTGCTGGGAAGGATGTGGAGAAATAGGAACACTTTTACACTGTTGGTGGGACTGTAAACTAGTTCAACCATTGTGGAAGATGGTGTGGCGATTCCTCAAGGATCTAGAACTAGAAATACCATTTGAGCCAGCTATCCCATTACTGGGTATATACCCAAAGGATTATAAATCATGCTGCTATAAAGACACATGCACACGTATGTTTATTGTGGCACTATTCACAATAGCAAAGACTTGGAACCAACCCAAACGTCCATCAATGACAGACTGGATTAAGAAAATGTGGCACATATATACCATGGAATACTATGCAGCCATTAAAAAGGATGAGTTCATGTCCTTTGTAGGAACATGGATGCAGCTGGAAACCATCATTCTTAGCAAACTACCGCAAGAACACAAAACCAAACACTGCACGTTTTCACTCATAGGTGGGAATTGAACAATGAGAACACTTGGACACAGGAAAGGGAACATCACATATGCGGCCTATTGTGGGGTGGGGGGAGGGGGGAGGGATGGCATTAGGAGATATACTTAATGTAAACGATGAGTTAATGGGTGCAGCACACCAACATGGCACATGTATACATATGTAACAAACCTGCATGGTGTGCACATGTACCCTAGAACTGAAAGTATAATAATAATAAAAAAAGAAAATAGAAACAACGAAATAAATAAATAAATTCAAGACTCCAGTTTTTGAAAGATTCCATAAAAAGAACCTTCTCTCAAGGCTTCAATACAACAAGGCAAAGCAAAATAAAACAACAAGCATAGAGGGTATAAGTTTACCTATGGGGAATGGGAAAGAAAATAAAACTGCATACTCAATCAGTACTTTTTAAACTAATAAATAGTATGTAAAATTCATTCTGATGATTTTCAAAATCGTGATGAAATTAATTCATTTAAAGGAAAACATAAACTATCTAGACTTACTTAGTGGAAAGATATT
The DNA here is from genome assembly GCF_007565055.1 of Rhinopithecus roxellana. Taxonomy (NCBI): domain Eukaryota; kingdom Metazoa; phylum Chordata; class Mammalia; order Primates; family Cercopithecidae; genus Rhinopithecus; species Rhinopithecus roxellana. Next base: position 121,153,705 of record NC_044550.1, on the reverse strand, counting down.
AATTTTTCACCTGCACACATGCCACTCTTAAAGGGTCCAGTGCCCTGTAAGAGCAGAGCTATAAATTGCAGGACCCTGACCAGTTAATTCCCGCCAGGATGAATGCCTAACCTGATTTCTTCAGCTGGCATCTGAGAACGGAATCCCATCCTCCTCCCACACTTCCTGTCCCCTTTAGTGCTTTACTATTATCATAGCCCTATCACCGTCTAACACATCACCTGTTTTGTTATTTATGTTTTTTAATATTGTCTGCCTCCTCTCCCTTGCCCCACACAAGTAAATGTAAGCTCCATCTGGCAGGATATTTGTTTTATGGTACACTATCTACTCACAGACTCTAAACAGGAAATCTGGCACAAAGTTGGCCCTAAATGTGTATTTGTTGAATGAGTGAATAGATCAATTAATGAATGAATAAGGGACCGACCTGTGATCAATAGAGAATAAAGCTGATGATTTATACATGTGTTGATTTGGGTATATGCAAACAAAGGGAGTCTTAGACTACCGTTTGTGGCAGACGCCATAGACTGTGTTTAAGTGACCACAGGCATTTGTCTGCTGGTTCAAAAAAGAAGCTGAGTAGAGCAATAGTGAGAGAGAAAGAGAGAGAAGGAAATAGGGGAGTAGCGGAGGAAGAAGAAGGGGAAAGAGAGCGAAAGGGGCGCTGCTTGTTTGCTTCTACATTTTTATGAAGATCTTATTATTTTTGTACAGTTGGACTCCATGAAGAAAAAGACACTTTTTAATTGTTTGTTTTTTTAAATCACAGACTCACAGATGTATCAAATGTAAAATACAATAGCTCTTATTGGGCTTTCCACATCTTCTTAGATCTATCCCTTTAGGTCAAGAATTCCTAATTTTGAATGTACATTTACTACAACTATTTATCTTCTTGCTTATTGGTTTTGTTTTCTTCTTTAATACACAAGTACAGGCCCCACCCTGCCCCATGGGGTAGTTCTAATGTGTGGCCATGTTAAGAGCTGCTGCTTTAAAGACTCCACAAGAAAACTATTAGAACAGATAAACAAATACAGTAAAGTTGCAGGATACAAAATTAATATACAAAAATCAGCAGCATTTTTGTATGTCAACAGTTAATCTGAAAAACGTATAAAAAAGTATTCCTATTTAACATAGCCACACATAAAATTAAATACTTAGGAATTAACTTCACCAAAGAAATGAAAGATATCTGTAATGAAAATTAGAAAACACTGATGAAAGAAATTGAAGAGGACACCAAAAAATTGAAAATATATATAATATATATATATATATATATATATATATTTTTTTTTTTTTTTTTTTTTTTTTTTTTTTTTGAGACGGAGTCTCGCTTTTTGTCGCCCAGGCTGGAGTGCAGTGGCCAGATCTCAGCTCACTGCAAGCTCCGCCTCCCGGGTTGACGCCATTCTCCTGCCTCAGCCTCCCGAGTAGCTGGGACTACAGGCGCCCGCCACCTCGCCCGGCTAGTTTTTTGTAGTTTTTTAGTAGAGGCGGGGTTTCACCGTGTTAGCCAGGATGGTCTCGATCTCCTGACCTCGTGATCCGCCCGTCTCGGCCTCCCAGAGTGCTGGGATTACAGGCTTGAGCCACCGCGCCCGGCCGAAAAATATTTTATGTTCATGGATTGGAAGAATTAGTATTAATAAAATTTCCATACTACCAAAAGCAATCTACAAGTTCAGTGCAATCCCTATCAAAATACCAAAGACGTTCTTCACATAAATAGCAAAAACAATCCTAAAATGTATATGGAACCAAAAAAGACCCAGAATAGCCAAAGCTATCCTAAGCACAAAGAATGAAACTGGAGGAATCACATTACCTGATTTCAAATTATACTGCAAACCTATAGTAATCAAAACAACATGGTACTGGAATAAAAACAGACACATAGATAAATGAAACAGAATAGAGAACCCAGAAACAAATCCACACACCTACAGCAAACCCATTTTCAACACAGGTGCCAAAAGTATACACTGGGAAAAAGACAGTCTCTTCAATAAATGGTGCTGGGAAAACTGTATATTCATATGCAGAAGAATGAAAATAGACCCCTATCTCTTGCCATATACAAAAATCAAATCAAAATGAATTAAGACCACCTCAAACCATTACACTACTACAAGAAAACATTCAGGGAAATCTCTAGGATGTTGATCTGGGCAAAAATTTCTTGAGTAGTACCTTAGAAGCATAGGCAACCAAAACAACAATGGACAGAAGGGATCACATCAAGTTAAAAAGCTTCTGCACAGCAAAGTATACAATTAACAAAGTGAAGAGACAACTCAGATTGTAAGAAAATATTTGCAAACTACTCATCTGACAAAGGATTAAGAATCAGAATATATAAAGAGGTCAAACAACTGAATAGGAAAAAATCTGATAATCCAATCAAAAATGGGCAAAGATTTGAATAGATAATATGGCCTGGCTGTGTTCTCAGCCAAATCTCAACTTGAATTGTATCTCCCAGAATGCTCACCTGTTGTGGGAGAGACCCAGGGGGAAGTAATTGAATCATGGGGGACAGTCTTTCCTACGCTGTTCTTGTGATAGTGAGTAAGTCTTACGAGATCTGATGGGTTTATCAGAGGTTTCCACTTTTGCTTCTTCCTCATTTTTCTCTTACCATCACCATGTATGAAGTGCCTTCCACCTCCCACCGTGATTCTGAGGCCTCCCCAGCCATGTGAGACTGTAAATCCAATTAAATCTCTTTTTGTTCCCAGTTTTGGGCATGTCTTTATCAGCAGTGTGAAAATGGACTAATACAATAGACATTTCTCAAAATAAGTCATGGAAATTGTAAACAAGCATATGAAAAGGTGCTGAACATCACTGATCATCAGAGAAATGCAAATCAAAACTACAATGACGCATCATTTCACCCCAGGTAAAATAGCTTATATCCAAAAGACAGGCAATAGCAAATGCTGGAGAGGATGTGGAGAAAAGGGAACACATGTACACTGTTGTTGGGAAGATAAATTAGTACAACCACTATGGAGAACAGTTGAAGAGTCCTCAAAAAACTAAAAATAGACCTACCACATGATTCAGCAATTCTACTACTGGGTGTATGCCCAAAAGAAAGGAAATCAGTATATCAGAGAGATATCTGCACTCCTATGTTTGTTTCAGATCTGTCTACAATAGCTAAGATTTGGAAGCAACCTAAGTGTCTATAAACTGATAAATGAATAGAGAAAATGTGGTACATATATACAGTGAATGATTATTCAGCCATAAAAAAGAATGAGATCCAGTCATTTGCTACAACTTGGATGGAAATGGAGATCATTATGTTAAGTGAAATAACCCAGGCACAGAAAGATAAACCTTGCATGTTCTCACTTATTTGTGTGATCCAAAAATCAAAACAATTGAACTCATGAACATAGAGGGTAAAATGATGGTACTAGAGACTGGGAAGGGTAGTGGGAGTTTGGTGGGGGGGAGATGGGGATGATTAATGGGTACAAAGTAATAGAATGAATAAGACCTACTATTTGATAGCACAACACGGCAACTACAGCCAATAATAACTTAATTGTACATTTTGAAATAACTTAAAGAATGTAATTGGACTGTTTGTAACTCAAAGAATAAATGCTTGAAGAAATGTCTATCCCATTTTCCATGATGTGGTTATTTCACATTGCATGTCTGTATCAAAGCATCTCAGGTACATCATAAATATATGCATCTATTATGTAGTCACAAAAATTAAATATAAGCAAAATTTTTAAAGAAACAAACAAAAACTAACTGCTGCTTTGCTTTGCACCATGAACTCTATTAGAATGTTTTCTCAACTCACTTACAGATGTTCATAGGTTCCTCCTAATAGTATACATGAGATTTTGTCCTTTTCTGTAGAAAAAAAAAACATGTAACTCCGAAAGAAACTTTCAAACAATTAGCTTCGCCTACATCTAGCTCTGTCACAGCTGTTTACTTTTTAAGCTTTTAATCACCAACATAAAGTTTAAGCTCATACAGTTACTTTTATATTTTTCTGGATTTCTAAATGACTTACAAGTTGATATCGGGATTTTTAAGTCCTCAATTTGTTCTCCTAACAACATAAATTTGATCAGGAAGCTAAAATCTTAAACTAAAGGCGGATTAAGTCAAGTACCTGCAGAGGGGCTTCAGGATGCTTCTCTCTCTGCACTGGAGCAGCGGGAACTTCCTGAGGGGGCTTTGATGTCTTCCTTTTGGCTTTTTCCATTTGGATATTGGTGAAATAGTTGACAGCAGCAAACTCGATAAGGGCCGAAAATACAAAAGCAAAGCAGACAGCTATGAACCAATCCATGGCAGTAGCATAGGACACTTTGGGCAAAGAATGTCGTGCACTGATGCTTAGTGTGGTCATGGTGAGGACAGTTGTTATTCCTTCAAAGCAAAAGAGCAGAGAGACAAAACACCTTACCATAATTCATATAAAAAAAAAACCACTGCCACCAACAACAGAGACCTAGAAAATCAGGTGGGATAAGGTTAACAAAACTTACAATAACTCAAACAAAACCATCTTTGATGGAGAATAGGAATCTTAGTGGTTCAATAAAATTAGCACAGGCTTTGGAGTGAGAGAAAGATATGGTTCTAATCCTAGTTTTTCTAATAATTGCTTAATAAGTCTTGCATTGAATTTGGAAAATTCTTTGGTCATTATTTGACACTTACTGATTGGGTTTTCTATAAAGGTTAAAAGCGTGTAAGGCACCTAGCACACAGTGGGATGATACTGGAAACTATGCCAACACACCCACCTGACTCAACAGACACACACCTATCAGGAAGAGTAACTCATTGAAGCACTCTCAGCTAGGAATGGGAAGTGAGGAACACTGTCCTCCTAAATTGGAACATCAGAACTTCTGGAGTCAAGCATGGACCACTGCTATTGAGAACCACTACCGGAAAAGGCATAAATTATACATAGGTCTTTCTTATCTTTAAACTTTATGTATTGAATTAAAATACTAAATTTACTAGTGTGCAGAAGCCTCATTTATATAAAACAATAAAGTTATATTACTGGAAGAATAGATTTCCAGAGCAATTTGGCATTATAAATATTGGACCTATACTACCCATCAGTTCACAGCTGGCTGGAAAATATTTGCAAAAAGAACAGAAGTACTTCTCCTCCATCAATAGCCTTCTGAAGCACCACATCCAGGAATGCTTTTTCCTTAGCTTGGAAAAAATGCCAGTTTCCACTCTTAGTAGAAAAATTCTCCTTGCCACTGATACTATAGAGTAACACGTTATTTAAGAATGCTAATATGTGGGCACTTGTCCATTTCTGCATGTATATATGTCTATCTAACCCATATTATACAGTTAAGTCTGGAAATTTTTGCGAGGATTTACTACATCCATTTAAGCTGATTCTATATAATGACTAGGATAGCTCCTGAAGTTGACACACAACATGTTTGGGGATGGGGATGATGATAATAATAGAACAATGATGTTGAAGGCATTTAAACTGCGTATTCCAATACCAATCCCCAGCTGAAAGGCAAATAACGCATGTTCAACCAAAGAGATAATGAGTCCAATGCAATATTAAAGGAATATAACATTTTGACTTGGGGAAAATAATAGGTCTCCTCAATTCAGAATTTTGTTGTATTCTGCCTACTACTGTTCCTTAACTGATACATGTGTGTAACCCTCATTTCCACAGCTTTATTAACCATAGTCTTCTTGAGGGCAGACAAGTCTAAGATTGCTTCCGGTTTATGATATTTCACATGGTGCTAGGCACAAGATAAATCCATGGAAATAAAAACTCATTTTTCCACTTCCTCACCAATCCATTTTCTCTGAAATCCAGTCTCTTCTAAACCTTCAATGCTTAGAACATGAAAAATTGGAGCAACTGTGCACCACATGAGCTACACATCATTTATAAAGATCTGAGAAACCACACAGAGAAAGAAACTTGAGAATTTGGTTGTATTCCCTTTTAAAAACATTTTGTGACGTTGTTAGCATTCTTATTAGTCTAAAATAAATTATAAAATGAGTTTATTCAAATATATAAATATCTACATATCTATGCAAATGCTATATTGTGAATTTATTGGATTTTATTTCAGAAAGAGACCTTGGAACATTTAGGCCTTCATTTTGAATCTCAGAAAAGTGGCACCATTCCCATGTTGGCTGTGAGATATATGAATAAACAATAAAATAACTGAAAAATTTTAGCTACGTTTGACGATAGATGAAAATGTTTTTCTTGTTCATAACAATTTAAACTTAACGGGGTATTAAGAATTCAAAAAAGTTCTATAACTTTCTCAGATATGTAAGCAATATTTTCCTCTAATGTCATAGAAACAATGCTAAAAGCAGTTAGAATAAAATATGAACAGTACAGTATAAATAATAATACTACTCAGTACTCAGAAAATTCTACAGAGACCATACTGTGATAACCAAAAAGGATATTCAAATTAAAATATAAGCAACTTAAGATTCCCTATGTCACTTTGAACTATTTTTTTTTTTTTTTTGTAATAGGACTATTTTTCTTGGTGATCAGAAGTAGTGGTCTTTGTCTTCTCCTCTTATCATGTGACTGTCCTTACCAATATCAAGCAAACAGAATACTAATGCAGTTATTGACCCATAAATTCAATAATTACTTTCCAATTGTTTAGGAGGATAGATCACCAAGTTCATGAGTTAAATGATGATGTGGACACCAACACACACACACACACACATACACACACACACACACACACACACACACATGCTGGATAGGTGGCTACCTTCCATTTATCTTGCATTATTTTCAATCAATTTGATTTTAAAGTTTGTAGAATAGCCCTCCAGATACTATGGTTCCTACTTTATGACACTGGTAAAACTGGGAAAGTAGCTGGCACAAACATTCAGCTAAGTATTTAAATGTTGTCACCTCTTTCGACATTAAAATTTATCTCTCCTGGTGTTAAAATTTAAAGAAAGAACTGCTGTGACAAGGGTATGCTTATTATACTTGGTCTGAAGTGGAACATTTGATTAAATGAAAACCAGTGGAATAACAAACAAAAACCAACTCTTCAGAATAAGAATCCATGTTTCCTCTGCATCCAAGAAGACAATTCATCTGTCGTGTATGGCTTAGCCAGCATCTACCCTGAACACATTTAAAAGCCACATTTTAAAAAATATATCCAATTATTGATGCCATTCCCTGCATTAAGCATGCTGAATATGCACCATATTGGCTGGCCTAGAAGCTGAGTGAGGATGTGTAAGAGTAGGCAAAGACTGTACACAAGAGTGAATTTTTGGCTGGCCACTCCTAGAAAATGAAATAGCAATGATTAAGATATGCCAGCTGGCATTTACTTGTGTTTAATGTTTTACTATACTGGAATAATTAGAAAACTTAGAGGCATACAGCTTTGGAGATAGAAGGCCTTTGGAGAGATTTTTAGCACACTCTGCTCCTTTCATTACACTGACTTTTTTTTTTTTGGTTTTGTTTTTGCACAGTCTCTAATGATGTCTTTGACCCAACAAATTATCTTCTTATGAGTAGAAAGGGAAATAAGAGTTAGGGAAGAAAAAAATTTGCCCAGAACTAATATTTACCTAAATCTCATATGCAAATAGATTTCTAGTTTCCTCCTAAATACTTAAAATTTAACTTTCCTAAGAAAGTACCTTCATAGACCCTCAATGATAGTCTAATAATTATCAATCTGACACATCTTAGGTCTTTGAACACTTAATTACCGACATAATTTCTCTGCTCAACTGAAAACAATATCTTGGCACATGGGCACAAAAGATGGGTAAATTTCCAATGAAAAAATAAAAAACAAAAACAGCCACAAAGTATCTTTAGCACACATCCATATAATCTCACTCAGCAGCTCTGGAATTCTCCACAAGCCCCCACATTCCCACACCTCCTGTGAAGACAGAATGACTGAGTTGTCAAAGTTAGATAGAAATTGTTTTGGGTCCACCAATTACAATTTGACTTTAGAGAAGTTTCTTAATATGTTTGAGTCATTTTCCTTATCTATAGAAAATAATGACTACCTTGCTGAGTAATTATTAAGGTTAACATTATTTGGCAAATCTGTTTATCATTGGTACTACTAGTATCCTTACTTCTTACTACTTAGTTTTCTTAAAATGTCTTATTTGGATAGGAAATGTTGGGTGAGTACAGCTGTAATCAATACTAGTCTTTACCGCACCACTGGGAATTTCTATTATTTGCAGACAAGTGAGAAGAACAGTAGCTGTCAGGTTGTAATCAATCAAGAAATAAATAAAAGGTTATCAAGTCATCACAATAATAATAATATATGGCAGGTAGTCACATTAATATATCAAGTAATGATTCTCAAATGAAGTAGATAGCAGCATGGAATGCCATACTAATAAATAACACTTAAATCATATTTTCTATGCATGTGGCATTATTTCAAGTGCTTTTCTGAATCAACTCATTTAATCCTTACAGCAGTCCTACGAGGCACATGCAATCATTCATCCTGTTCTAACACATGAGGAAGCAGGCAAAGGTAACTTACTGAAGCTCCACAGCTAATAAGTGATAGTCCCTGGGTAAGAAAGTAGGCTTTTTGCCTCCACATTCTGCACTTATGGCACCATCACCCCTTGATTACAGGCACCTATGATAGATCATTAATTGCTGTTCTATATGCTCTTCAGGATCATTTTTCTTAAAAAAACAATATGTATACAAGAGTTTTTTTATTTGTAAGATATAGTAGAAACTTCTGCGTTTTCTTTTTAATTTTTAATGAGGGTAGCTCCTGAAATATTTATATTTTTTTTTACAAGAAAAAGTTAAGAGACTTTGGATGCTCAGCTTCAGTAGATACTTCTTGCCTAGTCAGAGTGCTTCAAAAGATGATGTGTGAAGACACAAAATTAGCTTGAGTGTTAAATGAGATAATGAACATCAAGAACTTAGCAGAGCATCCAATAGCACACACTAGAAAGTTATGCTTTCTTTAAAACACTTAAAAGTCAAGGAAACTAAATCAGAACAAAATCTATCTTCCTTAGATTGGAGAAGTATTGGAGTAAGTAATTAATATGAACAAAGTGGTCCAGATACCCTATATTGAGTACTATACATAATTTTTTTAATCCTCACTAGTCTATGAAGGTGAGATATATTGTCACAATCTTATGAATGGAGAAAATAAGTGGCAGATTTGGGTTTAAACCTAGACTTGCTGACACCCACAGCTTAGATTTGTTGTTTTCTCTCTTCTGTTTTCAAATCTACATTTAAGAGCTAAATTTTATTCAATACTTTGAATTGTGCAGTTATTCTTTAATTGAACCCTCATAACTCTTTAAGGTACCATTATACCTCCTTACTGCCTTCCTAAGATCACACCCTCCCTCCACCATTGCCCCCCGATATGAGTTTCTCCAGTATAATTCCAATACTTTTTTTTTCTATTTTTGTAATGCATCCTCATACTCCAACACGTTCTTAGAGAAACCTAAGATTAAAGGGAGGATAGCTATCTATAGAGTATTTCAGATCCATTGAAGACACTAAGACACCCTAATCAACAGTTCTCAAAAAGGATGGGGAGGTAGGATGAAAAGTTCCCATTCTATTTAGTTCATTTGCACCAGTATCTCTTCAGCTATTGTGTGATAAGGGATATTATACCATGGCTGTGATCCTACTAGGTAGAAAAGCAAAGAGGAATTGGCACTCTTGTGAGGACTACACCACCATTCCAGAGCAATTCTGATCATTTTTCTTCTTATTCTACTACTGAATGCTTTTGTTACTCACAATGAACAGAGAAATAATAGAGAAAGACATTAAAATAAACATAATTATAACAAATTCCACTATTTAAAAGCATGACTGATATGTAGAATACATTGTTATAAAAATTGTAAACTCATATGCTCTGAACTTTATATGGTTCAGAATACTATACAGTATATATGAAGCCACAATAAAAACAAAAAGTAAAAACAATGTTTAGAAAAAAAGAAGTATGTAAGTAGATGAGCTTATAAACTAAGCACATAATACCTCCCAATTCAATGCATTTAAACCATTTGCATTTTGTTCCTCTTCATTAAAGGCTAAATTATTCTAAGGCTTTCATATTCATTCAGCCATGACTTTTATTTGTTTTATTTTAAGCTGCCAATGCATTTCATTTTAACACACAGATATAATTTTAATTCAATTACACAGCATTCTACTAGGAGCCCAAGAATATCACTGAAAGTGAGATTATGTCCAGATTCACATTTGGTCTACACCTGTCTGGTTCTCAACAAGCGAAATCTGATGCATGGCCCCAGAGGAAAGGAAGGATGCCTGACTCTCCCCAGGCTTTATTACTTTGTACTGGCTACATAAAAATGAAAGCCTATGTGATTCCTTATTCAGGATAGCCTGATGTATTAGGGTTTAAGATTTTCTTAGAAATATCCCATGAATCACGAATAAAATGTAATGTGAACAAAAACACCCAAGAAATGAATTGCAATTACCAAATACAGTCCTAGCGGGAACTGATTCTTTATTTATCCAGAATGAAACTTGAGAAAGAATCACTGTCATAATGCATGGAATATAGGTCTGAATCATAAAATAACCCATCTTCCGTCTGAGGTGGAAGTAAACCGTCATAACAATATATTCACCTGCCAAGAAAACAGGAGGAAAATGTGTTATTGGTTCTGCAGGCAGTTAGTCAATGACTTCATAAACATATTTCAGACTAACAAACAGTATTCTAAGGAAAGAAATTCTCTTTTGTGCATAGCTTCACAAACATCAATAAGTATGTAGTTTCCTAACGAGGGAGAAAATGATATTGAACATTATTATACAGAAAAACACTTTGTTCCATGTAATGATTAAGCAATTTAACAAATTGGGCTAAAACTTTTTAAAATTTTCTGTAGTGCTTTCTATTTTGATGGTCTAATATTGCTAAGGCAATTAGCTTTCATTTTCAGCATTTTTTAGAAACAACATTTAAACCTAACTTCTATGGAAAACCACCAGAAAAAAAAATAGGAATGCACACAGTCACACATACACAGACACTGACACATACACACACATTTATGAAAATATAAAGTTTAATTTTAGAAAGGAATAAATGTACATATTTTATTTATACATAAATATATATAAGTTTCATTCATATATAGATTTCATACAATCACAAGCTTAGAGAGAGGCTACCTTAGTTTTAGGAAAGAGGTGAATTTCTAAATGTTCTTTATATGAAGAAAAATATAGATGTGTATAACAGACAGGTATATATGACACCCCTGAGTTCAAGCATGTTTTACTGGCATTTAGACAAAAACCTGATTTCTGGTAGCTGTTGATAAGTATTTTTACTATTACATCTGAAAATAATATGTCAAAAAAGTTACCTAGGAAGTAGTGGCCTTATTCACAAACCGTGAGGCCAGCATTCAGAAACCTCACATCCTGCCAGTTGTGTTCCAAATCCCACTTGCAGACTGGAAAATAAATGCACTTCCAAAAATATATTTTCTTGGACAGATGAGAGGCAAAGTGCCCTCTTAGAAAGCTACTGTATTGTTTCATGACTGATGTGAAGAAGGTTTCCTCAAAATGATAACAGTCATGACAGGTGTCATAAAGATAAAAGTAATGGAAATTTACTGTGACTTATACAAAGCAGTTTTAATAGAAGAGACAGTGGGCTAAATTCCTTTTTTAAAACAAAGGCTTATGTATTAATTTTATTTATACAAATAAATTTCCATTTTATCTTATTTATGTTTAATTTTTAACCAATTTTTGAGGTATGATTGACATACAAAAAGCTGTACATATTAATGTATACAACTTAATGAGTTTGGAGATAAGTATACACTCATTAATCTATCACCACAATCTATGCCACAAACATATACATCACCCCCAAAAGTTCCCTCCTTCTTATTTATTACCTTATCTGACAAGAACATTTGAGATCTATTCCTTCAGCAAATTTTTAAGTAGACAATACAGTACTGTTCACTATATGCACTCTGCTATACAGTAGATATCTAGGATTTATTCACCTTATATAACAGAAATACTATGGCCTTTGACTAATGTCTCCCTGTTTCCTCCTCCCGGAGGCCCCTGATTACCACCATTCCTCTCACTGTCTCTGAGTTTGACTATTTTAGCTTCATCATCCCTTCACAACAGTGCTTTATCCATTTTTTCTTAAAACAGAAGCAAAAACTTCATTATCTCACATCTTTACTCCAGATCTTAAAACTACTCGTTTTCTACTAATGCAATCTTAGCATTTTATCTCTCAGTCAACACCTTTTTAAGAACACAAACTGAGAAGTCATAACACTTAGATTTGAAATTTGGTTTTGCCAGTTATTAGCTATATGACTTAGGCAAATACATTGTACTTAAACCTTTCTCATGTATAAAATAAATGTTATGATAGTATCCATGGGATGGTTATGAGAAAAAATACATGGAAAGAATTTAGAAGGGTGCCTGTCAGATGGTAATTGCTGAATAAAGTTAACTATTGCTATGGTCTACATGTTTGTGGTCCTCAAAATTCAAATGTTGAAACATAATAGCCAATGTAATGATAAGAGGTTGGCTTTGGGGTGATTAAACCATGATGGTGGAGTCTTTATGAACAGAATTAGTGCCTTTATAAAAGAGGCCCCAGTGTGAGCACCCACTCCCTACACCTTGGGGGTCCCCATGGAGAGGACTTATTCATAGAAGGTACTATTCTGTGAACAAATAAATAGGTCCTCATTGAACACTGAATCTGATAGCACCTCATCTTAGACTTGTCAGCCTCCTGAACTGTGAGAAGTAAATTTCTATTGTTTATGAGCCATCCTGTTTGTGTTGTTTTGTTACGATGGCCCAAACAAACTAAGATAACTATCATCAAAAATATTTTTTTCTGGTGACATGTATATGTAAGGAACAGTCTTAGAACAAGCAATAATCAGCTAATTTTTCCACTAAAAATGATTAAAAACTAAATTCTGTAATTCTTTCTATTCACATTCCAAAAGAAAAGAGAGACCAAGAATCATCAATAATAAACATCCCCCCGACTCATGAAATAACTTTAATGTACACCCATAATATACTTTGTAATTAAGCTTGAGATTTTTGTTTACTTTCAGAAAACGAGAGAAGGTGACACCATAAAATTGGGCAAGATAAAATAAAATTTTTGGAAAGCTCCACAAAAATCATCAAAAACCAAAACCAAAAACAAAGCAAAGACAAAAAACAAGATCAGACTTCCTACCACATAATTTTGTGAAAATAATTTTAACATATTTGATTACTGGCTTTCATTTCTAAATGAGAAAACCAACTCACTTTTAGCATCTTACTAAATCAGAATTTATTTTAAACTAAAGTAAGATTATAAATATAAAGAAATTATGAGCTGTAACTCATACATCAACTCTATTTCTGAAAAATGTTTGTTGTTCTCCTGAAAAAAATAAATAACTATTTCAACGAAAAAGTCAGGAAAAAACTCTATTGCTAACACCAAGTAGCATATCGGCTTTAATTATTACACATCTCACCCGTAATCGATTTGATGGTTTCACTTGATACGGTTTGCCCAATCAAATCATATTGAACTAAGCTGGAAGACTCCTTCGGAACTTCAACTGATTTCTCAGGACCTTTTGTCCAGGTGTAGATCATCTCACTCTTTGGATAGGCATCTAAAAGAGAGCACAGAATGTGCTTAGAGTCAATGCTCCTTTTTCATCCACATCAGTGGTCAACACTTAAAAACAGTACTTGTTCAAGAAAGATGGAATAAAGGAAAACAATGTTCACTATAATTTAGTCAAACATGTTTAAGACTTAGAAAACTAGAGATTAAGTAAATACCCTTGCAACTCAACAGCATTTATTTTTTATGCCAAATAATTGGAGGAGGAGATATTAAAACTGAGGGATCTAAAATGCAACATATGCACTAATACACTTGGATGTGTGTCCACGCTAGTAGGATAAACAGTTCAAAAGCAGATATATTAAACTACCAAAACTGTACTGTCAAGCTCTTACTTCTTTCACTTCTAACTCACTTCCAGTGCTTGACCAATACCATCCTAACATAGTTCTGCTATTTAGAAACGTACCATATGCTGCCTGTAATAATACAATAACAAAACCAAACAAATTCTACTGTTAGGAGAGTTCCCCTGGGGTCACCTCTTCCAAACTCTGCCTCTGGGCAATATGCACTGTGTTTGGGGACCATTGCACAGTGACAACTGGCTATGTTTTTTATAAAGCTGTCCAGAGAATACAATTACACAACCAATTCCACTACCTTTAATTTCTTACAATCAGGACATTTCCCCTTCCATCTTCAACAAATCTCTCCCAGTGGCAATTTAAGCCCATTTCTATTATTTGGCACTCTGTTCAAATGGAGACCAGCTGCTTGCTTACCAGTCTACCCATAACGGACAGCTTGGCTCACACACAAGAAAGTTCAAAAGAACCAAAATGGATTGTGGGCCAACCTCCCTCCAAACCATGGTAAAATGGCTATAGCATAGTAGCTCCTCAATGGAATCATTTCATTCTATGAAAGAAGTTGACACTTACGAGCACCTTACAAAATAATGAGGCTTGTGTTGTCATTTTAACATCATTCAGTTATATTATCTGTCAGCCTTTATCTCCAGAAATATATTCACGCTTCAGTAAACTGTTACAGCCTCTGTATACTATGTTCTTGTCTATGATATTGCAAATTAAGTATCCTTCCCTTGGCTACTCTTACATTGCTAGAATGACCTTTTTCTTTCCTGGTTTTTCTAATTCCTCTGAATTGTAAGCATGGGGGTTTAAATAGTGTTATTTTTCTCTCTTTCCAGAGTAATTAAAAATCCTTACCTGCTGAATACGGTGTGCCTCTCTTTTTAATTCCTAATCCAAAAATATCCGCTTTCAATGTGCAATTTCTTTATTTTATACCAACTCTGATTGAACACTAACTATGTTCAAGTCCTTCTGAAGAGAGCTTTTTCTGAGAACTAGAGGTTGGGATGCGGGGAGTGAGAAGGACTTCCTCTATGTGAGAACTAATTTGGGTAAAATTTGAATGATTACGGTACAAATGGATTTTAATTCTGGCCCCAATGAGATCACACTGTCTATGTATTTTTCTGCCTTTGTCTTCTCTCATTAAATTATTGGTAAGAGAACATATTACTTCCCCTGGCTTCAAGTTAGCCCACTGAATATTGTGATTACTAGGGGTTATAAAAAGAATAGTGACTGTCGATTCTCATTAAGTTAAGCAATGAGCGATGATAACAGCAGGCAACAGTTTCACAATCAGTGCAGCTAAGAATCTGAAGCAATAGTAAAAGCCAGCATCTATTTTTGGTAGATTCTGATTGAATTGAAAATGTGAGGCAGACCTTAGAAAAGGCAATCACATTTTGCTGCCATCTCAGAGAAGGGACCTTAAGGAAAGGAATCTCATATTATTTTCTATCCACTCATCTCATCCTGTTGTCTTCATTTCTACAAAATTTCCCAAACATATCTATTTCACAGTTTCTCCCCTGTACCATCCTAGTCTAAGCCACTGCCATATTTGCTTGTACTAAAACAACAGCCTCCATTTCTCTGCTGCTTCCACTCCAGTCTCTCTACCACCCATTCTAAAAAGTAGAATTGGAACTGTAAAATGTCAAAGAAAGCTACATTGTTTCATCAAACCTTTGAAAGGCTTCCCATAGCTTTTAGATAGAATGCAAACTCCTTAATGTGGTATATAAGGCATTATATTATCTCAGACCACACCCCTACCATGCTTTTGCTATGCTTCAGTCACTGTTATATTAGCAGTGCTTGCTTCTGTCATTTCAACCTATACGATGTCAGGAAGCTCTGAACCTTTTCAGAACTTCCTCCAAGTTGGCTATGAAGGACTCTGCTTACAATAGAATATCTGTCTATCTATCTATCTATCTATCTATCTATCTATCTATCTATCTATCTATCTATCTATCATCTATCTCTCCAAAATGATATATATTATAATTAAATAAATTATATATATATTTATCTATATAATTTGTACTTTCTGTGTAACACTACCAACATGTAGAGTTCAGAGGTCCCTAAATTTCACCACTGATCACCAGTCAATTGTGACTAAGAGTACTTAGATTATCTGTATAAATAGGTTTTTGTTTGTTGTGGGGAAAGGAGGTTGTTTTTATTTCTTTATTATAAAATAATAGTTAATGAAATCTCCAGAAATAAAACCGGGCAGTTTTTGTTATGGACCATTACTTAAATGTTGGATTATGAAAAATAAAATACATATGTAAATATCAGCTTGCATAAGGTAATCATAAATTCTAACAAAATTTTTATTATAACTTACAACTCCCGAATTTCAAAGGGCATGCATGACCATCCATGGGAAAATCCACCAATCTCATGGGACACTCCGCACTTATGGTGAGTCTATGATGAAAAATGCAATTACATAAAATCAACCCTTTTAAAAAAAATAATTATGATTTTAGATTCTAAAATAGGAAGGAAGGGAGGGAAGGAGGAAGGAAGGAAGAAAGGGAAGAAAAGGAAGATAGGGAAGGAGGGAGGGAGAAAGGAAGGAAGGCAGGAAGGAAAGAAGGAAGGAAGGAAAGAAGGAAGGAAGGAACGAAAAGAATAAAAAAGAAAGGGAAGAAGTAAAAAAAAAAATGATTACCTCATTGTGTATAAAATAGTACCATTTCTCATAATTCTAAAAAGCTTATTTGGAGCTGTCATATTATGTGAGACAGATTTCTTTCCATTCCTGAAGAAAGTATCAGGGGTCCATACTTTTGTTACCATCATATTGTTCAATCTCAAAATTTCAATGGGACCATCATATTTTAGTCTTTTGTCAATCCATGTCTGTCTGAAGAACACATCCATTGTATATTCCTAGGGCAATTATTTTGGAACATATTTAAGTCACAAATGACTACACATAAGTATGTGAAAATAATGCATTACATTCTGTCCTCCTTCATGCTCATAAAAAAGACCATTGCAAATAAAATTAATAGGAGCAGGAATGATCTTGAATCAATGGAGCAAAAAGATTCTCAGCAATTAGAGTAACTTTTATCCATCCTGATGCCTTCATCTTCTGCATTCATAAGATAAATACATTACCACACATACTCATCATCTAATAATACATTTGCTATAATTTAAGAAAACCACCAGTACCAGGTAGTTACAGTTGTGTTTTACTTTAGACCAGATAGCAAAAATCAGTTAATGTGTAAAAAGTATCATGCGTAATTAATCGTGTGATTGTAGGCATTTTAAAGACAAAGTAATATGTGTAAAAGATATTTTATTTTCACAAAGTTTATTAAAATTAGTCAAATAACTCAAGGGTTTCAAATTACTAGGAGCTTTAGATCAAGGAATAAACTAAAGTAAGTTTTTTGTCATGCAAACTAAGTATATTTAATATAAGATAGCACAACTGTATGAATGAATTCTTCCTGACCAGTGCTTGGTATTCTAAGCTCTTAAACATGAGTGAGAAGGAGGGAGAAGGGCTGGGATGGGCAGCAAGCAATTAGATCAACATGAAATACTAAATACAATGAAAACTACAAAATAGTGTACACAACTAGTTCATACTGAAACTAATTATCATCTCTAATTTTCTCCCCCTCAATAGTTTCCTAAAGAAAAAACAGCCTGGCGCGGTGGCTCATGCCTGTAATCCCAGCACTTTGGAAGACTGAGGCAAAAGGATCACCTGAGCTCATAAGTAAGAGACCAGCCTGACCAACATGGAGACACCCTGTCTCTACTAAAAACACAGAATTAGCTGGGCGTGGTGGTGCACGCCTGCAATCCTAGCTACTCAGGAGGTTGAGGCAGGAGAATCACCTGAACCTAGGAGGTGGAGGTTGCAGTGAGCAGAAACTGCGCCATTGTACTCCAGCCTGGGCAACAAGAGTGAAATTCCATCTGGAAGGAAGGCAGGAAGGCAGGAAGGCAGGAAGAAGGGCAAGAAAGGAAGGAAGGAAGGAAGGAAGAAAGGAAGGAAGGAAGGAAGGAAGGAAGGAAGGAAGGAAGGAAGGAAGGAAGGAAGGAAGGAAGGAAGGAAGGAAGGAAGGAAGGAAGGAAAAAAGCTACACCCCAGGTTGTGCTATAGGAACCAGTAATAGGAAAGTTCTTCTCTTTGTTTAGAATGACCTTAAATCAACAAGCACTCAAATTTTACAACTGAAATGCAAATTGAAAGAGATTCAATGTCTTACTCTTTATACATTCTTAAGTTTAATCAGGGGTTCTTTGGGTTTCTGGCTTTGCGTGATTGACAACGAAATAAATATTAATTGCCCTCTTTTCTACATGTTGTCTTCAAGTCTCAAAAGGTAAATTAAACTTTGAAAATACCTACCATTTCAACATCAGAAACAGGTCCGAAGCTGGTGACATATATGTCAGTTTTCACTTCTGTAACAGGACCTAGCGGGTATGAAGTGAATAAGTGTGAAAAAATAATTACCAATTTTACAGGCTTGGATGGTTAATTACAGAGTAAATATAGATATGATATGTCATGTTTCTACAAGCATCTTAAATTTTCAGTGACATAATGAATCTCTACAAAAAAAAATGTAGACCAAAGCACAACAAAACCAGAAAGCAGTGTTTACTTACAGGCAAAAAGAAACCCTAATTACTTACCAGGAACCTTTCTTAAATATACATCACCCCTGGACACTGTTGCAACAGGCAATGCAGAGACACAAAAGTTTTTAACCTTTGTGATATTTTATAGTCCATCATCTGATTGGCCTCTATAAAGAAGTGAGCTGTTAAAAAGCGGAAGTGTGGCCACAGGAGCAAAGAAGAGAAAAACCATAACAGCCTTAAGGACTGTATCCTTGGAGAGTTGAGGATACCAGTAAATAATTTTAAAAATAATTTTTAAAAAAATTTAAAAAATGTCACCTTTATCAACAGGCACACCATCCACTGCTGACTGGATCAAAGACAAACTTTTTTATAAGTAACAGCTACTTATGCTCTGCCACCTACTAACTGTACAATCTTGTGCAAGTTATTTAACTCCTCAATAGTAGCAACCACAACCATCAGGCAAGATTTTGATAGCGATCAAATGAAATTGCTGAAATAAGATGCTCAGCAAAGCGAATCTCTCATGAAAGTACTCATTCCTTGTGAGGTTCCCTTTGCTTCTGACAATGGCCCCTATTGAGACTCTTTCCTGTATCTAAATAAGACTAATTCATGAAGAAGCACATAGGTGTTTTGGCAGAAGAGAAATGTGGGAGCATAATGACAATATGGCTAACATAGATTTTAGACAAGGGAACACAATCTGGGTTTGGCACAATCTGAGTTTAGCATGAAGTTTAAAATCAGAAAGTTTGGAGTTCACATTTGGTTCTAACATCTTCTAGTAATATCATCTTCAAGTCATATATCCCCATAGGTAAAGATATTAATGAGTATTAATTAAGATAATACTTGTAAATCATTTTCCCAGTCTCTAGAATATAATGTGCTCAATAATGACAATAGTCATTATTATGTATAATATAGCATTTTAATACAAACAAAAATATAAAAGTTGTTGCCCCTTGAACATAACTTCCTTAAACAATGGTTTATAATACTATATAGCCAGAGGCTAGATAGTCCGTAGGAAGAATGACATCTGCTATAAAGATGAAATAATCTCTCACTTGGATTCTTGCTTGGGAAATGGGATTCATGCCAAAAAAAAAAAAAAAAAAAGGCAAAGAGAAATTGGTATTACTTAATGCTCTAGTTCTAAAGTTATCCTCATAAAAATGAATCTGAATATTTCTTCTTCTAAAGAATGAAGACTGATCCACACAAAGAAAGGTAACTCGAGGGAGAATGAGAAGATTCCTTATTGAATAAGTATCCTAAGAAAAATAAAGCCTTAGGCAGTATAGTAAGAGAAAAAGTCTGGATCAGGCTTATCTATTATGAGATTTAATTTTTTCAAGACTACATCTATGGAAAGCAGAAAAGTTAATTAGATTTTTATTTGAACTGAAAATTGGAGAAAACAACAGCAAAACATGATAGTAATAAGCTCATTAACGTCAAACTGTTCCAGGAATAGTTAGGTAGTACAGGAAGCAGGTAATATGTGCTGAACCCTAGAAGATAGCAATTTCACTCAAACAGGTTCAACAGTGAAATAAATCACTATGTTAGTTTCTTAAGGACAATTGCCAGAGTATTAAAAAGCAGAAACACTATGTCATTGCAAGTCAGGGCAAGTGGTGATAAGTTACTCAAATAATTAAGGTTGGTTATGTCCTGACAACTAGATTATTTGACAAGATTCTTGAGAAATCAAAAGTTACTTTGATGATCGGTTTAGGGAAGTGGTTCTGATATATCTGTTAAAATACAGATTGTTGAACTCCACACCCGGATATGCTGATTTAGTACTAGGCATAAGGGGTGGCCTCACAATTTGCATTTCTAACAAGTTCCTAGCTGAGGCTGTTCACTTTACTCTATTTTACAGTGTTCATCTGTTTTCAGGATAGTATTTACAACACTGTGTGCTATAAAATATTAATATCATAGGTATTTCAGGGGAGCAAGGAGTCTAGGAGAGAAAAGAATTAGGCCAATGATATTTTTCCTTATACATTTATTTTAAAGTGTGTGGGTGTGTGCTAATTCTTGTAGTTCTATAGTTACAATGATTCCATGGTAAGAATGAACATTTACCAATTCTTGCATAACATGCTACTTTCTCAATGATTCTTGAATAATGTTTTGTGTTGAAAATTATAACTTTAGTATTTGCGACATTCATGATTCAGTATTTGCCTTATATGTTCCTATGTATCTTTGAGACCGAGTGAGATCCTAAAAACATTTGATTGGTAAAGGGATTTCCTTCAGAGATTCATTCAATAAACATTTATTGAATGAGTGCCAGTTGTGTGTTGGGTTCCCTGCTAGGCTTTGATGCTACATTGGTAAACAAGACTCAGGAATTCCCTGCCTCAAAGAGCTAATATGCCATTGGGGCAGTCAGAGTATGAATACAGTAGTAAAATGATAAACTAAATAACAGAATGCTATCATTTCTAAGAGGAAAAATACAGGATGGTAAGAGAGTGAGAGACTGGGAAGGCCATTCCTGAATTGCAGTCACAGCTGCTTCTTCAAAGCAGTGACTATTTATTTATTTATTTATTTATTTATTTTTATTATACTTTAAGTTCTAGAGTACATGTGCATAACGTGCAGGTTTGTTACATATGTATACTTGTGCCATGTTGGTGTGCTGCACCCATCAACTCGTCAGCACCCATCAATTCAGTCATTTATATCAGGTATAACTCCCAATGCAATCCCTCCCCCCTCCCCCCTCCCCATGATAGGCCCCGATGTGTGATGTTCCCCTTCCCGAGTCCAAGTGATGTCATTGTTCAGTTCCCACCTATGAGTGAGAACATGCGGTGTAACTCAAACTTGGAGAATGAGCATGAGACATTGCAAGAGCTTGGGAAGCTGGATTCCAGGCAGAGAGAACTGCAAGAGGACAAGATCAAAGACAGGAAAAGGGCTGAGTGTATTCAGGGACTAGAAAGGGTGCAAGTGGGGCTGAAGCAAAGCAAGGGAGGGACAGAATGATGAGAAATAAAAGTCATAAAGATAGAATGAAAACCAGGGTACAGTGGATAGAACACCTACCCCCGAACTCATATTCTAAAAAGTGGCATGTTTTAAGTAACACACTTATAATATATGCTATGGTGACTGTAGTTAAAACTACATAGAAAATAAGTTGTAAATATATCAGTAAAAGTTGGGGAGCTGCATAGAGTATTGTTATGAACTAAATTGTATTCCCTCCAAATTCCTATGATGAAGTCTTAATTCTTGGTACCTCAGAATGTGACCATATTTGGAAATACACTTTTTAAAGAGACACTAAAGTTAAAATGAGGTCACTAGGGTGGGCCCTAATCCAATATGACTGTGACCGTATCAGAAGTGTAGATTAGGACACACATACACACACACACACACACATAGCAGAAACAATGTGAACATGGAGAGAAGATGGCCATATATAAGTCAAGGAGAGAGGACTTAGAAGAAACCAATTTTGCCTACACTTTGTTATCTCCAGAACTGTGAAAAATTAATTTCCTATTGTTTAAGCCACCCAGTCTGTGGTACTTTGTTATGGCAGCCTTAGAGAACCCAAAGGTTAATCGTTTTTCCTATGTTTTTTTCCTGGAGCTTTCTTCTTCTGATAATTCAGTCTGTCTCTGTCTTTACTTGCAGGTTGTGGTCAGAAGTTTGATTTGTATCCCATAATCACTGGGAGACCACTGAGGGTTTGAAGTAAGGGAGTTTATATGATTAGATTATATATTTTATAAAATTATTCTGATAATGGTATTGACAATATATTACAGGGAAGTAAAAGTAGAAGAAGGGCTCTTCTAAGAGGCTGCTATATTGGTCGAGTTGAGAGTTGGTGAAAACAGCTTGGACTAGGGATGTGGCAGTGGGGTTGAAGACTGGACAGATTGAGGGGCAGGTATGCTCACAGGGTCTGGGTATTTTCCAAAGAATAATAAGCAAAGTTACAATAATTACTATTTATTAAAGAACAATTATTTGCCAGGTAGGTTATTAGGTTCTTCCCATATACTATTTCACGTAATCTTCACGACACCCTCCAAAGGCGCTATCCTCATGAGAATGTTATGGATCTGGAAACTAAGTTCACAGAGATTAAATAATGTATGACAGAGCCAGAATTCTAATCCCCTTGTATTGATCTCCAAAGCATGTGCTAGCTTTACTATACTATATAACATCACCAATAATAAATCGTTAATTACTTAAGCAAATGTGGAATTTCATATCTAGAATATAACATGCTATACCTACATTTCCTGCTTTGTTCATTAGTTTCTAAAGTATTTTCTCACAGTGCTTTTCACGCCTTTACTATTATTCCTACTACTGCATACTGCCTGGGTCTTTCTATCTGTAACAGCAAAGGCAAAATCTTAATCCTTTTTGAAGTCCCAAACTAGCACAACGCCTTGCACGTACTAGGCGTTGAATAACTGTGTTTCATCACGTTCCTAATATTATCCCAGTAGTGATTTAAAAACCCATCAAAAGAAAAAATTAACAGAATTACTTTCCACAGCAGTTAAACTAAAACTATTTCCCATTTTTAGAAACTGTGTCTTATTTGTATTTGTATCCTCTGGCAGGACCAATCACAGGTTTTAAATGTAATAGGTCTCTGATAAATCAGTTGTCAGTGAATAATGGTCACTATGTAATTAAGAATAATTCTTAAATACACCTCCTCTAATACAACAGTTTAGGATGTTCAAATCAACCTTACTAAGAGTATAATTACATGGAAACCAGATAATTTTGAGCTTCGAAGGATTTCTTCCCATAATTTGGTATGCATTTGTGAAACATTAAAGACATCTTTTAGTTTACAATTCTACTTTGTTGGTAGTAGGGATACATTTTTTAATACCTAAAATATGGTTGACAGTCTGTAAGGTAAACAAGATGATTCAACAGTTTTTGGGAAAGAAAGAGCCAAGACCAGCAAGATCAAATTCAGGGAAATATTTCCATCTAATTAATGAGTCTAACTTGCTGGGAAAGAGGGAAGGCAATTAACAATGAATCAGATACTTTCCCAATTTACTTAATTTTAGCAGTACAGATATGGTTAAAGGGTGGAATCATTTTTGAAATTTCATCTCCAATAATGATGTCTAATTTGCTG
Organism: Rhinopithecus roxellana; assembly: GCF_007565055.1. Lineage (NCBI taxonomy): Eukaryota > Metazoa > Chordata > Mammalia > Primates > Cercopithecidae > Rhinopithecus > Rhinopithecus roxellana. The sequence goes on along the minus strand of NC_044550.1, from coordinate 121,129,742 downwards.
CTACATCATGAGAAAGCCTAGAGTGTTTTGCTGATCTTGAAACTAGTCCATCCTTATTTTCCATATTGCCTTCCCAGCCATGCACTTGAGGAAACATTTCTAATTATCCAGCCACCTACATCACACATCCACCATCACCTTACAAAATACTAGTGACATATCTCCAAAAATGAAGACACTTGAAGCAATACAAGGAATCCTAAATGAAATACATAAAGAAATCTCTTCGCTTGTCATTTACAAAATATACATATACGAGCCTTCCTGAATACTAAACAAAGACGAGAGATATCCATTGATATCACTGAGAAACCAGAAAACACTATAAAGTTCTAGAAATTTCTTTCATTTAGAAGACATTAAAGATTAGTGCCTCCCATGTCATATAATCCATCAATCCTGGTCTACTTTGTAAATAATTACAGCCATCAAATAAATAAAGTATGAACAACAACAGAAATAAAATATGGGCAAACAATAAAAACAAGTAATTCACAGAAAGAAAGTTATCATAGCCAATAAAGATTGGAAAAGATATTCAACCACGTTAGAACATAGTGAGAATCAGAAAAATTCAAATCATTTCACAATAAAATGCCATTTTAAGAAATACCATTTCAAGATATATATATATCTTGTGTTAAAGAGGGTATCTGGATCCTGAATGTCATGTTCATTGTAAACTGTAAATGGGAGTTGATTTTGTAAACTCATCATGAAAAATAGTTTGGCATTATCTTGTCAACTCCCACTTACACTAAGATCCAGAAAATCCATTCCTTGATATATATGCAAAAGAAACTCTTGCACATTTACAGCAGGAAATTTGGGCCAGGATATTCAGAGCACCACAATCTTGGAAACAAGCAAAAAGCTTACTGCCAACAGAGCAGATGAATAAGCTGGTTTCTATGCAATGGGAATATCACACAGCAGTCAAAATGAATGATCTATTGCAACATGCAACAATAAGAATGATTTTTAGCAATATATAATTAAGTTAAAAGCATCAAAAGATTATATATAGCAAGTTCAAAACAATTAAATATTTAAAATAAACTTTTAAAATAAAGAAGTCAACCTAAAATGACATTCAAAGGAAAACTAATAAATAATTTTAAAAGGACTTAAAATCATGGTTACTTTGGGTGGGGAAGATAGGATGGAGGAGACCACAGAGCAGAATGAAACTTGTCCAAGTCCTACACTTTGTGCTGGTTGGTGGTTTTACTGGTATGTTTATTATATTTTAATAAATGATTGAATAGATGAAAGGATGTATAAAAAGAAGGCTATGTATCGGCCAATAATGAAAGTGTGTCAAATACCAAGAACTATTAATCTAGGTTTCAATTCTGTGTACCTGTGGCTTATAGAATAAATATGTAAGAAAGGCATAGACTATAAGGCAGTGATGTTTAATGATATATACAAATGCAATCAGATGTATTTTCTCATCTAAAAGAAGTCTAACAACTCAGTGAAGTATTACCCAAATATCACCAATTTTCTAATATCCTGTAATCTAGACTTTAGAGTGTCTATTTCAGGAAACACCGAATGCAATGGATACATCCTAACCCTAAAGAAAATGTAAATATATAACAGCACCGGTATGTTGTATGTCTTTTTTTTTTTTTTAACCAAGAGCATAAGAAAGTAAAGTTGCGCTCTGAATTCAAACTTCTCTTGTTTTCTCAAAGACATATTTCTTTCAGCTATGCCTTTCCTCCAATCTAATGCTAAATATTCTCTACTAGATTATTCCCAATAGAAGAAAAAAAAAAAGAAAGGAAGGAAGAAAAACATGTTATGGTCTAACCTTGAAAAACGAAAGGCCAACTTTTCTCTTTCTCTTCTCTATTATATTTGAACTTCTGAAAAAAACCAAACTATCAACAGTACCTCTGATTCTTCTTATTCACTCCATCATCTATCTCAATAATTTGTTTTTCATGCCTAGGGTCCACTTCCTTTTGCCAGTACCATGAGTTTTTCCTTATGTACAGCATTGTTCCTGCCAACTTTAAAAGTATTTTTTCTTTCTCCCATTTTTCTGCCTCCTTCCTTCTACCATCCCAATTTCTCTGCTTCCTTGTACAAATGCCCAGAAAAATCTTATTCCATTCTCTCTTGAATGCACTCAATCAGACTTTCACACCTATCACAACACCAAAACGGCTCCACCAAAACAGTCAAAATCAGTGAAGATGTACACATTGCTAAATCCAGTGATCAATTTTAAGTTCTCATCTTTCTTTATCTGTCAGGAACATTTGACTAAATTAATCCCTCCTCCTTTCTTTATTTTTTCTTCCCCCCCCCTTACATTTTACTTTAATTTTATACACACTCCCTTGGCTTTCCTGCTACTTCACAAGCCACTCCTTTTAAGTCTTCTTGGGACAAAGGTTCCTCCTCTCCTCTCCGGAGACACCTCCTAACATTGGAGACATCAAAACTCAATATTTGTACACCTTCACTATCAAACTTAATCCCCTGTAATCTTTTTAGACTTCTGGCTTTAAATATCATGTATATTGATATACTCATGATCCCTGAATTTCAGGTTCATCTCCACTTGATATGTAATAGACATCCCAAAGGTACCATACCTGCACACAAATTGCTCATCTATGCCCTTGTTCTACTTCTGGCACAGTCTTGACAACTCCATTTTTCTACGTGTCCAAATCAAAAACTTTGGAATTGGCTTTGACACCTCCCTTTCTCTCACATCCCACGTTCTAGCTGTCGTCAGTTGACTTTAATTTCAAAATATCCAGAAGCCAACCATTTCTTATAAATTTATAAACTTCTCTGCAACCAGCTTGGTCAAAGTATCCCTCATTTCTCGCCTGGTTTATTATGGAAAACCTTGCTGCATCTGCCCTTGCCTCTGACTGCCTGTTCTCAACACAAGGAGAGCCTTTTAAAATTAGTTCACGCCTTGTCCCTGCTAAAATCTTTCCAGTCACTTTTGATCTGACTCAGAGTAAAAGCACAGTCCTAATCAGCCTGCAAAGCTGTACGCAACCTTGTCCTCTTATCACACTGATCCCCTTTTATGCCTCAGCCCTGCTAAACTTCACTACAGGGACTCTGACTTCCCTGCTTAACATGTTTGCACTTAGAATTCCTTCTCATTCATTAGAAGACCCCATCCCAAATGTGGTTTATGCTTTTATTTAAGTACGACCAGTGTTCAAATAGCACCTTCTTAGTAGAATCTCCACTAATTATTCTACTTAAAATGGCAACCCCCTCCCCTGCTTTACATTACTCTATAGCTGTTAACCAACATCTGGCACACACACTGTATTTTACTTATTTCTGTTGCTTATTTTCTGTCTCTTCCACAGTGTGAACTTAAGAGGGCAGGAAATCGTGCAGTTCTCCCCAACTTTAAATAACATCAACCTTGCCCAATTTCTCAAAATAGAAATGGAAAAGTCATTTTTTACTTCTCTCTTTTTTTTTTAACATCCATATCAAGTCAATCGCCAATTCTTTGTTGAATTAAACCTCCAAAAATCTCACTTTAATCAACTTACATATATCCATCTTTACTACCTCTACCACCTTTTTCCAAGCAACTGCAACTTAAGAGAACTAAAGCTAAAGTAACAAAAGCTTCATTGGTCTCCCTGCTTCCAAGTTCCCCCACTTCCTTTTCTAAGTCTTCCTTTATGTAGACAAGATGGAGCATTTTTCACTCTAAGTCAAGCCATGTTATTCCCTCCATTTAGAAAACTCCAATTGCTTCCAGGTTCACTAAGATAATAATTTATGCTCTTTTACGGGGTCCTCAGAGACCCTGCGAGACTTGGCCTCTGTTTACCATCTCAGCCAAACCTCATGAGATTCTTCTTCTTGCATTCTGGCTACAGGCATGCTGGACTCTTACAGTCTACATCACACTAACCTATTATCTACCTTCAGACCTTTGCACTTAATTGTTTTGTTCCCTCTGAGAATTACTTTTCTCTTACTCTTTTCATGCCTGACACCTTTAGGTTTTAGCTTAAAAGACTTCCAGGAACACCAAATCTGAAATAGATCCCTCACCCATTTTTTCCCCTTTTAGCATGCTATTAGATAATTCTATAGCATTTTCATTTAATTATTTTATTATTTCTTTGTTATTTTCATCTCTCTATAATGCTTAGCTGTAAAGTCTGTGAGGGCTCATATCAGATCAGAATGATATCTTCACAACCTTACATTGTTCCTGACATATAGTGGTCTCTCAATACAGATTGGTTTCACAAATGAATGAATGAAAGAAGGGGACAAATTGGAAGAGAATGAAGTTTTATGTTGCCGAGAAGTGCTCTTTTTGCCTACGTATTTTTAAAAGCATTTCTCTATTGACATTTAATTAATAAGACTAGCACAAGACACATTAACTTTTAAATGGAGATACATAGATCATTTGAAAACATTGCAAACACAATTTGATTTTTGTGGGGAAAATATTCCAACTTAACCCAAATGCATACAATTTTCTGTGTTTTCTTTGCTGTTTGAAAAGTTATTAAAGCTTTAGAATAAAAGTTCTTATCTCACTTCTTCAGAGCAAATGTAGTTTTGCTTATTTTAAGGTCCTACTTAGTAGCAAGAAGGCATGTTCAGGAAATTTGATTCTTGATAAACAGGGCAATGCAAGAACGTCTCAGAAGTGGATATAGGACCAGCTGCCCGACTAAGGTTTTAAAGATGAGGGTGTGTGTTGTGACTTTACCAAGAAGCAGCTATAGAATTGGTGGGCAATTCATTGGAAATTTTCTCAGCCTGTTTTCTAACAGAGGGATAATGCCTGCCTTACTTATCTCTTTGTGTTGTTGTAATAATCTTAGTAAATAATGTGAAGTCCACTAATGTGAAGTCCTACTATGTTAGTGAATAACCTTACAAAAATGACTCATATGCTTCATTCCCATTTCAGAGAGGTTGCGGAAGATGATTCAAAGGCAATGATCTGTATTTGAAACACTTGTTATTCTGGATCATGTGCCTCAAAATATTGAGGTGTGTGAAAGGCTGTGCAACCCTTCGATAAACAGAAAATGAGTAATGGCAGGTTTCCTAAACCATTTCCTGGTAGTAAGTAAATACCTTAGCTATGCATTTTTAAGAAAGCATATAACAGTGTTGAAAGTGAACAAGAGCTAGGGGATTATTTTTTGACTTCTTTGTGGAAGGTTTCACTTGTGTGCTATATCTACACAGGTGAAAGCTACTTCAGGATGACAGCAACTGATTTGTCAGAGGTTGAGAGGACTACATCCTCTCAGAAGTACGAAATCAGCTTCTCTCACCATGCCTCCTTCCCTCTCTTCTCGCCTTTTCCCCTTTTCTTCTCCAATGGGAGAATGTAGGAGACAAGGGAGAGGAGATCCTGGAGGGATGTAAAAAAAGGAAACCATTTCAGTTCCTTTTATTTCCCTATCACAAGCTGTGCTGCTGAGTTAAAAATATGTAATTTAGTTTCCAAATCTATTTCAACCCCTGCCTGGCCTACTGAGCAATCACAAACCATCCAATTTCAGTTCAAATCTTTGCTTTTAGCTTTGTTTGAAATGGAACACAGCAAAGTTGTATAAACAGATATAAAGTAAATGCCCCACAAAGAGCAGAAGCAGGATTATAGGAACCAGGAAGTAAATCCATATTTATAGCCTACTAGTCAAAATCTGGATTGTTTTCATTTTATTTTTAAAATACCAAATTTTCCACAGAGTATCCAATGTCATAGAAGGGATCTGATTTGTGGTATCTAAGAGTCTGTGCTAATGATGAAGTTTCTCATTGTTTTCCGTGGTACACATTTACAACTTCATGTAAACAGAAAACACATTTTCTGCAGGTGAGAATCACTATTCCTCTGTCACATTTGGAATACTACACATTTACAGAGAATGACCCACTTCTAAAAAGTGAATCACATTTACCACAAACATTTATCAGCAAAGCCAAGAAACAAACAAACAAACAAAACCCATGTTATGCTATTTAGTAAATGTTTAAATGGTTTACCAATTGGTAATGCTGGAAGGAATGTTAATTCGACCCCTTCTCATAAAACTACAAAAATGTTTTCAGGTGGGTAATGCAGATAATTTGGCAGTGACAAATTAGATGACTAATAATGTCCTTGAGACATTTGGTAGAATTACGATTAACCAAAACCCAGTAATGGCTCACATATATTGTTTTCACTTATGTTATTGTCAATATAATGGTATGGGAGAGAGCAGATGGTAAGAAGGATCTATCTACAATGGATCCCTTCTTCCTTTTGAATTATAGTTTGCATTATAGCCAGCTGGGCAGGTATTATTTTAATTTTCAACATTTATAATCAAACAGTATAGTTTCAGTTCTAACTTTTCACCTTGATTTATGTTCTGGTATATCAATTTTCTGAATGAATATGTAAACTACATAGGACTGGATACTTTTCTTATTTTTTTTCTTCACTTGAAATGTCAAGTTTAAAACGTTTATGGGCAGATAAATCCTCTTTTATTGATATAATATTGCCTTAAATGGTATCACATCATCTGAACCATGCTCCACAACACTATTTTTGATCTAAAATGGTAATTTCCCAGTCACTTATGGAAGATCATGCATTGACAAATGATTCACCCCTTTTCAGATTTTCATGAAGGCAAATGCAGTGCAGGCAGCTTATCCCTGGAGGGGCAATGTGAAAAGAAGCAGGAGAAACTTTCATTCTTCTCTTCTATCCTTATCACTGTCAACATACAAATGCTGGCCCAGCGTGGCTCATGCCTGTAATCCCAGCACTCAAGAGACTGAGGAGGGTGGATCACTTGAGGTCAGGAGTTCAAGACCAGCCTGGCCAACATGGTGAAACCCCATCCCTACCAAAAAGTATATTTAAAAAAATTAGCCAGGTGTGGTGGTTCGCACCTGTAATCCCAGCTACTTGGGGGGCTAAGTCAGGAGAATCACTTGAACCTGGGAGCCAGAGGTTGCAGTGAGCCAAGATCAAGCCACTGTACTCCAGCCTGGGTGACAGAGGGAGACTCTATCTCAAAGAAAAAAAAAGAAATATACAAATGCTGAGTCAATACCCTCAATGGCTTCCCATAACCTTCTCATAAAATCCAAGAAAATAATGGTTTGGAATCCAGAAGACCTGATCTCATCCTATCATCGATGTACTACGTGCCCTTATATACATCACTTTCCCTTTCTAGACCTTAGTGTCCCCATCTGTTAAATGAGACTAGACACCAAAGAAGCACCCAACTCTACTCTATCCAACTTTATTTTCTCTCCACCAACTCTTTCTAGCCTCAGGCCATACTCCTGCTTCACATCACAGGCTGTCCTGCTCCCCATTCTTGCTTTCTCCATTCTCCCAACATCTCATCTCCTACACACCCTCAATAGGAGATATAAAGTTGCTCCATGCTTCTAATATTAGATGATACTCATCACACAGTATCTGATACCATCCCCATCTGCACAGCTTTGTTTTTTAAATATACAGCCTGCTCTGGGTTTACATCCTTCCCCTCCCACTTGGAACTTGGACTAGTTACTTAACTTCCTAAGCCTCAATTTCCTCATCTGTAAAGTGGGGATAGTAATGGCTTTCAAAGGGTTGCTGTGAGGATTAAACAGAGTAGTAATGCCTACAAAATGCCTGGCTTATGTGAACATTTAATTAAATAAATACAATATTACTGGTTGTTATTATTGTTACCACTTGAATGTAAGCTCCTTTAAGACAGAATCTCTGTCCTGTTCAACTCAGTTGCTGAAGGGTAATTAATGCAGTGTACTGTAAAGAACAGGTACTTTGAGATCAAAGGACCTGGGCCAAACCTATGAATGGTACCCTAGCAGGTCATTTGTCCTCGTTGAACTGGACTGAGAAGCTATTTGAGGTTAAGAAGTGTATCTTAAAATTTCTGTGGACCTAGTACCTAGCACAAAGCTTGCCACATAGATTTTCATTATATATGCAAAGGAAATATGAATATGAAAAAGAGCAACAGTGCTGTTAATGGATGTACCTCTGTTAAGTCCTTTATACCTATTTTGTTGAAGAAAGCAAGCTGAAACATGTCTAACTTTAAAGTCTTAGGAGGAAAGCAAATGACACATCACCGAAAAAGAAAAGGAAAAAAGAGCATCCTGCTGTAGAAGAGAAAAGGAAAGGAATGGGTTCTCTAGCAGAGCAGGCAGCTTCATGCCCCAGATTTATGTCCTAGGTAGAACACTGGCCAAGGTTTTGGCATAGGCATGGACACGTGGGAGGACGAGGGACTTCGGTTCAGCTGCCTCAAGTGCAACCTGCTCTGAGCTAAGTGGCCAGGTTCAGGGAAACTATTCTCAGTGAATAGCGGCCAGGCAGCTGAGCCCAGAGTTCCCATTTTTGACTCTTCCTCTCCAACCTCCCCCAACCAGCAGTCAGGTCCCAGGAGGTAATTAGTGTGGGGGAGAGGCAAAGCTTCTGAGGGGGCAGGGAGATGGGAAAGTACGGGTGGAGGCGGTCTTCTTGTCATAGGACTCACCAAGAGAGGAGAGATAGAAAGAGAGAGAGATTTATTTTTGCACGTGAGGCATACCTAATGATATTCCCACAGACAGACAGAGAGGAAGACCAAGAGAGGGACAGACAGGACACACTTGCGCGTTTGAAATCGTTCATACCCCCAAATCCAGGACGCAGCCTGTTGTCATAACCATCGAGCAAACTGTCCAGGATGCGGGTGAAATTTTCTGTGCACAATTTCTCCTCCTTTTGGTTCTGTCCTGGGGATTCGTTTAAACTGCAAGCAAAAAAAAAAAAAAAAAAAAAAAAAAAAAAAAAAAAAACGGGGGCGGAGGAGATTATTTTAAGAATCCATCAGAGAACAGGTGCAAACAGGTTTGTTTTCTAGGGAAAGAGTCGCTTGCCCCAAGCTAAAGGAGACGAGCCTGGGGGTTGAGATGCAGAAGACAGAAATGGTGAGGAAAAGCGCGCCCCGCCACAAGACCCCCAGTGCCCACATGCCTCTTGCATCCTGCGCCCTTCGTGCTCTCCGCATCTATGCGGTCACAGAAAAGCCTGGCTTCGGCCCCTGCTCTTACAGCTGAAATGTACACCCAGGGAGATCTAGTACACCCAGGGAGGAGTGAGTGGCCAAAGGGGTCCGGGAGCTGGCCATTTCTTCACTTTCCCTTGCCCACCTCCCCGCACCCCAGAGAACTCACCAAACCGCCAGGCACAGGAAGCGCAGGAGGGCGAAACTGACCCCGGCGGACAGAGCGATCGCGGGTACCTTCTTGGCAGAAACCATCTTTGCAACATGCCATACTTCAAGCCTGTTCACGTTTCCAGGCTCTTCAGATGCCCTGAGCAGGGTGCGAGGAGAGGGCAGAGAGGCTCCCGCGGCGTGCGCACACTCGCGCTCACACTCGCCCGCGCTCAGCCAGCCCGAGCCGCGGTGGGCGTGTGTGTGCACGGGGCCAGGGGAGGCGGAACCTGCCTTCCTCGCCCCCTCCTTTCTCGCTCAGCGCTCAATGTGTATGTAGAGCTATGTATACCGCTCCACACCCTTTCGTGCCCGCGCGCTGAAGGTTCTGGGGTTAGCATCCGCGCGCTTGCGCTGCAAGACTCGGCAAGTTTGTTCCGACCGTAACTCCGCGGATGAGGACCCAGGTCTCTCGCCCCTCCTCCGGCTCCGCAGCCCCCGACCCCAGGTGGGCTTCCCGCCCACAGCAGTGCTCGGCCTCCTCCTTCCTGGGCCCCTCCCTTCCGCTGGGATTTGGATGTAACCAATGAAGCTCCTCTCTCGTCAGGTTGTGCGAGGACCTGTTTGTACCCAGAGTCAAGGTTGGAGGTGGAGAAAGGGCGGGTGATGGGGACTGCTGGGCGTGGGGTGGTAGCGGTGGTGAGGAGAGGGGATCAAGTCCGGGCTCAAAAGACCTTTGAGACCCTCCCCTTCAGGTGTTATGGGGGGCGGTAGGGAGGGCAATGAAAGCAAAAAGATTATTCCTGCTAACAGGGGTTACAACTCACCCGGCGGACTCTCGCCAAATTGTTGGGAAGTGGACTCGAGCCGCACTCTAGTCCCAGTATTTGCTAAGCTATTGCTTTAAAGACACCCCGTTTCTTTACCCGCCTCCACCAGACACGCGCACACCCTCCGCTTTGCTGCTCCATCCTTTTCTGGAGAGGAGGGGAGAAGTGGAGACAAGCGATCTCTGGTCAAAATCACTTTCACTTCTTGCGACACTCTTCTTTTTCAGAATGGAGTTGACTTACTTCCAGAGGTTGACCTCTTTAGGTAGGGGGCAAGGATGGCTGGAGAGAGAGAGAGGCGGGGAAAAAGAGAAAATGTGTGTGTGTGTGTGACAGAGAGAGAGAGAGAGAGAGAGAGAGAGAGAGAGAGAGAGAGAGAGAGAGAGAGAGAGAGAGAGAGAGTGGTGTATGGAGAGAAAAGATACATAAACTAAAATGGAGGGGGACAAATCTTAGTTCCCTTGTGACATGAAAGGGAACACTAAGCTCTATATCTTTAGTGTTTTACTGAGCAAAGATAAGCATTCCCAGTAGATCTTTGGAAAACATTAATTATTGGCTTCAAGGGGGAAAAGCGTCTTTTAAATTAGTAATGATGCATGTGGAAATTTTCATATGATGGATCAATGAGCTAAGTAATTCCCATCTCCTAGAACCAAACACCAATTAGGTTCTAGTCGGAACTCTGATCATTTGTTCAAATTGGGATGACTAGTGGACAGGTATGAAGAGGGAACGCATTGTATTAGACAGGGGTTTTGGTTTTTTTAAACGTCTGGATTCAAGTTTTCTTTCTAAGGGAAAGTCAAAAGTGCCCATCGTGCGCAGTAGCTACCTTCTCTGCATTCTGTACTGCTGTCTCCATGGAATTTGTTAACTTCATCCTAATTCCATCTCTATCACTCTTTTCTCATAGACTGTGGTCTCTCTGAAGGCCTGGGCTAGGTAATTTTCACTCATCTGTGTTTATTTTACCTGTTGTTACAGTGCATGGCACATAGAATGTCAATAAATATTTATTGAATGAACAATTAAACAAAGCAATGAATTGCTTGTTCCCAGATCTATCTCATAAATTTGGATGACGTTCAAGCTCTCTCTTTTGGGAAAAATAATTGAAGTACTAGTGTATCCTCCAAATATGCCATGAAAGCATTGGTCTCCACAGATTCTCCACATATTATATTATTTCTCTAATCTTAAAACTTTCCTACCTTTTTAAAAAGAGAGTTTAGCTCTGTTGCCCAGGTTGGAGAGCAGTGGTACCATCATAGCTGACTGCAGCCTCTATCTCTTGGGCTCAAGGAATCCTTCTACCTCAGCCTTCTAAGTAGTTGGAACTACAGGTATGTGTCACCATGCCCGGTTAATATATTTTTATATTTTTGTAGACATGTGGGGGCTATGTGATGTCACCAGACTGTGCTCAAACTCCTGGCCTCAAGCGATCCTCCTGCCTCTGTCTCCCAAAGTGCTGTGATGACAGATGTAAGCCACTACCTTATATTTGCAAGCCTTTTCCTATACTTTCTGAAACCTAAATTGGTATTTTCTACCACACTTCCTTGTAATTTTCATTTTAAAAATACACGTATCAAAAAATTAACAACCCAAAATAATGGCTTTGAGGAAAAAAGTTACATATCATATCTTTAAAATTCAAATTTAAAATCTGTAAAACTATTATACTCAAATTAAAAGAACGTTCTTTCAGAGTAGCTACTTCCAGTTGTATTTTTATTAACTGGGTTATAGTATTCAAGTTCAGCTGAAGATAATACTAAAGACATTTATATCTCATTTCATTTTATTTCACAGTCTTTCATTCATGCTACTGTTATATTACTTCAAGAAGATATATGTTGAATTTCACTGCCTGAAATCTTTTTAAAAAAATTGCTTGTTAACGTGAGGGTTTTTTTTGTTGTCGTTGTTAGAAATCGAACATTCTGAAATGTTATAATTTACCTTAACTTACAAATATAAATATGCTATTGTTTCCCATGTAAACTCCTATTTGTGATAGCCCAGGATTGTGAGTGAATTATTATTATCTATGTAGCTGTGCAGAAATATGAAGGTGTTAAATCATACCTATACTTTTTTTTTTCTTTAAGTTGATATAAGCCTCTGATTACTAGGTTTAGTAGAATTTGAATTGGGCCCAAGTACACTACCCCCAAATATCATCATATTAAGCCAGTCACATTTTATTGATTTAACAAATGGGTTTACTTCGAATATAATAAGATGCAAATAATACAGATAGCCCAACTGCTAACGTCTTAGGATGGACCCTTTAAAGTCCACAGTGCCTATGAAATGCCCTGAAAATGAACACAAAATCTTGTGTTTATGTAAATATGTGCATTTTCCTGTGAGACTGTTTATCTCTCATCAAGTTCTTATAGGTCATGGATCAACATTTTAATATAAAAGACAACTCAAATAATAGAACATTCAACCAAACAAGTGAATGAATATTTGTAGTTAATGTGTGATAAAAATCTCTATCACATTTTATAAGCTTCCCCATTGCCAGTTTCTATAGACTGTCATGTAGATCTTAAGTCTCTTGTGGGTACCCGGTCCCATTTATTGTCAATTTATCGTATGTCCAACGAGCTTGGTACACAAAATATTTGAGCAGTAATAAAGTAAATAGTCTGAAAGGGTTCAACCTGTTCCTGGTTTTTTTTTTTTTTTTCATTAATTCTTTCTGTTAAATATTGAAACAACTGTAACCATTTGAGGAGGGTCCTGATGTGAATTACTGCTTTAAATTCTGAAGACTTGTAGATATAGGCCCAGTTTGAAATGTTTCTGTTCCAAGAATTTAGAAGCTGTTGACAATTTTATGTTAATGTATTTCTCTGTCCCTTGTATTTTGCATAGGTGAGAAGAATTGATTTGATACTCTTTTAGTTAATGCCTTTTCTTATGTGTATTAAAACAGTGTTTCCACTGAAATATTACCTGTATATCAGCCTATTATCATTGTCTAGTTATAGAATTTTTATCTTCATTCATTTCTTATTGTATGTATTCGAGGTATACAACAAGATGTTTTGATATACATATATAACAAAATGAATTTTACAGTCAAATTAACATATCCACCACCTTACATAGTTACCTTTTTGTGTGTGAGGTTCGAGTACCTAAAATCTACTCTCTTAGCAAATTACTCTTCAGTGCACAATGAAACATTATTAACTGTGGCCTCATGCTGATCTTATTATACATAACATATTATATTATATTATAATTATAATTAAATATTATAAATATATAATAATGATAACTTTCTTATACAGAACTATAACTTTATATGCTTCAAGCTGTATCTCCTAAATTCCCCCCACTACCCTCTTTTGGAAACTACCATTCTACTCTCAGTTTCTACGTATTTGACTATTTATAGATTCCACAAATAAGTGAGATCATTTCATATGTATTTTTCTGTGCTTTCTGTGTCTGGTCTATTTCACTTACTATATGTCCACCAGGTTCATCTATGTTGTTGCAAATGGCAGTATCCCTTCTTTTGTAAAGCTGAATATATATGTGTGTGTCTATATATATGTACACACACGCATACATACACACACATATATATGCACACATACACGTATACATGTAACAGTTTCTTTATTCATTCATTCACTGATGGACACATAGGTTGTATCCATATCTTGACTATTATGAATAATGCTGCAATAAACATTAGAGCTCAGATATCTCTACAAGATGCTGATTTTATTTCCTTTGGGTGTATGTTCAGAAGAGGGATTGCTAGGTCATATAATAGTGCTATGTTTAGTTTTTTGAGGAACCTCCATACCGTTTCCACAATGGCTGTACCAGTTTACATTCCCACCAACAGTGTCAAGGGTTTCCTAATCTGGGAGAATTTAACATATTGTATTTGAGTAAACTTTTCATAATACCAGTTAATACTGTTGTCCAAATAAGAATTTTTTTTGCCATATAGTTAATGCAGATTTAGTTATTTCAGTGCAATTGTTTGAAAAAAATAAAATTTTGACAATATTTTTATCTGAATAAACTCTACACATGAAATTTGGAAAGTCACCTATTATAGTATGTATTTTAGATTATTAATTACTTTTTATAATTTTCTGAGATCAAGTTGGACATTAAGACAATATATCAACACTTAATAGTCTCTAAGATCTCACATTAATTTGAAATACATTCAGAAATATTAGTTATTCAATATTAGCTTTTGTTTTATTTGAAAGTCTGAAGTTTTAAAATAAGTGGAAAGAAGACCGTTTAAGGGAATACAGTCCAAGTAATACATTTGATAACTACTTTTGGGCTCAATTGAAAATGCCTAATAATGTGTGAAGCACTATTTTACTCATCAGACCTTGAATTCTGAAATAAGCTCTCAGAATAAGTTTAGAAGTACTACTCCAAAGAGCCATAATTGTGTGTGTGAGATTGTGTGTAATTAGTACAGAGTACTAATTATTACAAGAAACATTCCTTTAATTATGTTAGGTATATGTGTGGTATGTGTGTATTTTTAAAGTTTCTGAAAAAGATGATACTATTGTTAAGAAATAGATTTATTTTCAGCACGTAATAGTAATGGTTTGCAAGGATAATTTATGCATTACCAATAGTGCCCCAGATTAATCCATATCATTCATTTAGAGGGGATACACAAAGATGTAAATACTGGAAGTATGATTCATTTGATGGCCATTTAAACATTGTTAAATTTGCTGCCAAGTGCCTATTTTATAATGAATACAATGTCATGTCTTGTTTCAAGACTGATAAGGGACTAATAGAACCACTTTGGAAAGCAGTTTGCCAATATGTTTAAGTTTTAACATATTCATACCATGTGACCAAACCATCTAATTTAAATTTTATATCTCCAAGAAACTCTCAAACATGTTCATGAGGAGACATCTAAAATATGTTATGTTGTTTGTAATAGTGGAAACTTAGAAACAAATTAAATGTCATTTAACAGGGAAGTGGATACATTATATTGTGGTGTAAAAAGAGAACTAGACCACAATTAAAATAAGGAAATAAGATATATGTTTCAATATAAATATATCAGGAGTAAATGTATACAAAGTAAGCAAGAGGCAAAATAAAGAAACCATTCTCCAAAGAGTTGAAGGCACCAATGACTGACAGAAATTGTTTAGTTTACAAGATAACGGATAAAAAAGAAACAGTGCTAAAACTCCCTCTGCTTGTAACAAAACTAGCTAAAATGGGTTAACGCCAATATGGCTGTTAAACTAGATTTTACAGAGAACAGACATGCTGACATCACAGGCTGAATTTTCATTGCATGTTTTATACTAACTCCTCCCAAATTTGCACATGGGACCCATGAGGAGGCATGAAGAGATACCTGTGCATGCCCAAGGACTTTCCAGACCTCCTCTTTCCTTCCACCAATCTCCTACTAATTCCAGAATACACCCCCTAAACTTTTTGTAATAAAATTACTACTTTAAAGCCAGCACAGGGAGACAGATTTGAGCTGGACTCATGTCACCTTGTTAGTCAAATTGCAATAAAAACCTTTTCTTTTCTCAAAAACTCAATGACATAGTATTAGCTTCTAGTGCATCAGGGAGCAAACCTCTTTCTCTCAATAATGATAATATCTTCAGCCAAATACTCATATAAAATGTAAAACATAAAAAAAATTATTCAGTTGTGGGTATATATGTAGCCAAATGAACACATTTGCATGAAAAAATAAATAACAAATTCAAGATAATGGCTATCTGTGGCAGAAAGAGGAATGAAATCAGGAAAAGCAACATTGACTATTTCAACCGTTTATGTAGAGCTTTATCTCATTAAAAATATCCAAAGCAAATATGGCAAAACGTTAAGATTTGCTAAATCTGGTGGTCAGGACTTAGGTGTTCACTATTTTACTTTTCTTTCGTATTCATCTTCTCTTGTGGAGCAAAGCTCTATAAAACTTTCTAGCTTGAAACAATTTATGATACTCTCTCACAGTGCACATAGTTTGATTAGGCTCGTGGTTTTCTCTGGAGGTCCTTCATCCCATTGCACTTAGATAGTGGCTGGGGCTGGCATACTTTGAAGGTTTGACTGAGCTGGGCATTGAAGATAGCTTATTGCTTCACATGACTGGTGCCTCAGATAGAGAGGGGGAATTGGCTGGAGATCTCGCTCTCTCCCCCGACCCCCGCCCCCACGTCCCCGCTTTCTCTCTGTCTTACTTAGCCAGTTTGGATTTCCACATAACATGATGGTCTTGGGGTAGTAAGACTTTTTATATGCCGGCTGGATTTCCCAAAGTAAACATTTCAAGTTAGGCTGAAGCTGAAGACTTCTTATCACCAAACCTTGAAGGTCACAGAGCATTATACTATTGGTCAGAGCAGGTAACATTGTCAAACCAGATTCATGCAGAGGGGATACACAAAGATGTAAATACTGAGAGATATGATTCATTTGATGGCCATCTTAGAAGACTATTATATGTATTTTTCATATGCCTGAAATATTTCATAAAACTAATTGAGTAGCATTTTATAAGAATGGTGTGATGGCTAACTTTGTGTTAATTTGCCTAGATCACAGTACCCGGATGTTTGGTAAGATATTATTTTCATTTTATTTATTTATTTATTTATTTATTTATTTATTTATTTATTTAGAGAGGGAGTCTCGCTCTGTTGCCCAGGCTGGGGTACAGTGGCATGATCTTGGCTCACTGCAAGCTCTGCCTTCTGGGTTCACGCCATTCTTCTGCCTCAGCCTCCCAAGTAGCTGGGACTACAGGCACCTGCCACTATGCCAAGCTAATTTTTTGTATTTTCAGTAGAGACAGCGTTTCACCGTGTTAGCCAGTATGGTCTCGATCTACTGACCTCGTGATCCGCCCACCTCGGCCTCCTAAAGTGATGGGATTACAGGCGTGAGCCACTGCACCCGGTCAGATATTATTTTCAATATTTCTATGAATGTATTTCTTAGATGAAATAAAGATTTTAATCAGTAGACTTTCAGTAAAACAGATCACCCTCCATAATTTGGGCGAGCCTCATCCAATCTGTTGAAGACCTTAATAGACAAAGACTGACCTCCCAGAAGAGGGAACTCTGCCAGCAGATGGACTTCAGAATTGAACTGCAACATTAGATATTCCCTGGGTCTCCTGTCTGCCAGACTTCCCCGCAGATTTTGGGTTTAACAACCCCTGTAATTGTGTGAGTCAATTCCTTAAAATTTCTACAGATAGAATTATCTATACTCTATTGATTCAATTTATCTAGAAAACCCTAACTAATACAGTTGTATGGAGATATAAGATTAAATGTTTATTAAATGTTTTGGGTTTTAGTAAAATTTCGTGTGTCAATTCAATGTTAAAATTTTTCTCACCTTTCAAATGCCATTATTGTTTCAAAAAGTGATACGAAATTGTTACAGAACTCTGAATCTTATCTTACAACAACTTATTGTTTTAATTACTCTTAGGATGGACAGTTTTCTATGACACAGTTAATAACTCATGGTATGTGAACCATTATAAATGTTAAACTTTCGTGAACTGTTACTTGGATTCTAAATTAATCATTATATTTGAATTTTGTTCTTTTGACTTTTCAATCAAACAATGCATTCTCACTATAGAAATTTTGGAGACAACAAATACTAGAAAAAAACATTACATACCATGCAATCATTCAAGTAAAACACTTTAAAACTCTTTTTAAAAAAATAGGCCTAAGCCTTTGCAAAAATAACAACATTTACACTTTACAAGCTTTGGGAAAAAAAGTAGTGAGTGAGCAAATTTGGCAAGTTAATAAGCCCAAGAAACAAAGATGCAGAATGTACTGTATATTTTATGCAATTTTATTGCATATATTTGCATTGGATGTTGCTATTTTATCCTTTCTTTTTTACAGGTGATATGAAGCGATTCCTCTTTTAAATATATTTATAATCAGAAGAAAACATAAATTAAACCTAAAAAATGCATGTATTTCCACTAATCATTCTAGACACAAATATTTTTGTCTTTCAAATGTTTAAATAAGAATCACCTTTAAAGTAAAGCACAATGGCAGAAATGTATGTGATATTTTCTGTATCTTTAAGTCCCCAGTACAGAAACTATAACACAAATCAGACACACGCAAACTAAATTATTAAAGTATTATAGATGTATACTAGCCTGCCATCAAACCAACACAATGTTTGGAATTAAACTTTTACTTTCCAGGCAAATCTGTGAAGCCTCAACATGATATGGTGGTGAAATATTTGGTCCTCAAAAGACTAGGAAGCCAGACTGCTCTTCATTACCATCTGGTGGCTACTGCATGGAGTGGCATTAACCATAATTTTAAGAGAGCGTTCAAGGGACTGATTGTCATAGGAATAGAAGGAGAACCTCAATAGTATTAATATTGAGAATGCATGAGGGTAAATATCAGAGAAGGATTAGGGACTTTACCATAGAAAAGTACACCACAAAAAGTTATTTATTGGAAACAGTTTACAGTGACCAAAAGTTGAATGTTTGATTTATGAATAGCATAAGACTTCCAAATCACTCCTATTTGCTTTATAATAAAAAAAAACTTTATTTTAGTGATAAATTCTATGCAGCAAATTGTCTGAATCTACTAAAGCTTTCAGTCTTCCATGTATCTTCACATGTCACTTGCCTCAGAAATACCCTTTTCTATTTTATCTACCTGGAAAACACGTATCTTTAAAATTTAGATTAAGTTCACCTCACTTATAAAATCTATGTCCTCCCAGGTAAGGGTTTTGTTATCTGTCTCTACAGACTGTTGCACTTCTGTGGACCATTTGCCTAATGGTTTCTTTTCATGACTGACTGAGTTTCTCGAGGATGGGGATGCTGTTTTATTTATTCTTGTAAGACCCAAGCTCTAAGCATTTAATATGCTTATGTAAGGAATGGATCCAGGAGGGAGTTCATTGTTATTTAGGAAATAAATAACAATATTTTAAGCCAAAAGAAACCTCTCACATTTCAGACTTGACAGACACTGAGACAAGGGACAAATTTAGGTTTTGGAGAAAGTAAATATCCAT
Organism: Rhinopithecus roxellana; assembly: GCF_007565055.1. Classification (NCBI taxonomy): domain Eukaryota; kingdom Metazoa; phylum Chordata; class Mammalia; order Primates; family Cercopithecidae; genus Rhinopithecus; species Rhinopithecus roxellana. The sequence goes on along the minus strand of NC_044550.1, from coordinate 121,110,571 downwards.
ATTGACATTCAAGTTTCCCACTTCCATCACAGAATTGCAAAGTCAAAACAGAACCAGAGAAATCATCTAGTTCTGCTACATTCTTTTAAGTATGGGAATGAGGCTCAGAGAGACGACATGATTTTCCTAAGTTTCTATAATTGCTAACTACCAGAATCAGGATGGAAATCCCAGTCTTCTGACTCTCCCTCCAGTGAGGCATTTATTCTGTTGATTTAATCTCTGACTTCCCTTAAGGGGAACCTTAGGTCTAGGAAATTGGGCTTTGAACCTAAAATGCAATGCCCTTTCAGGAACTGAATCCTATTCTTGATCCATGTCAGCCCACACATATTTACAGGCAAGTTAGGAAATCATTAATTATGCTATGCGGCATTGCAATAATATATTTAAAACATTCTTTGTTTTTTTTGTTTGTTTGTTTTGTGTTTTTGTTTTGTTTTTGGTTTTGGTTTTTATATGGAGTGTTGCTCTGTCACCAGGCTGGAGTGTAGTGGTGTGATCTCGGCTCATGCAACCTCCACATCCTGGGTTCAAGTGATTCTCCTGCCTCAGCCTCCCGAGTAGCTGGGACTACAGGCACGTGCCACCACGCCTGTCTAAATTTTTGTATTTTAGTAGAGACAGAGTTTCACCATGTTGGCCAGGCTGGTCTCAATCTCCTGACCTCGTGATCTGCCCGCCTTGGCTTCTCAAAGTGCTGGGATTACAGGCGTGAGCCACCATGCCTGGCCTACAATAATGTATTTAAAACTTTCTTAAAGTTCTTTAACTTTTCCCAGTGGTTACAATTCTAGGCATTGATTCTAAAAAATGACAAGACACTTATGTCAAGATTATAGGCACAATGAGCAATGGGGCATCATTATTAATATCTTTTATTTTTAGATTTTTTTCTTTTTTTTTTGTTGTTTTTAGCAGCAGCAAGATTTATTGTGAAGTGCAACAGAACTAAGCTTCTACAGCGTGGAAGAGGACCCGAGTGGGTTGCCCTATTTTTAGTTTTTATGGGTACATGGTAGGTGTATTTGTTTACGGGGTACATGAGATATTTTAATACAGGCATGGAATGCATAATAATATTAATACTTTTGGGGAAAAACAAAAAGAATAGATTCCCTGGTATAATTTCTGATGTCTTTGGCTATTAAGGGATGTACTTTAGGGCTGAAAGGGAAGAGTTTGAGGTGCTCAAAACACACCTTGCTTTTTGACTGTCTCTTCCACCTATGGGTGAGGCCAAACACTTGATTTAAAAAACAAACAGACAGACAAACAAACAAAAAACAAATGACACAGTCTCTTCGAGTCTGTTAAGATACGTAGTTTATAATCCAGAATCAGTTTTATTCTGCGAATGTGTTCAAATACTTTTGATGCCATATCATCTAGTTTTTCCACCTTTAAAAATTATACTTCTAGGAAAAACAATATGTTTGGTATTTGAAGTTTAATACTTATAATTTAAATAGTTTTGTGTTTCCTTGAAGGTCAATGGCATGCAGTGGTTTGTAATTGTTGCTAAGACATGTATAGGAACTGAATTCTGAGAGGCTAAGGAGCAGGCAAATGCAATCACCTAGAGGGAGACAGAGCCTAAGCCAAGAGTGGGCCTAGGGGGAGGCCAGACACACCTGTCTTTGTGACTCCTAGGGTTAATGTCTCGGATGCAGAAACCTTCCTGAAGTGATTTTTAAAAATGGTTCTTGGTGGGGCCAGGTGTGGTGGCTCATGTCTGTAATCCCAGCACTTTGGGAGGCTGAGGCCGGTGGATCACGAGGTCAGGAGATCGAGACCATCCTGGCTAACACGGTGAAACCCTGTCTCTACTGAAAATACAAAAAATATTAGCCGGGCGTAGTGGCAGGCGCCTGTAGTCCCAGCTACTTGGGAGGCTGAGGCAAGAGAATGACGAGAACCCGGAAAGCGGAGCTTGCAGTGAGCCGAGATGGCGCCACTGCACTCCAGCCTGGGAGACAGAGCGAGACTCCTTCTCAGAAAACAAACAAACAAATGAAAAAATCCAGTGAGATTTTAAATGTCAGTGTATGCTGAAAAGGTAGCAAACTTGTGGTTTGAGCACAGTATCTAATAAGGATCTATTTGATACTAAAAGAGAAAGTAGTAAAGCAGTGCAAACATTTCAGTCATAAAGTAAAGGCTATCGACAGTCCCTCTTAACTTATAGTCAGCTTTTTTAAAGCCTCCTGAAGATTCAAGGACTAAAAATGTCCTTTTGTCAATCACAGAGAACTTTACGTCTCCCTTTGCAAGTTCTCTAAAATTAGGAACCACTGCTTCTGCAATGGTTACCAAATTTCTTTACCTAACTCTTAAAGAGTCAACTTTTAACATATGGGGCTTAGCAAAATTGTGCCTTTATTTAATTTGTCCTCTACTCTGCCTTATTTGCAGCCAAACTTTCAGCATTTTACCCTTTGTCTTATGAATACAAATGTCTTCTTTCCTCCCTTTTTTAATTTGTTCTTGTACTTATATTTTTAATTTACTTAAAAACTTGGAAGTATCTGATTTGAAGATGCTCTTGTTATTCTGTTTTTTTCACATGTCTAATAAAGAAGTAATAATTTCTTTTTGTTTTATCTTGCTTGATAAAAATAAGATACAATTTTTCTGACTCATTTTGACATTCTTTGAGAATGGAATCCCTTCGTTAGATTATTTATGACAGAATTATGACGAAAAATGTGTTTTTCTCTGTCCCTGATATATTGAATTATGACCACAGATTTTGATTTTAGATTGGGTTCATCTTTCAAAAATTTCATAAGGCTACCAACCTCTCACAGACAGACCCTTCATTATGTTATGCTGAAAGAATTGGGCTCTTGGGAAAGATACTTATTGTAATAAAATAATACTATACATATATAATACATATAACACAGAGTGCATATTCCTGCAGAGTTTGCAGTACCAAAAAATTAAAAATGTATTTAAAATTTTCCTTTAATAATATAAGATGGAACTATTTTCTTTTACAGGTCAGGTACATCTATTACATCTATATCTTATATCATGAATACAAAATTATTCCCAAATCAAATTGCTCCACTTGCTTTTTATTATAGTGACTTGAATTATGATAAGACGTGTAGCTATTAAAAAAACTGTTTTTCAAGTGGGGAATTATAGAGTCCAAGAATCAAAAATCATTATATTTAGGTTTAACATAAGATTCTGTAACTAACATGTTATTTTCAACGTATTTGGCTTTTCTTGTAACACAAAGTTTTGCTATGTGTGAACCCTAACAGGAACAAGTGGGATTAAGTGGGATAAATAGAAAATATAGTAAGATGATAGACCAAATATTTCAATAATTGCATTATCAGAACCCTAACAGGAACAAGTGGGATTAAGTGGGATAAATAGAAAATATAGTAAGATGATAGACCAAATATTTCAATAATTGCATTATATATAAAAGTAAATGCTGAAATTAAAGATAAAGATTGCCACACTGAATAACAAAACCAATCTCAAGTGTACTTTAAAGAGATAAACTTTAGGCTGGGGATGGTGGCTCAAGCCTGGGATTCCAACACTTTGGGAGCCTGAGGCAAGTGGATTGCTTGCACTCAGGAATTTGAGACCAGCCTGGGCAACATAGCAAAGCCTGCAAAAAATTAGCCAGTAGAAAGTTTGTGTTAGAATATAAGGAATGCCATGTACTTGTTGTCCCACCTAATCAGGAAGCTGAGGTCAGAGGGTGGCTTGAGCCTAGGAGGCCGAGGCTGCAGGGTGCCGTGTCTGAGTGACAGAGTGAGACCCTGTTTGGGTAAAAAATAGAAAAAGAAAAGAAAATACCTAAACTTTAAATGTAAAGACAGAAAATTTTAAGGTGAAGTACACATCATTTGTCATTATATTAATATCCAGCAAAGGATGCTTTACTGAAAAATGTATTGTTAAAGAGAGATACTTCAAAGTGATAAAGAGGTAAACCCATCAGAACGATCTAATAATTCTGAATTTATCTGAACCTCAATTAATAGCTTAAAAAACTAAAGAACGCATTGACAAAAATAAGATCTCTAATTATAGTGGGATGTTTTAACATACCTTTCTCAGTAACTAAAGGAACAAACAGATGAAAAATGTAATAAAGGCATAGATGATTTTAACAGCACTGTTAACAAACTGGACTTCACTGACATAGAGAGAATGCTGCACCTAATAACTGCAGAGTATATATATTCTTTTCAAATGACATGTAACGTTTTCTCAAGTTGACCACATGCAGGCTTTTAAAGCATGCCAAATAAAGAATGTCAGGGAATAGAAATCATACCAAGAATGTTCTTTGACCATTGTGAAATTAATCTTGAAGTCAATAGCAATAGGTGACCAGATAATCTTTCTAGAGAATGAAGAAAAGTTGGGGCAAGAGGCTGGATAGGGGAGACAGATAACAAGGAGATGTAAGCCTTACTAAGACATTTGTATTCTAACAGCATTGAGTACCATTAAAGGATGTATACCTTGGAACTGATATAATCAAGTTTGTATTTTTAAATAGTCATTCTGGTTGCAGGTGAGATGCTGGGGAGGAAGGATTGTGAGATTAGGTAAATAATGTTTTGGAGTGAAGTATAGGGACAGGCCGGCCAATTTGCCCTTACACTATTATAGATGAGTGTGGTTGCTTGAACTGGAATAGTGGCAGTGGAGATGGAAATAAGAGGAAAGATTAGAGAAATATTTAGGTGGCAAGATGGGCATTGTTGGCACTTGTTAATAAGAAATGACTTCCAGATGTTTGTCTTGGTTACATGCTTGAGTGTTGTCATTCATTAAATACAGAACACAGGAAGTTGGAGGGCAGAAAACTAGAGATGATCATTGTGGGACAACCAAAGATGCACTACAGTCACTTAAACTCAGAACAGTGCTCTGTACCTGAAATATACATTTGAAATGATAAGTGGTAAATAAGGCATGGGCTAGATGAGGTTATACAAATAAATAATAGAAGACAGTAGAAAGTTTGTGTTAGAATATAAGGAATGCCAACTGTAAAACTTTTAATATTGACTATCATTTGAGGAAAAAATAAAATATTTTACCTTTTTTTTTTTTTTCTCGAGATGGAGTCTCACTCTATTGCCCAGGTTGGTGTGCTGTGGCATGATCTTGGCTCACTGTAACCTCTGCCTTCCAGGTTCAAGTGATTCTCCTGCCTCAGCCTCCCAAGTAGCTGGGATTACAGGTTCCCGCCACCACACCCAGCTAAATTTTTTTGTATTTTTAGTGGAGACAAGATTTCACCATGTTGGCCAGGCTGATCTTGAACTCCTGACCTCAAGTGATCTACCCACCTCAGCCTCCGAAAGTGCTGGGATAACAGGCATGAGCCACTGCACCCAGTCAACATTCTAACTGGGCTTCTAAAAATACCAACATTATTAAATGTAGTCACCCTGTCATGCTATCAGATACTACATTTTGTTCACCCTATATTTTTGTATATAAATATAAAATAAAATATAAATATATTCAAAATAGTTATTAATTAAATTTTATATAAATTATGTATTTATAAAAAGTTAAATATTTGTTTTTGTATCAAAACATCACATTTACCACAAAAATATATATACCTATTTTGTACCCATAATAATTAAACATTTTAAAAATACCACTATTATAATGTATTTGCTTTACAGGCTTATCTATATAATTTTAAAGAACAACACCTAAAATTAATGCATTAACACAGATAATCAACACTATCTACTAAGTTTAATGTGGTTACATTAAGAACAGCATCAATTTTAATTTTTTTGAGAAGCAAAAATTAGAACTTGAGAGCTAGTAAGACAATTATAAAACCCATGCTTATGACCATTGACAAGAAGTCTCTAGGTGGCCAGATGATGTCAAAGTCATATGATAGTTAAAATAAAAATCCATAGAATTGTGGATTATCTCTAAAGGTGCTCTGGAATTTGATTGTAGGAGTGGAGAAGTTAGTTGGTTAAGGTGATTTAAGTTGGGGGGTGTTAGGGCCTGTCTGCTGGATAAGGAGAAGTGAGCCAAAAACATTATATATTGACCACAGTGTGACTGAGGTAGTACTCAACAGGTGGTCTCCAGCCTGGAACGGAAATAAATAAAACCAAGAATGTGATGATGGTCACCATTTGATAAGCAACTGGAAGTTTCATCTAAATTCAGTATTTTTTAATGGATGTATATACTTCAAAAGCTTCCTTTTTAAAGACATTGCCAAACAGTTCACAAAACAAGATGTTTGGATGAGCTGTGCAAGCCTGTGCAGATAAACTAAGAATTCTTACCACAGATGACATTTTAACCAGGCTTCTGCTCACCTCTGGATAAATTTGGCTGTTTTGCTACAGATTCTTAGCCAGCCTTTCTTTGGTGCATACTCAAGGAAGCTTTCTTAATGAGTGGCACACACTGTCTTGTCCTTCCTTTAATAAGTAATGAAACAATGCACCAGGAATTGCAATCACCAAAGTATTTCTTTAAAAAAAGTGTTTAATATGTAGTCAGATGATCATGTTATCTGAGCCACAAACTATAATAAAATATAGCCAGTAAAGCTAACCAGACCCATTTGCTGACAATTAGAGCAGTAATAACTTTTTACATTATTTAGCTCAGGTCTCTGCCCCATCATTGCTTAAGAGATGAGAACCTGTGCGGTTAAGTAACAAAATAAAGATCACAGCTAGTCAGTTAATGGTAGTTAGAGAGGTCTCCTGCCTTCTACTCTAATAGTCTGTGAATGATTGCATAACAGCGATTGCATTGCGTACTAATGAAGGAAATATGGTAAGTAATGCAGAGCTTACTGTATTTTGTCAATGCAAATAAATATGGTCAACTCAAATGTTGCCACATTTCCTAGTAACTTTTATTGTTGTGAAATTATCATGCCATCACCATATATTCTTATTATGTAGCAAAGTTCCTGAATCTTCCTCCCCAAAGCTGGAATATTGTTGGCTCTGACCTTGTGTCATCCTGACTCTTGAACTTCTTAGCTGTTTCACTTTTGGAACATTGCTTCTCCACTCTGGGTTTCAGTGTCATTTGCAAAATGAGGACAACGATAGTGCCTATTTCATACGATTTTTAACAAAGATGAAATGTGTTAATATATGTTGAAACTATTTGAAGAGTTCCTGGAACATAGTTAGCACTAACAAAGTGTTAGTTCTATTAATAACTCACACATTGGATTTTTGAACCTGACACTTTTTTTTTTTTTTTTTTTTTAACTCATTGCCACTGACAGAAAGTCCTTTTGCAGCTAGTGGTAAAAATCTTACATGTGTTAAAACATTAGAGAGTTAACACCTTGATGTGAATAAGTTTTAGCCAAAGTGAAAGTGAAAGCATTAGACTATTAGACTAGTTGCAGTTTCAATGGGAGATGAAGTTCAAAGTTCAAAGTACCTAAAAATTGAGAGGAAATGCAGCTGTATGGGAAACACTGGAAGAAGAAGGTGGCCAGTGTTTTGCCCAAGACCTCACCTTATCATTGTTGCCACAAAAATAAGGCCACAGGTATGAGCTGAACCTAGACCTGTGATCCCACTCAGGACTGAGGGAGCTGCAGTAGGTATTAAACCCAGCTGTGAACTGTCTGGGCGGCAACTACTGAGAAAAATGGACACCAAGAAGGATGTGAGCTGAATCGAGGACTTCTACCTTGGGCCTTGCCTAGGCCTAGGGCCAAAGGCCTACCTTGCCTTGCCTAGGGCCAAAAACTAGGTGCAAGAATGGATAAGGGTAACATCCCAACTGGGGCCACGTGGTTTTATTTGACCATTTGGGAAAGAGAAATATATCAGACTCAGATTCAGAGCCCAAGCTGCTCCCAAAGAGATCATTTGTGGACATGCATGTCTGTTCTGGTATGTTCCAGTCATGGTGGTGGGGTACATGAGTTTGATTAAGTCTTGGTTCACTTTGTATTTTTCATATAGTTTCAATCTTAGGGCAGCTCATTTATTCATATTCTCTGAGTAAAATGTACTTCTCAATAAAGGGGAAAAACTTCCCCTTTTCAAGTTTTAAGATTTGTACCTAAATCTAACTTTATGTTTGATGAATGAGTATAAATCTTCCCACCAACTATATATGCTGTATAGACTTCTATAAAAATTCTTCCCAATCATTAAAAGCCAATTTTTAAACATATTTCCAAATCCCACAGTAGAATATGATATAATAAACATCTAGATACTCCACACTGAGCACTAGTAAATTCTAACATTTGTCAAAATTGATTCAGAATTTAAAACTTAATAAAACATTACATATACAATTAAAGCTTCCTGAGTATTCACCACACTGTCCTTCATTTAAAAGTAACCATCATATTGAATTTGGTAGTTCATTTCATGCACACTTATATCTTTTTATATGTGTATACAAAATAAATACCATGTAACATTATTTTTTGTTTTAAATATTTTTCATATAATATCATCATGAAAATTGATGTTTTTAACTTTTAAGTTCGGAAGTACATGTGCAGGTTTGTTACACAGGTAAACATGTGTCATGGGCGTTTGTTGTACAGATTATTTCATCACCCAGGTATTAAGCCTAGCACACATTGGTTATTTTTCTTGACCCTCTCTCTCCTCCCACCCTCCACCCTCTGATAGGCCACAGTGTGTGTTGTTCCCCTCTATGTGTCCAGGTGTTCTCATCATTTAGCTTCCACTTACAAGTGAGGACATGTGGTATTTGGTTTTCTCTTCCTGCTTTAGTTTGCTAAGGATGATGGCCTCCGACTCCATCCATTTCCCTACAAAGGTTTTTTATATTAATTTGTATTTTTGATATTACCTATGTTTAAACATTGTCACGGTAATCAACCCTAGCCTCTATAACAAAAACAACACAAAATAATGAAAAGTTTATTTCTTCTTCATGTAAAGTCCAATGTTGTTTATTCATATGCATTTCTGAGTAGCTTATCTCCAAGTGGTGACATAGGGATCTTGGCTCCTTTCATTATATTGCTCCACTATCTTACATTCCCTTTTTTCTAGCCTTTTTTCTATATACATGGGAGAGAAAGGAAAAGGAGAGAAAACACATGAGATATTTAACCATCGTAGCTAAAAAGCAACCTATGACATTTCTTTTCACATTCCTTTGATCAGAACATGTCACATAGACACTGGAACCTCAAGGGAAGTATGCCAAGAAGCCTATGGATATTGCTATTCCACAACAGATTCTGCCACAAAAATATAGTTGTAGTTCATTTGTGTAACCACTGCAAAGTTTTCCATTGTATGAGTACACCACAATTTATTCATTCTTCTGTTGATGGGCACATACCTTGTTTTTAATTTTTCACTACTATAAATTAGAGCTCAGTGAACATTCTTGGACAAGTCACGTTTTCCATTAGATCAACAAATTGCATTCTCTGGGTTTGTGTGTGTTTTTGTGTGTGAATGGCTATGCTTATCTTTAGCATTACCAGATACGCCTGATGGTGTTTCAAGGTAACTAAATAACTTGTGTTCCCATCTCTCTACATACTTAAGAACACTTGTATTATTGTTTTAAAATGATTTTTAGAAATTAGCCGGGTGCCCACCACCATGCTTGGCTAATTTTCGTATTTTTAGTAGAGACAGGGTTTCACCATGTTGGCCAGGCTGGTCTCCAACTCCTGACCTCTAGTGATCCACCCACCTTAGCCTCCCAAGTGCTGGGATTACAGGACTGATCCACTGTGCCCGGTCTGTGCAGACAATTTAATGAACAAAATGATGTTTTTTGGTTTAAAGGAGAGTAGAATCAGTTTTTGAACCAGGTGCTAAAATGTCCAACCTGCTAATGCTAAATATGCTATTTCATCAGTTTATTTGCATTATTTAGGTTTAAGATATTTTCATGTGTGTAGTTGTCATTTGGATTTATCTTCTTTGAATTCTATTCATATCCATTCATATTCATTTTTTTTATTGACTTGGCTGTCTTTTCCTTAGTTATTTAGGGAGCAGTTTGTTAATCTTAGATTCTATTTTTTGTTATAGGCTATTATCTTTTGCAAAAATATTTTTATACCAAGTTTTTAAACTTCCAATAGTGTCTTGGAGTGAAACTATGATAGAAGGAAGAGAACAAATTTATTACTTTTATTTGGAGTTGCACCAAAATAGAAGTTTGCACTACGTAGAAGATTTAAATTTGAAAATAGTCAAGTTTAAGAATCTTTTCTTTATGGTTTGTGTTTCTGTCTTGTCTAAGGAATTTTTCTCTAAAATAATGTCATAAAATTTTGTCCCATTTATATTAATTATAAAAGTTTATAGGATTTTCATTTATTTTACCTTGAGTATATTTTTGTATATGCTATGAAGTAGGTATCCAGGTTTATTATCTTTCCTTATAGATAATCAATTCTAAAAACACTAAAAATCTTATAATCTCTCATTTGCAGTGTTACCTCTATAATGTATCGTGTATCCATATATTATTGGAACTGGTCGTGGATGTCCTATTCTGCACTTTTACAATTTCCATAGTTTCATGATGGATTTTGAGAGCTACTAAGGTAAAATCTTCCACTTTGCTTTCTACAAACACTTGCAGCTAACTATTCTTTGCCGTGGGTTTGTCAATATTAATTTTCAATATGTCATCTTTATACAGAACCTGTCAATATCTAAATCTAGCACTATTGTCATGTTTGTATTATAGGATAAGCACTATTTACATCTTCTTTTATATTTTTTAAAGCAAATTAATTTTTTTTCCTCTCTTATACTTTTACAATACTTCTGATCACCAAAATGTATAGAGTTTCCCCTCCTTTCCCCATCAGCCTCCCATACCTATCTATCCTCCACTTCTGGATAAGATACCAACTGGGTGTCCTACAATTTAATTTAACTCTGACACTATTTACCTCGAAATAGCATCAGATCCCACAGGTTAAGGACTTAGATTTTCCTCCCTTTTTTAATATCCAAACTGAAAATAAATATGATATATTAATTCAGAAATTAAGTATACGATTCTGAAGCAAGAGTTAAAATCACAGGTTTAAATTTGAGAAAATTTGCCATATAATTGGTAATTAAGATATAGATAAGATATTCTATGAAAAGGATATAGAATAAGGCTATAGAAAGATATAAGATGAAGTTTGGGAAACTATAGTATTTAGTAGCTTTATTTATTTATTTATTTCTATTTTTTGAGACGGAGTCTCACCCTGCCACCCAGGCTGGAGTGCAATGGTGCAATCTCGGCTCACTGCAACCTGTGCCTCACAGATTCAAGTGATTCTCCTACCTCAGCCTCTCAAGTAGCTGGTATTACAGGCACATGCCACCACACCTGGCTAATTTTTAAAAATTTTTGGAAGAGACAGGGTTTCACCATGTTGACCAGGCTGGTCTTGAACTCCTTACTTCGTGATCCGCCCACCTCGGCCTCCCAAAGTGCTGGGATTACAGGCGTGAGCCGCTGTGTCCAGCCTAGTAGCCATATTTATTATGATGGGTCTATAAATAAGACAGAAAAGAAAAGGCAGGGGTTTAAGAGAACGTATGGAATAACATATAGTATGTTTCAAAGAGGGTTAGGTTGATAATAGTGTTGAATATTACTGAGAATTTAAGGATAAGGAAAAATAGAAAATATTCATTATATTTGAGGGAGAAACTATTTTATATGTCAACATTGTAATATCCTTAATTGATTAGCCTAAATAACAATGAATTAGTGCAAAAAAGACTCCCCTTTTTTTCTTTTTTTTTCAACAGTGACTCTTCCACATTAGAAAGCAAAATTATGAGACTCTGGGATGTTGTGGCCTCTGACTTTTAACTACACTGAAGTGAGATCTCAGCATAAAGGCTTCCATGACTGAGATGCAAAAATGACACCAAATGATTTCAGAGCAATGATTGGAAACTATTGCCAATAATTGCTTACCTTAATTTGTAAAGATTACCAATATTTTATATAAACAACAGGCAAGCATAAGCTAGTTTTATATGTTTACTATCTGTGATCAACAATATAATACATAGAGGCTTTTCTGTTTATCCATACAGCCCCTACAAATTTTTATTTATTCATTTTGTTCTTAATTTATTCAAACATATTTTTGAGATACTACAACACACCAGGATTTTTGCTATATTCTGTTATTGACTGTCTTCCTGGAGGTCATAATCTAGTAGAAAAAATATATTCAGCTAACAATAGAACTATGGTAAAAGTGTTCACACAGAGGTTTTGACCAAATGCTACAGCAGCTGGAGTATTAGTGAGGACTACACCTTGAAAGCTCACAAGGATGAGATGGGCAGAGAAGCACTGCAGATAGAGGATGCAGCAGGTGAAAGGCTTGCTTCTGGCTTATACAGAAAATAGGAGTATATCAGTGCTAATTAAACACCGGGTATATGGTAATAAGGGAGGGATTCAATGAAGAAAAAACAATAGAAATAATGTAGGTTAGAGAGAGGGAGATGGTGCCCTTCTTACCCAGGTATAGCATATTGCTTTAAACCAAACATGAACCAGGCTGCAAAAGCCAAAAATTCTTTAGAAAATGCTGCTTTCATGCTTTGCCCTATAAAATGTCATATTCTCAACTACTGATTAAAAAAGCCAATTCTATTATCTTTCTCTTTTCTGTCATTAAGATTTTTCCATCTCTTTCAATAATGTATAATAAAAATTTTTGAAAATCCCTAATTATTTGACTTGATCACTAAAGTGACATAGTGACACTTCAGTGAATCATAGAATTGCTCAACAATTTTATGGATAAAAGGAAGATGAAATCCAGAAATGTTCTTTACCATCCTCTAGGTGACAAAATTTCTATCTGTGTAGATTTTTATTTATTTATTTATTTGAGATGGAGTCTCACTCTGTCACCCAGGTCAGAGTGCAGTGGCACAATCTTGGCTTACTGCAACTTCCATCTCCCGGGTTCAAAAGATTCTCTTGCCTCAACCTCCTGAGTATCTGGGATTACAGGTGTCAAACACCATGCCCAGGCTAATTTTTGTATTTTTAGTAGACACAGGGTTTCACCTTATTGGCCAGGCTGATCTCTAACTCCTGATCTCAGGTGATCCACTGACCTCAGCCTCCCAAAGTGCTGGAATTACAGGACTGAGCCACTGTGCCTGGTCTGTGCAAACAATTTAATGAATAAAATGATGCTTTTTGGTTTAAATGAGGGTAGAATCAGTTTTTGAAGTAGGTGCTAAAATATCCAACCTGTTATAATTAGAAATTTTAACTTTTAATAAATAACCAACTTTTAAAAGCAGAAATTGAGAATATAAAAATTAATACTCTTCTTAGATTTTAGGAAGTGATAATAAGGTATTTAGAAAGAGATGCTGTGGAGTTAAATGACCTGAAAAGTAATTTCATGTCTGCAATTTACTACATGTGTGGCATTCTCCATGTTTTATAGTTTATGTGTTTATGAAAGTGTTGAGTCAGATTTTTAAATTACCTGCTTATGTTAACATTCAAGTCTAAAGGATTGCTTAGGATCATGATTTCGATATGTCACAACTGTTAGGGATAAGTATTATGACCCTGGCAGCTATGTGAAATTACACTAACTTAAATTGTAGGTGATGGTCGCATTATTCACATTATTTGCTCAAACTCCTTGAACAACTGAAAATAAACATTTTCTTAACTGAGCAGTATATATCGTTTGACTTAAAGGAAATACTGGGAAATATGAGATAGACTTCTTTGAGAATTGTACTATGACAACCGCTGTAAGAAGCCACAAATGGCTAACTCCGAATAAAGAAATAAGAAACACATTGGAAACAAATAAAAACACATAAAACAGGAAAGAGTAGCTGTAACCAGGAAAGTTACAAAATCAAATGATTTATTTTCTCTGTCTCTCACACACACATACACACATATACACACACGCGCATGCTGACTTCTAGTTTTACCACTGAATCTCTGAAATATTGTCAAGATACTTAAATTCTTGATGACCTAACACCCTCACTGTGACTGTTTTATGAACAGAATCTGACTCATCTCTCAATCAAAATTTTGCACACTGCTTTGAAGCTGTGGGGATATTTATCCACAGATTGTTAAGGAGAAGTTCAGAATATGGCTAGAAAACTGGTTATTCTCTTTTAGAACTCAAATCATTAAATTGTTGTTAAATTCAGATTTTCAGATTTGAATTATTGACATTTCTCTTTCAAAATAAAATCTCACCTTTTCTATTTTTATCCATGTTTTCATTTAGTTTTTCCTGCTTTAAAATAAGTCTTATTTTCTTTTTTCTTGTTCTTCATCATCATCATCATCCTTCTTCTTCTCATTCTTCTTCTTCTACTTCTTCTTCTCCTCATCCTCCTCCTCTTCCTCCTCCTCCTCTTCTTTCCTCTTTCTTTTTCCTTCGTCCTCCTCCTTTTTCTTCCTCTCTTCTTCTTTTTTTTGTTTTGGAGAGACAGTGTCTCCATATGTTGCCCAGGTTGGTCTTGAACTCCTGGTCTCTGTCTGGCCTCAAGTCATCCTCCCACCTCAGCCTCCCAAAGTTCTGAGATTACAGACAGGAGCCACCATGCCTGGCCTTCTTTTCTTCTTTAGCAAATAATCACCTTACATCTAGTCAGTTGTTAAATTGGTAATGTCTCTGGTTCTTAGTAGTAAGACTAATGCCACAAAAATAATATAATAATGTCAGAAAGCTACAATTTTAAAATATGTAGTTGACCTTTTTACAATATAGAAGTTAGGGGCCCTGCGAGGTGGCGGGCTCCTGTAGTCCCAGCTACTCAGGAGGCTGAAGCAGGAGAATGGCCTGAATCCGGGAGGCAGAGCTTGCAGTGAGCTGAGATCCGGCCACTGCACTCCAGCCTGGGTGACAGAGCAAGACTCCATCTCAAAAAAAAAAAAAAAAAAAAAAAAAAAGAAGAAGTTAGGGGCCCTGACCCCCCAGGCAGTTGAAAATCCATGTATAATTTTTGACCATTCAAGAACATTACTAATAGCCTGTTGGTCAGAAACCTCACTGATAACACAAGCAGTTGATTGACATATATTTTATATATGACATGCATTGGGTACTGCATTCTTACACTAAAAAAGCTAGAGAAAATGTGATTAAGAAAATCATAAGGAAGAGAAAATGTATTTATTATTCACCAAGTGGAAGTGGATCATCATAAAGATCTTCATCTTCATTATCTTTATATATGAGTAGGCTGAGGAGGAAGAAGAAAAGGGTTTGATTTTGTTGTCTCAGGAATGCAGAGGTGGAAGAAAATCTGCGTATAAGTGGACCCGTGCAATACACACCCATGTTTTTCAGGAGTCAGTTGTATTTTTTCTTCATCATTTTGCCTTTATCTTTACTGACAACTGGTAAACTGGATATATATCACTAACTTTAAGAAATGTGTTTTCTCTGAAAATATATATTAAACTTTTCATTTAAGACTTTTAATGAGATCAAATGAAAATAATTTGACACTCCAGACCTCAAAACTCAATACCGCAAAATCCACTAAGCAACAGCATTGAAAAATATGTATTTCTCCTCTGACTAATTGTAACTTCCTTGTGGCCTCATATTGGTTGATCTATCAACATTAATTTTTCCTAGATGCTTGGCCCTTTTCCTAGATGCTTGGCTCTTCACTTGGCTCTCAGCACACTTCATTCTTCTGGTTTTCTTTCTACCTGTTCTTTCTTTGTCACTCTTTCTAGTTTCTTTTTGTCTATCCTAACCTCAAAAGTTTTAAAGGCCCAGCATACCTGGAATTTCCTTCCTTTTCTACCTATGTTCACAATATTATTGAAATTATGCAGTATTTCATTAAACATTATATTAGCTTGCTAGGGCTGCCATAACAAAACACTAATTGTGGCTTGAACAATGAACATTTAATTTTTTCATAGTTCTGGAGGTTGAAAGTCCAAGATCAAGGTGTCAGCAGGTTTAGTTTCTCTCTCTCTCCTTCCTCCCTCCCTCTCGTTCGTTCTGTCTCTTATTTTCTGTATCGGAATCCTCCTCCTTCCAGAAGAAAGAAGGGAAGGCCTTCACTCCTGCCGTTTTCCCTCTCTTTCTTTTCTTTCTTTCTTTGAGGGGATCGTTGGGGGGGCTTCTTTCTGTCTTTGGGGGGGATGAGTGTTTCCTTTTTCTTCTTCCTTCCTCCTTCTCCTTTCCTTCCCTCCTTTCCTTCCTTCCTTTTCCTTCCTTCCTTCCTTCCTGACTTCCTTCCATTACCTTTCCTTCCTCCTTTCCTTCCTTCCTCCTTCCTATCCTTCCTTCCTTTCCTTCCTTCCTTATCCTTCCTATCCTCTTCCTTCCTTCTTTCCTTCTTTCACAGGCTCTCACTTTGTTGCCTAGGCTGTAGTACAGATCTCACTTCACTGTAAACTCTGCCTCCTAGACTCAAGCAATCCTCCCACCTCAGCCTCTCTAGTAGCTAGGAAAACAGGCATATGCCACCTCACCTGGCTAGTGTATGTGTGTGTGTGTGTGTGTGTGTGTGTGTGTGTGTGTATGAATGACAGGATTTCACCATGTCACCTAGGCTAGTCTTGAACTCTTGGACTCAAGCGATCCATCAGTCTCAGCCTCTCAAAGTGCTGGGATTACAGGCATGAGCCACTGCCCACAGCCAATTTGGTTCCTCTTGAGGTCTCTCTCCTTGGCTTGCAGATGACTGCCTTCTCTTTGTCTCCTCACATGGCCTTTCCACTGTGCATGAACATATATGGTGTCTCCTCTTTTTGTAAAGACACCAATCCTATTTTATAAGGACCCCAACCTTTCTGACCTCATTTAACACTGATTTTCTCTTTGAAGACTCTTTCTTCAAAGTTAGTCACATTCAAGGATAGGCCTCCAACTTGTGAATTTGGGGGGAACAATTCAATTCATACAAATAGTATCTATGTGCTGCTAGCTTTCAAATTTATACTTCCAACCAAGGCCTCTTCCTTGACATGGAGTTACCCCGCTGCCTACTCAGAATTCACACTTGGATTTCTAATAAACGTGTTAAACTCAACATGTTTGAAATTGATTTACAATGCAAGTATTCCCCAAACTATTTATCAGCATCCTCACCATCTTAGGCAATGGCAACCCTTCCATTTACTCAGCTCAAAGATATTAGAGTCATCTTTTACTCATCTCTTTTCCTCACATCTATATCCTATCTCTCAGGAAGTCCTGTTAACTGTAGCTTCACACAGTATCTGGCATATGACCACTTTTCCTCACCTCTACTACTACTATAATTTTCGCACTTGGATTACTGACTTAACTTCTTCCACCGTTGCCCTCTAATAGTCTATATTCTAGAGTAGCTAGAGTGCTTCTGTTAAAAGGCAAATCAGATCATGTTACTTTATATCAAATCCTTCCACTGGTTTTCCATCTTAGAGTGAATGCTTCAACTCTCTGACTCACCTCCTGTTACTTTTTCTGTCTCTTACTCTGCTCTAGTCACAATGGCCTCCTTAAACCTACCAGACACATTCCTACTTCAGTATCTTTGCACTTGCTGTTTTCAGTTGGTAGTGCTCTTCATTACCATATTTACAAGGCTCAATCCATTGCTAACTGCAGTTCTGTACTCAAATGTCACATTTTTATACAGGTCTTCCTTAACCACTCTTTCTACTTTTCAACAAACAAAACCCTCTCCAGATTCCTATCTGCCATGGCCTGATTTAATTTTTCTCTCCTATCACTATCTAAACGTATCATATACTTAACGTATCTGCCTTGCTTATGGCCCATCCTCTTTACTAAATATCGCTAAATTTATTTATTTATTTATTCATCAATTCAACAAGCATTTATTGCATATCTGTTTTGTGCCAGACAGAATTCCAGATAAGTGAGAGACGTTATTAAGTTTTAAAAATGGTTATTTTCCTCATAGCACGTTGATTTAGTGATTTTATTATAAGAATGTACGTGCTAATAATGAACAGCTGTGATACTCTGCCATATGTGGACACAGAAAGCGCTAAACTACTAGGAATGGAGGAATCATGATGAAGCTGGAAAAAAAACAGAAGATAATCAAGGCAACCCACAGAAATGGCTGTGTTTTCGGATCCTCTGCAGGTATGCTTATCTTCAATAATGTGTGGTCTTCTCTTGAATATTCCAACTTTTTTTCACTCATCTGCTATCTCAGTTCCTTCTTTTTTTTTTTTTGGGAGAATTACCTGTACATCAATATTTAAATATTCCATTCTCTATCCTCTGCCTTTTCTTCATCAGAAAGAGTATAGCGAAACAGTTGATAATCTTGAGTTTTGATTTTGACTTTGTGGGCCTGAACTCTGGCTTTGTCATATCTAAGCTATGTGACCCACAACAACTTACTTTTCCCATCTGCTCCTCCTTTGAAAAAATCAGAATAATAAAATAATATTACCAGAGCTTCGATATGTTAGGTATGAATGGCTTACTATACAAAAAAGACTTAAAACAGGGCCTGGAACAGAGTAAGCACTCAATAAATTAGAGACTTTAATTTTAATTCCTAATTCCTACTAAAGAAGTATGGCTTATTTAAAATACCTTCTTCCTGTTTCATCAAAATTGATAAAACTCATGGCTCCTCGCTAACTCATAATTAGTTTCTGTACCTCTTGCCTACAGCTTCAGAGTATTTTTTTTTTACAAATGCTTTAAATTTCACAGTGCTCTACTTAAAAATTGGAGAATATTTTATTTTACTGGTTTATTTGCTTCTCACTTTATTTTATGTGTTAATTACTTCTTTCCAGTATTAATCCAGTTTTCCTATATCAATCCTCATGTATTTCTTGCTAAAAGGATCTAATGGGGCAAAACGTTCTTAGTCCTTTTATGTCTAAAAATGATTTTATAGTGCCAACACAGTT
Source organism: Rhinopithecus roxellana (assembly GCF_007565055.1). NCBI lineage: Eukaryota > Metazoa > Chordata > Mammalia > Primates > Cercopithecidae > Rhinopithecus > Rhinopithecus roxellana. Next base: position 121,091,638 of record NC_044550.1, on the reverse strand, counting down.
GAATGTTAGTTTTTTAGAGTATAAAATTAGCACTTCAAAGTCATTTTTGCTCAGAATTTTAAAAACATTGCTTCATTGTTTCTGTTACTAATTTTACTAGCCAAAAGAATGACAAATTATTCTTTTATCTATGTAGATAATATGATTTATTTTTCTCAAGAATGTTTTAGATGTTTTTCTTTATCCATGATGTTCCAAAATTTCATCAGAATATGACTAATTAATGCTGTTTAACATTCAATCACATCAGAGAAATGCAAATCAAAATGACAATGAGATGTCATCTTGCCCCAGTTAAAATAGCTTAGATCCAAAAGACAGGCAATAACAAACGCTGGTAAGGATGTGGAGAAAAGAGAACACTTGTATACTGTTGGTGGGAATGTAAATTAGTACAATTACTACGGAGAACAGTTTGGAGGTTCCTCAAAGAAAACTAGAAATTGAGCTACCATATGATCCAGCAATCCCACTGCTGGGTATTTATCCAAAAGAAAGAAAATCAGTATATCAAAGAGATATCTCCACTGCTATATTTGCTGCAGCACTGTTTACAATAGGTACCTGTTATAATATGTTTGGAAGCAACCTAAAATCCATGAACAGATAAATGGATAGAGAAAATGTGGTATATAAACACAATGGAGTACTCTTCAGCCCTGAAAAAGAATGAGAGCCAATCATTTGCAGTGACATGGATGGAACTGGAGATCATTATGTTAAGTGAAATAATCCAGGCACAGAAAGACAAACATCACATGTTCTCACTTATTTGTGGGATCTGAAAATCAAAGCAATTGAACTCATGGACATAGAGTAGAAGGATGGTTCTACTCTTACCAGAGACTGGGAAGAGTAGTGGGAGGCTTGAGGGAAAGCTGGGATTCATTAGTGGATACAAAACAGAAAGATGGATACAATTCATTAGTGGATACACAAACAGAAAGAATGAATAAGACTTACTATTTGATAGCACAATAAGGAGACTCTAGGCAATAACAACTTAAATGTGCATTTTAAAATAAGTTAAAGAGTGTTATTGGGCTGTTTGTAACTCAAAGGATTAATGCTTGAGTGGATGAATATCTCATTCTTCATCATTTTTATTTTCTTTATAAAGTAGCGTCTTTCTGTTTCTGTTTTATGGTTATGTGTGTTTTTATGAAAATTGCCATTTTCAAGTCTTATTAAAGTTTGATCATTTCATAATTATTGCCAAAAGAACTGGAGTATGCAGTTTGTTTATAGGTATATCTTTTGGTTTAAAAATAATATACATTCATGTAGAATTTGGAAAGAAATATATGAAAGTATAAATGAAGAAAAAAATAACTGTAACATTAGCTTTCAGAAATAATAGATGAAAACGGTTAGCTTCTTTCTATTTCTTTCATATAATTATAAATGTGCGATTTCACATGTGTAAATAATCACAATAAATGTTATGATTTCACATTGCATGACTACATTAAACATCTCGTGTACTCCACAGGTATATACACTTGCTGTGTACCAACACAAATTAAAAATAGAAAAATGAAAAAAATGAGTAGGGGTGTAAATTAATAACTGTTGTTATTTCGGGAACACTACTTTTAAAAATTATTTCCTCCCCTTCTTTTTCTCTATTCTTTTCTTATGTAATTATTGTTAGATTTTTTGGATGTCTTTTCAATGTGTCTTTACCCTTTTGCAGTGCCATCTAGTTTGTTGTTTCTGTTATCTAGCTAACTAATAAAATCTTCAACTGTGTCATTCAACCCATTTATGGAATTTCATTTTAAAATTTACAATTACATTTAAATTTCATAAATCTTAGTTTTTGTTGTTGTTGATTTTTGTTTTCTTCTAGTAGTTTGTTCTTCTTATTGTGTACTCTTGGATGCTTTTGTGCTTCAAAGCAGTTTTACTTTCCATGGGGTTTAATTTTCTGCTTCTGGAATTTACTTCACATCCTTCATGATATGGATTTTTCTTAAAGGCTTGCTGACTTTTTATTATATGTCCATATATTTGTGTGAGGGTCCATATTGAAAAGTATTTTATTTTATTTTATTTTATTTTATTTTTACGTTTTTGAGACGGAGTGTCCCTCTGTCACCCAGGCTGGAGTGCAGTGGCGCAATCTCGGCTCACTGCAAGCTCCGCCTCCCGAGCCCAAGCCATTCTCCTGCCTCGGCCTCCCGAGTAGCTGGGACTACAGGCTCCTGTCACCAAGACCGGCTAATTTTTTGTATTTTTCGTAGAGACGGGGTTTCACCGTGTTAGCCAGGATGGTATCGATCTCTTGATCTCGTGATCCGCCTGCCTCGGCCTCCCAAAGTGCGGGGATTACAGGCGTGAGTCACTGCCCCGGGCCGAAAAGTATTTTATTTCTTAAACACAAATTAAAACCATTCCATGACTATGGCTAATACATTTCTAAGGACAGGAAGGGAAAGAAATGTGCAATTCCCGCAAATCCTCCATCCGATATTCTTCATGACTGAAGAAAACACTTGTTGTTTAAAATGCTGGATGATTTAAGTTTTATCTCTCACAGAGAGGATAGTTTTATTTTTAAAATTTTTTATTTCCATAGGTTTTTGGGGAACAGGTGACATTTGGTTATATGGATAAGTTCCTTAGTGATGATTTGTGAGATTTTGGTGCACCCATCACTCGAGCTGTCTACGCTGTACCCAATTTGTAGATTTTTATCCCTTACCGCCTTCTGACCCTTTCCCCCGGAATTCCCAAAGTTCACTTTGTCATTCTTATGCCCTTATCCTCATAACTTAATTCCCACTTATGAGTGAAAACATACAATGTTTTGTTTTCCATTCCTGAGTTACTTCACTTAGAATAATAGTCCCCAATTCCAGCCACGTTGCTGTGAATGCCATTAATTCATTCCTTTTTATGGCTGAGTAGTAGTCCATCATGTGTATATATATATATATATATATATACACACACACATAATCACATACGTATCACATATATATCATATATATCATTGATTGATGGGCATTTGGGTTGGCTCCACATTTTTGCAATTGCAAATTGTGCTTCTGTAAACATGCGTGTGCAAATATCTTTTTCATATAATGACTTCTTTTCCTCTGGGTAGATACTCAGTAGTGGGATTGCTGGATCAAATGGTAATTCTACTTTTAGTTCTTTTAGGAATCGCCACACTGTTTTCCATAGTGGTTGTATTAGTTTACATTTCCACCAGCAGTGTGGAAGTGTTCCCTTTTCACTGCATCCATGCCAATATCTATTATTTTTTGATTTTTTGATTATGGCCGTTCTTGCAGGAGTAAGGCGGTATTGTATTGTGGTTTTGATTTGCATTTCAGGGAGAGGATAGTTTTATAAACTTGTTTTTTTTTTTTTTTTTTCCCACAGAAAGTAATTAGATTATTTCTTAATTAATTACACTGTCACTATGTCATATTCTCAGTCTAGGTTTTTCTAAATTTTTGTTTAAATCTATCTTAAAATAATTTTAATGACAACAAGATAAAAATGATAGATTAGCAATGTTCTTATCTCAATTCATTAATGAAGAATATGTGTTTAACATGAGGCAGAGTAAAAGAAGTTTTATTTCTCAACCAAATCCCCAAATTTCTTTTGCTAATCTTGTCTTGCATACCTGTAAGTTGGAAACATAGCTCTCACCATCTTACCCCATTCCTATCCGCTTCTCATTATCCCCTCTCACCACTGCAAACATAATTTTTGTTCAATTCTGCCTTAACTACTTCCAATTTTTTGTAATGCCATCAACTTTAAAACTCAAAGTCTTTACTTGTGCTTTCCACCTGTTCTAACTCCTCCCAAATTCTCAACTTGGTGAATTTCAAGATCTAGCAGAAAGTTTCAACTCTATTGAGGTAACTTCCCTGATATTCCAAGGCAAGAAAAAATGTTTTTGCTGGGTGCAATGGCAGCTATTCTGAAGGCTGGGGTGGGAGGATCTCTTGAATTCCGGAAGGCAACATAGTGAGACCTTAGTGTAAAAATAAAAATAAAAAGTCCTTTTCTCATTTCTAGCATTTTTTTTATTATTATATATTGGTGATTTGGGTGCCCTTGCCCCAATAGTTTGTATCGCTTATTGTTGCATAGTCCTAAAAATATTTTTAAATAAACTCACCATTAATGAATTAGCCCAAAGGTTATAATGTTTAGCTGGAAAGTGTTCACTGAATAATCACTAGGTTGTTTGTTTTGTTCTCCAGTTAATATCAGGCACCAAATATTTATTTTATAAAAGAAGATAAAAATTATAGTTTCTACTAAACAACATCAGTAAACAGTAAAATCTATTTTACAGTAAAATATATAAAGCACATTAACAGATATGAATGGGAACTCTTTTTAGATGATGCTCTACAGTAATATATTACTGGGGACAGGCTTAATAGTCATCATTCTCTGTGACTTTTCCTGACCCACAGCATTACAAGGACCATCTAGAGGGCACAACACTACAAATCAGGATTTTCAGAGTACCCTTCATAAGATTCTACTTGAATAGCATGGTCTGCTATACTCAAATAAAAATTCTTTACATAATTTGGGCTTTTTCTAAAATATAAATCACTCTTAACATACGTTAAACCCTAAATGCATTTAATTATACACGAGAAGTTGCAAAAAGCATTTAATGATCTCAGTAGAGGTTAAAAATACATTTTATGCTGGCAACATTTTTCATAATTAATAATGTACTAGAAAAGAATGTAAACTGTCATTAGACTATTTGAATTTGAATTTTGTCTCTCATTTTTTGTTTGACCTTGAATAAGTTACTTTCTGTGTTTAAGTGTCTTCATCTTTAAAACAGAACTAATTATATATATATCCCTACCTCTTAAGATATTATGAGCACTAGATACATCAAGTGTTTAAAATAGTGCTGATAAATAATAAGCCTATTAAAATGTTAATTATTCTTATTAATGCAATGGTAACATTTTAATAAAAGCAGTGGCTTAGAACATCTCTTTATTAGTAAGACAGAGCATACATTTTAAAACAAAATATCGTATTTATTTGGATAGAATTCTACTTGAAATGAGCGATGAATAGCCTTATATCACCACAATTTATCAAATAGTAAAAATTTATAAATAATAACTTGAGAAGCCATTCCAATAAGAATAAATCTAGAAAAAATTGCAATATGAATTTTTAAATATAAAAATTGTTATAGCATAACAGGAAGTAAAAATAAAAAGAGGTAAAAATATACTTGGCTTATTACATGATGTACGTTTTATCCTCAAAGGTCCTTGCTATAATATATAAATAAGAAGAGCTGAAAAATGCAAAGTGAAAAATGCATTCTCATATAGCTAAAAAATATATTAAATAGCTGGTTATTAATATAAACTGAAACACAAGACTTTTTTTTAAGAAAATAATATATCCCTAGAGGATAAATTGATATGCAAAAAGTGAAGCGGTAGCATTCCTACTAACACAGGTTAAAATGACTTCTTAAGTTAATTAGAAAATTTAATGCAATATAAAAGTAACATGAGATTCTTAGATCTTATTAAATTAATACTATATTTAATCTAGAAAAAGTATGAAAACATAACAAAGGATATGTAAATGTCTTAAAAAGCAATAATGGTGTTGCTGCCTTATCAAAATTCATACTTTACTAACAATGAGTGATTGAAATAAAATTATATCATATTAGGTTAAATCAGAAAAACTGATTAATTGAACAGGAGGCAAATGCCACGAATACATGCATCTAATAACATATTATATTACTATTAATATTACAAATCATCCTTAAAATAGATTGTGGCAATTTATACTCCCCCCAAAGTAAATGAAATTGTGTTTCCCCACAGCTTCCATGATACCTAATGTTAAACCATTTTAAACTAGCAAACCAACAAGTGAAAATGGTACTTCATATCTATTTTAAAAATTGTATTCATTTGATTACTATTGAGGTTGAAACTTTGCAATATATTTATTGGTCACTTAATTATTTTAAAAAATATTTTCTATTTTTTAAAAGTTTTGCAGGCACATAGTAGGTGTGTATGTTTATGGGGTACATGAGATGTTTTGATATATATATGCAATGTGAAATAAGCACATCATAAAGAATAGGGTATCCATCCCCTTAAGCATTTATCCTCGAAGTTACAAACAATCCAAATATACCTTTAAGTTATTTTAAAATGTACAATTAAGTTACTGTCACCCTACCCTACTCTGACAAAGTTACAGTCACCCTACTCTGCTATCAAATATTAGGGATTCTTTGGTGAAATTCTTGTTACAATTGTTTGCTCATTATTTATTAGACATTTATTTCTCTCATTGACTTGCATAGACATTTTAAAATATAAATTGCAAATAGATCTCCTAGTTTGTCACTTCGTTATCGGTTTTGATCAGCTTTCTGTAAAATATTTCAAATATCTAGAAATATATGGAGAGTAGAAATATATGGAGAATATCATGTTGTGGCTAATTGGAATGAATTTTTTTTGATAAAATATTGTAGATTCATTTGAACCCTAAAATGTGGTATCCTTCCTAATTTTGTTCTCTATTCTGTGTGTGTGTGTATATATATGTTTCTGTATGTGTATATATACACATACATATATATGTATACATACATATATATACACATACACAAACACACCCACACCCACATATATATATATATATATGTATATATATATGTGCTGCATATGTACATAATATATATTCTGGGTTTTACACTTAAATGTTTTAAAATTTATGTTATCATGGCTCATTGTATCATTCTTCGCCCTGCTCTTGTTTTGTTTTTGCTCAATGCTTTACTTTGGGGATTTATCTTTGTAGAAGCATGTAGAAGTTCAACTATTTTGACTGTTGTGTTACATTTGTGATTATATTCCTATTTATTTGCAATTAATAAAAATTGTTGCCAATTTTGCACTACTAAAAACAACACTGCCATAAACATTCTTAGACTGCATGGGTTTATCACTAGGGTATATTCTGAGTGGTAGAAATTCTGGGCTAAAAGGCATGGGCATCTTTGACTTTACTAGTATGTCCAAAGGACAGTACAAAGTGTTTAGATCAATTTTGTCTACTGAAAATATATGGAGTTTAAAAAGCCAATTTTTAATATTCTTAAGTTTTGCATATCTGATTAGTTTAAAATAGTGTACAATTCCTTGAATTTGCAATTCCTTAGAGTGGCTTTTGATCTTTTTTTTTACTTCTAGAAGTTTTTTTTCTGGTAATTTCTTTATACAAACCCTTTGATGGCCAAATTTCCTGAAAACATGTTCTTTCTATGTATAACTTGACTTTTCAGAAGAATCTTTGGATTTAAAGAAGGTTACATTTTAACATAGTTATCGCAATAATCTTTTTTATCATGTATACCTTTGTTCATCTTTAGATCTTTCCTTTTATCACAGTCATAAAGATAGTCTCCTATATAGTTTGAAGTTTTGAACGTTTTGCTTTCTGTATTAAAGTTACATATCTACTTGTAATACATTTTCATGTATGTAATGATGTAAAGATCTACTTTTTTTCCCTTATGGATAATAAATTTTCTTGCAGTATTTATTGAATAGCTCATCTTTTCCTACTTTTCTTAAAATAGAGGAGTATTTCTGTGCTCTTTATTTGCTTGTACTCTTTTGCTTTTTATCCCTACATGAATTCCATGCCAAAGATAAACTGATTCAGTTTCTATATAGCTCAATAATGTCTTGATATCTCAAAGGCAAATGCCCCCATATTCCTTCTCTTTTTTTTTTTCTTCTTCTTCTAGGTTTTCTTGGTTTTTATTTACCCCCTCATTCTTGTATTTGAATTTTGGAATTAGTTTCTTCATTTCCATTTAGAATGTAGGAATTTTGATTCAAATTGGTTATATTTCTTACATTGGATAGAATTGACATCCTTACAATGTTGAGTCTTCCCAGTTACCCATATGGTATATTTTCCATTTATCTAGGTCATATTTTGTGTGTTTAAATAATGTTATATAATTTCACTCTAAAGTTCTTGTGTGTATTTTTTCCCCAATTATTCCTATGTACATTCGATTTTTTTGTTGTTATTGTAATGGAATAATTTTTTTTTCTATTTTTTTGTTTGGTATCTCCTGTGTAAGGAAATACTAAGAACATGCATAAGTTTCTTGACCTTGTGACACTTCCATCCTAGTTAGAAGCTAATTTTTAGACTGTCCCCTGTTTCCCTCAAAAAAGTAAGCAGCAGACGATAATAGGAGTAGGGATTACCACGGGCTTTACTTACACTTGTATCCGTCCCTCCCATTACATGCGAATTTCTCTAGGTCAGGAACCCTTTTTGAATCAGTTATAAGTCCCAGAATGCCCACAACACTATTTAATATGTACTATTTAAAAAAAGAACAAACACCTAGCCCAGGGCCTTCTGCCTAACACGTGCTTAATGACATTTGTAGAATCGAAGTTACTGAATTTGATTTAATTCAAACAATGCTTGCTCCTGCAGAATCCCAACCTACTGGTGAACAGAGGTTAAACTGTCTGGATGTTTCAGAGTTCTGCTAGGGGTCACAAATACCACCTTAAATGCTGTCAATTTAAGAAGGAGATTTTTCTTATCAGAAGCTGGAGGAAAGTGGGGCTTGCAGTAGATGACCCTAGAAAAAAAGATTCCCTGCCCAGAACTGCTGCTGGATCCTTTTTTCCCCTCATTTCCCAACCTGGATGAGAAACGACAAGGGCAGGGAAGAAAAAATGGGTTAGAAGAAAAGTTGACTTGTCCCTCCTACTCTGCCTGCTACAGAAGTCTACATCAAGCCAAATGTCCTAGGATGCCTCCCAAGGGCAACTGATTTTTGGAGTTCTCAAATAAGTCTCCAGTTTCCTCTGTACCTTTAGTAACTCTCCAGCTCCCTCTCTCTCCACTCTTCCCTGCTCCCAGTCACCCCCACCCTCAACCCCCGCTGATCACATCCGCCGGGTAACCCCACAGGCTACCAGAAAACAACAGACCCGCCTCCAGAGTCCCCGTCTAGGACCTCCATGACTGTCAATGAAAGATGCCAATCACAGGCAGCCTTAGCCAGATCACTGAGAGCCCAGCAAAAAAAAAACAAAAACAAAAACAAAAACAAAATCAGGTTGAGGGCAGAAAGGAAATCAACATAGCAACCTCCAATGCATGAAGGAAACTCCGTTTACACATGCTCGTAGGATCCCCTGCGTGGAAACAGCGGCTTGTCTCTGACTACCCGGAGGACACGGAGCACCCCAAATAGGAACTTTAGAGGAATTGAAATCTGTTGCCTGTTACCGCTAGGAATACTGTTTGCAAGGCACAAGGTGTCTTTTGGTAGTGAGCGCGCTCTGCGCATGCGCAGGTCCATTCGGGAATTACTGCCCAGCAGCCGACTAAGTTGCATTCCTTGAATCTTCGCAGAAAAGACAATTCTTTAATCAGAGTTAGTAATGTGGACAGTACAAAACCGAGAGAGTTTGGGGCTTCTTTCTTTCCCTGTGATGATTACCATGGTCTGTTGTGCACACAGGTGAGCTGCTGTTGTTGAATCTCTCTCTCTTTTTTTCCTTGGTATGTTTCTTTTTACGTGTCTGCTGGATCATGTATCTTGCTGTTTGGGGGTAGGTGTGCCTGTATCTTTTTATATGTGCTCACAGTTTGTGCTCATTTTGAATACGGTCCCTACTTCTTCCCCTCAGCACCAATGAACCCAGCAACATGTCATACGTGAAAGAGACAGTGGACAGATTGCTCAAAGGATATGACATTCGCTTGCGGCCGGACTTCGGAGGTAACGCTTCATCTTTTTTCAACCTGTAACCCATCCCTAGTTCTCCTTTTCTGTCAAAGATAAATGTCAAAAAAAAAAAAAAAAAAAAAAAAAAAAAAAAAAAAAAAAGGCATGTCATTTTCCTAAGCGTGCACTATGCCCTGGACACACACACACACCCCACAGACACTCACACACACACCGGATTCCCAGTCTCAGGTGGATGAATCCTCAGGCGGAGGCGACCTTCTCCCGGGCCGACACACCCTCTGCATAGTCACTGCATCATACGTGTGCCCACACCTGTTTTCCCAGGCTGTCCCCTGAAAGGGGTGGGGTGGGGGGAGCAGGGAGGGAGCCCGTTCAGAATGGAGTAAGGGCTGGGAAGTCCCCAGACCCTCCCCAGCCCGCTGTCACTGAGAGAATCTGTCTCTAATGTGGCCCACCTCCCTGGCAGGGCCCCCCGTGGACGTTGGGATGCGGATCGATGTCGCCAGCATAGACATGGTCTCTGAAGTGAATATGGTGAGTGGCCTCCCGACGGGCCCGGCGGGCCAGCTTACGCAGATGGGAAATGAACCGGTCCCTTTGCCCTCTGCGTTTCACTGGCGGTCACCTCGCCCCTGGCCCCTGGGGTCCCACTCCGCACGCGCTCCCCACTCCGGTACACACACCCGGTTGCCCCTGGTTTGTAATTTCGACACACACGGGCTACTGCGGTGTTCCAGGGGAAACGTGCTAGGCACTATTTTGGGAAGGACGAGTGACTGTTGCGCCGTGGATCGGCTGGGGCGGAGTCTGAGCGTTACTTTAGCTGGGTTTCCCTGCGTGTTCGGACGAGGAGGGCACCATCTGCCGGCAGCTGGGTGGCCTGCACTAGGGTCCTCGTACCGGTGGTCGGCAGCCATCGCCTCCCCAGGCGCGGCCCCGGCAATCCCCATGGCCCTCTCAGTCAGCAAGCCCGGACTTACTAAGGCCCTGCCACCAAGAGCACAGTCGGGGTTTCAAAGTGTCCTCTTCCTCCAGGTTCAGGCAAACCGGGTGGCAGGAGCAACAGGCTAAGACAACAGTCCACGCTTGCTAGTAGGAAAAGTGCCCGAGCCTGGGTAGGCTTGTATTGTTCCCTTGTGGGAGGTTATGAATTTGTCTTACTGCATCTTGCAAATTTAAGTTGAAACAAAATAATCAAGTCCTATTGCTTCACCTTACTCTAGAAACGTAAGGATGCCTAAAAAGCCTGATAATTTAAGGGATGTTGGAAGGGAGAGGGGGCGACAGTAACACAGCATAGTCCTTTCATTTCAAAGGGGTCAACATTCCTTTATATACATGTTCCCTCTCTTTTTGGAAGCTGTTGCAAAATGAACTGAAAAAGCTGCCACTTTCTCTGTCGGCTGGTTCCGTCCACTGAATGTAGGAGTTTTCTACTTAGAGTTTCTAACTGTTGCTTCTTGTAAGACGGGGAAAAGCCTGTTGCTTTTCTAGAATCAGCCACCCAGGAATCAGCTAGATCTACGTGAGCAAAATGCCATTTTTATTCCACTTGTAAAAAAATATTATGGCGGCAGAAATTTATAAATCCTGAATAATTGAAAGAGTAAAACCATTTGAGATTGTATCACTCTATGACTATGAAGGCTGTTGAATTGTCTTTCATTTCATTCCTACTGTGTCGTTTTATTTTAATAGGCTAGGGGTTTAAGAATTTTTTTCTTTTCCTTTTTAGGTTATGTTAGGGAAGAAATAAATATGTCTATAGCTTACTGAATAGGAATAGAATAAAAGGTGTGACTATTTAATTTCTGTATTTTGTAGTTGTAGCGGCTCCTGCTTCAAATAACTTATTTAAATTACTATTTTTAGATGTCTCTGATTGTCGTGCTGGAAAAAGAAACTCAATTTTAAAAACGTAATGCACAATGAATATTTTCTCATTGGCAAACTGACTTATTATATTCTGTTTACATACATGTTAACACTACAAAGTAACCCAAAACACACTATTTAGAAACACTTTGAGGAATGTAATAATATGTGTACATACACAAATTGTGCCTAATCTACACAAATCCAACCGGACAAATTAGACAATGAATTAGTTTAACAAGTTGTATCATGTAGATTAATAATGATAATATTTTCCTTTTCAATCATTTACTTTGGTATCTTGTAAACATCCACAGAAAATTGATAAAATAGAAGATTTAAAAAGCTCAAAAAGCAAATGCAGTCTTTGTTGTACCTTGCCATGTAGAGTGCCATGCTTTTCAGAATTTTAAAAAGTATGTGATTCTGTTGGCTATATTGACATACCCCTTTTCAGTTTTTTAAAACTCAATTAAATAGAGAAGTTGCTGCAATCAACAACCACCATAACAAAAAGTTCTGTATAATCAGTTGTTCAACTGAATTCATATATAAGCTCAAAACAAGGATTGACTTTAACTGAAATACCACTGGACATTTCTTCCTGATGATTAAATAATACAGTCTGTTTACTCATGGCAACACGTGTATATGCACTTGATTTTTCAAAAATATTCACCCAGCTGATAAGCCTTTGAAAATACATATTCTACTACAATCCCCATTACCTTTTCACAACAATGTTAGAGACATGAATAGAAAATAGAAACCACTCAAAGCTGGAAAATGATAAACCTTGATTTACTTGTTCTTTCTTGTTTCTCCTTTTAATGAACACTATCAACAGAACCCAAAGTTTATTTTATCTTCTCTCATCTATGACAAAGCATTGAAATAAATAGATTAGAAATAATGCCAAGAAAAATGGAAATAAAGAGTAATGTTTTTAAAATTGAGGGTTCTGTGTAAACACAACTCAGAGGATTAGCCTGCACCCCCAAAAGAGAATTGCTTACTATATGTTGTGATTTTAGATAATATAAATCGGGTTGGAAATCCATGGAAAATAAGACTTATTGCTTATTGCTTTTTGTATTAAGCATGCTTCAGTACCCTGATAGGGAGTAACTTTTGAGTAATTTAATAGAAAATTTTCATCAACATTAAATGACAAGAATATAACAACAAGAATGGACGAGAATATCATAAAAACGGTTTTAAGAAAATGCAAGTTGAATCAATTTCTAAAACATTGCTCATATTTATGTTTTTTTCCTTGCCATTATTACCCATTCCATGGCTGGGATAAATGAAATAATTGTGCATTAAATTAGTGGATTTGAGAACTAGATTCCATTCATTTTTGTTCTTTTTTTTTTTTTTTTTGCTTCCCCAAGTAAAATATAGTCCCCGATTGGTTTTTACATTGTCTACTTTAAAGACTAACATCATATCAAGAGTATTTTCTGATTTCTCAATTTGTGAAAAATTGTTTTCTTAATTTTTCACAAATTAAGAAACAAAAGCAATCTTTACATAGTAAAGAATCTCTACAGTCAAGAATCATTGGTTCTAAGCAGTGAATGCAAAAATTGTGAAGAATAATTCCGATGCAGATAAACATATCTACTTGAGAACAAGACTTTTCATGCAGTAATATTATTGATTACATTAGAAAGGATTGTTCTTCTGGCATCACGGGATATATTGTTTGCGTGATAGCAACTACATACTGTTACCATTTTCTAAACTGTCATCTTAAGAAACCACCATGATTTCCATTTATGTAGTATAACCTTCAAACCTTGTCTTTTAACAGTTTCTGCCAAGCCATACACACACACACACACACACACACACACACACGTACACACACAGAGGACTGATTAAAGATGAACAGGAGGCAGTCGGAGTAAATGGAGACAAGATCTCCCAGAAATTGTCCTTAACATAACCACTAATATCTGCTACTATAAAGCCAGTAAGACACAGACAGTAGTAGGCAAGTTTTCTCTTCAAACAGTAGTTTGGGGAAACATGATATTAACTATCTTCTCACAAGTAGTTGAACTCTTGTATTTCAAATTCCAGTGACTTAGCTGTTCCTTCTTATTCAAGAGGTGGATCCTGATTACCAAGTAGGAGTTCCAACTAGGCAGCTCTCTGTACCTAATCTGAAGACACGATGGTCCATATGGCCATCCCTAGAAGACCTTACATCGAATGAGTCCTGACTCAACGCAGGATTCAATCCAAGCTGTTCCCAATATGAGATAGCTATCATAGATTCATTGTCTTTCCTTCCTTCTTGCATGAATGAGTGTAACAGTGAATGCTCTTACAGACATTACAGTGAACAATGATGACAAAAATGAAAATGAACCAATTTTATAAATAATGCTTAAGGAAAAACAAATTTAATTTAATTTCCCAAATATCCACTTAAAATTCATTGTTTCTGTTGTTATGGTAGTTATCTTAATATTAGACTCTGGAAACGTCTGGTACATACTTCAATTATATCTCATTACTATCACTATGTGACTCAAAACAGTAACTGCTTGTCAGATTCCCAGTCCCCACATGCATTTCTCTAGGTCAGTGCTTCTCAATCTTTAACATATAGGTGAATCACTCCGGGATCTTATTAAAATATAAATTCTGAATCAGAGGTGTGGGATGGGGCCTGACTTTCTGCATTTTCCTGGGCAATGCTGATTGCTGGTATGTAGATTGTACTTTGAATATCAAGGGAGTACATTATCCTAAGATGTGGCTTCATTAAGAAATTGGCTGGGTGCAGTGGCCCCCACCAATAATCCCAGCACTTTGGGAGGCTGAGGAGAGCAGATCACTTGAGGTTAGGAGTGTAAGACTAGCCTGGCCAACATGGTGAAACCCCGTGTCTACCAAAAGTATAAAAATTAGCTGGGTGTGATGGCACGTGCCTATAGTCCCAGCTACTCTGGAAACTGAGGCATGAGAATCACTTGAACCTGGGAGGCTGGAGGTTGCAGTGAGCTGAGATCGTGACACTGCACTCCAGCCTGTGCAATAGAGCAAAACAGTCTAAAAAAAAAAAAAAAAAAAAAAAAAAAAAAAAAAAAAAAGAATAAAAAAGAAATGAACATTTTTTTTCCTTTCAAATTTCTTTAGGAATATTATTATTTAAGTTGCAGGTAGCTGTTCTCTAAAGGGAAAGTTAATTCTGTAACTGATGATGATGATGATGATGATGACGACGATGATGATGATGATAAACAACAGGACAAAGTCAGGAACCTGGAGATGGGACTTGACCTAAACTAATGAATAGTCTTCTTATCTATATTAATACCTGTGAATCAACCAATCTCCAATGATGGCAATGAAAACATTTCCAAGTACAGTAACTCCACAATACTATCCTGTTGCTTTGCAAGGAAACCTATGACTTTTTTCTTCAGGATAAAGAACATTGCAAACTGTTTTTCCACCACTGAGGAGCTAGCAACAAGTTTGTAAAATAGCCTAAACATACTCTTGATGCTGTCAGTAAATTCTCTGAGGTTTTAATAGAATTTCCTTTGCAAACAGAACAAATAGGTGAGTACCACTTAAAAGCAGAAAGAAGTATTAGCTAACATATAAATACATTTTATTCTTATATGAGTAATCACAAAAAGTTTTTCTTTTAGGTTCTGGGTTACAATTTTATAACATCTGGAGAGACTGAGGAAGGAAAATCTTCCCTTTGCCTGTTTGGAGATTATATATATATATATATATTCACTCTAAGCCACATTAAAGCAAGCCTATCTAGATTGTTTTAAAGCTGGAGTTTACATTTGAATGCCTGGGATTTTAGGATTGTAGAATCAGATTGGGTACTATAGTGTGAAATACAATGAAAACAAATAGTAACTTACTGAACATTTTCCATGTGTGAGATACGGTTATCAGTGCTTTACATTAATAGTGATTTAATCCTTTACTTAGTGCTATGCAATTCTTACCCCTCCCCACCTCCATTACAGATTGAAACACTGAGTTTGAGAGAGCGAGAGATATTGTTAGGTTAAATAACTTACTCAGAATTTATACAGCTAGTGAATGGCAGAGCCAAAATTTGAAACCAGGCAGCTTGTCTCTAGGGTCTGGCTCCTAACTACTAGACTAGTAAAAAATAGCCTAGGACTTTGAGTGAGTAATTTGGCTTCTCTAGGGTTCTCCTTTGTAAAATGAAGCCAAATTACATAAGCGCTAAAACCCTTTCCAATTCAAATATCCTATCATAAAAACTTAGATATTTAAAGATTTTAGACTCCGTGAAAATAAAAAATCTTTGTCTCCATCTTACTCCCTTACTAGATTGTCTTAAATACCATATTCTCCTGGTAGGTGAATCAATCACAAGAATTTATTGAGTTCCCACTGAGTGCAAATGATGTAGCCTCCTGGGAACATTGAAATACTGATTGTGTGCAATCTAGGGCCTCTTGAATTATTATTTTAATTAGTCACGTCATCCTCATCCAACTTTTTCTTCCTTAAACACATTCACAAAGACAGCAACAAGAAGCAATGATCTTCAAAATGAGACTGGCCTAATGCCTGGTTTATATTGTACTGAACATCAGAGCCAAGACTAAACTGGAATTATTTCTACGTGGAGCTGTCCATTGTATTTAACCTGGGAATACTGCTCCACCACAACTGAAGTAATAATTTTTTTCAACACTTGTTGTGAAACAGAAAGAAACTGTTATTTTTGAAGATCTGAGCATCCCAAAGGATTTACCCAAACTGCCTAAAATCCTTCCATGAGGTGACTGAGAAATGAGGGGTAAACCCAAGGTGTTTGTCTTATCACTTAATGTCCATTCTTTCAGTTTCTGATGATTTTTGTCTTGGCAGGCCCCCAAATACTTCATAGCACCTTCAAAACACTCATGCACAAACGAAATCTTGCAATATCAAGGAAAGTAAAACATTTCAAAAGAGAAATGAACGGTTCAAATTTTTCCAGTTGGCTTAGGTTTCAGTGAGGGGGCTCAAATGACATAATCATACTTGCAAATCATAGGAGTAAGAATTGGTAGATGTTTATAGTTGACCAAATGTTAGTACATAGTTCATCCATAAACGACATGAGCACTGAAATTATTTTTTCCAAAATGCTTCTGTTTTCAGTCGATCAAGCATTTCATGAAGTTCCTTGACTTCTATCTA
This sequence comes from Rhinopithecus roxellana, assembly GCF_007565055.1. Taxonomy (NCBI): domain Eukaryota; kingdom Metazoa; phylum Chordata; class Mammalia; order Primates; family Cercopithecidae; genus Rhinopithecus; species Rhinopithecus roxellana. Next base: position 121,074,753 of record NC_044550.1, on the reverse strand, counting down.
TTGAAAGGGAAGGACGTTAATAGTAACATTTAACAATCTATTATTCACTACTTGACAGATATGCTTAAGAAAATGTTTACAATGAATTCATATCAGTGGTGAAATCTTACAAAAACAGGCTGTCCACAAGAAAAAAGTGAAAGATTCCTTTTTTATCTTTAGTGAGCCCTGTTACCCCTTTTAGAGTCCTCAGACTTCATTGCTACTCTTCTACTAAGTGAACCAATATATCTTTTCCTGACTCTCACATCCCCAATAAAATCTGTTGTTGCATTGTGAATTTAAGAATAAAGGATAATTTTCCAATAGCATTGATCCAACTACTCAAGCAAAAAAGAAAATAACAACAACAACAACAACAAAAAACTAAATATGGTCTCTGCTCTAGTAGAGGTTATAGTATTTTTTTTTTTTTTTTTTTTTTTTTGAGATGGAGTCTCGCTCTGTCGCCCAGGCTGGAGTGCAGTGGCCGGATCTCTGCTCACTGCAAACTCCACCTCCTGTGTTCACGCCATTCTCCTGCCTCAGCCTCCCGAGTAGCTGGGACTACAGGCGCCCGCCACCTCGCCCGGCTAGTTTTTGTATTTTTTTTTAGTAGAGACGGGGTTTCACCGTGTTCACCAGGATTGTCTCGATCTCCTGACCTTGTGATCCGCCCGTCTCGGCCTCCCAAAGTGCTGTGATTACAGCCTTGAGCCACCGCGCCCGGCCGGTTATAGTCTTTTTTAAAAAAAACGAACAAACGATGTAAAGTTTCTAATCTTGAAGTGAAGATTTTTCTTTTTAGAGGAATGTCTTTTTTGAAAACTATATTTTTGAAAGAACTGTGGATTTGAAACATCCATAGTTATCTTGGTCTATGTGGTAGGTGCTATGATAGAGACATGTATGTATAGGATCCTATGGGAGCACCGGTCTGCAGTTCTAAAGCATGATGAAGGGTTAATGCCTGAAATGAATCTTAGAAAAGAATAGTAGTTAGCAATTGTGTAGAAGTTCTTCTCATTTTCAGCCTATACACATTTCCCCACAAAAGAAAGGGTATATGCATTGGGAGGTGTGCCTGAAAACAGCATGAAGTGTTCTGGGAACTATAGATAATTCCTATTGTGAGAACTTAAAAGGCACAGGGAAGATTATCAAGAGATCAGACGGCATGCTAAAAGCAAGATGTAGGACAATGTTATTGAATGTTCTCATTGTGTAATAATAAACCTTTCTATAAATGTATATTTGTATATGCACTGACAATTTCTGGAAGGATGCACACAAGGAAATAAGTAATAGTGATTACCTTTTGGAAGTGGAACAAGGACCAGAAGTGCACTGCAAAGGAATATTTACTGTCTTTTACATACCCCTTTGAACTCTTGGTTTAAAAAAAATTTCATATGTACATGTCCTCCACTTTTATTTTAAAAAGAGAATTTGTACTACACACTCACATGCAAACAGATAAATAAATGATGCTGGAATATCTATGCTGAGGAAATTGGACCCTAATCCTGAAATGCAGAACGTCTGACAAAGGGTTTAACAGGAACTGTGTTTTACATTTTAAGTTTTTGCAGCTATGTGGAGGATGATTTAGAGAAGGCTAAAACTGAGGACAGTGTTAGGAAGCTAAGAGTGTTTCAAGGTCCAGATGAGAGGTGATAGATGCCTGAACTGGTACTTTCCATAGGAATAGACAGAAAAATGATATTCAGAAGCAAATCAGAGGAATTTAGTGACTCTTTGGATGATAGGGATTAGAGACAAAATGAGCCCTGGATCCCCCCAAGGTTCCATATTAAGTTATTGACATCGGGTATCCATGTGCCTAGGGAGGGAACCCAGGGCCAGGAGTACTACACCATCTCTTTCACTGCTGAAGTGGACACATTTTCAGAAAAAAAAAAAAAAAAAAAAGAGTATATTATGTGTTATAAGGCACTTGGGGAAGCATTGAGTTAGAATATTGAATATTGACATCAATGAACTATTTCTTCTAAATCTGTTCACAAGTAAGGTGAGCTCTACAGAGATAGATTCTGAAGCCCATAAATGTAGTGATTGAAATGGGCTGGTTAGAGATAGGGAGAAAGGGTGCTGGGCAAAGACAGAATGGAATAGAGTCAACTATAATTATCCCTAGTAATATGGCTTTTTATCTAGGAGGACCTAGACTCTGACAGGATTTACAGCATACTTTTCCTCCAGAGGCGTCATCTTTGTGTTCTGTTTTAGATGCCTTTATAAAACCTTATAGGTAGGGGGAAATAGATGTGTGGGAAACTTACTTACACAGCATCTGGTCTCTTCTCCACTGTATCACAAAAGTGATTCAGAGTTCTTCTGGAACATTGTGCTTCCATGTGAGATTGCATGAAAGCAGTGTGAGTTCTTGTAGAAAGTGTATTTGGTGATGAAATGAGACCTGATATAACAGACAGGGCAAATGAGGTTGACAGCATGCCTTGAGAAATGAAGCTTACCTGCCAGGAAATTAAAAAGTGACTCTCAGGACCTTTGCAAAAGAATGGAAACATTTGAATGGCCTGTTGGGTATGATTCTAAACCAGAATTCAACAGAGCACTGTCCCTACAAGTTGGTCTCCTGGAAAGAGGAAATCTATTTAAGCAAAGTCTTATTCACAGATTGTACTATTTCGTTTAGAGAAAGACAGAGAAACAGCTAGAGGAATAGATTCAGATAGAAGACGGCCCTTAGGTAGCTGTTAGCAATCAGCTGTTCCTTTCCTACCTCTACTGAAAAAGAGTGTGGTTGAAGGCTCTTCAGATATAACAGGAAAAATTACAGGTTAGATGCCTTGACTCTTGTTGCTAAATGGATTAATCAGGGAAGTTGCTAAGAGTGAATCCCATTTGAATGATAGGGTTTATTTGGTATCTTTCCTGAAAGCAGAGAAATAGATTTGTCGAAAGCTTGGGATCTCTGCCTACTCTAGCCCTCCATGACTCATGGAGATATTTTTTCTTAAGGTTTATTATTTTCAAGGAAATGATACACAATTCTCTAGTCAAGGGCAATAGCTTTGTTGTCTCCATGGAGACAGTTCAATGACATTCATTTGGAATCCCACCTGTGTCTAGAACATTTTCTCATGTCAGTGTCCATTATTTCTACCTCCTGCCACCTGCAAACTCTCTCCCACCCAAATGCATCTAGGTCTACTTCAAAACCCACAGGAAATCGTGTATTCTCTATGGAGTCTTTTCTGCAGTCTTACCAGGGAGAATTATACTGGATAAAGAATACCTGGGGTGTATTAGGAAATCAAGACTCATAAAAGACAAAGACCCAATATAATTTAGGAATCATACATATAAAGGTCTTCCTAACTTGCCTTTATCCCCTCACTATGTAAGCTTTAGGAAGCTTAGAATTACATTCTTTATATTCTCTATTATCACTCCCAGCGTATTTTAGGGACTGAATAATAACATTCACTAGGATTATAAAAGAAAATTTTGAGTCATAAAAATTGTTAGTAAATATAGCATTTAGATTTTTAAATTCAGAATTTAATAGTTTCCTTATCAAGTCTACCTTATACTTTCATCTTTATTTTTTTATGTTGACCATGAATCATGAACTGTTTCCATAGAAACAGCTTCATCACATGGCATAGCCAGTTTCACAGACCCAGAATCACTTCATGACAAATATCAATGCATGTATGTGTATGTGTACAGTATGTATATATAATATATGTAATATGTGTGTGTATGTGCACTATATATATATAGTCCGATTTAAAAAATAATCACTACTTTTCATTTTCCAAATGTCATCTTACTGGCACATGGACAGTCACATATTTCTAGACACAGGTAATAAGTTGTTAAAGAATAACTTGACTGATGACTACAAAGTGAATGACATTTAAAAAGAAGAAAAATCAAAAATAAAAGGTAGCATATGAAAAGGGGCCTTTTAGCCAATCTGTAGAGGTTTTTAAATGAGAAAAGTTATATTTTAAAAGATAAGCAAAGACTTAATCAAACATAAAAGTAAAAAGTTAAAATTATGTCTAATCCACAAATATATATGCATGTAATATATATCTACCCAAATCTTTTTTTTTAAATTTTTTATTATACTTTAAGTTCTAGGGTACATGTGCATAACGTGTAGGTTTGTTACATATGTATACTTGTGCCATGTTGGTGTGCTGCACCCATCAACTCGTCAGCACCCATCAATTCATCATTTATATCAGGTATAACTCCCAATGCAATCCCTCCCCCCCTACCCCCTCCCCATGATAGGCCCCGATGTGTGATGTTCCCCTTCCCGAGTCCAAGTGATGTCATTGTTCAGTTCCCACCTATGAGTGAGAACATGCGGTATTTGGTTTTCTGTTCTTGTGATAGTTTGCTAAGAATGATGGTTTCCAGCTGCATCCATGTCCCTACAAAGGACGCAAACTCATCCTTTTTTATGGCTGCATAATATTCCATGGTGTATATGTGCCACATTTTCTTAATCCAGTCTGTCACAGATGGACATTTGGGTTGATTCCAAGTCTTTGCTATTGTGAATAGTGCCGCAATAAACATACGTGTGCATGTGTCTTTATAGTAGCATGATTTATAATCCTTTGGGTATATACCCAGTAGTGGGATGGCTGGGTCATATGGTACATCTAGTTCTAGATCCTTGAGGAATTGCCATACTCTTTTCCATAATGGTTGAACTAGTTTACAATCCCACCAACAGTGTAAAAGTGTTCCTATTTCTCCACATCCTCTCCAGCACCTGTTGTTTCCTGACTTTTGAATGATTGCCATTCTAACTGGTGTGAGATGGTATGTCATTGTGGTTTTGATTTGCATTTCTCTGATGGCGAGTGATGATGAGCATTTTTTCATGTGTCTGTTGGGTGTATGAATGTCTTCTTTTGAGAAATGTCTGTTCATATCCGTTGCCCACTTTTTGATGGGGTTGTTTGTTTTTTTCTTGTATATTTGTTTGAGTTCTTTGTAGATTCTGGATATTAGCCCTTTGTCAGATGAGTAGATTGCAAAAATTTTCTCCCATTCTGTAGGTTGCCTGTTCACTCTGATGGTAGTTTCTTTTGCTGTGCAGAAGCTCCATGGGCATGGGCAAGGACTTCATGTCTAAAACACCAAAAGCAACGGCAGCAAAAGAAAAATTGACAAATGGGATCTAATTATCTACCCAAATCTTTTATCTATCTAGTCATTTTGTATGTATACAAAATTATATATATACCTCATGTATATGTAATTGTATCCTTGCTGCTACATGATATGTTTAAAAATGTCAACTTTTGTCTGAAATCTCCACATTCACACAGTAATTTGTTGTAACCAGTAAATGTGGTAAATCAACTACCACATTAAATGGTGGTGAAGATTTCTTACCACTGACATCAATCACCACCTCTCTTTCTCTTCCCTGCCCTCCTCCCCTGCCCCCGTTTAGCATGTCCTAAAGAAATAATTGGGGAAATAAAAATCCCAAGCCAACTATTGAGTTGAGGCTGATGAGCAGAGAGAAGGAAGATTCACTAGAAAGGTTAATATTGGCCAACTGAAAACTTCTCTCCATGTGGGGAAAACTGATCTTTAGAAGTGTTGAAGTTGGGAATGAGAGGAAGACAGGACAAAAAAATTGGAGAGTAGGATATATTCACAAAACTGGAAAAATGGATTCAGTCCTTGGCAGGTTATTGGTGTCTGTCTCTTATACCTATGTAAACATCACTTTGGGAAACACCCCACAAGCTATGTTGCGTAAAGTTTGGAAGGAATTTCATAACGTGGTTCTCTGAAATTGTGGAAAGGAATGACTTTCAGGATTTTACAGGATGGCATCTGTTCTACTGTGTTTAAAATCACTGTTAGCAGACATAAATTTAACTTGATGAATTATGTGTGTGCATAGTCACTGTTCTGCTGTTCCACATTTTAAAGAATTTATACAGTACCTTTAGTCCTGCAAAATGGACAGAGATATGAGCCAAAACCAAACAAAGGAATTGCCTTTAGTCTTTTTCAATGAACTTATCCTGTTCAAGTTCACTGAGTGGAGCTTGGTTGTTGAAACAAAATATGGGATCCTATTTGTACAATAACTAGTGAGCACCTGCAGAAGGGGATTTCAGAATAACTGGAAAGCTACCTCCTTGAAATGTCATTATTAGAACTTGATGTATTCAGCTTTCATTCCTGCAGAAATGTAGCTAGACTTGAGAGAGGAAAACATAATGGTAGTCTTCAATTACTGTTTTTATATCAGAGTGTGAATGAATGGTTGCATGAGAGAACAGGTTTGCTTATAGACAGATATTAGAAAACAGAAAAAGGAGAAAGAAGAAGCTGGAGTTATTTCATACATTTTCCCAGAATTGGCGATTTCCTGAATTTGGGGGCTGATATGAACCAGGTAGAAAAAGTGGCCAAGGTGTGCTGAGACAGCGTCTGTGTTGCCTACACTGATCTTCTGCATTTGAAAAGCATTTTGCTTGATCTGACAGTGATGCCTAATAATTTGTAGCCCGAGATGTGAAATCAACAACTCTAACTCCATTCTTTGGTTGTGTAACATCTGTGTTAATGAGCAAGATGATAATAATATTTTGTTGTTTTAATAATTAGTCTCATAGTTAAAATCAGTGTCCAGTGGGCAGTACACACCAACAATCTTTTAAGTCCAGACACTTTGTCTGGAGTGTATAGTTTTGGTTTTACCCTTGAAGTACCTTTCCCTTGAACATGTTTCTGTCAGGCTATATTTGAACAATTTTAAATCACTTTAAGATGTCAGGATGATGTTGTATCCTACTTTATACTCTCAAATACAAATCTTGTGATTTACTTAATCTCTTTGATTCTCAGTTTCATGTAAAATGAAAACATGAATTTCTGCTTTACCTGTTTCAGAGAGCTGTGAGTGTCAAAAGAGATATGTACAAATATAAGCTCTGGTATAAGTTATGTGTAAAATCTACAATAGTATAATTGTTAAGTGCTGCTATTTTTTATTTTATGTTTATCTCTCAGACTTATAATTCATTTCTCCCTCTTGAATGCCAAGACACCAGGGGTAACATTAATTCACATTATGCATAGTCAGATATAATAAATATAATATTTTTGTTTGCTATTGGGGTTTTCATCATGCAGTTGAAATTCATGTTACATCTAATTGTGAAATTTCTTTGTGAGAACTGACAAAAATATCAAAATAGCTTTCCCCATCTTCCCTCCTGATAATTGTTTCTCACTCTAAGAAGGAGCAGAACCATGTTACCACTCAAACTTAAACAAAATTTCAATCTGTATATGGTCCTTCCATACCTCTCTAAATATCATATTTTGTGATACTCTCTTTATATGAGGAGGAAATAACATGTGTCGCTTTACAAGGACTTAGCCTAAGGGTTAGGGCTCTGAGATTGACTTCTTGCTTTTTAAGTTACAGCTCCTCTACTTACAAGATCTGTTATATTGGCATTAATTAACTCTAGAGTGGCTATGTAAGTCATTGACGAAACATACACCTTTGAGAATGAAAATGGGCACTATTAATAATTACCCATGGACAACAAGTATGAAACAACACTGTCCTAGGAAACCCAGGATTTACAATTAACTTTTGCCACTCAAAGCCTGAATTTCTCTTTAAAATGGAAAAAAATGAAATTTTCTTCTTAGGTTATTGAAGGCTAAATGAGATAATGTGTACAAATATTTTAGCATAGTTCCCTGACCCTGAATAGGTACTTGGGGAAAAAAAATTGGTCATTTTAAAACATAGTATTCTCCTTTATTAAATCCATCATCATCATCATCATCATCATCATCATCATCATCATTATCATCATCAGTCCATTTTGTTTGATATAACAGAGTATCATAGACTGGAAAGCTTATACAAAAAAGACATTTATCTCTCAGTTCTGGAGGATGGGAAATCCAAGATCAAGACACTGACAGATTCTGTGTCTGTTGAGGGGCTACTGCTTGGTTCAAAGACAGCCTTCACATGGTGTCCTTACATGGTGGAAAGTGGTGAGGGAGTTTACTGGAGCCTCTTTCCTAAGGGTTTATTTATAAGGGTTTTGCTCCCACAACCTAATAACCTCCCAAAGACGTCACCTCCAAATATTGTTACATCAGAGATTAAGTTTTGGCATGTGACTTTTGTGGGGAACACACATTCAATCTATAACAATCATTATCATCATCATCATCCTATTTATTCAACATTTACACCGTAATCAGGCAGTGTTATGAGAGCTTAATATGGTTTGGCTCTATGTCCCCACTCAAATCTCACCTTGAATTTTAGTTCCCACAATCCCCATGTGTTGTGGGAGGGACCCAGTGGGAAGTGATTGAATCATAGGGGCAGTTTCCTCTATGCTGTTCTCATGATAGTGAGTGAGTTCTCATGAGATCTGATGGTTTTATAAGCATCTGGCACTTCCCCTGCTGGCACTTCTCTCTCTAGCCACTCTGTGAAGAGGTGCCCTCCACCATGATTGTACATTTCCTGAGGCCTCCCCAACCATGTGGAACTGTGAGTCAATTAAATTTCTTTCCTTATAAATTACCCAGTCTCAGATATTTCTTCATTGCAGAGTGAGGACAGACTAACACAGTGCTTCATATATAAATATCAACAATAAAATTATAGTCAGTGAGATAAAAAGAGTTTTTACACTAAAGTTTGTAGATAAACAAACAAAAATATTATTTATCAGTTCACTTCTGCTTAACAAGTGCTTAGTAAAAGCAAAGGTACTTGGTAGGAACTGTGAAAGGTTATTAAAAATTGTAGGGTTTACTTTATTCTTTAAGGAACATCCAAAAATCTCACTGAGAAGGTAAGTTATGAAAAGATAACTGTCTACATGAAGTCATAACTGACCATGAATGGCACCATAAAAGGTCCTGAATATGAGATCACATTGGCCCTGAAGATGAGATCTCATGACATAGCAGAGAAAGTGCAATCAAGCTGAGATGTGCAGGAGAAGAATAATCTAGGTTGGAAGGTAATTGATATTCCAGGTAGGGAAAATAGTATTAAGAAAGCTGTAACAATACCAAAGACATGGAATCAACCTAAATGCCTGTCAATGATAGACTGGATAAAGAAAATGTGGTACATATACACCGTGGAATACTATGCAGCCTTAAAAAAGAATGAGATCATGTCCTTTCAAGGACACGGATTGAGCTAGAGGCCTTTATCCTTAACAAAGTAACACAGGAACAGAAAACCAAATACAGCATGTTTTCACTTATAAGTGCCAGCTAAATGATGAAAATACGTGAACACATAGAGGGGAACGACACGCACTGGAGCCTATCAGAAGTTGGAGGGTGGGAGGAGGGAGAGGATCAGGAAAAACAACTAATGGATACTAGGCTTAATACCTGGGTGATGAAAATAATCTGTACAAACAAATCCCCTGGACACAAGTTTAGCTATGTAAGAAACTTTCACATGTACCCCTCTGAACGTAAAATAAAAGTTAAAAAAATTAAACAGTTTTCCAAAAATAATAAATAAATAAAAAATCTGTAGCAGTAAGATTACCAAGGGTATTCAAAATGACAGGGAGATTCACATGACTCTTCAGGTTGGAAAAATAATCCTGGAGTCCTGATAATGATAATACAAAATAAACACATCTACAAAGCAAGTACTATTCTAACCACTTTGTGAATATTAACCTACTTAATCTATAAAGCAACCATATGAAGTACATATCATTATTATCCCTATTTTACAGATATGTAAACTGAGATATAAAAAAAGTAACTTCCCCAAAGTTATATAACAAGTAAGTGATAGAGCTGTGATTTGAACCCAGATAAATAGCTTCAGAGTCTATGTATGGTAATTAGGTCACTACATCAGTTAGATCACAAAACATCATTATTTCTAGTAACATTTAAACATAGAAAAATTTCAGAGATTTAGGGAATATGGCTAATACTAGAAATTGGGTCTTAGGAGGAAATGCATTAGCAATTGATATTATTTATTCCTGAGTTAGACTTTATAAAAGTAAGGAGTATTTTGATTAATGTCTTCAGATTTATGAAATGTTTGATCTATTTGCTGATTTAATTCATATTGGATCTACTGTATGCAAGGTAAAAAGTGCTATTAATCAGAAACAGGAAGAGATAATGATTTTGTCTTCCCTCTGAGACAATCTTAACTTGAGAAGGAAGTGAAGTTTAAATTGGACATAAGGAAGAGCATCTTGACTGTAACGAGTGAGAAGATGCTGGAAGGAACTACTAACAGTAGTTGGAAAGTGTACATCCTTAGAAAGCTTCCGAACAAAAAAAGATAATTATATCTGTCCTACTTGGCTTAGATGGCTGTTCTGTCCAAAGGCAAGAGGGTGAGACCAGAAAGTTAATTTCTCTTAACATCTTTCCTGATGGAAAATTTTGAGGTTCAAACACTTTTACTTTACAAATTACAAATGATCCATCATATCTTCAAAAATCCCCACATTGTAATCATCTTTTTAGTGTATACACTTGAGGATTGATTTATTCAATCATAACCACACATTCAGAGACAATGACAGGGCCCTGGCCTAGGCCATTATGAATTAAGTCACGCTTCTTGCAACGACTGACTTGTGACCTTTACAGTGCACAATACTCAAACTGTTATCTCAGAAAAAGCTCCCATGTCACTGAACTTCAGAGTAATTAATGAAAACAAGACACAGTAGATGTTAAATTACCAAATGTCAGGAGTCTTTTTGCTATGAGGACTTCTTGAAGACAATGACCACACCTCATATGTGCTTGATAAGAGCCTTACACATAGAGCAGGATGAATAAAATTGTGTTCAATTTAAGCCTGATGCATTCAATTCAAGTCTATCTGTACTTCTGTATTTAGATCAGGAAAAAAGATAACCCATAATGCTAAGAATAAAAATAGTTGTTAAAATGTAATGAATGCATGTCATGTATCAGGTACCAGGATAAATACTTTATATCAGTTTTTACAAGAGTCACCTGAGATAGGAATATTTAATATCCTTATTTCACAGATAAAGAACAGAGTCCAGAAAGGTTGATTTATAACAGAGCTGGGTTTAAAGTTCAGGGCTGTCTGACTTCAGACTTTTAACCCCCTTTTTCATTTTATCCAATAATAATTTCTTTCCCCTTTAGAGTTTCCTCTAGTCTGAATTCTGTCATTAAAAACAGATCTTTTATTATTTCTCTAAATGAATGGATAGGCAAAATCCTACCCAAACCATTGAGTTCTGAATTTCAGGCCTCAAAACAAGCCATAAGGAAGGAAAGTGGTTGCTGTTCTTGCTCTAGTTCTTACCTAGGGTTACTGTCATAGACAGAGCCTTTCCTCTTAATCTTTTCATGACAAGAAAAAAAAAAAAAATAGAACTCTCTCCAGAGGAGGGAATTTTTCGGTGCAAATCCAAGTTTTTGTTGCTCCCTCCATTGGCATCCATGTAGTGGTTCATAAAGGAGGCAACACAATAGTTTTCCAGTCAGGTTTGCTAGCAGGGGTGATTTGTTTGTTTGAGTCCAAGATGAAGACCTGAATAATCCAAAGTCATTTGTTACTTTTTTTTTTTCTTTTTTCTTTTTTCTTTTTCTTTTTTTTTTTTTTTTGAGACGGAGTCTTGCTCTGCCGCCCAGGCTGGAGTGCAGTGGCCGGCTCTCAGCTCACTGCAAGCTCTGCCTCCTGGGTTCACGCCATTCTCCTGTCTCAGCCTCCCGAGTAGCTGGGACTACAGGAGCCCGCCACCTCGCCCGGCTAGTTTTTGTATTTTTAGTAGAGACGAGGTTTCACCGTGTTAGCCAGGATGGTCTGGATCTCCTGACCTCGTGATCCGCCCGTCTCGGCCTCCCAAAGTGCTGGGATTACAGGCTTGAGCCACCGCGCCCGGCCCATTTGTTACTTTTTAATTCACAAGATTCCTGCCAATGGAAAGACAGAACTGCACTCTACTCCAGGATTCTCTAATGGAGCCGCACATCAAAAACAGGAGGGGAGAAGCATGCCAACTGTTTCTTGAGGGGAGAATACAGAGGCTAATCAGATGACCCACTTTTGGGTAAAGAAAGACAGAAAGACCCAGGTATATTTAGCTCTTCTGAATTCTCCCAGTGAACACTGAGAGAGAAATCAAATAGTAATATGTAAAGGTCAGATCATTTCATCACTGTCCTTTCAGAACAGGGAAATTACATTATGAAATGCAAATGGCATCCGAGGTTAAAATAGCAAGTTATTATTACCACATAGCTTACAGGAGGTATTTTTCATTTTCCTGTCTCGCGTAGGAATATCGTCTTTATTTTTTTAAAAATCGTGGTTTCTTTTGGCTTGATCTAAATGAAGGCAATGGAAATATTTAGCTTGATTCTACAGAAACAAAAAAACAAAAGGGTTTACTGAAGATGAACAGTATATTTATAAAGTAGAAGACAGTCACAGAACACAGCTTAGGAAAAGCAGCTATCTTGAAATAAATAAACTGTTGTTTCTGTACTTCAAAAATACAGAGTTAGGCTGTTTGAGAGATCACTAAATTCTGCTGCTGCCATTACAGTCTTTCACGTTCACCCTTTTTGGTAGAACATAAGTAAGGACATGGTATTACTACTCACTCATATAGATCTTGCTGTATTTGTTCATCTCTCTCAGCTAAAGAATAATATGTTCCCTTAGGTGTAGGTTGGGAGTTTAGCAAGCAAATGCTTAACTATGTATATGCTATCAATATAACCAGGAAAACACATTTGGATATTCATGTTGTCCCATGCACATTCAGGCACACACAGGTCAGGTCAATTCAGAATTTTATTGCCTTTGTTTCAAGGGTGTTGCTAAGTTCCTAGGGTGGGAGGTGGGTGCAGCACAAAGTGAACTTCAAGAGTTACCAGTTAGGCATAATGCATTGTGGATTTCACTGAGGTATGAAAATATGTAATTTCAGAGTGACTTTATAATTGAAATCATCAGACCAGTACATCATTTTGTAAGTTCAAAATCCATTTAATTTCTAATTTTATTGGAGAGTTAGTAGAAAGGAAATACTGTCAGGCAGCAAATATATATGTGTGTGTGTATATATATATATATATATATTTTTTTTTTTTTTTTCTTTGAGAGCTGCTTGTTAGAAGTTCCCAAGAAGCATTTTGGAAATTTCAGGTGCAAAGGGGGAAGTAAATGCCAATGCAAACAGTTGAAGGAAGCAAAGAATAATTTTGATGAATAAGAATTTATAAATCCCTGCTTACCATTTTTGTTGGATACCTGCTTTGCAAATGGCTTGCTATAAGTAGACATGCAACACTGTGAGATAGACTATTTTTTCCTGGACTTTCCCCCTTGCATTCAGGAGTGAATTGACAACAAATGTTCAGCTCCATCTCCCAACTCCACATAAATAAGAGAAAAACTTCAATCATAAATTCAATTTCAATATTACTGATGTTTCCTCTCTTGTCTTCCATTTTTCCATTCCTTCCACTCTCTTTTTCCATATGGTTCCTTAACTGACAAGTAATGGAGGCTCATCTAGCTACCATCTGTTCTAGAAAAGCAGCATGATGAGAAATGAATGGGTTATTACTGGGCCCACCCTGGGTCCTGGCTTGGGTTTCGTGTGTGCCCTTGCTGTTAATTTTCTTGTCTCTGTGTTGGGTCAAGAAAAATGCCATTTAAACTCATCAAAACTGCTTCTTCTTCCTCAGGAAGAGGGCATAGTTTATGTCAGTAGAAAAATAAATCCCTGGGCTACCGCTTCTAACTCCGTGAGACTGGCAGGAAGGAGGAAAAAAAAAAAAAAAAATAGGGATTTCAGAGGCTCTGCCAGTTTCACAGTGCAAATGGGCAAGATCCAGAATAACTGGTCCTTTGTTTCAGGGAAATGTTAATGAGCCTTTGGGAATGCAAAATTATGTTTAGAGCTAAGAAGGGAAGAAGGGATAAAATTTTCTGCTTAATAGTATAAAGAAAGTTGAAAGCAGAATAGAAAATAGAGAACCGGAGAGAAGAGGCAGATTGGAGACAAACAAAATTGAGAAACTAGACCTTAAAGAGGTTGAAGTTCTTAGCAAGTATTTATTTCTCAGTGTTGACTAACAGAAGAACTTAAAAACAGGGATGCTTTCATTTGATTATATGTTAGTTTTCATTGCAGTGTTGTAAAACATCACTGCTTTTCTACTTCCTCATAAAGGCTTTTATTCGTAATGCTTTGTTGGAATGTTTTTTGGGAATTCTGAGTTCCACATCTGGGTCAGCATTGAGTATAGGGAAGAGAAGAGCCATGTATTTAAGACCAGAATGGTAGTAAGAGTTCAGAAGAAACAATAAGAGCCAAAGGCAACCAGGAAAACATATTTGGATATTCACAAAATCCCAGGGAAACCACTGGACTTTTAATAGTAGACGGTAAAGGCCTCAGGTTAATTTATTTCAGTTTCAAAGAAAGTCAGCCAACTAGTAGTTATATATAAAGCATGATTAAGGCTAAGCACCGTGGCTCACGCCTATAATCCCAGCACTTTGGGAGGCTGAGGTGGGCAGATCACTTGAGACCAGGAGTTCAAGACGAGCCTGGCCAATATGGTGACAGCCCGTCTCTACTAAAAATACAAAAATCAGCAGGGTGTGGTATCACACACCTGTAATTTCAGCTACATGGGAGGCTGAGGCAGAATCTGCTTGAACCCAGGAGGTGGAGGTTGCAGTGAGCCGAGATTGTGCCATTGCACCCCAGCCTGGGTGACAGAGTGAGACCCTGTCTCAAAAAATAAATAAATAAGATACAGTATGATTATAACCAGCATATAGGAAGCAGAAGACCTGCCACCTTAGGTGCTGAAGAAACTTGAGTTCTCCCCTTTTTTCACTGAAGCAGTATGGAGGCCACATGTCACTACTGGAAAGGAACATGAGAAAGATGTGAGTTAAGACTACTGAGGAACAAGGGCATGACAGCAAGGCATAATCATTGTTTCCTCTCCTGATTTCCTATAGGATCTCCTGCTGAGGCTGCAAACTCAAGGATGAATATTATCAATGTGATACACACACACACAAACACGCATTCAGGCAAGGGGGAGAGGTAATTCAGTTCCCATACATACCACATGCACAATTACTTACAAGCATATGGCTATCAATTTAAAGTGGTTTTGCATACAGACTCAGAAGTACAGAGCTAGCATATCCACGGTGTGCCTTAAGACCCATTTGTACTGTGGCCTTTTAAATATGGTAGATGGTGGAGTCCAAGAATTCAAGATCAATGCTGTAAATTTCTCAGGGGCACAAACCCTGTTGTCTTTTTGCTGGCTCTGCTGATCCATCTGTTTATATCTAGTGCTGTCTGACTTTCTGTTCAGTTCTCTCATTTTCCTCCCTGACTGTAGCATATGCATCTTTCTGTCAATGTATCCATTGCTTTGTGGATTAGCTTCTGAAGCATCCAATGGATCTAAAAACCAAAAGAAGGCAACAGAAAGAAAAAAATAGAGAGCGAGCAAGCAAGCTGCAGCTAGTGTAAGTTTAGTGCTTGCAGTTAATTCTGGTGGAAATCAGAGAAGAAATTAAAATGTGAGAAAAAAAGGAGGAGTAGAATGAGGCACTGTTGCAGGCTGGGTTCTCCTGAGACACTGAGATGAATATTTGTGATTCTTGGGATGTTTATTGGAAAATGCTGTTTGGAACAACTCCCGTGGGGCACTGAGGGCAACAGCATTACGCAAGGGGAGAGGTGAAATGTTGAAGTTGAATCAAGATGTCATTGCTACAGATGTGTAACTAACCCCAAGAGGAGCTCTGGAGCAAGAATGACCCTTCAGAATTATCTGTAATTCAAACATGGGTCTTTGTCTTAGTCTGATCAGGCTGCTATACCAAAATTATGATAGGCTCTGTGGCTATCAACAACAGAAATTTATTTTTTTCACAATTCTGGAGACTGGGAAGGCCAAGATGAAGGCACCAGCAGGTCTGGTGTCTGGTGAGGTCCTACTTCTTAGTTCATAGACAACCTTTTCCTCACTGTGTTCTCTCAAGGCAAAAAATGGTGGGGTAGCTCTCCAGGGTCAGGGACCCAGGAGAGGTACCTTAGTTATATCTATACCTCAGTTATATCTGTATGTATGTGTGTGTGTGTATATATATATGACTTTTAATCTCATTCATGAATACTCTGTCTTCATTACCTAATCATCTCCCCAAATCCCCACCTTCTAATGCCATCACATTGAGGGTTAGGATTCCAACATACGAATTTTGAGAGGACATAAACATTCAGCTATAGCAGTCTTTGTATCCCACCTGGATTCTGCCACCCAACATTAGCCAACCATGTGATGTGGGCTGTCACTGGGAAGAAGGTGTGACCATGGGTGACAAAGTTCTTTTCAACTATGGCATATCTAGAGAGTGACCTAGTTGAGAGATGTCAGCCACCACTCCCAGCAACTGGAAAAATGAATGGGTTCTGAAAAGGGTGTGAGATCTGGGCTGAGTGTCACAGCATCCCCCTATTACCCATAAGGTAAGAAACACAGCTAAAATTACTGGCCTGAAGAGACTCTCCCTCAGAGCTCTGGGGAATTTTGTCTGATACTATTCACTGATTGTCGCACATACATTGCTTTTGTCCTTTACCTAAAGTCTAAATTCTTTAAATACCAGGATCACATTTTACATACTTTTCCTATCCTTTAATAATTTCTTTAGATGAGTAGCTGGCTAAATCTAAAATTGACTTTTAAAAAAACAAGCTCAATACCTGTATAATATGATAGTAAAAAAAGAGTATATTCTCCATAATTTAAGAAGATGTAAATAACCACTCATTTACTAAGTTTTTTTTTTTTTTTCTGTCATATCTGCATATAAATGGGTCCTGAGTGGTCTAATATTGATGACCTTGAACAATTGCAGGCAGAACCTTGAACACTCAAAGAGGGGAAGGGAGACCAGGAGAATGTACGAAAGTCGAGAGTCTAGGTACTTCAGTGGAAAGAGCCCTCAACCACAGTCTGAAGAACGGCTTCTGTTTCTGGCTATACTGGTGCTTGACACGTGATCTTCTAAAAATCACTTGAACTCTCTTAGACTCACTTCTTTTTTCATGTAATTAGAGATAATGATGTCTGCTTTACCTTCATGAATAGCAGCAGGTGTTGGACTGAAGGACTCTAATGAAGATCAATGGGTAATGCCTACCTGATATATTTGAGGTCTACAAAGCAATTCAAAAGAGTAGTTGCATTATTACTATTATTATTACTTTATGGGCAACATTTTCTTTTTTGAGATGGAGTCTTGCTCTGTTGCCCAGGCTGGAGTGCAGTGGCATGGTCTCGGCTCACTGCAACCTCTGCCTCCCCAGGTTCAAGCAATTCTCCTGCCTCAGCCTCCTGAGTAGCTGGAATTACAGGCTCCCGCCACCATGCCCAGCTAATTTTTTGTATTTTTAGCAGAGATGGGGTTTCACCATGTTGGTCAGGCTGGTCTCAAACTCCTGACCTCAGGTAATCCATCCACCTCTGCCTCCCAAAGTGCTGGGATTGCAGGCGTAAGCCACCGCACCCAGCCACCTTATGAACAACATTTTTTAAAGTTATCATTTCATAAGTCATATTGTCTTTAGTAATGCAAAGGTGACTCAGTTATTTTTAAAACTCATAACCACAATAGAAGACATAGACTTTCTCCATTATGGCAGAACCTGAACTGTTACATTGGCTTCTAGATTATTTATTCTTACAGTTGGAGGTAGGGTAAGTAAGATGATCTCAAATATATTCAGTTTCTAAAACTCATAAACATTTATCTTTCAAATCAACATTCCTATCAACCAGGGAGAATGAGACATTGCTACTTCTTATGTCTCTTTAACAAAGTAATTTAATTGTTTGTCGAAAGAAAGGTACTCTAGATGCATATGTAGCATAGAATCTTGAATAGAGATGGTTTGGAAGAATTTCAAAATGTTCAGGGAAGAAAGGTTAACCTCAAACAAAAAAATGAATAATTTCAGACTGCCAAACTTAATTATGGGTTGGAATTAAATGTTCTCCATTAATGCAGTTATTTTTTGAGTTGAGATTGAAGGAGCTCGGTAGTGGGCTTTTTAATTACCTGTTTTGGTGTAGAAGGCACTCAAGTGGTAACCGAGCAGGCACCATTTACATGAGCATGCACTTTGTCTACATATTGTTCAGAATGTTAATTACATTCCACAAACAGAATGACTTATTTTCTGCTAGTCTGAAGTTAAACAGGTCCCACCATAGCAGAGATGGAGCTACTGGGTGAGAGGCAAGATGTCTCACTTGACAGCTGGGCTTTATTGCTAGGGTCCAAATGGACCCATTTGCCATGAGTTAGGAAAATTCTCAGCCGGAGATTAGGAAACATTGAGCAAAGTTGTTTTTCCACTTCTACTCTCTTGTGTTTAGACTTTGCCCTTCCCATCCTTTGGGCACCTTGTATGTTCATGTGCTTGATAGCTACTTCCTAAATAAAGAAAAAATAAAAGCCTGCTTTCAAGATTGGACATGAAACCTATTTTTTAATCATATTCAGTCCACTGATGAGGCTTATTATGTGACTCTTCTCAAGGAACATTGGCTCTTACAAAATGCAAAGACTTATGTACAATAATATGTTTTTAATAGTGAACTTTTAGCATTAGTAAGTCCTAAACCAAGGTTAAATCATCAATGAATATGTGTTAAGTATCTTCTATTGAAATGGTATCTATTACACCTTGCTGATACATCTAAATTTCAATTCTTGTTCTATTAATGACTCAGGCTGGGAAAAAATGGTAGCATACTTTCTATTCCATTTATGTCCTGCCCTCATTGAAAAATAGACCATAAGCTGAATAGGAATAATGTTACAGAATAATAGCAAAAACTGTCCTTTCAGAGGTCTTTTAATCTGTCTCATTTTTTCCTGGTAGAGAACATTTAAAATCAGTATTTTCACCTTCTTTCTTCTTTAAGGAAGCCACCCTCTCCGACCCAGATTAGAAGGCGTTTGTTCAATATCACTGCTTCTGTTTCACTCTTGAGTTTGCCTGGACTGATAGGTACTGTATTTCCCAACATTTCATAGCAAGGTTTGTGGTAGGACTTCTCAGGTCTTAACATGTCAAGGATTAAATGAGATAGGGTGGTGGCTCGGGTCACATATAAAGGCAGCATGCTAGGCAATCGTTTTTTCCTCTACTTTAATCATCAAAGTCAAACATGAGTGAGAAGAAAAACCGGAGAAATACACCTACAAATAGACAAATTGGTTGGGAATCCATGCCCTGAAAGACTCAAGCCTGGGCCTGAATTGGTGGGAGAGAAAGTTGCTGTTCAAAAATTAATTCACAGAAGGGCTACAAAAAAAAAAAAGGAAGGATGTGAGCTGACATTATGATATGATCTTTACCAAATATTCACTGGATGAAACAAACAGGGAAAGGATAGATGAGCGAAAAAGACAGGAAGAGATTGTTATTGAGAAATCGTCCATATCGTCCATAAGGCAGCTGGCAGCTGTGGCTCACGCCTGTAATCCCAGCACTTTGGGAGGCCGAGGCAGGCAGATCACGAGGTCAGAAGTTTGAGACCAGCCTGCTCAACATGATGAAACCCCGTCTCTACTAAAAATACAAAAATTAGCTGGGCATGGTGGCATACCTCTGTAATCCCAACTACTCAGGAGGCTGAGGCAGGAGAATCGCTTGACCCTGGGAGACGAGGTTGCAGTGAGCCAAAATTGTGCCAGTGTACTCCAGCCTGGACGACAGAGCGAGACTCCGTCTCAAAAAACAAACAAACAAACAGGCAAACCATAAAGCATGGTCTCTAAATGCAATTCTCTGGTCTATATTTACATTACCACTCACTATAAGTAAGAGACTAAATGAACTGAGGAATCTAGACCCCTTTCATTGTATTTCTGCTGAGCATTCAGTCTTGTAAAAAAGGACCTGGTTCCTTTAATAATCTTGGCCCACAGAGTGTTTTATTGAACAGCAGACATTTGTGAGTTTTTATACAATATGATTCATTGAATTTTGATTAATATTATTACTTAAAAAGAATTTCCCTAGTGAATTGAAGTTAGATGCAAAACAAAGAATTAAATATAAAAATCTCACACAAAATTAGAAACCATCAGAAGAGAACCTGAATAGGACAATTCTAGCGCATTTGGTGTTTAGGCTAAAGATGAGTTCTTTTACACAGGAACAAACTGGATTTTTTTTTAAGTAGCTTATCCCTGTGCACATGCAGTACAACTGAAGTCCAATGAACAGTAAGCTTAGTTATTGTGATCTGTCAATGTCTCCTGCTCCCACCCTGGCTAACTACATAACAAGGAACTTTCCAGAATAGATTCACATTTTCTCCTCATCTCTTAGAATTAGCTGCAAGTGCGTCTGAAACTGGATGTAAGAGGAGTGTGTACATTTTGTGAAAATATGAACTGCAATCTCGTAATGGCCTAATCCAGCAAAATCCAATCACCAACATGGAATAGTCACTAGTGTTGAAGCATGCATGAATTTTTACACAAGTATACTACCTCACAAATATATTATGCAGTATAGAATGGACAGAAGTGTGGTAAAGTTTGTTCCTGATAGGGAATGACTTCAGTTATGGTAGGAAAGTGACAAAATGGCAGTAAACAGCCAAACTCTGAGCAAGAGCCTGAAGTCTGCAGACCACAAAATGCCTAGCATGGGTTTTTCATGAGAATAAGCAATAGTAAAATCTACCACCTGAAGAGGCTGCACAGAGTTGTGAGAGACAGGTGATTCATTCAAAACATAATTTTAAATAGCCTGTGAGGTTAAAGAAGGTCAAGGATTCATGAGATGCTGATAGTACCTAGAGTTTCTATTTAGAGAACAAAGCATTCATTTCTGTGCAGAAGGGTCCATTATCATTCAAAAAGCTCTTATTAATCACTGACCTGTAGAAAGAGGCAGGTTCATTGAATAAATAAGCAAATAGATTAGAAAAAGTCTGTATGGTTTCCATAAATGGAAATCATGCCTGATTAAACAACCTGAATTCTCTCAGGCATAAACAGATCTTTTAAAAGAATAAACAAATGCCTTATAGACAAGAAACTACCAGTGGAAGTAACTTAATTAGACATGCAGAAAGCCTTGAACAAGGTAGGGCCTCATGAGGTATGTCACTAGAGGTACTCTCAAAACACTGGATATCCATGCCTCCAGGCTTTTGGGGGATGTGATTCACATGGCAGGTGGGATATTAGATTACCCAGGAATGTTTAAACTGTGCCCCATTGGATTTCCGCAGAGGTGCCCTGGGGGAAATACAGGCTGAGGGAGCTGTTGGTGGACCTTGCTTCCATAGGGGATATTTTATCTGCAATATGTTTTACATATTGCAGTTCCTAGTAAGGTTTCATTGGAAGATTTGGAGACAACTCTAATAGATTGCCTTTGTAATGCCTTTAATTTTTCTGAAGAGTCTGTCATTGTCATTCTTGTCCACTCCAGTAGATATAAAGTTTTAATCACTAAGAAATTGGAATAATCTTTTGAAACAAAAAACCGGATTCAAAGTAAGAAAGAAAGCATAGGCTAAATGGCACATTTTCTAGTTAGTAAATAAATAAAATGGTAGTTTCTACTAAGAATCAATGCCGAGGCCGGGCGCGGTGGCTCAAGCCTGTAATCCCAGCACTTTGGGAGGCCGAGACGGGCGGATCACGAGGTCAGGAGATCGAGAACCATCCTGGTCCTACCGGGGAACCCCGTTCTCTAACTAAAAAATACAAAAAACTAAGCCGGGAGATGGCGGCGCCTTAGTCCCCTACTCGGGAGCTGATGCAGGAGAATGGCGTGGAACCCGGGAGGGCGGAGGTTTTCAGTGAGCTGAAGAATCCGGCCACTCACTCCAGCCTGGGCGACAGAGCGAGACTCCGTCTCAAAAAAAAAAAAAAAAAAAAAAAAAAAAAAAAAAAAAAAAAAAAAAGAATCAATGCCGAAGTCCATCTTATTAATTAATTAACTAATTAACTGATAGTCAATGAGAAGATTTCAATGTCAAATTTTGCATCTAATTTATCATGGAGAAAATGTCAATTAGGTTGGTACAAATACCACTTTAATCTCCATGCAAGGCAAAATTGAGGAGGAGTGCTGTGAGCTAATTCAGCCTTAGAGAAACTTCTCTACACTGTGGATTCTTCAAGACTACTACAAATAAGAATAACTTTCTGATCATTCCGCAGTTCAGTTTTACTTACCTATGGGTGACTGGGGTGAGGGAGCATGCTGTTTACCCCTAGGTTTGTTTTGTGGTATCTGATTTCTTATGGTATAACTAAGTCCTTTAACTTCTCTAGTTTTAATTTTAATGTAATTTTTTTGAGAAGGAGTCTTGTTATGTTGCCTAGGCTAGTCTTAAACTTCTGGGCTCAAGCAGTCCTTCCACTTCACCCTACTGAGTAACTGGGACTACAGGCATGGAACATGGCACTGGGCTGATTTCTCTATTTTATGTGACAAATTCATAGATGTAACTTCTATTAATGTCATTTATGGTGTCTGAGGATTAATGAATATCTTGTACCTAAAGACTTTTTAATAGTGGAGATTTTTGTATAGTTGTAAAGATATTTTCTTACTGCAACATAAAAACCTAAGGAAAAAAATGTAAGAAATTCTATGCTAAATAAAATCTGCGGTATACGAAGCCAGTATTCTGTCTCTGGTGGTCATAGATGAGTTGTGGAAGGCCATGCCTCCCTTCTAAAATATGAATTTTAGAGACCTTATCCAATTTTATGACTTTACTCTGCTGGTAACTTCCAAATACCTACCTCTAGCCCTGACACATCCGCCACATAGTAAGCCTCTTATACAACTGCCTGCTGGTCATTTCCAATTGTAAAATCTACTGGCTGTCAAACACAGTATTCCAAAATTGGACTTAGAACCTTCCAGTCCAAATCATCATTTCCATTATTTCTAATTTCTGTCAATGGTACTATGCAAGCACCAAGATATGGAATCATTTTTGACTCCTCATTCACGTAATTTCTATTATTTTATGGTGTCACCAAATAAATACATCTGAATGACAATTCTCTGGGGCACACCCCTTAGGAAATGGATGACAAAGTGTTCCCATCCTTTATAATTCATGAATTTTATTTGTCAGAACAAACATCAAGGAATAAAGATGACCTCCAATAGTGAACTTTCTGACATATGCTCTATGTAGCTGACAATCTGTAAGCCTTATACAGAATCACACAGAAAGTAAGGGAACTGGAATGTAAATACAGGCCTGTCAGCCCTGAATACAAGACTACTCTTAAGTTTACCTTCATATCCTAAATGATATAGTAAGTAAATAGTTGTCATCTGCAAGTGGGAGAAATAAAACCCACAGAAATATCTCAGCTTTCCAGGGTATTGCCCCAAAACTGCAGAATAAAACAACCCTAAACATTTCTGTACTTGTGTTGGTAAGACTATTTTTTTCTCTCGGTGGAATTAACTTCCATATGTTGTTTTCAGTCATAGTAAATATAAGCAAATAATTATAAAGACAGTTTGCAGTTTGATAGAAAGCATACCAGGAAATCAACTCTTACAACTTTATACCTAGTTTAAAAATCCAATAGGGTCTCTCTTGCAGTCAGTGGCATGCTTTGTATCCCTGTGAATATTACACTTTAACACTCGTTCCTGTTAGGGGATGAGTGTTGGCAGGGTAATATTAATGAATTCAGCAGCCTCAATTAATTTCCAGTATGAAAATAGCCTTAAAATGAGTCATGAAAGCCACACAAGAAAGATGGCACTTTAAAATGAATGCACGATGTTGACCTTCACCATTTCTTCATTACATTATTCATGGTTGGATAAATTATACCATTATTCATTTTAAGCATTTTTTCTGCTAAATGTAAGTGTCCAATTCCAGGATTTTATGGTTTCAAATTGAAGAATTAATATCCCATGGTGACTCTACGATAAACATATTTAATCTTCTATTCTATCATTATGAAACACAAAATTACTGAAAAATAACTGTCAGATCCATTTATTTAAAAATATTTTGCTAGGAAAATAATAATGCTTCACATAATTCTATTTTTCTAAAGGCTTTAACATGTGATTTAAATTTCTCTTTGGCTTGGAAATCTGTACATCTGTAATTGAACTGTCAGGTTTCCCAGGTAAAATTTGATTCTGTAAAAAGTGACTTTTTTTCTTTTTTTTTCCACCGTCCATTCTATGGAAACTAACGAAGGTGAACTACAGCTATTGTGCTTTTTTAAAAAATTAGATCATTGATCTCTTCATGGAAAGAATTGAGTCAAAACTTTGGGAAGTGATTTTGATAAAGTAAAGATTTAATTAAATGATTACTTTTGGTTTGCTAGATTCAGACAGTGAGGGAAAAGGGGGCTGGTTGAGAATATTTATTGAAGAAGAAAACAAATCACAGCAAATTTATACATTTAAATTTAAATTCAGAAATTCTGAAGTATTTTGGCTTCCCTAATAAATCCTACTAGGAAAATAACTTTGCTTTTCTGCTGTTAAATTAGCAGATTCTCTGTGATTAACCAGTGTTTTAAGGAATAAACTAAACTAAAAGAAATTAGTCATATCAGTGAGCAACGCAAAGTTCAAAAAGCCTTTGCTTCATGTGGAAGCTGTATTGAAAGCATTTAAGGCAGTGCAAGCAAACGTCTCACCTTTAAAGTAATTCCTCTGGGGGGATGGTCTTCTTAGAATCTAATTTTATCAACTTATGATTTCCCCTCAAAATGCTCATCACTGTGTGACTGTCTTGTAAATACTTTCTTTTGATCATCTTGTGATGTGAGCTGTTTTTCCTCAGGTGAATTTTTTATGAGCCTTGTTTCAGTTTAGCGCCTCTCAAATAGTAATATTCATTCTTATTTTTCATTTCCATGTTGAATTCTGCATTTTACAATAATGATAGATATGATGCTGCCAAGATAGATCAGAGTCATATTTATCTTCACCTTGCAAAGCTTATTGTATTGCATTATTTAGTATTATGAAGCCTTTTCATTTATGCTGCTTTGTACCTTACTGGGTCCTGAAGTCCTGGTGAGCCCACTTACAATCTGATGTGACACAGCTGATAGGATTTGAACTGCATCACATTAAGAGGCACTTGTAAGCCATTTATACCAAATTCCACTAACAACAGAGCTGAAATCAGACAGGGTCATTTTCTCAAAAGGATTATTTTTTAGTCCCAAGCTATTCCCATCAGATTTCCAGTGACTCCTTCAGGTCAAGTCTGAAGCAATGTCTTTTTTTTTCTTTTTTTTTTTTTTTTTTTTTTTTTTTTTGGACAAGCAAGAGATTTGTTGTTGCTTGGTTGTTTTGCTGACACAATGGAAACCTGTTTACATCAGAAAATGCTATGCTTTTCTCAAGATAATTTGGCTTATCTACAATGTTCTTTGGTTATATATCTATGTGTGTATATATAGATACATATATGTGTGTGTGTGTATATATATATTTAAACGCCAATTTGTAAAAATTCAGTAAAAGAAATTAGGCAATTTATTTTAAAGTAGTTACGTAACGTAATTTGATATAAATATTGTTGTATGTCCTACAAAATATAATATTTTGCTCTTCTTCAAAAGCAATATTTATTTACTCTTTCTAAAACATTCAAAATATTTTTCTATAGCCTTCTAATTGTCATAAAAATCTTAATAGTGGAAAGAAAACTGTTCTCAAAGTCAGGAAATTTGGTGCTCTTGTAATGAGCACCAACAAGGCGTCCTTAAGCATGTCTCTTAAACTCTCTGTTTTGATTTTTTTGCCTGCTGGTTACCTTATCAAGTCCCAACTCTCTCACCTCTCACTTGCAATTCATCAACAAATTGTGTCAGACATACCTTCAAATATACCCCAAATTCGATTACATTCCCAACCACCACCCAAAACCAAGCCATACTATCCCTTCCCTGAATCATAACATCTAACTAGCCTCTGAGTTTCCAGTTCTGCTACACTCAAAACCATTCTCCATACAGAAGCCATAGGGATGTTTCTAAAATGCCATTTGGATTATATCACTTCTCATTCAAAACGTTTTATGGCTTTCTCTCTTAAAATAAAATCCAAAGACTTTATATAGCTGCAAGGTCCTAAACAATCCCTCTGTGGCCACTTCCCAAGCTTGTCTCGACCTTTCTTCCCAGTGTTCACTTTGCTGGAATGTGATTAACCATGACCCATGAAGGTCTTGAACATGTCAAGCAGGCTCCTGGGTCAGAACCTAACAAGGGCCATGAACTTGAAGCTTATGCCATTTGTGGAACCTTCTTTAGGTAAGTGAATACAAACATTGGATATAAAAGTGAATATTTATTTAAGACAAAAAAATTACAGCAAATTTATAAATTTAAGTAAGATGAAAATCACCGTAACATATTATTTTTATATTAAATAACTGTCTGCTGCATGTCGGCAGAATGGATGGTAGCTGTGTGCTTGGATTCCTACACTGGGAAGCCAACAACAGCTTAAGTAAAAAGTAATTGTAAATCACACAAATATATCCCTACTACACAAACAAAATGAGTCTCCGCGTGATGCCAACAAGGCCACTGACCACTCCAACACCAACTGACAGGAGTGAGGAGAGCACGGTGGAGGTGGAAATAGGAGTGAAAAACAGCAGAAAATAACCAACTGTGGTTAAAATTGATGATTTTGCAAATTTTATAAGAAATACATGAGCTGCATACTATGCGGCCATAAAAAGGAACAAGAGCCTGTTCTTTGCAGGGATATGTCTGAAGCTGGAAGCCTTTATTCTCAGCAAACTAACATGGGAAAAGAAAACCAAACACCATATGTCCTCACTTATAAGTGGGAGCTGAACAATGAGAACACATGGACATAGGGAGGAGAAAAACACACACTGGGACCTGTCAGGGGAGGGCAGGGCTGGGGGAAAGCATTAGAGAAAAGAGCTAATGCGTGCTGGGGTTAATACCTAGGTAATGGGTTGTGAGGTACAGCAAACCACCATGGCACACGTTTGTCTATGTAACAAAACTGCATATCCATCACATGTACCCTTGTATCTCAGAACTTAAAACTAAAATTAAATTAAATTAAAAATAATATATGAACATGTGAATTCAAGCCTAAGGCCCTACCCGGGGCCTTTGCAAGAGTTTGATCAAGTGCGCAGCCTGGAAGCTTGAGCTTCTCTAGTTTCAAGGTGAGTTTGCCTCTGCCCTGTGCACTTGCTTTGTCCCTTCCTGGAATGTCCTGCTCTGACTCAGATCTCTATTTAAAAAGTCCTTCTCCAGTGAGGTCTTTCTTGCCTATTTTAACTAAAGTAGAATACTTTGTCCATCTTCTCTTCTTTACCTTATTTTTCTTCAAAGCAGTTATCAGGCCAGGCGCAGTGGCTCACGCCTGTAATCCCAGCACTTTGGGAGGCCAAGGTTGCTGGATCACCTGAGGTCAGGAGTTCGAGACCAGCCTGGCCAACATGGTGAAACTCCATCTCTACTAAAAATACAAAAAAGTTAGCCAGGAGTGGTGGCACATGCTTGTAATCCCAACTACTCGGGAGGCTGAGGCAGCAGAATTGCTTGAACCACGGAGGCAGAGGTTGCAGTGAGTTGAGATCGTGCCATTCCACTCCGACCTGGGCAATAACAGCAAGATTCCATAAAAAAAAAAAAAAAAAAGGGAAAGAAAAGCAGTTATCAACCTAATATTTATATTAGCTATGTACTTTTGTTTTCCTGCTAGAATGACAGCACCATCACTAAAAAGACATTGTTTTGTTCACTGATGCATCCTCAAAATCTAGAACAGTTTTTAGTATGTAGTAGGTGTTCAATAAATATCCGTCAAATGAATGAATGGATGCATTGTTTCTACAAATGTTTGTGAAAGCCAATAGGATTAAGGTACTTAAAAGTGATATGAGAACAGAGAGGTCTCATTGTTATACAGGCATTAGTGATTCAGTTTTGGCATCCCTAGAAGCCTGCTTCCTCAGAGAAAGGATATTTAATTGGAAAATACACAGGAAGGACTTTGGCAGTAGGAGGAGAGATTTGGCTGGGTTTTAATTATGAATTTGTTAAAATTGGTTTGTACTCTGTGAAGTGGTTTGAATGCCGTTCCCATGGTTTTACCTCACCATTGGGAAAAACAGGAGACATTTTAAATGGCAGTAGACTCTGGAAAGACAAATGGCATATTAAAACCCACACTCCAGCATGCAATGCTGCCTCAAACCAATAACAACTTTTCTTAATAAAAACAATGTTTCATCTCTTGCATAATAAAGATTTCTTCCCTTGAATCCAAATGGGCATTGTCTATTTCATGCAGACATGTGATATTTTTCCCCTTTAGCAAAAGTTGGAAAACTGCCTCCTTGTTGAGGCTGTGCAATTTCTCAGTTCTCTCAGGATAGCTAGGCAGCTCGTCACTCACAATGATAGCTCCATTCACAAACTGACATCATAAAAACATGAAAGAAGATAAAGAAAGTATTGTGCAAAGAACTTTAAGCCAAGAGAAAAATAAACCCTTTGAATACTTCAAAACTGAATTCCAATATGCCGTGAATGGCAATTTCTTGAAATTTCTGTTTTAAATTCTTCTTGATATGAGAACTCCAAATCACTGGGTGTAATATAAGCTTGCCAGTCTTCAAATTAGCCAAACACTGTAAATAACTCCTGCAAATTGAACAACTGATGGCTGTTATGTTTTCGTGCCCTTAGGCTAAAAAAATAAGGATGAAAGGAAGGACATTATCCTAAATCCATAAAGGAATGAAGCGATTGATAAACATAGGGTAACAGTTTCCTAGGCCTGGAAAAATTAGGTTAACTTTAATAAAAATTGATGTTGAAAAAGCAGAATGTATGTATTCATATTTTTTAGCATAGTTCATTCCAAATTATATGATTAGTTAGGTGTCTGTACTGTGTGTTAGTCTAATTATGGTAAGTCACTGAGATCGTATCTCAGAAAAATGTCCTTTCCTTTGAAAGAGCCAACTTAATTAATCAACCCTAAGATGTATGGGCCAGGCTGTCAAAGCCATAAGAACAATTGTTTAAGTGTCTAGAATATAGAAGCCCTAAATTTAGGCATGAGAAACAATTACAGAAACACTTCAGAGATATTGCAGATTTGATACTAGACTACCACAATAAAGCAAATACTGCAATAAAGTGAGTCACACACAATTTTTGTTTCCCAGTGTATATAAAAGTTACATTTACACTATATTGTAGTCTATCAAGTGTGCAATGCATTATGTCTATAAAACAATGCATGTACCTTAACTTAAAATACTTTATTGCTAAAATATGCTAATAATCATCTGAGCCTTCAGCAAGTCATAATCTTGTTGCTGATAGAGGGTCTTGCCTTGATGTTGATGTCTGCTGACTGATCAGGGTGGTGGTTGCTGAAGGCTGAAGTAGATATGACAGTTTCTTAAAATAAGATGATGTTTGCTGCAGAGATGGATGCCTTCTTTCATGAAAGACTTCTCTATAGCATGTGATGTTCTATAGCATTTTACTCATAGTAGAACTTCTTTCAAAAATGGAGTTAGTATTTTCAAACTCTACTGCTTCTTAATCAACTAAGTTTATGGAATATTCTAAATCCTTTGTTGTGATTTCCACTGTGGTCACAGCATTTTCATCTGACATAAATTCCATCTAAAAAGAACACTTTAATTGTTCATCCATAGGAAGTAACTCCATCCATTCAAGTTTTATGAGATTGCAACAATTCAGTCACATTTTCAGGCTGCACTTCTAATTCTTGTTCTCTTGCTATTTCTACACATCTGTACTCAATTCCTCCACTGAAGTCTTGAACCCCTCAAAATCATCCATGAGGATTGGAATCAGCTTCTTCTAAACTCCTGTTACTGTTGATATTTTCACCTCCTGTCATGAATCACAAGTGTTCTTAATGACATCTAGAATAGTGAATCTTTTCCAGAAGGTTTTCAATTTACTTTTCCCAGATCAATGAGAGGAATCATTATCTACGGTAGATATAGTATTACAAAATGTTTTCTTAAATAATAAGACTTGAAACTTGGAATTACTCCTTGAATGAATGAATGAATGAATGCAGAATGAATGTTGTGTTAGAGGGCTGAAAAACAGCATCAATTTCGTCACACATCTCCATCAGAGCTCTTGGCTGACCAGGTACGTTGCTAATGAGCAGTGCTATCTTGAAAGGATTATTTTTTTTCTGAGAAGTAGGTCTTAATATTATGCTTACTATATCCAGTAAACCGTGCTGCAAACAGACATGTTGTCATCCAGGCTTTGTTATTTTCATTTGTAGAATACAGGCAGAGTAGATTCACCATAACTCTTAAGAGCCCTAGGATTTTCAGAATGGTAAATAAGCATTGACTTCAATTTTAAGTCACCAGCTGCATTAGCCCCTAACAAGAGAGTCAGACTCTCCTTTGAAGCTGTGAAGGAAAGGCAGGCATTGACATCTCCTCTCTAGCTATGAGAATTCTAGATGTCATCTTCTTCCAATAGAAGGCTGTTTCATCTATATTTAGAATTTGTTGTTTAGTGTGGCCAACTTCATCAATCATCTTAGCTGAATCGTCTGGATAACTCGTAGCAGCTTCTACATTAATGCTTGCTGCTTCACTTTGGACTTTTATGTTACAGTGATGGCTTCCTTCCTTTTTTTCTGAGCATGAGTATATTTTGTTTTATTTTTATTTATTTATTTTTCCCCTTCAAATTTTATTTAAGTTCTGGGGTACATGTACAGGATATGCAGGTTTGTTACATAGGTAAATGGTTTGCTGCACAGATCAATCCATCACCTAGGTACTAAGCCCAGCATCCATTAGCTCTTCTTCCTCCACTTAACCCCACTCCCGACAGGCCCCAGTGTGTGTTTATCCCCATGTGTCCGTGTATTCTCATAGTTCAGCTCCCACTCATAAGTGAGAACATGTGGTGTTTGGTTTTCTGTTCCTGCACTAGTTTGCTGAGGATAATGGTTTCTAGTTTCTTCCGTGTCTCTGAAAAGGAAATCTCATTCCTTTTTATGGCTGTACAGTATTCTGATGCCTTCCTTTCTTGAACCTCATGAACCAACCTTTGCTAACTTCAAACTTTTCTTCTGCAACTTCCTCACCTCTTTTAATTTTGAAAGAGTTGTTAGGGTCTTGCTCTGGATTAGTTGGGGTCTCGCTCTGGATTAGGTTTTGGCTTAAAGTAATGTTGTAGCTGATTTGATCATTTATCCAGATCACTAACACTTTCTCCATGTCTGTAACAAAGCTATTTCATTTTCTTATCATTTGTGTGTTCACTGGAGTAGCATTTAAATTTGCTTCAATAACTTTTCTTTTGCATTCACAACTTGGCTAACTCTTTGGTGCAAGAGGCCAATTTTCAGCCTATCTGGGCTTTCAACATGCCTTCCTGGCTAAACTTAATCATTTCTAGCTTTTGATTTAAAGTGAGAGGCATTCAACTCTTTCTTGTACTTGAATACTTAGAGGTCATTGTAGGGTTATTAATTGGCCTAATTTCAGTATTTTTGTGTCTCAGAGAATAGGAAGGTCCAAAGAGTGAGAGTGAGATGAGGAAACAGCCTGTTGGTGGAACAAGCAGAACACACAAAACATTTATCAATTGTTTGCTCTCTTACGTGGACATGGTTCATGGCACCCTCAAGCAATTACAACAGTAACATCAGAGATCACTGATCACAGATCACGTAACAGATATAATCATCATGAAAACACTTAAAATATTATGAGAATTGGCAAAATGTAATACAGAGGCATGAAGTGAGCACATGCTGTTTAAAAAAATGGCACCAATAACTTGCTCGATGCAGGCTTGCTACAAACCTTCAATCTGTAAAATATGCAATATATGTGGAGCACAATAAAATGAGGTATGGCTGTAAAAACAGGGAGAGATGCCAACCCCTGGCTTTCTCCAAAGACTGATGACTTCTCCAAGTTT
Organism: Rhinopithecus roxellana; assembly: GCF_007565055.1. Taxonomy (NCBI): domain Eukaryota; kingdom Metazoa; phylum Chordata; class Mammalia; order Primates; family Cercopithecidae; genus Rhinopithecus; species Rhinopithecus roxellana. The sequence continues at coordinate 121,042,631 of NC_044550.1, read as the reverse complement.
GCCTTTTTATCACTCTGGGCATTTATTCCAAACTAATCTCATCTCATCTCTAAATTTTGCCTTCTTTCCTCCATTTCCATTTTTGGAGCACCCATAGAACCTCCCCATGTGAGATTAAGTTAGATCAGCACTGAACCAGGATACTTGGCATGAGATAGAAAACCACTGTCCCCAAACCAATGTTTTCCTCTTCTGCTACCATGTTAAATATATCACCAGTCTGCCTAAACCTGTGTTGTCATAAACTCTTTTTTCCCTGAGTCACTACAGATAACTGATTATATATTTTTGAAATATTCCTCACATCTGTCCTATGACTACTTTCCAGTTGAGACTTTTATTCCTCTTCCTTCAAAAATGAAATTATTTTCTGACTATCTCCTTTTGCCATTCTGTTTACTCTTCCAATGAATCCTGTAATCCAAACACTTTGCCAGAGTTTCATTAAAAATGTTTATCTGTTGAAAAACGTCTGCTAATTTCCTGTTACATCACTTAAAGTCTAAGCTGCTCAGTCAATATTCTATAGTTTCTGCAGTTTGACTCTCATCTAATTTTCTGATTGCATTTTTTTCTTCATTCCAGTTCAGGAACCACGCTCTCTCCAGCCACACCTCTCAGTGCTACTCCTAAAACGCTTTTGTACTTTATATATGTTCTCTTGATTAGAAAGGCCTTCTTCTCATTCCTGTCCATCAAAATCCTTTACATTAACAACTTTTCTGATAGGTTAAGTGGAAATCTTTCCTTTTCTTTTCTCATTTACCATGGTGCATTTTATCTCAAATATAGTCCTATTTCTCTTTATTTCTTTACAACAAACATTTTTTAAAATGTTGACTATACTCACAATCTCCAATTTCTTTCCACACATTTCCTTTCAAACCCACTGAAATTAGCTTCCATTTCCGGGACTCCACCAGAACACCTCATATTGGGATCAATAAAGACCCCCATGTTGCTATCCCTAATGGTCATTCTCAGTCATTTTATTCAGTGAAAATATTGCACTTGTCCTTCTTTTTTGTTGTTGCTGTTTTTTTCTTTGCTTTTCATTTCTTTTTTTTTTTTTTGAGACCGAGTCGCGCTCTGTCACCCAGGCTGGAGTGCAGTGGCACGATCTCAGCTCACTGCAGCCTCTGCCTTCTGGGTTCAAGCGATTCTCCTGCCTCAGCCTCCCGAGTAGCTGGGACTACAGGCACGAACCACCATGCCCGGCTAATTTTTGTGTTTTTAGTAGAGATGGGGTTTCACCATATTGGTTATCCTGGTCTCGAACTCCTGACCTTGTGATACACTCACCTTGGCCTCCCAAAGTGCTGGGATTACAGGCATGAGCCACCATGCCTGACCTTCTTTTTTTTTTTTTTTTTTTTTTTTTTTTTGAGACAGAGTTTTCGCTCTTTTTGCCCAAGCTGGAGTGCAATGATGTGGTCTCATCTGACTGCAATCCCTGCCTGCCGAGTTCAAGCGATTCTCCTGCCCAGTCTCCTGAGTAGCTGGGATTACAGGCGCCAGCCACCTTGCCTGGCTAATTTTTGTATTTTTAGTAGAGACGCAGTTTCACCATGTTGGCTAGGCTGGTCTCGAACTCCTGACCTCAGGTGATCCACCTGCCTCGGCCTCCCAAAGTGGTGGGATTACAGCCATGAGCCACCGCGCCTGGCCTGCACTTGCCCTTCTTGAAACCTTTGTCTATTTGTCATCCGAAATACTACTACATCTAGATTTCTCCCTTGTCAGCCACTCCTTCTCAGCTTCCTTTGCTGCTTACTGATTATTTCCTAATGTCTAAACTTTGAGCTATCCCAGAGTTCATTCTTTAGACCTTTGCTCTTTTCCACCCACTCCATGAATGAGTTCATCCAGTCTAATGGCTTTAAATACCAACTTCACTCTAAGGACTTTCTAAATCTGGGACCTCCAGCATGAATTCCAGACTCTTCATTTAACTATCTACTTGCCATCTCCATTTATTTGTCTAATATGCCTCTCAAATTTAACATATCTACAAACAAAGTCCTTATTCCCAGCCCCAACTGTAACCTAGACTTCTCATCCTACATTTTTTCTTATCTCAGCAAGAAGCAACACCGTTCTTCTAATTGCTCAGATCATCCATTTAATGGGGTCATCTTTGATGTCTTTCTTTCTTCCATATCCTGTAGCAGACCCATCAGCAACTTCTAAATGCTTTGCCTTCCTACTATTCAGAGTCTAATCACTTCTCTCCACATTGCTATTGCTATTGTCTGAATTCTGAATGATAGCAAAAGCTTCTGAACTAATTTCTGTGCTTCAGTACCAAACCTTCACCATCTATGCCTATTTCCATTTCTCCTCAATAGGAAACGCTAGTTTGCATAAGGCTGGGACATTTATCTATTTGGTTCTCTAATGTATTCCCAGTGTCTAGAACAGCACCATGCATATGAAGGGCATTCAAAAGGTATCTGTTAAATGAACTCTTTTCCATTGTTTATAATTCTTAACTCTCAAACCAGCTAATGAAAATATAATACATATGTAACCTATTTTTTATCAAAGCATAGAGAGCATGTTCTATTTTAATTGAGTGATGAGGGCGACAGGGGTGATGAAACCGAGGTTAGAATATTTTGAGAACCATTATGCGATTGTAAATTTCCTTAAACAACTCTATGATTTACAGAGGAAATGAAATCATTGTAATCTCTTAGTCATCAGTTAAGGCAAAAAAAAAAAAAAAAAAAAAGTAGAAGTGATACAATGCAAAAAGTCATCTTGACAGGATAGAAAAAAACCATATTTTCTTGCCTTGAAAAAGGTTCAAATTTCTTCTTAAGTTGTGCCCTCTAAAGCAAACTTTGACTCTCAAGTATATTTATTCAATCAAGATTGTTATTACACTGCAGTGCTTAGGTGTAGTGGCTTCCTGTGGCTTTACCATTTTAAGCAACTGATGACATTTACCATAGAGATTACACATGGATTACAATTCTGGAATGTACATTGTTGAGGGTTTCTTTTGATATCACAGTCTAAGGGAAAGTGTTAGAGTTTAATATTTTATAACTCACAGCAGGTTATATATTCAAGCTAAACTTGTTTTAGTAGTAATTCTTTAAGCTACCAAAGGCTGTGGCTACCAGAGAAAAAGGAAAGATTAGTTTGCTACTGTGGCTCCCAGCAGAGTCTATACCATATAAGAAGCATTATAAAGGAATCTGCTATTTTTTCCTATAATATTTGGCTAACTACTAATTTTACTATGTGGTATCATGTTTGATAATGCATCTCTAATATCTATCTGCAAATTTAAGTTTGCATAAGGTCATGCTGTAAATTTTAATCTACATATATATTCTTGGTTCCTAAGAATGATATTTCTGCAACAGTGATTATATATTATATCATGTGACAAAATACAGATGAATTTAGTAAGCTAAATTTTGTTTTCTCTTGTGATAGTTTTCTTGAAAACTATGTTATTTATGTGTTGGTACTAATTTAATTAAATTAATATTCAGAAATTACACAGTCAATTTGGCAGCACTTAAATTAATGCTGCTGTTCATTCGGCATTGTTAATGTGATTTTAAACATTGACAATGTCACCATTATTTAGTATTTACTTAATATTTCTGTTATACAGCACACTTAGAATGGTTAATTTTTTAAATTTAGACAATTCTTATTATAGACCTATAGACTATAACCTATCAGAAAACCTATTAAACACAAATACTTACAGTTAACCTCAAAGTGTGTCTACAATTGGATTAAATACAGAATCCTTGATGGCAATCGCTGTTTTCACTCTCTAGGGTGGTTCTGTTCTTCTTATCTTCTTTGCAAATTGTGGAGACATAAGGAAGTAAGCTCATCAATGATGTTGTTGGAAAGGAGGAAAAGAGCATAGCCTCTTTGTTACTATCCCAATGTCTGGACATATTTAGAGCTTTCCTAATAAAAGTTGGGTATATTCTTGTAACAGACTATTAAGACAAACTGTTTGTTTTCCTTAATTTGAAACAAGTATTTCTTGCTTCTTCTATTTACTTGAGAAAATACTCTCAGTTAAACATCTTTAATGAGGATCCTTAGCCACTTCCTAATGCTATAATAAATATTCGAACATACAGATTGTCCAGTGTTCTAAGGGGCATAAAACTCAGGTATATATGGGAAAGTGAGTAGAGTAGTAGATGTAAGCCCAGTAAGAGAAAGTCATACAAGTAAAGGGAACACTTCAGAATGACTCAAACCAATGGAAAAGTTGGAAATATTGGCCTTTTATCTACACTTTGAAGAACCTCTTTGTTTCTAGAAGTTACTTTTGCCTTTCTCTTGAGCCATAATCTTCTGCCTTTAAGCTGCCAATACTTATAAATCTGAAAGTTTGTTGCTTAGAGGAAGAATGCATTAATCTCTTCTGGCACTCATGTACCACCTAGAGTGCCTTGGTAGTAACCTGGAGGCCCTATGCCACAGAAATGGGAAACCTCTTTTCATTACGTGAAAAGAGATGACATAAGCAGGCTATTTATCTGATATGAGGTGAGCAAGCAGCCAGAATATAAATAGAGATGTCACAGAATGTCATGGGATAAGAGCTTGTTCTGGATTAATCGAAAAGACACAGACTAATAGGCATCTCTGACACCCATATTTTCTCTTTGAAAATATTAATATCAAGCCATCATTGGATTATTTATAAACTACAATATGTAATTTAAATATGTGTAAGATAAATACAATTTTTCTCAAATATGATTGTATGGAAAACATTGCTATTTTCACATATTTTAAATGGTATCTTAAACATAGTTTTTCCCACAAAAGGGAACAGTGAATGATTTTCATATAGAAAAAACATCCTTACAAGCAAATGCACTAAAAGATAGTATATTAACAATGCCTGTACAAAAAGGAATCAAATTAAAGAACATGTGTAATATGCTCAAATGTATCATTGAAGCTCATATCTAAGAGTGATGTACAGTTTAAGAGCTTAAAGTATTTTGTAGCTCTTTGAAAATAGATCCTTCCTGGTAGCAAGTAAGGCTAATGTTTGATTTCCTCGCATTAAACTTTACAAAATATTTTCTGAAATGCCCTGCATACGAAGGCATGGCACAGAAGTGGGAGGCAGGACATTTTAATCTATAAAATGGGGATAAAATGCCAATATCACATTTCTCACATAATTCTTACAAAACGTAAAATACATCATGGATATAAAGTGCTTAGCATGGTGCTTGGTATATGAGATGTGCTCAATAATTGTTAGCTCCAGTTATAATATTATTACTGTTATGACTAGGGCATGTACAACATGCTAAAAGGGTTCAGAGGCAGGAGTGACAAACACAGAGAAGACTTCAGAAGAGATGACTTTTGAGCCTTACCTAGCATATGAATATACAGTTGTCACAAAAAGATGGAAGGGAGCTGAAGCTAAAAGAATTACAATTACCGATAAGGTTGCAATTGTTCATTGAATTTGAAACCACTTATCTTTTCTCTGCACAGTACCAAAAGTAACTAAGTGGCAGATGGGGTACTCGGCAAATCTCAAGATTATCTCAGTATTTAAGGGCAAATCACTTAAAATATCTGTTACTGAAATGGAGGAATTTCCTTCCTCTCTTGCCAAGGTATGATGAGGAAGAGCTGCTTTTAGAGCAAGTTTCTTCCAAAATTAAAAATGGCTCCCATGAGAATTTTCACTGCCAATGTGAGGCTGTATAAGTCATTTCTGTTTCACTGAAAAGCTACTAGCACTCAGAATTAATTCAACTGAAATCAGAGAGAGTAGAAAAGCTGTTGGAAATGTTCCTGTTGCAGCAGCAAATCAGAAGTATTGTGTGATTTTTTTATTTTTTTTATTTTTGCCTGCTGTCTCTGACCCAACAAAAGTAGCACATGGACAATGCCACAGATACCAGCTGACCTAGCTTGTGCAACTATTATAAAAATGTAAACCAACTTTGAAATATTATATATAAATCAGGAGACACATACCAGATGCGGTTACAGTAATTAATTCAGTTGTTCATATAGAAATTAAACCTGCAGTGCAAGCAGGGCTGTTTTCATGAAGGCTATGGTTAATAGGCAATCTATGCTGGGTCTTCCTGTCAGTCACAACGGGTGACTCAAACAAGTGAACCAAATGTTAAACTGACTTTCCAAAAATAATACAGGAAGGAGTAACACTTGCATCCAAGCCTCCAGCCAGTCTGCTTATGGTATCAATAATTAATAAAGCTTTTAGTTACCTGTTAGGTTTTTAATGCCTATTGCGGTAACAAGGGAGTTCATACTTGTTCAAAACTCTTTAAGGTTTTTGTTCTTCACAGAAATTACTACTTGCCACACCAATATGGAATCATACAAAATATTAGAAAAAATGTGAAAATAGTATAAGTAAAAACAGAGGAGAAATAAGAGATTTGGCACATTTATGGAGGCTGGTAGTGGATATTTAAGAATATCGAGATTAGGAGTTCTAAGGGTTTAATTGCTATCTCCTTTTTCCAAAAATGCAGGGGTCATGAAAGCCTGGCTACCTGGACCCCTTTGGAGCCTGCCTTGGTCAACTCAGAAATAGGTATCAAGTATAGCTGTAGATGAGAATCTACCAGCTGTTGGGACCTATAATTAGTATGATTTCTATAATCCTTGTGCAGATGAGGTTACCCCATGTCCCTGAGTATTCACCAAGCCGTAAACTTGCCCTAATCTGCACTCTGTTTTCCCAGTGAGATGCAGCTTTTGTGTCTTGTTTCCTGGTTTACATTCCAGTTTCCCAGGTGAGACTGACTGATTTATTTGTCCAATTCCAGCATCATTGGCTAGGACCCTGACCACCTGCTAGGCCTAGTCAGCCCTTTTCTCCTAAGAGGTTGGTCTCTGTCCTTGTTCCTTCAGTCTGTGGTGGAAATCTTGCTCTCAAAAAGCTCTTGATCCAATGACCGACTTGCATGAGGGTTCCCACTGCTTTGTCTCATAACTAGACCAGCCAGATGTCCTTTGGATATACATCAGCTCAGACTAAGCAAGAATTCCCTGTGTTCTTTCAAATACAGAATGTTGACTGCTCCCTTTGTGAGTGATTCCTGCAGTTGGATTTGTTAACCAGCCCCAGTCTAGATTGTTAGTGGCCAGCCCAGATCTCCTTCAGAGCACAGAAAAACTCATCCCAAAGTGGCTCTGACTTGTTACTGAGGAAGCTCCCAGAAGCTTCTTTCTCTACTGTCTTTGGTTTAATGAAAGTCTTGCCTGAGAGGTTACTCACCACCCCTCCGACAGCTAGCAGCCAATTACACGGAAAAGAAAAGAAAACAAAACAAAAACACAGCAACCCCATAGGCCTAACTCTGTGGTGCAATTTGTATTTCAGGGTTACCCTGTAGGACAGACTAAATCTCTTCTCTCCCAGAGACAATCTACTTGATTAGCCATTTTCCCTAGCAGATCCCTGTGTCTCCTGCTTCCCTTCTGAGCACACTCCCATAATAAATCACTTCCACAGGAGGCCCCACTTTAGGCTCTGCTTCTAAGGAAGCTCATTAACAAAAACGTTCTTTTCTCCTTGGGCCACTGCTGAGATTCCAGACTTGAAGCCAAATCATGGGTTAACAACCTCTCACGTCATAGGCTAGGCTATAAAATCACATCAGTGGCAATACCATCTGCCAAGTCAACCACACCCGTATTCATCCTCTCTTCTTTCTAATCCCCACAGCCAGTCACTAAGTGCCACCTCTTCTTTACTGCATGCCCCAGCAAACTTTACGTGAGAAAAGATTTGTTCCACAAATCTGGAAGTGAAATAGAGCGCTACCGAAATGTACCGGAGTCCCAAAACTCAGTATATGTTACCATGGGTATCACCAGATCTGATTTAAGGAGCTGAGTTCCCAGTATTTGCACTCCTGTATTCCTCAGCTTGTTGGGATCTAGATTTCTTTTTGAATAGAGCGGTTCTTTAAACACTTTAGGTCACAAAATATTCTAAGGAGTTTTGTACAAAATAGTCATTAAGCCACCTAGATGGGAAGGATGGCCTTATCATCTACCTGGAGCATAGTAGAAAAACCAAAACAAAATAGTTGGTTTTTATTTTCTTTTTTCATGTAATCTGTCTTATGCTCCTTAAATATGCCTTTGAGACAAATATATTTTGAGTAGAATGTACAATCAGCAAGTTTTCCATTATTTACAAATTGCTAAGTATATCCTGTCAAAATATTCGCTAAAAATACTGCACATTCTCTCAATCATGCTAAGAAAACACAATCAATGAATGAAGAACTCTTCATGCCTACAGAATATCACACCCTTCTAAATAAAGTTTTAAGGAAATCATATGAGATACTTTGTTCCACTTTTCCTATTTGCTAAAAATTAGCTTATCAGAGACCCGTGGAGTAGTCTTTTAAAAATCCTCATTAGCTTGTGTTTTGATTAATAATTAGAAATATATATTATATATATAAAATATATATTTTGGGGAAGGAGTTTTGCTCTTGTTGCCCAGGCTGTAATGCAATGACATGATCTTGGCTCACCGCAACCTCCACCTTCCGGGTTCAAGCAACTCTCCTGCCTCAGTCTCCCAAGTAGTTGGGATTACAGGCATGCGCCACACACCTGGCTAATTTTATATTTTTAGTAGAGACGGGGTTTCTTCATGTTGGTCAGGCTGGTCTCGAACTCCCAACCACAGGTGATCTGTCTGCCTCAGCCTCCCAAAGTGCTGAGACTACAAGAATGAGCCAGAGTGCCCAGCCTATAATTAGAAATATTTATCAGTCATTGGAAAAATTTAACAGATGCCTGACTAAGCACAGGTATAGGCTGTTCTTAACCTCTTCTTTTCTCCTTTGTATGTTTCACTTAACCCCATGTTCTCTTCCATCCAAAATGTCATCTCTACACCATAACTTTTCACTATTTGTATTGAAAATAATCTTAGGTTAATTTAAATTATTTATAAAACGCCATCCCTAAGCAAGTTTGTAAGGTGAGTGGCACAGCACAGCATATACAATTTATAGACCCGACTTTTATGTCAGCTTTGTCTTTTCCTTCCTATGTGTCATTTAGTCTGCTTCTTAGTCTCTCTTACAAGATTGCTTTGATCATCTGTAAAATGAGAATGTGAGAACAGTGAGCCTGAGGATACCTTTCAGCTCTAACATCCTATAATGCTACAATTTCATCTCTGGGTGCTGGTTCTTGCCATTTAATATCCAACTTTTCTTATAGCAATTACTTACTATTGGGCACTGCCCCTGGCTAAAGATCTACTCCGTTGATTTTTTTTATCCTCCAATTTCTCTTTTCCATCCTAAGTCTGCGGAATCCATTTCCTTCAGGGTTCTGCTCTCTGCTAAGAAAAATCAGCTTAGAAAAAGGGTTGGCCATTCAATAAAGAACTAGGGTCCTGTCTTGAATGTCATTAATTAGCTTTGCAAATATGTCAAGTGGTGTACATTTCCTGCTCCTTGTGCATGAAATTGAACTAATAATACTATTCTGTCAGCTTTTAATGTAGGTGTTAGGACAGTGAGAGCAAAGAGTAATTATGAAGTATTAAGTGTCATGAAAATGCAGTATATTGTGACAAATAAATGCATTAGCATGGTCTTCCATGTAATCTGCACTAAGTAACTCATGTTCTTTTTTTAAAAAAAGAATTACTTTATTATGTTTATTTTGTTTTGGAGATAAGGTCTTGCTCTTTTGCCTAGGCTGGATTCAAACTCTTGGACTCAAGGAATCCTCCTGCTTTACAAACCTGCTGAGTAGCTGGGACTATAGCCATGCCCACTGTGCCTGGCTTCATGTTCTTTTTAATAAGGTCATCAATAGACAAATTCCTTAATCAAAAACAATGACCCTTTAGGTCTGCCAGTCCTGTGGGGAAGATGTTTAGGTTAAAAGAGGAGTTTTATGGCCCATCTCTAGTTATATTGAAATGTACAGATATTTGGGTAAACACAAATGGGCTTTGCTTGGATTTATGTCTTTTCGGATAAAACTGCTCTAGCTATACCTAACAATATTGTGAAAACTACTCAATATGTAAGACCAGTGAATCAGGTGGACAGATCTTTATATTTTGAATCCAGAATCTGGGATGAAAAGGAAGGGGATTTAGCTTTAATCCTATATGATTATGTTTAACAATGAATAATGATTCTGAGGAATGGGCTATTGTGAATTAAAAATAATACCACCTTAAGATGACATAATGAAGCCTTTGATACCTCTGAAAAACTAAGACACAAAGAACCTAATGGATCAACCATAGCCACAAAATCAGATTTTCCCATTCCCAAACCATTATGGAGTATAGCAGTGGAAACACATTTATGCAAATATTGAGGCATTATTCAAGAGTCTTCACATTTAACATTTAACATCCCAGAGCCTCAGTTTCCTTATTTGCAGAATTATGATAACCTCAACTACTTGGCTGTTTCAAAGATTGAATAACAAATTAATATTAAAATAACTTACATAAACTTGACACAAATTCATTCAATAGTTTCTGAATTGCCAAGGCACCAAATATCAAATGCATATTTAGTATTGTAACTTCTTTTTGTTCTCTGAATTTTGTGCAATATATCCTTTCTCTGCTGTCTTTCAAATCAGATATGGTGTACAATTTTGGCATTCAAGGATCACGGTCTTACACGTTTTAAATATACCTCCTTCTTTATCTCCTTCATATTCAATGGTTGGGTCATCTTAATATACCCAAGTTTTATATGTTGTATGTTTTAGAGGGGACATACTATAATGGCCTTTCTCTAGTACTAGATATTAGAACCCAAGAAAATATAATTAATGCCTACTGGCTTTTTTGCATAGCAAACTTCCCATTTTCATTAGTAGGGCAAGTTATCTCTGGTTAAAATAAGGGGCTGTGTAACAAGGCAGAATAACCTTTGGGGAAAAAAATGAATTAAGCTCTTCTTGATATTCTATCATTTGTACTGCAATCGTGTAAGTGGTTTTATTTCTCTGGGCTCTATTTTCTTTCATTGTAAGACAGAGATGGTAATGCTTTCTTGATTATTTCACAAAATCATTAAATAGTTGTTTATTTCACAAAATTATTAAGTAGCTGTAAATAACTTTAGTTAATGTATAAAGTTATACAATTATAATAATTTATAAACTGGGAGGTAGTAATATAGATAATATTGCTACGTTTGGCTTCACTAAACTTTTGTCATCTAATATTAACTCTATGATTTATGTAATAGTTGAAGGTCTCCTGAGCTATTATTTACATGACACTTTTATATGAACTCTATTTTATAACCAAAATTAACTTATTTGTAAAAGAAACTTTATATCACTTTTATAAATGGAAAACACGTATAACTTAGAAAAATAAAAGATAATTTTAAAAATGAATTCTATGAAAAAGATGCCATTAAATTCTAGCTAAATACTGCTGCCTGTGATGCCTCTGATCTACTCTCTTTGATAAAATCAGAAATGAAGAGATATTATAAAGGCCCTAAAAATTGTACTAGCTTCACACTAAAGCTTTCTACTGGATGTAAATCAGAAGTATTGAAATATATTTTAAAAGAGAACAACTTTCTCACTATGTCATTCTCTGCTATTTCTTTAATTACTTAAAATTATGTTGCCTACCATCTGTTAGACATGTCTGCCATTTAGAGGAAAATTGGTACAGCAGGAAGTGTAATGGGCTGGAAATCTACGGTCTCACAGATCTCACATACCTTGGTATGTCACTAATGTTTAAGAACCTTAGTTTCTTAATTTCGAGTAGGGATATTGGGGTATACTGTTTCTAAAGTCCCTCCTCCCTGAAATACTCTGCAATATATTTCATTTATATATGCAGAATAGATGCATCTAATTTAGTAAATAACTGAGAATATCTAGATTCTCCTGTCTGGAGAAACTGTCTTCCTCATCACAATGTTCTGTCTTATAAATAAGGTCATTCTGAACTTCTATTGATGTCGCCAATTCAGGAGATGGCCAGGCTTATGGGGAAATCAGGAATTTACTGTAATAAGAGATTATATGCAATAGAGTATGTGAAATTATCAGCCATTCATGAATAACAGGCTACCCTGACCTCCTCTGCTAAAGTGCTACAGAAATGTCTTGATTGACTGCATGCTTTCACAAAGGAAAAGAAGAAAAGGATAGATTACTGTACTCAACTAACAAGCTTTTTGCAAGCACACCAGAATAAATACAACATTGGATAAATTTAGGAGACCTTTAATCTTGTAATTGATGGGTTCTCAGTGATTTAGTGATGACTTGAAACTCAAGCCTTGATAATGTCCTCCACTCTGTCAAGTAGGTCATTTAAGTTTGTGGGTGACACTGACCTATGCTTCTCATTACATATTTTAGACTTTACCTTTCTTGAGACAACCATTGCACGTGTGTGTGTGCACACACATATTTTATATTAGCACAAGGTAGTCAAAGCTTATCTGAAATTCTTTTCATTTATGGTGACTTACAGCTTTTCATAATGTCTGATTTTATGAAATATGTGTTCTTATAAAGCTCAAGAGTATATATTCTTCCAATTTTTTCATTGCTTATCATAAAAAGTAGGGAATGTGCATCAAAACCTTTACATTTAAGACCAGGGGTTAGACTCACTTAGGGAGATTGATCAGTAACTAAACTGGGGCAATGTTCCCTGAGTTATTTCCTGGGTGTGTCACATTGCTAGCCATCCATCCCCATTCCAAGACTCCTTATCTCCTCCCATGCCAATGCCTACTAATACCTAGCTTACCTCTCCTTTGGAATTGTGACTCCTATCTTTGGAACCTTGGATCTGCTAATGAATGTCACCCCTATTTACATTTACTAGTCCAACTCAGTAGTTGTTTTGGATTTTCCCCCAGATCTCTACTCATCTATTATCATTTTCAGATCAAAGACACACCCCTATGTCTAAGGGGTCAGCATAATTGACCACCTGCTTTAGGCTCCCAGCTGCTCATTCTGTCTCCTAACTCCAGTCTTCTATCCCCTGGGATAGTCTGTAACTATATATTACCCCAAAGGAAAAAAAAAAATCTGTAAAAGAAAACAAAAATAAGAAGAAAAATATAGGTTGCTTCCCTGAAATTAAAGCTGATCATATTTTTAATCAAAGGTAGTTATTAGAGTAAGTAATCAATATGAATGTAAACTAGCTATGGTTTCTTTCGTGGAGGATAAATTAAATTGAAAGTCTCAAAGACAAACATCAACAACAGCTTAAATAAACAGAATGTGTTGGGCTGAAATGTCACTCCATTTCTATTTCAGCCTTCTGTGGGAGTGCTTCTGCCAATATGTGGTTTGAGCTTTGCAAGGCAAACATGGGCTAAGTCATTTATTGTCTTCTAAGCCATCAACTGGTAATCAGTATAACTTTCCATCACAGAGTTGGTTAAACCTGATTATTGTCTACCCTCACAAATACCCTCAGACCAGGATTGCTCATACATGCATTTTAAATATATGTACCAAATAAAGGTGAATGCAAGGTGCCAAAGCATCTTTGCTGTAGGATATCTCTGCCCTCTGTCTCAAACTTTCTGTATCTAGAAGTCTTGAAACTCTGAATAATCAGCTCTGACATCAATAGTTCTTTCCTATTTAGTTTATATAATACTTAACACAGCACTTGGCACAAAATAGTTTTTGTAATGGCAGGTATAATTACTTTGGGGCTTTCCTTACCTACCTGATTCTGAGCTTCTCATCTCTCAGGTTGCAAGTTGTTTGTAAGTCATAAATAGGATAGCCCAGGTGCCCATAGTGTTCCTCATCAGAGGCAGGAACAGGACCCTTAAAGACAAGGCAAGGACAGAAACTCTCTGTTGCCCACTTTGAGTTGGCCCATGCACTGGGTTTACATCATCAAAACCAATTTCTTGGTTCTCTCTTCACTAGCATCTATATGACTCACTTTTTTTTTTTTCTTTTTACATTAGCTTTGTTCAACCCTTGTGAGTAATTAAGCTAAAGCCAAAAATGGTACAGCTAGAACTGCCACTCACAGGCTGTGGGACCATGATCAAGATATTTAACCTGAGGGCACAGCTAAAAAACAACAGGGGAAGCAGCAGAGGCCTGTGCAGACCCGAACGACTCTGTCTGACAGCTTTAAAGAGAGCAGTGGATCTCCCAACACGGAGGTTGAGATCTGAGAACGGACAGACTGCCAGCTCAAGTGGGTCCCTGATCCCTGAGTAGCCTAACTGGGAGACATCCCCCACTAGGGGCAGTCTGACACCCCACACCTCACAGGGTGGAGTACACCCCTGAGAGGAAGCTTCCAAAGGAAGAATCAGACAGGTACACTCTCTGTTCAGCAATATTCTATCTTCTGCAAACTCTGCTGCTGATACCCAGGCAAACAGGGTCTGGAGTGGACCACAAGCAATCTCCAACAGACCTACAGCTGAGGGTCCTGACTATTAGAAGGAAAACTATCAAACAGGAAGAACACCTATACCAAAACCCCATCAGTACATCACCATCATCAAAGACCAGAGGCAGATAAAACAACAAAGATGGGGCAGAAAAGCTGGAAATTCAAAAAATAAGAGTGCATCTCCCGCTGCAAAGGAGTGCAGCTCATCACCAGCAATGGATCAAAGCTGGTCAGAGAATGACTTTGACGAGATGAGAGAAGAAGGCTTCAGTCCATCAAACTTCTCAGAGCTAAAGGAGGAATTACGTACCCAGCGGAAAGAAACTAAAAATCTTGAAAAAAGACTGGAAGAATTGATAGCTAGACTAATTAATGCAGAGAAGGTCATAAATGAAATGACAGAGATGAAAACCATGACACGAGAAATACGTGACAAATCCACAAGCTTCAGTAACCGACTTGATCAACTGGAAGAAAGAGTATCAGCAATTGAGGATCAAATGAATGAAATGAAGCGAGAAGAGAAACCAAAAGAAAAAAGAAGAAAAAGAAATGAACAAAGCCTGCAAGAAGTATGGGATTATGTAAAAAGACCAAATCTACGTCTGATTGGGGTGCCTGAAAGTGAGGGGGAAAATGGAACCAAGTTGGAAAACACTCTTCAGGATATCATCCAGGAGAACTTCCCCAACCTAGTAGGGCAGGCCAACATTCAAATTCAGGAAATACAGAGAACACCACAAAGATACTCCTTGAGAAGAGCAACTCCAAGACACATAATTGCCAGATTCACCAAAGTTGAAATGAAGGAAAAAATCTTAAGGGCAGCCAGAGAGAAAGGTCGGGTTACCCACAAAGGGAAGCCCATCAGACTAACAGCAGACCTCTTGGCAGAAACTCTACAAGCCAGAAGAGAGTGGGGGCCAATATTCAACATTCTTAAAGAAAAGAATTTTCAACCCAGAATTTCATATCCAGCCAAACTAAGTTTCATAAGTGAAGGAGAAATAAAATCCTTTACAGATAAGCAAATGCTTAGAGATTTTGTCACCACCAGGCCTGCCTTACAAGAACTCCTAAAGGAAGCCCTAAACATGGAAAGGAACAACCGGTACCAGCCATTGCAAAAACATGCCAAAATGTAAAGACCGTCAAGGCTAGGATGAAACTGCATCAGCTAATGAGCAAAAAAACCAGTTAATATCATAATGGCAGGATCAAGTTCACACATAACAATATTAACCTTAAATGTTAATGGACTAAATGCTCCAATTAAAAGACACAGACTGGCAAACTGGATAAAGAGTCAAGACCCATCAGTCTGCTGTATTCAGGAGACCCATCTCACATGCAGAGACATACATAGGCTCAAAATAAAGGGATGGAGGAAGATCTACCAAGCAAATGGAGAACAAAAAAAAGCAGGGGTTGCAATCCTAGTCTCTGATAAAACAGACTTAAACCATCAAAGATCAAAAGAGACAAAGAAGGCCATTACATAATGGTAAAGAGATCAATTCAACAGGAAGAGCTAACTATCCTAAATATATATGCACCCAATACAGGAGCACCCAGATTCATAAAGCAAGTCCTTAGAGACTTACAAAGAGACTTAGACTCCCATACAATAATAATGGGTGACTTCAACACTCCACTGTCAACATTAGACAGATCAACGAGACAGAAAGTTAACAAGGATATCCAGGAATTGAACTCATCTCTGCACCAAGCGGACCTAATAGACATCTATAGAACTCTCCAACCCAAATCAACAGAATATACATTCTTCTCAGCACCACATCGCACTTATTCCAAAATTGACCACATAATTGGAAGTAAAGCACTCCTCAGCAAATGTAAAAGAACAGAAATTATAACAAACTGTCTCTCAGACCACTGTGCAATCAAACTAGAACTCAGGACTAAGAAATTCAATCAAAACTGCTCAACTACATGGAAACTGAACAACCTGCTCCTGAATGACTACTGGGTACATAACGAAATGAAGGCAGAAATAAAGATGTTCTTTGAAACCAATGAGAACAAAGATACAACATACCAGAATCTCTGGGACACATTTAAAGCAGTGTGTAGAGGGAAATTTATAGGACTAAATGCCCACAAGAGAAAGCTGGAAAGATCTAAAATGGACACTTTAACATCACAATTAAAAGAACTGGAGAAGCAAGAGCAAACACATTCAAAAGCTAGCAGAAGGCAAGAAATAACTAAGATCAGAGCAGAACTGAAGGAGACAGAGACACAAAAAACCCTCCAAAAAATCAATGAATCCAGGAGTTGGTGTTTTGAAAAAATCAACAAAATTGACAGACCACTAGCAAGACTAATAAAGAAGAAAAGAGAGGAGAGTCAAATAGACGCAATAAAAAATGATAAAGGGGATATCACCACGGACCCCACAGAAATACAAATTACCATTAGAATACTATAAACACCTCTACGCAAATAAACTAGAAAATCTAGAAGAAATGGATAATTTCCTGGACACTTACACTCTTCCAAGACTAAACCAGGAAGAAGTTGAATCCCTGAATAGACCAATAGCAGTCTCTGAAATTGAGGCAATAATTAATAACCTACCAACCGAAAACGTCCAGGACCAGATGGATTCACAGCTGAATTCTACCAGAGGTACAAAGAGGAGCTGGTACCATTCCTTCTGAAACTATTCCAATCAATAGAAAAATAGGGAATCCTCCCTAACTCATTTTCTGAGGCCAACATCATCCTGATACCAAAGCCTGGCAAAGACACAACAAAAAAAGAAAATTTTAGACAAATATCCCTGATGAACATCGATGCAAAAATCCTCAATAAAATACTGGCAAACTGGATTCAGCAGCAGATCAAAAAGCTTATCCACTATGATCAAGTGGGTTTCATCCCTGGGATGCAAGGCTGGTTTAACATTCGCAAATCAATAAACGTAATCCAGCATATAAACAGAACCAAAGACAAGAACCACATGATTATCTCAATGGATGCAGAAAAGGCTTTTGACAAAATTCAATAGCCCTTCATGCTGAAAATGCTCAATAAATTCGGTATTGATGGAACGTACCTCAAAATAATAAGAGCTATTTATGACAAACCCACAGCCAATATCATACTGAATGGGCAAAAACTGGAAAAATTTCCTTTGAAAACTGGCACAAGACAGGGATGCCCTCTCTTACCACTCCTATTCAACATAGTCTTGGAAGTTCTGGCTAGGGCAATCAGGCAAGAGAAAGAAATCAAGGGTATTCAGTTAGGAAAAGAAGAAGTCAATTGTCCCTGTTTGCAGATGACATGATTGTATATTTAGAAAACCCCATTGTCTCAGCCCAAAATCTCCTTAAGCTGATAAGCAACTTCAGCAAAGTCTCAGGATACAAAATTAATGTGCAAAAATCACAAGCATTCTTATACACCTGTAACAGACAAACAGAGAGCCAAATCATGAATGAACTTCCATTCACAATTGCTTCAAAGAGAATAAAATACCTAGGAATCCAACTTACAAGGGATGTAAAGGACCTCGGAATCCAACTTACAAGGGATGTAAAGGACCTCTTCAAGGGGAACTACAAACCACTGCTCAGTGAAATCAAAGAGGACACAAACAAATGGAAGAACATACCATGCTCATGGATAGGAAGAATCAATATCGTGAAAATGGCCATACTGCCCAAGGTTATTTATAGATTCAATGCCATCCCCATCAAGCTACCAATGAGTTTCTTCACAGAATTGGAAAAAACGGCTTTAAAGTTCATATGGAACCAAAAACAGCCCGCATTGCCAAGACAATCCTAAGTCAAAAGAATAAAGCTGGAGGCATCACGCTACCTGACTTCAAACTATACTACAAGGCTACAGTAACCAAAACAGCATGGTACTGGTACCAAAACAGAGATATAGACCAATGGAACAGAACAGAGGCCTCAGAAATAATACCACACATCTACAGCCATCTGATCTTTGACAAACCTGAGAGAAACAAGAAATGGGGAAAGAACTCCCTATTTAATAAATGGTGCTGTGAAAATTGGCTAGCCATAAGTAGAAAGCTGAAACTGGATCCTTTCCTTACTCCTTATATGAAAATTAATTCAAGATGGATTAGAGACTTAAATGTTAGACCTAATACCATAAAAACCCTAGAAGAAAACCTAGGCAGTACCATTCAGGACATAGGCATGGGCAAGGACTTCATGTCTAAAACACCAAAAGCAACGGCAGCAAAAGCCAAAATTGACAAATGGGATCTCATTAAACTAAAGAGCTTCTGCACAGCCAAAGAAACTACCATCAGAGTGAACAGGCAACCTACAGAATGGGAGAAAATTTTTGCAATCTACTCATCTGACAAAGGGCTAATATCCAGAATCTACAAAGAACTCAAACAAATTTACAAGAAAAAAACAAACAACCCCATCAAAAAGTGGGCAAAGGATATGAACAGACATTTCTCAAAAGAAGACATTCATACAGCCAACAGGCACATGAAAAAATGCTCATCATCACTGGCCATCAGAGAAATGCAAATCAAAACCACAATGAGATACCATCTCACACCAGTTAGAATGGCAATCATTCAAAAGTCAGGAAACAACAGGTGCTGGAGGGGATGGGGAAAAATAGGAACACTTTTACACTGTTGGTGGGATGGTAAATTAGTTCAACCATTATGGAAAACAGTATGGCAATTCCTCAAAGATCTAGAACTAGATGTACCATATGACCCAGCCATCCCACTACTGGGTATATACCCAAAGGATTATAAATCATGCTGCTATAAAGACACATGCACACGTATGTTTATTGCGGCACTATTCACAATAGCAAAGACTTGGAATCAACCCAAATGTCCATCAGTGACAGACTGGGTTAAGAAAATGTGAGACATATACACCATGGAATATTATGCAGCCATAAAAAAGGATGAGTTTGCGTCCTTTGTAGGGACATGGATGCAGCTGGAAACCATCATTCTTAGCAAACTATCACAAGAACAGAAAACCAAACACCGCATGTTCTCACTCATAGGTGGGAACTGAACAATGACATCACTTGGACTCGGGAAGGGGAACATCACACATCGGGGCCTATCATGGGGAGGGGGCCGGGGGGAGGGATTGCATTGGGAATTATACCTGATATAAATGAGGAATTGATGGGTGCTGATGAGTTGATGGGTGCAGCACACCAACATGGCACAAGTATACATATGTAACAAACCTGCACGTTATGCACATGTACCCTAAAACTTAAAGTATAATAATAAAAAAAAGAATAAAAGTATTAACTATAAGATATAATTGAGTTACCTAAGACTTACATTTTAGTGTAAAAGTGAAATGAACATAATTTTCTATTCAAACCCTTCTCTTTTTTAAGGAAATTTAGTTTCTATTCTATTAATAATACTAAATATAGTAATAAATTTAGTACCTATAATCATAGGACATCTTTTGACCACCTCTGAGATTGCCAGGTGCTATTGTGTTCATCTCACCTATTGGTTACAAAATTTCTGCTTGGAAGATCTCTGATTGAAAGGCAGTCTGCTAGTTGTCTTTCAATATTTAGTCTCCCCTTCCTCTACAATAAAAGCATCTGTAAAAAAAAAAAAAAAAAAAAAAAAAGACATTTAACCCATCTCTGACTCTCATCATCTTAGCAGTCTGTCACTAACTCATTATATGATTATGAGTAAAACACTTAACTCACCTTGTTTCCTCATATCTAAAATGAAGTTGATGGACTTGACATTGATAGATAATCTTTAAAATTCCTCTAGATCTAACCTTTTTATTTATTGCCAGATGTTTATTTTTAAAAAAGCATACCTGTGAGAAAAGTTTTTCAACCAAATATACAGTATTTTTCCCCTTATGATATCAAAAGTTTAATAAAAAGAATCTATAGTACATGTATTATTCTACTTTAGATTTTGTGGCTTTTATCTATATTTAATCTTCAAGACATTTTATTTGCTTCCAAAACAAGTGAAAACAAGATTTGTAAGTAAACAACATTCACTTTGTGTTGAAGCAACACTTAATTTCTGTGCTCATCAACTTAAAAATTGCCTATGACAATCAAAATACTTTCCATATTGGCATTTGACACAGAGATTGAAATAGTATATTGAAGTAATGTAAACAACAAACTTAGAACAGCAAGCTCTAAAAAAAAAAACTCAAACAGAGCTTGTATTTCAAGGAAAGGAAAGAACATACTGAATAATTTTAGTTATTATTGCTTCATGATAAAACAGCCTAAAACCTAAGTGTCTTAAAACAATGATGATTTTAACATTCTCTGGATTGACAATGCTTTTGCTGGTCTCATCTGAAGTCACTCACATGGCTACATTCATGTGACAATTCTTCCCAGCCTAGCACCCACAGTCATTATCTTGCTAGCTCTTTCTCATTCTTCAGGTTTCAGTGTAAATGTCACTTCCTTAGAGAGGCCTCCTATATCTCCTGAATTAAAATTATTTTCTTTGACCCATTAAGTCGAAAACTTAAACAAAAACTCATAGTGCAGGTTTATGGAAGGAATAAAAATGTTCCTGTTCCTGTCAGATTATATCACTCTTATTTCATTGGCTCACCCTCTCCACCTGTGTCAGAGAATGGCTTGGAGTCCAAAACCGTGTCTCACATGATTTTTCACACAGAGCTCTCATTTCTTCCAAGACAGCCCTCTTACTGTTTGCTGTGCAGTGGCCAAGGGTTGCTGGAGTGTGGTACCTCAGTACTGCTTCTGATACCTCTATGGGAGTGGTCACACTCATTCTCTTAATTCTGCTGCAAAGTGTCACAATGTGACTATATTCCCCTTTATCCTCACAGTGTGGAGAACCATGCTGTGTTCCATGTTGAAGTAGGGGAACACTACTTTTTCCCATTTCATGCCACATTTTTCTACTTGGGCTCCACCCGAATATAACCAATGTCTCACAAAATGCTTCATGGACTTCTAAAGTCCCTTCAATCTCTGCCTGCACTAATTCTCCTCAGAGAGTTTATACTTAATCCATGAGGATGGCATAGAATAGTTAAACCAGGCTGTTATTCCATCACCAGCTAATGAGACATACCCAGACATACCTGAACTTCAGATTAGGCTCAGCTAGGACTCCAGGCATATGATACAATAAAATATGTTAGCATTAATATTTAATTTTCAGGGTTTCCAAGACAGGAAGATCAAATTCTAGAATATCTAGTTTAAAACAATGTGAATAATAATCCCACATCGTCTCTTAATATTACGGAGTTTTCCTTTGAAAGAACATTTTAGAAGTATTTTGGAGAAACAGCATAGCATTAGGTGAATCAGAATTCAAATCCTAGTACTGTCTGAAATTAGCATCATGTTGGCAAATGAGGATAATATAATCTAACTGTTGGATTATTTAAGGAGATAAAGAGGATATGTGCGTAAAGCATCCAGCACACCAGATAGGAAGTAATAGGCTTTTGATCCAAAGAAGCTCGTGTTGTTTTGCAACCTGGGAGCCTACTTAGGGGCCTGAGAGACATAGTTCTCTTCTTGATTATCCAAAATGGTAATTTCCACATTTGTGATATTATGTGGAAAAGTCAAGTTGGTATTATTTTAATTTTTATTTATTATTGCTTTTAGAGGAAATCATGGAAGACAAGAAGTATGAATTAGTTTAGGATGTCCCTTTCATGGAAGCACTTTAAAAGTAGAAACTGCTATATTTTCCTACATTCAGAAAAACATGAGGCAATAGAATTCATTTGACAAACATTTATTGAACACTAACTAGGGAAGATTCATAGTGCTGGGTGCTGGGGACAGAGATGAGGAGACACACATAATTCCTGCCCTTGCGGAAGGGAGGCAAACAATAACAAATGCAATAATGCACATAGGAGT
Source organism: Rhinopithecus roxellana (assembly GCF_007565055.1). Classification (NCBI taxonomy): domain Eukaryota; kingdom Metazoa; phylum Chordata; class Mammalia; order Primates; family Cercopithecidae; genus Rhinopithecus; species Rhinopithecus roxellana. The sequence continues at coordinate 121,020,259 of NC_044550.1, read as the reverse complement.
CTGAGATACAAGCATCTGGGTCAAAGAAAATAATTTTAATTCAGGAGATATAGGAGGCCTCTCTAAGGAAGTGACATTTACATTGAAACCTGAAGAATGAGAAAGAGCTAGCAAGATAATGACTGTGGGTGCTAGGCTGGGGGAAGAGCCAATGCAAAATACCAGGAGGACAGCCTGGCATGTTTTCACAGTCAGTCTTAGAGAACAAGAAGAAAGTGCTACAAATGAGGCTGGAGAAGCATGAAGAAGGCTGACCTATCTGGGTCTGTAGTTGGTACCTGGAGAAAAAGTTGTTTCTCTTCTTTACAGTTGTGTCATTGAGAAGGCCAGCTTATATAACAAGGGCCCCAAAGCAGGGAATTCTTCTTGTATTCACTGTTTAACAAATGATATATCATCCCCTTCCTACCAGCTGATATTTTCTTCCAAAGACCATGCTGTGTCCATCACTCCATCAGCCTGCTTGATTTTCCAAAAGACTAGTTAACCATGGTTTCTTTTAGCTATAGTCAACGTTTACAGGGCCCACGTTTGCTTGGAAAAACAATAAATACTATATATTGAGAAAGAAGAGGCAATATGATCATCATTGCTAACCTTTCCTGGATCTATTTTGACTTTTTTGTCTTGTGTGCAAATCAGAGACTCCATCTGCTAGACTTTTCTTCTTCTAGCTGCCAATTCTCAGGATTTTAAAAATGTTTATTTTCAAACCTAGGTAACGGCTATGATCTGATCACTCCAGCTTTTCCATTTGAAGCACAAATAAATCTTTATGTGTTTGCTTTTGATTACAGTAACTGAAAAACAATGAAGATGAAGAGGAGATAGGGGAAAAAACTCCAAAACCTTAAATGTTTTCCCTTTTGGGGATCTCTACTTTGCAGTCTGTTTTGACTGAGGTGCTGAGGTGTTTCAGTGAATTGTGTCCTTAGATTTTACTGCTGAGGGTGAGTTCACCATTCCCCCTTCTTGTCCCAGTAAATCCCCATAATCTGCTGTTTTGCAATAGTACAGGGACCTATTGAGGCCTTGACTAGGGAAAGAAAGGAAACGTATTCTAGTCTAGCTCTACCTCGAAGTGCCAGTTTAAAGTGATCTATGTATCAACATTTTTAGACTATTTCCTCATTTGGAAATTAGCATTGAAATCTCTACCTTATGTGCTTCACAGAATTTAGGTAGAGAATAAATGAGAGCACATCTCTCTCCTCTCTCTAGCATTTATCTATCTATTCATGTTTTAAAACTGCATTAGGAGGATTTAAATAGGAGTTCTGAAGCACATCATATTTTTCAAACGAAGAAGAAATAAAAAGAAACTTTAAGAATTCAAATATTCAAATTCAAATATTATAATCAAAATATTCAGATAATCAATGATCAGATTTATGATAAATTTTGTCTGGTGGATATAAAATAATATCTATGCCATGGTTACCTTTTATGCTATTAAAATTTGGGAGGATAACAGGAATTATAATGAAAACAGAATATTATTAAAAAATAAAGCTTCACTAGTAATTACATTTAAAAAATAAATCTAGGCCCTTTAAACCATAATAAAAAGTATTGAAAAGACCTCAGTTGTTATCAAACTATCTGCGAGTAACAGATTTAGGGCAGAAATTATACTTTTTATAATACTAGAAAGTGATTTCTGGCTAACGTAATTTTAGTTCTATCATATTTGTAACTGTTCTTCCTTCAGTAAATTTTCTCATGATGAAACTTGCTAATGTTATCAGACTTTTTTGTTGAATATAAAAGAATTACTGTTACGATTAGGAAAGTCATTAATGCCACATATTACCTGCCTGAGGGCTAGGAAATTGAAAATAAGTTGTTTATTTTTATATCTTGTTAACAAAGGGGTTTGAATGACATGCTATTAATTGTATGAAATAGAAAATGTCTAATGCAATCAATTGTAAGCAGCCTTTCTTACAATAGGATTCTATTCCATCTATTTGAGATTACAAAATTACTCAAAAATTGTCATACGAAGACATTTTGTAGGGTTTTCAAGTGTTCAAAACCAGGAATGGTGTAAAACTGGAATTTGATAGTAGAATAAAAGGGGAAAGTGAGGAAATTGAGTGAAAATCACTCATATTCAAACACTGCAATGAGATATCCTCAGCAGGTGACTTAGGCAGACACAACATTGGATAGATCATTGGAGCGTTGGAAATATATTAGAAGTTCTAAATGTATTAGAATCATTTAGAACCATTATGCTCTCACCGTGATTATCTTTCTTTCTCTCAAGAATTAAAGCCAGGGATCTTGGCTGAAGGTGATCCTTTCTATTGATCTTAAGGAAGTAGGGAAATAAAAAGCAGTTTTACCTCTCTAATTGCTAATGGTTAGAGAACCTACAACATTAAAGGTGTGGACATCAGAAAGGTGAGTGTGGATGGACTAGAGAGTATGGACCAGTGCAGCATAGAATGAGCTGTCAGTCCTCAAAATGCTATGTAATTTGAAGCATACAAGCCTGGCCTGGGATAACTTTTTTCTACCTAGCACTTTCCTACTCTTTTTTCATGAGCCACCTCAAATATCATTTCTTCTATGAAACATTTCCATGGAATGTCCATCATCTCCTGGAAGAATATACACTTCTTATACTCTGGTCCTGTTCTGTGTAATTCAGTAGCGCTACTCACATTGTAATATCATCAGCTCATGTTATTCCATAGGGCAATTTCCCCCTCCCCCTCCTCGCTGCACTAGCAAACACTGGCCAATGTCTGGGGATAGTTTTGGTTGTCACATCTAAGGAGACGGCTGTTTGCTACCAGCATCTAATGAATAGAGGCAAGGATACTGCTAAACATCTTACACAGGACAGCCCTCCACAACAAGAATGATCCTGCTCAAAAAAGTCAGTTGAAAAACAGTAAAATCACTATTTCTGAAAAATATATATATTTATTTACCATTATGTTTTATTTTTCATTCAAGATGTTAACTTTCAACTTCTTTAAATTTTCTGATATATTGGCTTTAATTTAAGAGGATTTATTTTTCCAAAAAGAAAAAGCAAAACATGATGGTATACAGCATAATTAATAAATATGTAAAATATATTGAGGAGTTAGAAAAATAGAAATTATTCCTCAGAAAAGCAGCCCATTTTAAAACTTTCACTAAATTTTAGGACCTAAAGCAGGAACCATTTTTGTGACTCTCCCCTGCAAGCAACCTCTCGGCTCAGGGAATGTCACAACTGTCCATTCATTCTGTTCCTCCAGCTAGAAGTCACCCCAAAAGGTCCTCCAGCTTAGAAGTGCTCTCCTCTCACCTTCCCATTTCTAGTTCATTACCAAGTCCTGCAGATTTAATCTGCACTCCCCCAATTCCTGACCCACCTGCATACACTGATTGCAATTTTCCCTGCCTTTTAGCGGATTTTAAGATAAAGTCTAAATTCTTTCTAGGCATTTCAACTTCTTCCCTGGCTCCTGCAACAGCCTCCTGGCACTCCACGCCTCCGCCCTGGCTTTCGGCCCTCCACGACACCGGCCTCCACCGGCTACCTCCTGCTGCTGTGTCTTCATACACACAATTGCCTCTCTCTGCGCAGTGTTTCCTTTCTCCTTTTTCCTGGTTAAATCACGCTCATCCATCTCTGTTCAAATATTTCTTCTTCAAATATACTTCCCATGATCACAGACTGGGTCAGTGTTTCCCCCTAATCTTTCATAACCTCTTTCTTTATTTCTTTATAGCATTTCTTACTGTGATTATGTATTAATTTGTGTGGTTACATTACATTTACATTTGCTCACAATAATTCCCAGGAATTTTTTTTTTTTTTTTTTTTTTTTTTTTTTTTTTTGAGACGGAGTCTTGCTTTGCCGCCCAGGCTGGAGTGCAGTGGCCGGCTCTCAGCTCACTGCAAGCTCCGCCTCCCGGGTTCACGCCATTCTCCTGTCTCAGCCTCCCGAGTAGCTGGGACTACAGGCACCCGCCTCGTCGCCCGGCTAGGTTTTTTTGTATTTTTTAGTAGAGACGGGGTTTCACCGTGTTAGCCAGGATGGTCTCGATCTCCTGACCTCGTGATCCGCCCGTCTCGGCCTCCCAAAGTGCTGGGATTACAGGCTTGAGCCACCGCGCCCGGCTTTTCTTTTTTTTTTAATTGAGACGGAGTTTTGCTCTTGTTGCCCAGGCTGGAGTGCAATGGCACGATCTCAGCTCACTGCTACCTCGGCCTGCCTGATTCAAATGATTCTCCTGCCTCAGACTCCTAAATAGTTGGGATTAATTACAGGCACGCACCTCCACTCCTGGACAATTTTTGTATTTTTAGTAGAGGTGGGGTTTCACCATGTTGGCCAGGCTTGTCTCGAACTCCTGATTTAAGGTGATCCGCCCACCTCAGCCTCCCAAAGTGGGCATCAGTCACTGCACCCAGCCAATTCCCAGGAATTCTAAAGGGCCTAACACCTCTTAGGAATTTAATAAACATTTTTTGAATGAATAAATAGAGGAAAGAAGGAATTTGTGAATCTGAGGTCGCATTTGCAGATAGCAGTTGGCATCCAGTTTCTTCCTTCCCTCCCTCCCTCCCTCCCTCCCTCCCTCCCTCCCTCCTCCCTCCCTTCCTTCCTTCCTTCCTTCCTTCCTTCCTTCCTTCCTTCCTTCCTTCCTTCCTCCTCTTCTCTCTTTCTTTCTCTTTCTTTCTTTCTTTTTTCTTTCTATTCTTTCTTTCTTTCCTTTCTTTCTTTTCTTTCTTCTTTCTTTCTTCTCTCCTCTCTCTCTCTCTCTCTCTCTCTCATCTCTCTCCTCTCCTCTTCTTTCTTTCTTTCTTTCTTTCTTTCTTTCTTTCTTTCTGAAACAGAGTCTCACTCTGTCGCCCAGGCTGGAGTGCAGTGGCGCTATCTTGGCTCACTGCAACCCCCGCCTCCCAGGTTCAAGCAATTCTCTGCCTCAGCCTCCCAAGTAGCTGGGATTACAGGTGCCTGCCACCATGTCTGGCTAATTTTTTTGTGTGTTTTTAGTAGAGATGTGGTTTCACCATCTTGGCCAGGCTGGTCTTGAACTCCTGACCTCGTGATTCACCCACCTCGGCCTCCCAGAATGCTGGGATTACAGGTGTGAGCTACCGCGCCCCACTGGCATACCAGTTTTTGACATTACTGAACAATATAACTATAGTCATTGTTGTGTTTTTTTCAAATAATGATTAAGAAATACAAAAAGAGATGAGCAATATGTTTATAATTGTGATATAACTTCTCACACAACTTGGTTTTACAGGAAATTGTTCTCTTTTATTAAGTTAATTGATAATTCACATACAGAAATTTCTGGAGAAAATTTCCCTAAAAGATTCATGTTTGGATACCATTAGACTGAAGAATAGTTTCTTTTTCCTAGTGTTAAGGAAATGTGTTATAATTTACCTGTATTACTTTTAGATGCATGTGACTAACCACCTCTGAAATAGATTCTACAATTTACCTGTTCATTAACCAAAATCCCCATTAAATATGAATATTCTTGCAATGCTTCCTCCATAAGGTAAAGTCATTTTTATTTATTATATTTTGCTATGGTTGTCCATTCTAATATTATTTTCAGGTTATATATTAACCTATTGGGTAATCAATGAGCAATGTTCTCTATAATAAATACTGCTCATTCTCGTCCTCCCCAAAACAAAACCATAAGCTTGTCCATTAGTTTTGACTCCTTGATACTTCCATTTGCCAGAATGTGGCATATTGCAAAGTTGTAGTCAGTAATTATTTGTACCACCACATTTTTCTGCGTACAATAAAAACAATCTCATATTACTTATCACACTCCGCAGTTACACTTCATTGAAATAGCAAGGGAATCTAAGACTCAAAAATAAGTTCTTAATCAAAAGTGTTAAGTAGGAAGTTTGAGAGAAAAGTAATTTGTACCTTTTAATATTTGCGTTGAAAATTTAAGAGTTGATAAGGCACCTGCAATGTCACGAACGCGCACAAATTATTATGGCAAAATCTCTCTTAAGATACAAGTTGAGTAATGTGTAAAGGCCGTTTATTATCCTAAAATTTCCCATTGGTAATAAATAAGATTTTAATATAATATTTTCTTTATATAGACACATCCCAATGAATGGAACAGCTTTATACATTTGCCACCATTTCTACCTTAGTAGGAAGCTATTGAAAAGTGATTTCTACTGCCTTTCATTAGCCCCTAGTATTCCATAAAATCCTCTCAGTGGTTCTCGGTGTGGGCAGGGGGATGCCAAGGAGGGAGTGATGATCTAACAGGCAAGCAGGAAACATTTCTCTTTTAGCCTTACCTCAACCAAAGAAGTTCCTTTGGCTATGACTGGAAAAAAATGGTAGGGAACAAAAGTTTTTAAAGTATAGTTTTGAAAGAAAGTAAGAACGGCAAAAGTTAATTTTTTTTTTTTTCTTTAAGACAGAGTCTTGCTGTGTCACTCAGGCTGGAGTGCAGTGGTGTGATGTCAGCTCACTGTAACCTCCGCCTCCCAGGTTCAAGGGATTCTCTTGCCTCAGCCTCCCAACTAGCTGGGACTACAGGTGCCCACCACCATGCCTAGCTAAATTTTGTATTTTTAGTAGAGATGGGGTTTCACCATGTTGGCCAGGATGGTCTCAATCTCTTGACCTTGTGATCCACCTGCTTCGGCCTCTGAAAGGGCTGGGATTACAGGTGTGAGCCACCGTGCCCGGTCCAAAAAGTTAAATCTTATGTGTTAAGACTTTACTGTTGAGAACACCTGGACACATAGAGGGGAGCAACACACCCTGGGGCCTATTAGAGGGTGGAGGGTGGGAGGTGGGAGAGAATCAGGAAAAACAGCTAGTGTGTACTAGGCTTAATACTTGGGTGGTGAAATAATCTGTACAATAAAACCCCTGACACACGTTTACCTATGTAACAAACCTGCACATGTACCCATGAACTTAAAAAAAAAAAAAAAAAAGAAAAGAAAAGAAAACACTGTTTAATGAATAGTACACAACAGGTACAAAAGACTGAGGTCTTATACAAGTGTTGATGTGTTCAAGCTTTAGCTTAAGTTGTATCAGCTATTAGGACTGAATCTTCTTGAGTGCGTCTGTTGAATTGGTAAAGTATACCGGCTAGGACTCAACTTCAATGAGAATTTGAGGAGACACCTGAAGAAAGAAAACAAAATGTCAGGCAGAAAAATCTGGCTCAGAACAGAGCAAAAAATATTGCTGAGACAGAACAGTATTTGAATGAAGATTTGGTAAGGAATGGGACTGTACATGCAAACTTTAAAAAGTCATTTCACTAAAATGTAGTAAGACATAGGACACAATGCTTTTGAATCCCTTTAACAGATGTTATATAAAAATGAGGAATTAATGCAATTACTCATTTTACTAGAACCCCAAGCAACTCTCACAACACAAATTTTCCAAATGCAATAGTGGTGCCAGGGAACATGACAGACCAAGCAGAAGCACTGGGGGCACCTTTTAGAGATGGCAAAACCTGGCAAGAGCAACAGCAGTCTGTGGGTGCAGCAATACGTGAATGATTCTGCAGTGCCAAGGAGAAAGGCCCAGAACAAGAAGAGAGGAAAAGCACTGTCCTTGGCAAATAATGGCTACATCCAAGAAGCCTGGTTCATGTGTATGTGTAAGAACCTACCCGGCAAATGCAGATGGGGACCAAGAGTGGCTGGAACATGATGCCAACTCTACCATTTGTACCTACAGCCTGGTAAGGCCAGGGAAAACACTAGGGGCACTTATGACTCATGAAATTCACAAATTAATTCTTGACTCATACCGATCTTTTAATCTTCACATTCTTCATTCACTTTCATTAGCTGACACTGCTGAGTTAGTCTCTCTTGAAGTATCACTGATGTGGATATTAATGAAGTCTTTGGAAATTTTGCTTATTCTTCAATGAAATTGGCTATTATCTTTGATAACTCAATGTAGATTTTTATTTCAAATATCAATCACTTGCATAATCCATAAGCCATTGATAGTCTTTACCTGGAAATTAAATGAGAATTACTTTATATTAATTTAAACTTTTATCTTGGACATTAAAAAATCTGATAGACTAACCATTTGTTTGAGGAACAATGCAAAATCTTTCCAAATATAAAGTGCTCAGAGTAGGATAATGACAAATATTGCACTTTGTTTATTGATCCCATCTTCCTTCTATTTTAAGGACTTTTGCCATGGAGTCATGGAGTTGGAGACATACCTCCATATGTCGTATGGTTTGTCCTTCTGCCTTCACACAGATGGTGGTCTCCATACTTTAATATATCTCCAGTGATCTCCTTTTGTGCTCATGCCACTGTGAATATAAAAATTCCTATGCAGAGAGAACATACAGCCTTCCAAATCTTATAGTGCTTTTAGGTCCTAGAAGTATTTTGCTCTTCCATTATTACTGTTTTTCCTTCCTGCTGATTATGGTGGAAACACCAAGCTAAGTAGGTAGTGAAGCAGGCCAAAGTAGGAAGTACAAAGTCCTGGAAATAAGACATGATGACTGCAGTGAGATAGACCCACTAACCCTATCCCTGCAAATGTTTGTGGTTTTAAAGAGAGAACGAGGAAAATGTACCAATAAGAGTAATATAAATAGAAGGTAGATCGCAGTAAACTGGTTCGGTAGGCAGAATAATGCCTCTCATCCTGCAGAGATGTTCATGCCCTAATCCTCGGAACCTGTGAGTATGTTACCTTATGTGGCAAAAGGAACTTTGCAGGTGTGATTAATTTAAGGACCTTGAGATGGGGAGATTATCCTGAATTATCCAGGTAGGCACAATCTAATCAAGTGGGTTGTTAAAAATGAAGACTCTTTCCCAGATGTGATAAGAAGGAATAATGATCAGAGTCAGAGGGAGTCAGGGAATATGTGACAATGGAAGAAGAGTCAGAGATGTGATGTTGGAAACTTTGAAGACGGAGGAAAGGTCCATGAGCAGAGGAATGTGGGCAGTCACTAGAGACTACAAAAGGCAAGAGACAGATTCTCCCCTAGAGCCTCCATCCAGAAAGAAGCACAGCCCTGCACTGGCCTTGGTTTTACTCAAGTGAGACATCTAACCCACACAACTGTAAGTAGCAAAATTGTATCATTTTAAGCCACTAAGTGTGTGGTGGTTTGTTATAGCAGCAGTAGAAAACTACTACAGTTGGGTCTACTTTCTTCTGTCCTTGATTGCCTACGTTTCAGTCTCAAAATAGCATCCAGAGTGATCCTAAAACAAAAATCAGATCCTGTCTCTCTTCTACTCAAAAGCAAGAAGCTACTCAAGTAGCTTCCCATCTCTCTCACAGTAAAACCGAAAATCTTCCTAATAGCCTCCAAGGTCCAACATGGCCTATTCCTTAATTTTTTCCAGACATTATCTCCTGCTCCTTTCTCACTCTGCTCCAGCCACAAGGACCACCTTGCTCTTCCCAGACCTCATCAGGCGTGATTCTGCTGTAGGACTCTGTGCTTGGTGTCTCTACACAGAGAAAGCACTTTCTCCAGAGAGCTGCAGGATTCACTTCTGTGCCTTTTAGGTCCTTGCTCCAATAATACCTAATCAAGTGAATCTTCCGTGACTGCAAATGAAGTGGAATTGAAATCCCCCATTCCCATCCTCAGTACTTCCTATCCAATTTTCTTGCTTCATTTTTTTTGTCACAACACTTCTCACCATTTTACATATATTTTACATATTTATAAGGTTTATTATCTCTCTCTCTCTCCATGAAAATATAAGTCCAACCAGGACATATAATTTCGTCTGTTTTATTCATTACTGATTCTCTAGTGCCTAGAACATTGTTTGGCACATAGATGGTGCTTAATACATATTAAGTGAATAAATGAATTAATATGATAAGAGAATTGAAATGGAGACTAACCTTGGATGTTTATTCTTGTATTGATGTCATAATAATATTTATATTCAATGTGACCTAGGTATAAGTCATTTAAAAACAACATATAGCTCCCAACACAAACCAGTAATTTTATAGATTATCCTGGATTACTTAGGCTCACAATTAGCCTTTCTCTAACCCAAGATCTCTTGAGTATTCAAGCCAATTTCTCAGAAACTTTGCATCAGTTTACAAGTATCTGTGATTGTAAAATTTACACTAGCAACTTGTTTTGAATCACTTATTTGGCCTTGTCAAGTTGGGATATACTTAGCAGCATATATGCTGCCTTTCCACAGCTTCTTCTTAAATTGCAGTGCATTGGACACAAAGGGCCATAAGTAATTTTTCTATCACTGACAACTATCAAGGTTCCCTGGAAAGTAGTTTTTAATACACACACACACACACACACACACACACACACACACACACACACACACACGTGTTTTTCAGTCAAAGTTCTTTCTTCCTTCTCTATTTCCATTTCAAGTTCATTACAATTTTCCAAGTCTTCCCTGGCGTTAGGTCTTGCTTCCTCACCCCAAATCAATATGCGTATCATTTACTCTGGGAGGTTATTGATTCACTGTACCTAGTTTAAAGAGCTCATTGCTGTGTTGCCATTTTATCATGAAACTTTGTCATTCTCACAGAGGAATAACCCCAAACCTTTGGGGTACTTGCCATTTGGAACTGTTTTTTCCCCCAATTAGGGTTTCTACAAAATGTTATTTGTTGTTATTATTATTTTGGAAATCAGTGTCCTTATAGGGTAGTATATTGAAACTGATTTATAATAAAAAGCTGTTGTTATTTAGATTTCATAGTATCCAGTGTGACTAGATTTTTTTTTTTTTTTAGTTGCAAAGAAATGTTTAATATGCTTCAAACTGCGTATTTCCCTCTTCCATGCTTTGTTCTCTATTCTTTTTTTTTTTTTTTTTTTTTATACTTTAAGTTCTAGGGTACATGTGCATAACGTGCAGGTTTGTTACATATGTATACTTATGCCATGTTGGTGTGCTGCACCCATCAACTCGTCAGCACCCATCAATTCATCATTTATATCATGTATAACTCCCCAATGCAATCCCTCCCTCCTCCCCCCTCCCCCCTCCCCATGATAGGCCCCAGTGCGTGATGTTCCCCTTCCCGAGTCCAAGTGATCTCATTGTTCAGTTCCCACCTATGAGTGAGAACATGCGGTATTTGGTTTTCTGTTCTTGTGATAGTTTGCTAAGAATGATGGTTTCCAGCTGCATCCATGTCCCTACAAAGGACGCAAACTCATCCTTTCTTATGGCTGCATAGTATTCCACGGTGTATATGTGCCACATTTTCTTAATCCAGTCTGTCACAGATGGACATTTGGGTTGATTCCAAGTCTTTGCTATTGTGAATAGTGCCGCAATAAACATACGTGTACATGTGTCTTTGTAGTAGAATAATTTATAATCCTTTGGGTATATACCCAGTAGTGGGATGGCTGGGTCATATGGTACATCTAGTTCTAGATCCTTGAGGAATTGCCATACTGTTTTCCATAATGGTTGAACTAGTTTACAAGCCCACCAACAGTGTAAAAGTGTTCCTATTTCTCCACATCCTCTCCAACACCTGTTGTTTCCTGACTTTTGAATGATTGCCATTCTAACTGGTGTGAGATGGTATCTCATTGTGGTTTTGATTTGCATTTCTCTGATGGCGAGTGATGATGAGCATTTTTTCATGTGCCTGTTGGCTGTATGAATGTCTTCTTTTGAGAAATGTCTGTTCATATCCTTTCCCCACTTTTTGATGGGGTTGTTTGTTTTTTTCTTGTAAATTTGTTTGAGTTCTTTGTAGATTCTGGATATTAGCCCTTTGTCAGATGAGTAGATTGCAAAAATTTTCTCCCATTCTGTAGGTTGCCTGTTCACTCTGATGGTAGTTTCTTTGGCTGTGCAGAAGCTCTTTAGTTTAATGAGATCCCATTTGTCAATTTTGGCTTTTGCTGCCGTTGCTTTTGGTGTTTTAGACATGAAGTCCTTGCCCATGCCTATGTCCTGAATGGTACTGCCTAGGTTTTCTTCTAGGGTTTTTATGGTATTAGGTCTAACATTTAAGTCTCTAATCCATCTTGAATTAACTTTCATATAAGGAGTAAGGAAAGGATCCAGTTTCAGCTTTCTACTTATGGCTAGCCAATTTTCCCAGCACCATTTATTAAATAGGGAGTTCTTTCCCCATTTCTTGTTTCTCTCAGGTTTGTCAAAGATCAGATGGCTGTCGATGTGCGGTATTATTTCTGAGGACTCTGTTCTGTTCCATTGGTCTATATCTCTGTTTTGGTACCAGTACCATGCTGTTTTGGTTACTGTAGCCTTGTAGTATAGTTTGAAGTCAGGTAGCGTGACGCCTCCAGCTTTGTCCTTTCGACTTAGGATTGTCTTGGCAATGCGGGCTCTTTTTTGGTTCCATATGAACTTTAAAGCAGTTTTTTCCAATTCTGTGAAGAAACTCATTGGTAGCTTGATGGGGATGGCATTGAATCTATAAATAACCTTGGGGAGTATGGCCATTTTCACGATATTGATTCTTCCTATCCATGAGCATGGTATGTTCTTCCATTTGTTTGTGTCCTCTTTGATTTCACTGAGCAGTGCTTTGTAGTTCTCCTTGAAGAGGTCCTTGACATCCCTTGTAAGCTGGATTCCTAGGTATTTTATTCTCTTTGAAGCAATTGTGAATGGAAGTTCATTCCTGATTTGGCTCTCTGCTTGTCTGTTACTGGTGTATAAGAATGCTTGTGATTTTTGCACATTAATTTTGTATCCTGAGACTTTGCTGAAGTTGCTTATCAGCTTAAGGAGATTTTGGGCTGAGACGATGGGGTTTTCTAAATATACAATCATGTCATCTGCAAACAGGGACAATTTGACTTCTTCTTTTCCTAACTGGATACCCTTGATTTCTTTCTCTTGCCTGATTGCCCTAGCCAGAACTTCCAACACTATGTTGAATAGGAGTGGTGAGAGAGGGCATCCCTGTCTTGTGCCAGTTTTCAAAGGGAATTTTTCCAGTTTTTGCCCATTCAGTATGATATTAGCTGTGGGTTTGTCATAAATAGCTCTTATTATTTTGAGGTACGTTCCATCAATACCGAATTTATTGAGCGTTTTTAGCATGAAGGGCTGTTGAATTTTGTCAAAAGCCTTTTCTGCATCTATTGAGACAATCATGTGGTTCTTGTCTTTGGTTCTGTTTATATGCTGGATTACGTTTATTGATTTGCGAATGTTGAACCAGCCTTGCATCCCAGGGATGAAGCCCACTTGATCATGGTGGATAAGCTTTTTGATGTGCTGCTGAATCCGGTTTGCCAGTATTTTATTGAGAATTTTTGCATCAATGTTCATCAGGGATATTGGTCTAAATAGATTTTTAATTAACATCCATTATCTCATAAAAATCTGACAACAGGATGGGGGTGTGTGTACGGTAAAAATTGATACTCACTATGACTGAGGCTAGTATAAATTGCCTAAGTTTAAATGATTGTCTGAGAATCTGAAGTGTTGGTGGGGAAGATGATATATTGTGATATTGTACCATATTGTGATGCCCAGTATTGTGATGTCAATCCAGAGTTTTGCTAATGGGCCATGTTTTTATTCCATAATAACCTCAAATAGATATCACCTAGTGGCTGTTCGTATATTTTCATTGAAAGAAAATTCAACACTTTAGGAACACTTTAGAAGATCTTATTCCATTATTGACAAGATGTTATTTTTAGACAGCTCTTAACTAAGGGCAAAAAATCTGGTTTCCAGTGATTTGCCTTCATTAGTCCAAGTTGTTCTGACTTCTAGGGTAATACAAAGATATAGTACTCCCCTCCACGTTTGGCAATATAGGTAGCAAGACTGTGAAGGTACATCCATGGTAAGGAATCTCTTTCTTGGGTTAGACAATTCTATCAAAGAACAAACAAAGCAAGCATTTAAATAAGTTATAGAACAGTGCTTCTCAAATAACAAGGGCATACATACCCACATCAAGACCTCAAAGAGTCACTGTATCAGCTGAGAAATAAGAGTTAGATTATATTCTTCAGATGTATTAAACAGTAGAAAAGCTGAAAAGTCACTGCTGTAGAGAATAGAATGATTTCCATTGTTTCAAAGACAAAATGTGAACTATATTGGACTTTTGATTACCCATTTTCGAGCTCTGGCAGACATAATTTATGAATGTCCCAAAGGCAAGGTATCACTACTCTGTTCCTGTCTCTTTCCTTGAGCTAAATAAATATATCTGCCTGATGGAGGAAGTCATAGTGACCATTAAAATTATAATTCTCCTTCTAAATACAAGTAATTAAGCTTATGCTAAAACATGTTAATAACCATTTTCGAGTGAGTGGATTGCTTATTGTCTGGTGCTCTCAGAAGCCCAGGCTTGTCCTTTAAATGCTAGAGAAGCAAATGATGCTTCTCAGTCATCCCACCTGGGTAAAACTCTCTGTAGAGCTGGTGAGTTGCAGAGCAGGAAACTTAGAGAGAGGCATTGTAGGATGAAAGCAGAATTGTGTATGCTTCTGCAAGTGTATTCAAAACTAAGGCATATAATGTTGTCAATGCTCTGCTTTAATGAGCATTAAAATCACTTAAAAAAAAAACACTCTTTTTCTGTAAACAAGTTTCTTAGTTAAATGTCTTATTTAGTGATTACAGAAAAAGCATTTAGTTGTAATTTCGCCTACATAGTTTGGTTTAAGAATATTTATATTCTATTTTACTCTGGAAACTACATTCAGAGATTATCAAAGGAGGAATATAATAAAGAAAAAAAAAGATTGTGTATTTACTTAATTTTTTATATTGAAATTATGTTCAGGGTTTTAAAGACTTAAGGGACCGTTTAAAAAGAATGCTATTTTGCTTTATATTTTCAAGGAATGGGGACCTATTTCTAATTAAAGTACAATAAAAATCAAATAACTAGAAAAATATTTCTGGAAGAAATCTTAAGGAAATGTTTATTTAATCACATTTTGAGGATAATAACTCACACGGGATTATGTTGATTGTATACTGGTTATTTGTAAAATTATACCTAAGAGCCTACAACCACTGACACAGATTTCAAAACTACTTTTACTTCAGGAGGCTCCCTGGTTCTTTAGGATACAGGGTCTGGACAGAAAGAAGTCAAGAAAGCTGGTTAAACCTCTTGAGGAAAAGGAACAATGTGGTGTCATTTTCTTGGCCTTTAGTAGTAGTATAAGTGAGTCAAATGTTTTGATTACTGTACATACAACTAATTTTTGACTTATATTTAAGTTGTGGTGCAACTTTAAGTAAAGTGGGACCCTTACTCCTAGAAATCTCTCCTTTTCCTCATCTCGAATCAATCATTCCATTGATTGATTCAACAGTTTGATTGAATTCAACAGTTTATTTGAATAAATAATATTCAAATATTATTTAATAATATTTTAAATATTTAAAATTTTAAATCAGCTTTGCACTATACTTTTGCCACCAAATGTTGTGGTGGAAAGGGTAAAGAAGGGGAATAAATTTTAAAATAATTATAATACAGTACATGCAATAAATACCCATGAGAGGCCAACTCTACCCAAATATGAGTATCAAAGAAGGAACCATACATGAGTTTATGTTAAGAACTAGGTATTAATGTATAATAGAGGGGGTATGCAAATATTCTGCAAGAGAGATCAGCTTGCTTAAAGTCAAGAAAGTTTAGAAGAACATAACATGTCAAGGAGATAATGCAAATAGGACAGTATGTTGTCTATAAAATACGGTACATAGAGTAGATGGACATAAGTGAGGCTCGAAGGTTAGGTTGCAGAACAATTATGAACAATTCCATGTGCCATGAAAATAAGGTTATACTTTAATTCTGCATATAACGGAAATTTTACATGGGTTCATCTTCACATGGTAGACTCCCTTAGGACAGGGTCTGTCTGTACTCACATGTTTTTGAACTAGATTCCATGCCCAGTATATACCTCAGTGCATAGCACATGTTTAATGCCCTGTAAATATTTTTTGGATGAATGAATAAGTACATGAATCACACATGAAACCAAATTATTACAATAAAAATCAAAAGCTAGTATGCAAGAATGGAATGTGTCAGGCATTAGCCTCAAAACAAGGAGAACAAAAATGCAAACCAAATGCCCGTTTTGTCTTGTAATTGATTTTAAATATGAAAAAAGGACCATTAGAAAGAAATTTTATTTAGAAGTTGACATTAATTTATTCCATTTTGGCAGGGTATGTACAACATCCAATATGTTTATGCTACATCTAATTGAGATACACAGAATTTTATTTTAACCTCTGTTTTTCTTGGCCAGTCCCTCTCTGCCACTGCAGCCGACAGTTTCTTTTAAGATTAGAAATAAAGATAATGGAAGAAAAAAAATCCCCGCTGTCTGAGATCATCTCTGCTGACTCCCATCCTGTGATGCTTACTAACTATTGTTTTGTTCTGCTTTCTGTAAGTGCTTGTATGTGAAAAACCACGCAGATGTCATGGCAATAAACATCACAGCAAGATGAAAATGCATTTCTATTTTGAGAACCAAAGGAACCAATCAAATGATAGAGAGATGTACAGGTGTAGAGGGTTTTATATTCTGATTTTGAAAACTTGGTCCTTAGATGTGGCATATGCTTATTTCAGAAAGAGAATAAAATGGCAGATGGGTGCCCATTTTTTCTTTGAAGTCAGGAATGCCTTTTTACAAAAGCGCCTCCTTCATGTCTGAAGTATATTTCTAGAAAGGAAGAGGGAGACTGCTGTTCTTTGTCAGAGCTCAAATAAACTTCACTCCTGTTTTTAATTAGAAGAGAACCTGGTTTTTACTTTAGAAACTGAAAAATGAAATGATCAAGAGTCAAACACTTGGCAAGTCATCATAAGAATTTGGCTGTGAAGGTACAGGATAAAGGAACTCCTCAGTTTCACAAGCTTTACTAATCTGCATTTACAAACAGAGTTGACAGATTAGGAATCCAAATAGGACAGGAAGCTTGGATTTAAGTTGTGATTTAAAATGAGAAATAATATTTTGCTTTCGTGAGGTGCTATTCAAGCACAAGCCATTAGCAACAAATAACCGCAGGATGCCTACCCACAAGTGCAGTTTTTTAAGAGGCGTGTATCTGAGGATCTAAGCGTGAAAATGATCTTGCCCCTACTTCCAAGAAGTTTAAGAGATTGCTGTGGAGTTGAACAAGTAAATAGGCAAATAGGATGCAATGTGAGTATACATGAAAGGGAAGAGTGCAGAGAGCAATGGGAGTAGATATGAAGAGTTGAGTAACCTCAGCTAATTTGGGGTTAAGGAGTCAGGGTTAGAGTCCAGAGAAATGAAGCCTAAATTGAGTCCTGTAGCACAGGTAGGAGTTACTCAGTTGAAGAAAGAGAGCAACCAGGGCAAAAACCCAGGGATGAGCAAGTCAATGTCAAGTTCTGAGAACACAATGTGGCTGGAACATAAAAGACCTGAAAGTGTTGCGAGATTGGGATGGAAGCAAGAGGAGGCGCCAGCACGTGGGAAACAAGGAACTTAAAGCATCAGAGTAGGATAGCCAAATTAGTACTTGAGTTATATTCATAAGACTAGGTTGAAAAAAGTTAAAACTAGAACTAGGAGAGCAATGAGGTTATTGTAACAGTCTAGGTGAAGAATGATCAGCCACAAACATATAAATAGTGGAGAGATCCAAAAATATAAAATGGGGGTAGAATTAATAGGACTTAGTGATTACCAATAGGTAGAAATGGGAGAAGATAAGGATAATTTCTAGTTTCCTATGTGGACAGCTGGATGAGTTGTTATGCATTCTATGACATATGGAAGGCAGAGGATGAGCATATTTGACTGAGGCAGGTGTGTGGCAGTGAATAGAGATGAGGAGGGAGAAGGTAAGTTGACTTTGAGGAATCTATGGGATAACCAGTGAAGACATTCAAGACATTGAGTTTAAAGTAAGTATTTTATATAAAAACTATGAATATATAGAAACAAAGTAGGAAAAAGGCTTTCTGTTCTTTATATTTTGAAGTCAATGGCAATTGTGAAAAACAGACTTATGGCTTTCAGAGATATAAAAGTGATATTTTATAGTCTGTTGATGAAAATATTTTCCCAATGGTAGCTTTCTATAGATATATTGATAAACTATAAAGTAAATCCTATTATAACCCATGTTATTTTATTGAACCCACACTTCTCATGTAAAAACTGTTGTATAGTGAGTTTCATACTTAGAAAGAGTATTATTGTTAGATAATTATGCTATTCGATTTAACTATATCAAGGTATGTGTGATTGAAGAAATTGTCTTTATGCAACATTATAGATTAGATCAAGTTGGTCCCAGTGAAATTCAAATTACATTATGTATTTCTGTATGGAAACTAACCAATGCCTAAGATAAAATGAATTATATTAAGTTAGAACAATAATAAAAGTATTTTAAAATATAATTTTGGGGTCTATAATAGAAAGTTTGAATAAATTATACAAAATTACCTTTTCAACCGTAGCATGTAACACATCACAGAAAAAAAAGCCAGGCAAAATTCTGATTAGTGATTCTCCTCCTCCAAAGACCAGCATTTTGTCTGCAGTATAAAGAAACTAACAGCTAACATTTTCCAACACTTGATATCAACAAATTTCCCTTAGTTAAAAATAAGATAAAAAATAAAAATAGAAAAAAATAAATTTCATATTTTCTTTTATTTATGACCTTTCCAGCATTCCTTATGTCTTGATGTAATTCCAAGTTCCTGTCTGGTGTCAGATTTTGCATAAAGAAATTTTTTAAGAGTTTCCTTTAGTGTGAAAGTAGTGGTAATAAATTCTCTCCACTTATGTTTCTATGCAGAAAAAGGGTTTTCTCACAGTTTTTGAGATTTATTTTCACTGAATATAGAAGTATAGGATGACAGGTTTTTTTTCTTCTTATCACTTTAAAGCTTTCTCTTCATTTTCTTCTGCTGCATGGTTTCTAATAAAAAGTATACTATAATCCTCATCTCTATTCTTCTGAATAATTTTTTATTTGTCTGCCTTAAGGATTTTGTCTTTATATTTAGTTTTTAGCTGTGTGAATAAATTTGTGTCTGTATTTTATTTGTTTGTTTTTGTATTTATTATTTCTTCTTTAAGCTTAATGCATCTGTGATCTATGACTGCAATTAATTTTGGAAAATTCTCATTACTGACCATTATCTCATAAATACTTTTTCCTGCTGTCTTCTCTGTCTCTCTCTCCCTCCCTTTTCTTTTATCCAGGATTCCAATTACACATACATTAGATCATTTTATATAGTCACATACCTCTTGGATATTCTGTTCTTTTTTGCTGTCTTACTCTTTTTTCTACTTCCTTTTTCAGTTTGGGTAAATTCTGTTAACCTATCTTCAAGTTTACTGATCCTGTTTTTGGCTGTATCACATTTACTAATTGTTCTGGAAAAGACATTCTTTATCTGTCTTTCTATGCTTCCCATATCTAATATTTGTGTTTTATTTTTCCTTAAAAGTTCCATCTCTCTGCTGAAATGACCATAGCTGGGTATGAATGTTGCCCATCTTTTCAATTTGGGCCTCTCACATATTAATCATCTTTTTAAAAATTCTCTGATTGTTTCAACATCTATATCATGTCTGTATCTAGTCCTATACATTTTTTTTTGTCTCTTAACAGCACATGTATTTTATTTTATTTTTTGCTTCCTTGTGCATCTCATGTTTTTTGGTTGAAATGGAGACATCTTACATAGTATAGTAGAAACTGAGTTAAATATTATTGGTTCCAGGAAATAAACACTCTTTATCTCTTGCTGATCTTCCACATGAACAGTTGAGTCAGTCAGAGTTTAGATTTTGCCGTTGCTATGAGTAGCCTCAATGAATCATTGTCTTTATTTTTGTCTAGTCTTACCTCACATTTAGGCTGGGTAATGGTTTACCAGAGGATTTTTCTCAATGATTACTCCATCATCGTCTTTAAATCTTTCCTCTGTCCCTTGCCTAAACTTCAGAGAATCCCTCTCTCTCTCTCTCTCTCTCTCTCTCTCTCTCTCCCTCTCCCTCTCTCTTTCTCTCTCTGTTTCTCTGCTCTTGACCCTCTGTCAGCAAGAGATTGCCATTTCATATCCCTCAATGCTTATTAGACTAGTGGTGGAGAAAAAGGGTGGTCCTCTCTCTTGTTCTGGTTCAGGCTCTGTCTTAGGCAGGTGCTTGCTTTGGTTCTTGTGGATGAGGCTTCTTCAGTGATTTTACCCTTCCCTCACCTGAAAGAGATCTCAAATGGTTTCACTTCCTGTTCCTCAACAACCAGTGGAAATATTATTTTCTTTTCCCTTTCTCCTACCTCAGTAGATCTTCATCTGTGCAATGAGTGTAACAGACTTTGTGTCTCTTCCTCTAGAAGTTTATGGCTTTTGTTCAAGAAGGGAAATAGGGAAGAAGCTTCTGAGTGAGCCTTCTTGTCCTTCGTGCAGCAGATGCTGTTCCCTCCCCCAGGCTTGTGCAGTGAGGGAGGCTTTCCCAGTTCTCTGCCCCCAATATTCCTCATAAGAACTGTAGAGAGGATCCCGCGAGTTAGTGTAAATTTCTCTTGAGCTGTATTTCTAAATGTTTACACTAGTACACACTCAGCCTTCAGCAGTTCATTGAAAATTTTAGTTGAATTTTGAACAATTTTTTTAACTGGCTTGTGTGAAATCTGACACTGACCACAAGTAAGCAAGTATTCACATCTGCCTCTCATTAAAGGTGCCTATTTTTCCTTAAATTTTAAATTGTTTGCTTGCCCTGTGACCTCAGCACTCAATAATTCAAGAAAACCTGTGATTTTGCAAATTATCTGATTTTTTGTTGCTATTAATTTAGGAGTGATGATTTTTCTATCTTTTTACACAAATATAGGTTTTCATTTGATCCATACATCAACATTTAAAAATACTTCGTTTTTATGTCCAGTTTACAGGAGAAGAAACTGAAGTTCAAAGAGGTAATTAATTTCCTCAATATTTTAAAAAACCAAAATTGAACAACACAGTGAAGACTCCAGCCTTGGTCTATGTGTCTAATTCTAGAAGCAGAAGTAGGAATTTCTAGAGGCAGTTATCTCATGCCCATCTTTAACAAGTCTGAAGGCTTATGGAACTAATGTTATTGGAAATTCAAATCTATGTTATAGAAAAAAATCTATATTAAGTTTACTATATAGTTAACTTAACCTTCATTATATACAATTACAGATGACTTACAAGAGAGTTGTAATAAATTTCAAACACTTTCCATTAAGACTAAAGTTTTTTAAGGTACTGTTTTATTTTGGGTTCAGACTTATTTTCTCCCAGATTCTGCAAACCCAGCCAACTCTTGTGGTCCATACTAGCCTTGGTCTACATTAATTCTACATTTCCCTCGCTCCCCTCATCCTCTTCTCTCTCTCTTTCTTGTGTTAGGACTCATATTACACAGAAGCCTCCCATCTCTTTCCAAGGTTGCTTAATGTTTAGTCGTCAATGATTGATGACAAGCAAACCTGTCCTAAAATAAATTCTGCAAAAAATGACCATGACTGTTTTATTTTCCAAATATGAGATCATTTTCTCTGTGTGATTTTCTCTTCATGGCCTAGCCCTGTTCTGAACAGACTTTGTTCTATGGGTAACTGCTTCTCATTCTGTCGTCTTCTCTATCTCACCGTGGTAATTGGGTGGCTTTTTAGTATGCAGAAGATCTTCCAGCTGGAACATTATTAGAAAACAGCCTCCTTTATCGCAGAAAAATAAACTCTGTCCCACCCTCTCTGAAACACTATTTACTAGCTAAAACACTTTAGCAGCTAAAGAGCATCGGAAAGATTTGAAACTTTTCAAGGCAGCCATTGAATGAACCCCACAAAATATGGATTAAGGACATCAGCTCAAAAGAAATATAGAATATTCCCTATTCTTTTTGTTTATGATGATCTCTTCATGTAGTTGCACTACATCAATATTAAGTGATGTACTTAGAATTTTAGATTCTAAGAAGGGATAGAGCCTCTGGGATCCTTGCTAAAACTTTTCTGATGGGTGGATATACAGCCTCGATTTGATGCTTCTCTCAACTGCTCACCAACCTAATTACTTTCCTCTGGACAAATTCCAGTTTGTACCACTGTGATTTTTTTTCAATATTGATTTCACTCGTCAGAATTTGGAAAATTAATAGAAGATAATATTTGAATTGGGTATCATTGTTTTCAGTACAATAATCATATCTCAATTCTGCTACTTTCTATCTGTGTGACACTGGGAAAACAACTTAACTTTTCTGTGCCTCTGTTTATTCATCTGTAAAATGGAGCCAATAATATCAACTCCTTAAGGATTGCTGTAGGAATAAAGCTAGTTGACATATATGAATATACGTTAAGCCCTTATAACAGTGTTTGGCCCATGATGATCTCTAAGAATTAACTAATATTTGTGGGTTGAGAGAAAAATCAATCTGGAGAAAAAACAAAGGTTGCTCTTTATCAGCAATTCCAAATATCCATAGATTTTTCCTAAAACTTAGGATTTTCCCAAAACTTAAAAGAGCTCACATTTTAAGAGGGTAACTTTTAGATAGGATCACTTAATCTTGAGAATGACAGAGAAACCTAGAAAAAATAAAAGTCGCTAACATTTGAATTCTTTTTATCAATAATATTTTGTTTGATCAACAATATTTTGTTTTTGTTGTTATTTCCCATTATTTGGGAACCAGTAATTGTATTCATAATAAACCGTGTCTCCTCTCCTTTCCAATTTAAATGAATCAATCTTGAATCCACTTCACATGCATAGTTTTGTAATTTTATATTCACAACATGTTATTCATCTCTGAACTTTCCTTGCTACCATCCACAATCGGAATCCTTCAGATGAAATTTACAGACACTTAAAAATTAATTCTGCAAAAGGTTTCAGAGGCCATGGAATTTTTTAAAGAATACTTTTAGCTTAGATATCAGTAGTCATCTAAATTAATGTCTCCAGCATTATTTTCCACTTTGTGAATAATAAGTGAATCCATGAAATAAATGGGAAAGGAGTAACAGAGAGAAAACTTTGATCAACCTTCTGAAGTTTGTTTGTGTTTTATGCTGAAATAGTTTGAAGGTAACTTGGTAAACCCAAATCTTTTAAGAGTCACCTTGGATGTTTATAGCACATTGTGGATTTTGACATTTTATTTCTTCTTTAATAAAAAAGCATACATTTCTGACTACAAATTCTGGATGTTCACCTATATTAATTATTTTTCAGCCCAAAGAGAAAGCTAAGGAAATTTTCCACCTAATCAAGTTCTAACAAATAATGTATTGCTCTTCAGCCATACTATCATATTAATTAGTTTATAATTACATGTTATAAGAATTGCGATTATTGCTTTAGGCTTTTATGAAGAGCATTTTTAGTGAATATTAGTTTATACACTAAAAAGTAATAAAGCAATAACTGCATCCTAGGTGTTACCTTACACTGTTCCCTTTTGACAAATACACTTCTGAAAGAAATGATGAATTCCTAATTGTCAGGACACCAAAATGGAACATGGAGAAAATAAACATCGTTTCCCACAGAGCTCAAAGCATCTACCTTACCTACTATCTGGAGAGATTAAGCTACTGGAGTAAATTTTGATGTGCTTTTTACAGAAAGTTTGCTTCCTGAGGTGAAGTGGGTGAGAGAACTACTTATTACTTTGAGCTGCTTTGAGTATCAAGATTGTTGGGAGGATTACAACACAATAACATGTGAAAGTTATTTGACAACATTAAAACACTCTACAAGTCTGATATGTTTTGGGTAGGTTATGGGGTATTATTAATATTTTTAGCAGACTAGTGATATAATATTTATTTTAGGATGCTTAATGTGAATGTGATTTGAAGGATAGCTTAGAGTGGGGAGAGACTACAGACTGGGGAACCAGATAGAAGACTATTTGCAATAGACATCATTGGTGCCTTATGAATAAATCATGGGACAGGACAATATGGGACAGAACAAATAACATAGATGTGGGTAACTTAGGTAATCATTAAAGTCCCTTTTAACATTGACACTTGGAGTTAGTAAATACATAAATAGGATTTGGCAATTGATTAGAATATGAAAATATGAAAAAATCAATGCCCTTGCCATTTATATACTCGCAATTTTATATGAAATCCACAAATGCCTAAATTTCATGCAGAATGGTAGGGATTGGAGATGGACCATGAGTTTGGTTGCAGGTAGACTTGAAAGAATGATAATGTCTCTATGCAAATAGGGACTGCAAGGGAGACTTACAGGTGGTGGTCATGTGTAACGCCTGATGTATCAGATGGGAAAATGTGGTAAATAAGGTTTTGGACATTTTGAATTTTAGAGGCTACAGGGATATCTAAGGGGAGATATTTCTCAGGTATCTCACCTGGGATCCTGAAGCTCATGAGAAAGGCAGATTTAAAGATGCAATTTGGGTGTTATCTGCATATAGAAAATGAATGGCAAGCTTTGAAATTTCCTGGAATAGTTCATTTCTGATCTTTTGAGAAGTCTATTTCTTTCAATCTCAAGGATTAAAACAGAACTTTAGACACTACCTGGTCCCCAGAGCTAGTGTCATTGTGTAAGACCTTGTGAGTTAAAATGGAGCAGTCAGAAGCAAAATAATGAAAAGTTCAACATTGTAGTGGAATAAAGAAGCCAGAAATCAGAGGTTTAAGGCCAATGGGGTGATATTAAGCATTGAGTTTGGGTCAAGAAGGAGGCTATAACCAGGAAATTAGTCAAGAGCTAAAAAAGAGATGAATTTGTTCAGGAACAGAAAGGAACCTAATGTGTCAGTAGCTTGAAGTTAGCAGTTCTGGGCTATTTCTAAAATCACAGCAAGATGGCTGTGAATCTCTATTTAAAGATATGGGGCCAAATCTGATAGTAAGAAATTTTTACACAGACCATCATCCCATCTTCCATCTTCACTATGTTTTTCTTCAATGTCTCCCTTAAGTAGATTAAAAAAAATTTTACAAATATCAAGAGGCACTGTTATTCTTACCTATTTGGCACTAAATAAAGCTTTCTTCCATAAGTGGTGCTAACTTCATTTTTCTGAATGTAGTCTATGCTATCTTTTCTTTTTGTTAATTGAATTATAACTTAGTGGAAAAGATGCACAAGCCATCAGAATATATCTTTTGAATAAAGTTATATTTGAATGTTTATCCAAAAATATGTTTTTGTCAAATCTTTGCTTAATCAAAAACTATTTTAATTAAACAGGTTTCTTTCAGCCAGTTGCAATAGCTATGTAGATACTTTGTTCCAAAAGGCATCTGAGGGAATCTCTTTTGTAAATGAGAAACATTTTTATTCATGGTAAATGAGATAGGATTCAATTTTCACTCAATTAAATTATTTTAATATATTGATAAAAGCCAAGTTTTAGAAATCTTATCCTCTTTGATATTGATAAGTTGATGGTTCATTAAACACCATCAGTTCTGTCAGTGGAATCTAAAAGCTGAAGTGTCGTTAATTCCTTATGTAGAGAAGCAATTGCCAAAATGTGAAAGTATGTGAGTTTCAATTCATTCAACAAATATTTATTGAGATTTCACCATATGCCAGGGACTTTTTAACCTATATTTCTCTGAAGAAGCTGGGTGAGTTTCACTATGAGGCAATTGAATTTAGATTATAATTGCAAATAAGGTTTACAAAAAAGGATATTATAACATAAGGCAAGAATTTTATATGCCCATAATAATAAAATGAATTGGATCTAGTTACAGAATCTCTCAGTGTGATATGTAAAAAATATTGCATTAATTTTCAGCCATTCTTCAAAGGATTTTATCTCTGTGTGCAAAACTGGAAGCTTTTTGAGGTAAAAATTAGTTTCAGTTTTGACACATCATTTTGTAGCCCTATACTTAAAATGTTGGGGTACAGTTGACAGTTGAAGATAATTTTTCAACGTCTCAGAAATATCTGGCATTATTAAGCTTCCAAGTGGGAGACTCTAAAGTGGGATTTGTGTCCAACTAAGAAATGTAACAACTATGAGGAATAAAACAGAAATGTAAATTTGCAAGTAACACAAGCACATGCTTTTACCGAAATATATAGATGTATCTATAAATTCATATACATATGGATTTGTGTATATATATATATGGAATTCAAATTAAGATTAATCTTTTCTAATGGCACTTTAAGTGACAGAGGACAGTCAAATTTTAAACTTGAAATCGGTCCCTAATCTGCCATTCAGTTGCCTGTGAAAAAATACATCCTTATTAGAAATCCATTGCAGCCTGAGAATGGTGGTTCACACCTGTAATCCCAGAACTTTGGGAGACTGAGGCAGGCAGATCACTTGAGCTCAGAAGTTTGAAACCAGCCTGGGAAATATGGCAAAACCTCATCTCTACAATAAAACAGAACAATTAGCCGGGCATGGTGGTACATACCTGCAGACCCAACTACTTGGGAGGCTGAGGTGGGAGGATTGCTTGAGCCCAGGAAATTGAGGCTGAAGTGAGCTGAGATCACACCACTGCACTCCATCCTGGGCAAAAGTGAGACCCTGCGGTGCAATAATCATAATGTAATGTAGAATTTTCTTATGTTTAATTTTAAATCTCATTTTACACATTAAAGGTCCTATTTTCTCTTGCTTTCCTTCATCAATAGAAAGTAGTATTTTTTTGTTGTTGCTGCGGTCACCCAGGCTGGAGTGCAGTGGCATGATCTCTGCTTACTGCAACCTCCACCTCCTGGGTTCAAGCGATTCTCCTGTCTCAGCCTCCTGAGTAGCTGGGACTACAGGCGACCGCCACCACGCCCGACAGTTTTTTTTTTTTTTTTTTTTTTTTTTTTTGGTAGACACGGGGTTTCACTGTGTTAGCCAGGCTAGTCTTGATCTGACCTCGTAATCCAACCACGTTAGTCTCCCAAAGTGCTGGGATTACAGGTGTGAGCCACCGTACCTGGCCTAAAAAGTAGTATTCTACAATTGTGTTACTATATAGCAGAAAGTGAATGGCTTTGGAGGGAATAAGGCAGTTCTTGGTTTGATTGTCAGGTTCACCACTTAATACTTTATGTAATCTTGATCCAACTATTTAAAATTTGAAGGCTCAGTTTTCTATTTGTTAAAGAAACAACAACTCATAAGTTTTAGGATGAAAAGGAAAACATACATAGAAAGTGTATAGAGACTGTCAGTTTATTTCATTTTCTAAGTTGTTTACCAATATCCATAATTCATCCATTCATTTATTCATTCAATGAATCTTTATTAAGTGCCTACCTTGTGTCAAGCACTGTATTAGGCACAGTGAAATAAAATGAATCCTGCCTTGTGGAACTTATATTCTTATTTGTGAGATGTGACGACATTCTTATTAAGAAAGTTAATCACATACTTGCCTGTGAAATTATAAATATGTATAATTATAAAATTATCTTCTCTAAGCTAAAAAGAAGCCCTGTCTCTAAATCTATATTTCCTTTATCTCTTTATTGCCTTTCTTTAGCCATTCCTGTTTCCCTTGGCAATTACGATAGTTTTTATGTGTGTATTCTGTATTAGGCTTGAAATGAAGTTAGAAGGTTGGATGGGAAAGGTATACAGAAATGGGATTCCCTACCCCAAAAATGCTGAATGTCACAGAAAATAAAAAAATCAGGGCCAGGTGCGGTGGTTCGTGCCTGTAATCCCAGCACTTTGGGAGGTCGAAGTGGGCAGATCACCAGAAGTCTAGAGTTCGAGATCAGCCTGGCTAACATGGTGAAACCTGGTCTCTACTAAAATATACAAAATTAGCTGGGTGTGGTGGTGTGCACCTGTAATCCCAGCTACTTAAGAGGCTGAGGCAAGAGAATTGCTTGAACCTGGGAGGCGGAGGTTGTAGTGAGCTGGGATTGCGCCACTGCATTCCAGCCTGGGCGACAGAGTGCAACTTGGTCTCCAAAAAAAAAAAAAAAAAAAAAAAAGTATTTAACTTTGAGTGCATAATGTGTTAAGTAAATAAAAATATAATTATGAATATAGAACCATTTGTTAAACAACAAATAGAAATATACACAATGAGAATTCAGATAAGGAAGAAATAAGTCAATATACAATTAATCAAAAGAAACCTTCACAAAAGTGGTGGATTTCAAGTCAACTTTAAAGGATGGATACATTTTCAATACGTGGAGAAGAGAAGAAAAATCATGAGAGGGTAACCTTTTATTTTGCTCCCAGCTCCTAATGCCCAGATCCTTAATAAGTATCATTACTCTAGTTGTGCCAGATTTCAGATAAATGAAACACCTTATCTAATTAGCAGAACACAACCTGGCAACTAATGCTTTCTGTGATTTCACCAATAACTCCAAATTTACCAAATATTTTCTATTTTTCAATTTATTAAACCACAAAAATGGGTCTCTCCCTACAGTTCTGTTGTGAAATAACAGACAGGATCCATACATAGAGAGTCCTGAGACCACCTATAGTTGGGTAGGATCTAGCCTCTTCCACTCTCTAAGCCAGAAAATAAGGTATGTGGCCACAGCCTTATGGCAATTTAAGTCTGACAGGCCTCAGTTCCTTCTTCTTCCATGGTTAGGGTTGTCCTACTAAGCTAGAGATGAATATGCAGATTGCAATTCTTATTTGGTTCTGAAATACTCTATCGCATCCCACCAGAAGCATGCATTATTCCCGACCATCTACTTTTTCTCAGTCCTATGTACAGTGTTGTTTTTAGGCAGCTAATCATTCCAAGGCGAATGAAGAGAAGTGTCTAAACCTCTCTTGCTGCCATCTACTTCCTGCATAGGTCATCCTCGGAGTACTCTCTGAATGCACACAGAGATTGAGAATAACTGATTGGCTCAGAAGGTTCTGGATTCTGGTTTTGGTTCATTTTAAAGATAGCACTTAAGTATTTAGGGGAAGAAGGCCTTTTTCTCTTTGGTCTTGGCAGTCCCTACATATCAAGGTTGGACACTAAACGTATCAAGGAATCAGTGTATTCATCCTCATCTCCACCTACATATTTTGTGGCCTTCTGCTGAACTATGATTCTGGGCATGCATTATTAGGTAAGTTGTACAATAATGTTCTTTTGCATTCATCTTCACCAAGGAAGCAGATAGTTGAATTTCTGCTCAGATATTTGGCATGTGATTTTCTTCTTTGTTAATTTGTAGCATTATGACCATTTCATTTATTCTATCTTGTACCGCTCTCTCAATGCTTTAAGTACTTTTATGACCATTTTTTGGTTATAATGCTACATTCTGTTTTCATATAGTCATAGGTGTTTTAATGAGAATCCTAGGAGACCTTTATTAGTCTACCTCCATGCTGATTCCAACTTTCATTTTTGAAACTTGAACTAGCAACATAATTTACAAGGCCTAGTGCAAAATGAAAACGCAGAGCCCCTTGTTCAGAAATTCTTAAGTCAAGAGCGCAGGAAGACAGAACATAAACCAAACGAGGTTACTTTCTAAGTGTTGTGCCCTGTGTGACTGCACAGGGTACATGGCCATAAAGCTGGCCCACTTAAAACTGTCTCCAACTTCGTTCGGGTTTGTGGTCTCTGCCATCTCAATGTTCCTTTTCTCCCTACTAGAACTTCTCAATTCCTTGACTGATTTTACTCCTCTGCTTTAAGCTCTTTAAATGTGGGTGAATCCAGGATTATAGTTCCTATCTCTGATATTGTTTTGCTACTATATAACTCTAAGAAATCACAAGTAGTTTAATGATTACTCCTTTCTGAAGGTGACTCTAAACTTAATATCTCAAGCCTTCATTGTTCTCATGAATTGAGGAACAAATTTCTGATTGCAAGCAGACATTTATGCTGATTGATTTGCTTTAATGCGACCCCCAGAGCAAATGTCAGAGAAAAGGCAAGTAGGCAAGGCAAAAGAAAATTTATTTACAAGCCAATGTGAAGGAGGGAGCCAGGTTCACCGGTCTCCGGCGGTGGAGGCCGACTAAGTCGCTCCGGCGTTCTAGTGCGAGGCTCTTGGGTCCCGTGTACGAGGAGGGGCCGAGGAAGTTCGCTCTGGAGTTCTAGGACGAGGTTCCTGGGTCCCGAGTACCAGGGCGGGCCGAGGAAGTTCGCGCCGGCGCTCTCGGACGAGGTTCCTGGGTCCCGTTTACGAGGAGATGCCAAGGAAGTTCGCAGCGCACCTCCCCCCGCCCCCCCCCCCCCCCCCCCCCCCCCCCCCCCCCCCCGCCCCCAGCGGCTTTTATGTCCTGGGCCCGGGAGTGGGGGGGCAGTGGGCGGGACATAGGCGGTTCGGGGGCAGGTTGGTAGGCGTGGCTAGGCGGGTTCCAGTTCCTCTCCGTCGGAGGTCGGGTTGCGCCTGCGCAGTCCACCCGTGTCTTCCGCGGGCGCGGGAAAGTTGACGGTAAAGAACCCAGAACTGCGCCATCTTGCCTCCGTTCGTCCAAACACTGATATCTAATACATCTAAAATGGAATCCTTCTTATCCTCAGGCTTTTTCCTAGGAGTTCTCTTTAAACATTTTGAACATTTGTTCTCTTCAGCTTCACAAATATAAATCATAATCAACATCTATTAAAAAAATTTTGGTTACTGACCTTAATATTTGTCTGATATTTTCATTTATTCTATCTTATACCACCGTCTGAATGCGTTAAGTACTTTCAAAATTTTTTCTTCTTTTTTTGGAAAACGACCTAGTATAAGTAATAATGTCTTGAGAAATGTGAATTGGAAAAATCGACTTTTTATGATTTTTTAAAGATAAATCATAAAAAAAAACTCTTGCTTAAAGATATGTTCAACTTATCTTTAAATCATGGGGAATGAACTTTATTTTCATTTCTGGTGTTATGTTCTAGGAAATATCCTTAGTAAAGAGTCAACTGAAAGCTCTTTTGCTTTTTTAATACATTGAAAAAAAGTGCATATTTTTATAGCACATTAGTAAACTGGTAAAGGCTTTTTCTAACATAATAAGATTTTTAAATAAAACATATGTACTATGTTAACAGCATGTTACAAAAACAGCTAACAGTAATTAGGAATTTCTGTGATTATTTAAAATAGAAAAATCTCTTCCATTTCTTATGTATTTAATTCAATTTTACATTAATGCTGAAGCAAACCACATGGTACTGTGCTTTTATTTGTACTGTACTCTATAGCATCCCATTTTGTTTATTTTATTTTACTTTTATTCTGATTGACCATGTTAATCAGGCTGTATCATCTTTGCCAAGCGAACCTCAGAATATTTTCTGCATTTAACCAACATAAGCCATTCACAGTATTGGTGTTTTCTTTTGTTAATTTGAGGAGAAGCAAGCTTCAAATTTTGAAAATATGCAAGTAGCTTGTGGTTTTTACCTGCTAGTTTTATTTAAGTATTTTATAGCAAAATAAATTGTCAAGTTTGGTGCACTCTACAAGTAGTTACTTAACGCAGTATTCATGGGATCCAAAAATAAGGTTTGATTTTTTTTTTTCCCCTAGGAATTATTTTTCTGTTCTGCTAGTGAAGTACTCGGAGGTTCATTCCTAGTCAGACATTCATCTCAATTATTTGAATTGGCTCCCTGCAGATGGCCCTTAATACGTAATATCATTCACTTACAAAATCGTTGCCACAGACATCTGCCAGTGCTCAACCTGGTGGCACAGATGTGTAAAAACCATTTCAAATGATGTCTTTAGACATGCAGAGAATAGTACTATAACATAATGTTTAGTACTATAATTTTTCTTCATTCACTCTCTCTACTCGCCTAGTCTCCTATGTCAGCAGCATTGTCACTGCTAAATCTTTTGGAACATGTAGTGGTAAATTAGTTTGGCTGTTAAGTTAGGTGGGAAAATAAAAGGTATACATTTACTAATTTTTTCCTTGGGATTTCTGGTTAGACACTATGGCTTACTGGTCCTATATTATTGTTGTAATTACCATACCTAGTACTTTTCTTTGGGCAAGTGTATTAGTCCATTCATGAATTGTTATAAAGAACTACCTGAGACTGAGCCATTTGTAAAGAAAAGAGGTTTAATTGACTCACAGCTCCACAGGCTGTACAGGAAGTATGGTTGGGGAGGCCTCAGGGAAACTTACAATCATAGCAGAAGGGGAAGGGTAAGCGGGCACCTCTTCACATGGTGGAGCAAGAGAGAGAGAAAGAAGGGGGAAGTGTCACACACTTTTAAATAACCAGATCTCGTGAGAACTCACACACTAGCAGGAAAGCAGCAAGTGGGGTGGTCCACTCCCATGACCTAGTCACCTCCTGCCAGGTCATTCCTCCAACACTGAAAATTACAATTAGGTATGTGATTTGGATGGGGACACAGAGCCAAATCATATCAGCAAGCATAATAAAACACAAGCTCTTAGAAAGCTCAGAAACTACCACTTTTATGTACAATAAGAGCCGTTAAAGGTTTTTATCTTTTTATGTTACTAGAAAAGCAGGTCCTCCGAATTTTTAGAAAAATAGTTGAGTTATAGGGATCAAGGCATGCATGTTAGCTATGGAGTTCACCCATACAAAAATATTTAAAATCCCTATATAACATGCATCTGTATATAACATCAAGCCTCCAGGTCTTTGCATGAGTAAGTCTCTCTAATCTGGATGCCTTCTTCAGCCTTTTTAATTGCTGGCAAGGGTGCTGATTCCCACTGGGTGAACCATTTGTTTAGATTCACTTCAGCTACATCTTCCTCTGTGAAACATTTCTCCAATATCAATATCTCTTCATGACCTTCCCATTTCAACTCTCAAACTCCTACCCAATATCCCATTCAGGCGCTCAGGGAAAACAATAGTTTTGCAATATATTTAGTTCTCCCACTTAATAAAACTAACACTTGGGTAGGAATAAGACTACTTTTTGGTGTTAGGGTCTAGGAAACATTCTTGTTAAATAATCAACTAAAATTTATTCTTATATAATAAGTTTTGATTATAAAATACTGTTGAATTACAAAATACCTTTTTTATATAATTAAGTTTGGTTATGAAATACATTGGGAAAATTGTTTAGACTGCATTATATCCAGTTTCCTCATTTGTATGATAAGGAAAAATGCATATAGGATTGTTGCGATGATTAAAGACATTTTAAATAAAGTATGTGGTACACAAGGGACAATCAGTGAATTGTCACTATTATAAAGGCATTTGTCACTTAGGCTTTCTAAGTATTTATTCCCTTTTCTTGCAAAATTCTTGAAGACAGGATCTGTGACTTGTCCACCTCCGTATATTCAGCACCCAAAATAGAACCTGGCATCTAGGCAATATTTAATAGGCATTTATTAAAATAAAATATATAGGATATAAAATATTAAGATGTAAGTAGTTGACTTTTTTTATTACTCACTGATGGTTTGAGTCCAAAGAGATGACTGAAATTTAGTGTAGATGCTAAAAACTGTGTTAATAAGGATCAAGATGAGTTCATCTTCAATCATAGAGTCATAAAGTCCAAGTACCAATGAGTTTGAAGAATATTTTGCCCTTTAAAATACTAGTTCGCTTTTACATTTAGTATATAATTTCAGTGAGTATAACTAAAAAGACTCATTCACATGACTCAATGAGCAATTCTCTGACTAGAAAGATTCTATCTAGAGCCATAAAAAGCCAGGTGTTTTGCAGCTCTCTAAGTGACTTCCCACCTTTTCTTGTTATAAAATATTTAATGTTATTTTTATCACTTTACAGTTTTAAAAAAAAGAATTGAAACCCTTTCAAAAGTTCTGTTGATTTCCCAGTTACTATCTTGTCCACTCAAATGTAAGAGAAAATGCCTTTCCAGGATAAAAGCAATATTCAGAATTCCATAATTGACTTTTGGTTATGTACGTGTGACCCCGGATGAAATACTTCCTGAATCTTTCTTATTAATACATATGGGATGATCATTGAACTAGTAGCCTCATAAACACATGTAAGTACACACAGAAACATCCTAATATATACATACATTCAAGCATGCATACATATATATCTTTCAATACCTCCAGAAATAAGCATCAGAGTCTGTGCCAAGAAACTGACTAGCTAAATAGAGATATGCCAGCTGGATGATGCATTTCTAAACCAAACATCTGCTTCCAATATTAACAACCAAAAATTTTAATGCAGGCAGGTGTCATATACACTGAAATATTTGGAAAAGAAAGGGTTAATTAAAATAAATATTAAAATGGGTGGAAATGAAAATAGCTGAAAAATAAGCCTTCATTTTCTAGTAACACCTGCAAGCTGTACATGCATATGAAAACATACTCTACCAGATTTTGAAACTTATTCAAAACATTGTGATATTGATACAGAAAGAGATATACAAAGGAACAAAATATATGTGTATATAAACATATCTATCTATAGATAATCACATGGAAATTTGGTATAGAATGGAGAGAGAATTACAAATCAGAAGGGGAAGACTGACTGTTTAATAAAATGTGCTGGGAATTAATGCCAAATATAGAATAAAATAAAATTACATTTGTATTCATATTACACCCCCAATAAATTTCAGATATACATAAAACCCAAAGTAAAATATTCAAATTTAGAAGAAAATAGGGGCATATTTAAGACTTTAGGCAAGAGTAGAGTTTTTAAACAAGATACAAAAATAAAGGCATACAATAAAATTTATTAAATTTGATCACATTAAAATAAAACCTTCTTCAACCTAAGACATCATAAGTAAAGTTAAATCACAAAACTCAGATTGACAAAACATTTTCTTTTTTTCCTTTTTTTTTTCTGAGACTGAGTTTCGCTTTTGTTGCCCTGGCTAGAGTGCAATGGCACAATCTTGGCTCACTGCAAACTCTGCCTACGAGATTCAAGAGATTCTCCTGCCTCAGCCTCCTGAGTAGCTGGGGGTTACATGCATGCGCCACCACACCCAGCTAATTCTGTATGTTTTTTAGTAGAGAAAGGGTTTCTCCATGTTGGTCAGGCTGGTCTCAAACTCCCAACCTCAGGTGATCTGCCTGCCTTGGCCTCCCAAAGTGCTGTGATTACCAGCAGGAGCCACTGTGCAGAACATTTTTAAAGGGTGTATAAACACACAGTATTACAATCTGTAACATAAAACTACTCAGTAGAAAAACAGTAACAGATTTTAAAAGGCTGTTTCACCAAAAAAAGGACATGTGGCCAATAAGCATCTGAAAAGAGGTTTAATGTAACTAGTAATTAAGGACATGTGAAATCAAAACAATGCAACATTATTCAATACCCATGTAGGCAGAAATTAAAAAGTCAATTTGATGTTGCTGAAAAACTGGATAAACAAAAATATTCATGCTCTGCAGGAAAAAATAAATTTTAAGTCAAAAACTACACAAAGAGACAAGTTAATTATATAATTATAAAGGAGTCACTTCAGCAAGAGGATATAACAATGCATGTATGTGTATATATATTATATTTGTGTGTGTGTGTGTGTGTGTGTGTGTGTGTGTGTGTGTATGCACCCAACACTAGAGCACCCAGATATATAAAGCAAATATTACTAGAGCTAAAGAGAGAGATTGACTCTGACACAATATTAGCTGGAGAATTCAACACCCCACCTTCAGCATTGGATAGAGTTTCCAAACAGAAAATCAATAAAGAAACATTGGACTTAATCTCCACTCCCCTATAGCCCAGGACTGGTCTAGAAATGCCATCCATGAGCCAAGGTCTGGAACTGGGGACCGTGAGAGCCTGCTTGGTGCTTTACCTCACTGCAGCTGAACTGGTAACTAAGCTGCAAGGCAAAATCCCCCTTTACTCTTTCATCTGCTTTTCTCAAGCAGATGGAGTCTCTCCTCATAGTCACCACAGCTGTGAATATTCTGGATTACACCTGAGCCCAGCATATCTCAAGAGTCATATACTCCTAGTTACTGGTCCTGATTATTCGGCACCCAATGGCTCTTTAATCAACAGTTGATAAATCATGCCAGGGCTGGGTCCTTCCTCTCAAGGCAGCAGGTTCCCTTCTGACCCATGGTGTCTAGAAATGTCATCCAGGAACTAGGGTCTGCAGTGGGGTCCTCATGACTCTGCCCAGTGCCCTATTCTACTGGACTGAGTTGATATCCAGGTTGCAAGAGTTGTTTTTACTCTCCCCTCTCCTCAAGCAGAAGAAAGGAGTCTTTTCAGATCTATGAGCTGTGCTGCCCGGTGTTGGAGAAGGGGCACAAGCTTCCCTGGTTGGTGTCTCACTAGGTGCTTGCCCTCCAACTCCACTGGCTCTGAACCCAGGACAGCACTAAGGCTTGCCTAGGAGTTGCAGTCATTGTAACTTAGACTACCTTTCAAGTTCATTTAGGACTCCAGAGCACTTTAGCCCTTGGTGGCAAGGCTTAGTAAAACTCAGGTTCTGACCACTGAGTTGAGTGATTCTCCTCTGGCCAGGGCTCATCTAAATGCTCCCTCCATGTCCACGTGTGTTGCCTGAGTTCTGCCCAGTGTAGACAGGAGTGAGTTTTAATGCAAAGCCCCACAATTGCTGTGCTTTCCCTCTTCCAAGCACATAGATTCTCTATTTCCACCCCTGAGGCCACTGTCAGGGAATAGGAGATGGGTAGCACTGGAAATTCAAGACAGTCTCTCTTCAGTGTCTCTTTCAGTGATATGGAAGTTAAAAACACAAGTACTGTGATCACTCATCTGAGTTTTGGTTTTTAGAAGGTGCTTTTTTGTGTCAATAGTTGTTAAATTTGATGTTCCTGAAGGGAGGATGATTGATGAAGTCTTCCATTTGGCCATCTTGCTTCACCTCCCTCTCCTAAATAGAATGTAATTTTCAAAAATTATGTACATAATTATATTTTATAACATATGAGGACATAAAAATGCCACTAAATTGAGATGTATCTAAGGTGTTTCTTCTCTATCATAATATATTTTCAATATGGGTTCCACCTCAAAGAATGAATATACAAACTAATTTTTGTTAAGCTGAGTCATACTAAAATTATTTTATGCAAATAAAAGGCAAGAGTCGTTCAGAATTTTGAGATGGTTTTCTTATACTAGGGACTTATAAACGGTTATTCTAAATGAAAACAAAATGTTTTATCAAACAATCTCATTTGATTTGAATATACTTCAAAGAATTTAATTTCTTAAAGCTTTTGTTTTTACTACTTAATAGTTAAAAGTTATTAATTTGTTAGGCATGATACACACAGAAAAAAGGATTGTCTATTTCCTAGTATTCTAATCCAATTCCATGATATCTATATCCTTAACTCCTCTCTAGACTCTCAGACTCCAAAAACAGCCTAGAGCAGAGCTTCTGGGAAAGTCCTGTCAGCACTTAATATGTGATCATCCTAGTTCTGTAACATTGCCCTGAGCTTATACCTCCAAAATTGCATAACTGGATTTATGCTTGAAAACTTCGAATCATCAGTGGCCAAGGAAATACTTTTCTGTAGAGAGGTTTAAACTTTTAGTTGACAGTGTTGAATCTCAAGTTGCTGAATTTGTTCTGGGTGAAATAATTTTCAGACTGTTTAGTTCATCATTTTTTGTAGAAAAAGTCTTCCCTTTTTTTCGCATTTGATACGTTTCCCATGATTATCAGTTAAGGTCCAGTAAGAAGGCAGGAACAAGAACAGGTTTCTTTTTGACCAGAGAAATATAAAGAATTGCTAATTAGCCATAAAGTCATCAACTGAGCAACTGAAAGAGTAAAAAGGTAATTTTAACATCATAGAAGCACCACCTTCAGAAAGCAGGTACTACCCTTGGCTGGTAAAATAAGGAAAGATGTTAGAAAACTTAGACACCGAGAGGAAGAACTCCATGGAACTGAAACTCCTGTCTCAAAGTACTGGGTGCTTCTAAGCAGAAGCTAATGTCTCTGAGGGGAAGTATGATAGACTTGGTGCTGCAAGTGTTGTAAAAACTGCAACAGCTGCTGTCACAGGACAAAACTGTCTCTGCTGAGTTGATGAAGCCTTGCTGAAGTGAGGCTCACAGGAACCACAGTGGGCATGAAGCTCATTGGAAACAAGTAGGAAGGAGCAAGTACTTTCTTCTTCCTCCAGCCTTCCTCTAGCTCCCTCTACTGGCAGACTCTGAGAAAAACGAGCTGAACAGCTGAAATGACTGGTAGAATACCAGCCCTAACTCGACACATACGTAGTGTAAAAAGTTGGGATTGAAGCTGCGAAACAGAAATTTAATGGCTGTTGTACTGTCTATATACCTACAAAATAGGAAGCTGCAACTATACAGTGTAATGAAAGCGAGTAGATGTACAACTCAGTTTGTCTTGAATTATTCCAGTGTTCTACCCTTTTGACACCACAAACATAACTTGAAATTCAATGAATTCAGTATTTATTTTTTCACTCTTTTAAATACAATTTATTCACTACCTACTTTGTAAAAAGTATTATTCTGGGCTAGATATATAGATAGATAGATAGATAGATAGATAGATAGATAGATAGAGATATAGATACACATATAAATATATATCATATACGTATATATCATATCATAGATGATACATTATTTATTACATGATATATATTTGTATCTATAATATATAACATATGATATATATCATATATATGTATAAATACACACATACAAACACACACACATATAGATATATATAAAATCTTGCTTTTCAGGTATATATACCTGAAAGAATATATATATATATATACATCTAACTATACATCTGCAGTCATAAAGGCTTCAGATAAGTCTTTTAGTTGTTTAAGCCAGTTATTAGAGGAGTTCATGAGGGCTCATAGATCATTTGAGAAAAAAGTTAAAAATTTATGAGAGAAACCTCATGGTCTTAAAGGATGAGTAGAATTTTAAAATTGGATGCTGGCATTAGAAGAGTTTTGCAAACAGAGAGCATTCATGTTCATTCTGGATTTATGAATAACTGGCAACAACCACATGACCTGATTTCAGATCTTCTCAACTGCAATCCTGGAGGCAGTACCATTAGCCCCAGCATGAGAAGGTCTGTACCTGCCAAAAGTAATCTGTAAAGACAGGAAGAGGTGTTTGCTCTTTCAAATACATAAACATCAACACAACACTACACAATTTAAGAAGAATCAGGCAAATATGAAACCACAAAGGAAACTAATAAAGCTCTGTAACTAATCCTAAAGAAATGGAAATCTATAAATTGCCTGACAAAAAACTCTAAGTAATTGTTTCAAGGATTCTCAGTGCACTACATGAAAACAGAAAACTCAGTGAAATCAGGAAAACAATACATGACAAATTGGAAGTTCAACAAAGAAATAGAAATTGCAAAAAAGAACCTAACAAATTCTGGAGCTGAAAAATATGGCAAATGAAATAAAATTGCAATACAGAACTTTAACAGCACACTTGATTAAGCAGAAGAATCAGTGAACTAAAAGACAGGTCATGTGAAATCACCCAGTCAAGGAAGAAAGGAAAGAAAATGAAAAGGGGGAAGGAAATACCACAGGATTTATTAGATACCATCAAGCAAAAAATAAAAAATAAAAAAAAAAAAAAAAAAAAAAAAGCATTATGAGATTTCCAGAGGAAAATAAAGAGAGAAAAATGCAGAAAATTTATTTTAAAAAGTCATGAGAGGGATATGGACATCTAAAGCCATGAAGCTTAGAGATTCCAAAACAGGATTAACCCAAAGATTATACAGAGACACATTCTAATTAAATTATCAAGAATTAAAGATAGATAATTTTGAAACAAGCAAGTAAAACACCACATAAAAGGGAATTTTCATAAGTCTATCAGCAGATTTCTCTCAGCAGAGACCTTATAGTCTAGGAGAGAATGGAATGACATATACAAAGTTTCAAAAGAAAAACAGCGGCCGGGCGCGGTGGCTCAAGCCTGTAATCCCAGCACTTTGGGAGGCCGAGGCGGGCGGATCACGAGGTCAGGAGATCGAGACCATCCTGGCTAACACGGTGAAACCCCGTCTCTACTAAAAAAAAAAATACAAAAAACTAGCCGGGTGAACTAGCCGGGTGAGGTGGCGGGCGCCTGTAGTCCCAGCTACTCGGGAGGCTGAGGCAGGAGAACGGCGTAAACCCGGGAGGCGGAGCTCGCAGTGAGCTGAGATCCGGCCACTGCACTCCAGCCTAGGGCGACAGAGCGAGACTCCGTCTCAAAAAAAAAAAAAAAAGAAAGAAAAAGAAAAACAGCTCCCAAACAAGAGTACTACTCCCAACAAACCTCTGGGAGATACAGGGATATTCTCAGGCAAATAAAACCTGAGAGAGATTGTCACCATTAGCCCTGCCTTACACAAAATGATAAAAAAAATGTTCTTCATATTGAAATGAAATGATGCTAATTATTTTATGTTACTAATTGGTAACATGAAAACATATGAAAATATAAAACTCATTTATAAAGGTAAACATATAGTCAAATTAAAAATACTCTAATACAGTAATAATGGGGCATATATTATTTTAACTTCAGTATAAAAATTCAAAGACAAAATTATTTCAAGATAGCTAGAGATACATAGGTATCTCTAGACACAACAAAGTATAAATTTCTTAATGAATAAACAACACAAAGATAGGAAAAAATCTTGAGTGCTCATCAACTGATGAATAAAGAAAATGTGATGCATATAATACATACAATATATATATATTAAGACTAGACTGTGCATATATCGCCTAATATGTGTGTGTGTGTGTATTGCATTGTGTGTGTTGATACACACATACATACACACAAAATGCAATATTATCCAGCCTTTAAAAAATATATCCTGACATTTGCAATAGCACGGATGAACCTAGAGGAAATTATATTTAGTGAAATAAGCTTGGCACAGAAAGACAAATACTGCATAATCTCACATATATGTAGAATCTAAAAAAAGTAAACTCAAAACATAATAGAATAGGCTTGGGCCAAGTAGGGGACAAAGATGTTGGTCAGGGTATAAAGGCTCAGTTATGAATGATAAATGCGTTCTAGAGAACTAATGTATAGCATGGCAACTATAGTTAATAATACAGTATTGTATAATTGCAATTTGATAACAAAGTTGGTTATAAGTATTCTCACCACACGCCAAAAAAAATCATAATTATGTGAGTTTATAGACATGTTAGCTTGATTGTGGTAATTATTTCACAATGTATGTGTATTTTAAGTCATCTTTTTGTACATCTTAAATATATTACAATTTTTATTTATCAAGTACACCTCAACAAAGCTAGAAAAAATCTGGACTTGCAGAAAAACAAATATACATGTAAAGTGGCAAAAATCATCAGATTTACATTGACTACAATGTTGATATAAGAGAATGATGAGAGAGAAGTCTATGGAGGAGATTAAGAATCAGACTATGGAACCTTTTAATGCTATGCTAGGAAACTTGCCATTTGTTTAATGGGTACACAAATAGTTAAGAAAATCTTAACAAGGTTAAACTAATGACTATGCAGAGATTGAATCACAGAAGAGAGGACATACTGGAAAATATTGCAGGAAGATTAGTAATGAAGCCAAACCAGTAGAAAGAGGAGGTAATAAAGTACCTGAATGATATATGCATATCTATTTCTGTCTTTTTTATATACAGTGAGCCTCCCATTTCTACATAAGATAGATGAGGTGCTAAAAATGTTTTCTATGTAGGTGGTTAGCCTCTGCTTTCATGTTCATAGTACAGCTGTCCCTTTTCATGTTATTTTTAAGAATTATAAAATATGTATGCCACAGTCAGATACAGTGTGAATAGAAAAAAATCCTATTGAAATCCCTCCTTATATTAAGTCTAATTTCCTAATTATAGACTCTTTTTTGGATTAAATCTTTATAATGTTAATAATGAGAATAGTTGACTAAATAATTTTATTAAGGTAAAATACACAGGAATAATATCAACATGTCATAAATTATAAAGAACCGTAATTGTAAAACAGATTATAACACAGGCTAAAAATATATGGATATGTATGTGTGTAGATACACACATATATGCACATATGCATACATATCTGAAATTGTTTAGTATTGGAATATTTGTATATTGAATATTTTTATATTGATATTGAATATCCAAATATTCCAATACTGTAATTGTTTAGTATTGGATATACAAATATTCCAATACTAAACAATTAGCCTTAACTAATTTCTATGACAAACAATGCCTATGGGAATAAACTTAAAAATGTTTAATGAAGTTACTTCATATTTTATTCACTGCTACCACCACCTCTAGAACTCTCACTTTTTCTTTGTGATTTAATTCATTAGCCATTAAAGTGATTTGGAATGTAGTTTCTCTCTCCTAGTGTCTTTAACGAATGTTTTCTCACTATTCTTTTGCTCATACACTATTCTTCTGCATATGAACTACCTTACCTAGACTAAGCTCTTTTGTTTCCCTTTCAACATCATCTTTGCCTCTTACAAGCTGTATAATCTTAGGGAAGTATATAGAGCTTTTTGTGTCTGCAGTTACTTAACCTATAAAATAAGACTTAAAGTAATGCCTCCCACTGTGATAAAGATTCATATTGTAAACTATACAGCAATCACTAAAAAAGTTAATTGAAAATTGAAAATAAGTGGTTTGTAACTCAATAGTGGACACAAAATATAACACTAAAACTTTAATTTAACTAAATTAAGGCAGGAAAAGGAGAAAAAGAAACAAAAAAGAGAATGAATAGAAAACAATTAGCACTAAGACAGATTTACAACTAAGAAAGTCATTAATTATATTAAATATAAACTATATACATGAACATTCCAGTGAAAAGGCAGAGGGTGTCTGAATAATGTCCATAAGAAATCCATTTTGGATGTACAGATGTTAAAATAGAATAATCTAAAAAGTTGTAATCTTCAAACACAAATAATAAGAAAGTTGAGGTAGTTATATTTTGGACTAAGTTAAAATAAAGATCCTACAAATCAAAATTATGGAATACCATTAAAGTAATGAAGAAAGTTAAGGCTTTAACTGATTGTACTAAAATAGAAAAAAAATTCTCATCAACTATCTGCGATTCCATCTTAAGCTTGGAAGAGAGAATTAAATCAAATTAAGCATGAGAAAGGAAAGAATAAAGGTAAAATTTAAAAAATCCATGAATTAGAGAAACCTCTACCTAGATTCACCCATTAGAAGATAAAATACAAATTATCAATATCACAGATAAAAGGAAAGATATTACTTCATCTTAAAAACATTATGCTGAACATGAGAAGCTAGACACAAAGAGTCTATATGTATAATTCCATTTATATGAAACTCAAGAAAAGGCAAATATAACTTAGAGTATAGAAATCATATCCTGTAACCAATTCCATGCATTTAAGATTTTTTATTTCTTCATATTTCAGAGAGTTATAATATTTTACAGTTTTGCCTCTTTTGAAATGTTTAAACATAACTAAAGGTGGGACAAAGACCTTTATTTTCGGAGGGAGTAAATGAGTAGGTTTTTATATCGCTATGTGGGATTCCTAACTTTCTTTACCTTTGGATTTTGCCATTCTCTGAACTTCTCCTTTATTGCTTTCAGTCTGTATCACACCACCCTGAGTTTGATTATATTGACTTAAATAGGTAAATTCCTTAGGCACGAAACCGTACATTGTTGAACAAGTAGTGACCTACTTGTGACCTACTTTTTGTGATAAAAGCTAAGGAATTAAAAATAGCTAAGGAAGAATGAAATAGTATCAGCAATACATACGTGTGTGTGTGTGTATATATACACACACACATATACACACACATATACATACATGATTGTACAAATCCAACACAAAAGTGCTGCTGGGAATTTTTCTAGGCATTTAAGAGATTGAGATTGGGGCCAAGTAGCCACAACATACCAACAACTCTAGTGGGAGACAATTAAAGGTGGAACATCTCCATGTGAGCTAAAATGTTGCATAATTTTGAGTGTTAAAATTAAATATCCTGTTCAATTAATTGCATGTTCAAAACAGAGTTTTCTTTTAAAGCACTGATCATAACACAGGCATGATAGAAAATCACTAGCAAAGCAGACCCCAAACTGAAATAATGTAAATGTTCTCCCCTACAAATAATATAAACCAAATATCAAACGTGCACTGTCACCTTAAAAAACAAAGATATTTTAAAGAAATGTGAATTTAGTCTTGTCAAATACATTATATTTTAATGCATTTATCATTGGCAATGTATTTTCGGTTCCTATGATGTGCCAGGCACTGTAGTTACCTAATAAGAAATGATGA
Source organism: Rhinopithecus roxellana (assembly GCF_007565055.1). Lineage (NCBI taxonomy): Eukaryota > Metazoa > Chordata > Mammalia > Primates > Cercopithecidae > Rhinopithecus > Rhinopithecus roxellana. The sequence continues at coordinate 120,975,948 of NC_044550.1, read as the reverse complement.
TGTGATAGAAACAGTTCCTGCCTTTCAAAGCACTTACAGTGGACTAAGATAAACAAATAATTATATGAACAACTGTAAATAGTTGATTAATGGCCATGAACTATGTGGTGCAATGGGAGTCCCCATTTTAGAAGTCAGTGAAGGCTTCCTGGAAAAAGAAATACTTAAACTAATAGCAAAGAAGTTTAGACATTGGTTAGGCAGAATGGAAAGAAGGCTAGGAAGAACGTTTCTCATGAGAGAAAGAGAGAATCAACCTTTCAGGAATGGGAAGTATGTCAGTAGAGAAGAAAAGCAAAACAGAACAAAAAGGTGGATAAGCACATGTGTGAATATGTAGATGAACAAATAGATATAATATGCCTTCACTTTTCAAGTGTAAAACATTGTGTTTTATTTTTAAAACATTCAATTTTTTAAAAGTATATATTGAAAAGTCTGCCAAAAAAATTCCCAGGGAATCACATGCCCTCTCCTCCATTGCATAGATGATTATTTCTGGCAATAATCTACCAACTGATCTCTATAGCGTTTGCTCCCCCACGTTTTCTCTCTCATACCAAGTGTTTTATTTCCAAAATGTAAGTTTAATCATGTCACTCTCCTGCTTAAATCTTTCACTGTCTTCCCACTCCCCTCAGGATAAAGACCACAAGATTTAAGCAGTCTTGGTTGGACTGGCCCCTGCCCACCTCTGCAGCCCCATGCCACTGCACATTCCCCCATAATGTCTGGGATCCACATACTGTGTGTGTGTGTGTGTGTGTGTGTGTGTGTGTGTGTGTGTGTGTGTGTTTTCTTTTCCAGTTTAAGAAAACACAATGTTCCTGGAAAATTCAGCTCCTGGAATATACAGTTCCTTCTCCAACCCAGCCTTTGCACAAGTCGTCCTTTCAGCCTGATGCCCATTTCTCTCTTCTGCTGTATTTATTCTGGCTTTTCTCAAATATCCCATATTTTTGAGACCTTCCTGACCATTTGCCTACCCCCAAACGAGGAATGGTCAAATGCTCTTCTTACACACTTTTACAGAGGAATAGTACCTCTCTTTCATGACAGTTATTAACATTGTAATTTTATATTTAATTGTATAATTATTAGATTAGTAGTGTCTGTTCCTGCAGTAGGTCATAGAGATCATGAGAGGAGGGACCTCGTGGCCTCTGCAGGGATTTGGACTGTATGATGTGTTATATATTATTATATTTCCAGCTCTCAGTACAGTGCTTCGCATCTAGTAATAGCTCAATAAACATTTGTCGTTCAAAGAATTAAGTGCTATATCAAGAAAGCTGGTTACAAGGAAAGTTATTAATGTCAATTAGGTGAACTTAAAAAGCACAAGTCTATTGAAGTTCAACCAGTCACCAAACCGACGAGTGGCATAAAACTAAAGCTGAAGTTTTGTTTATGGGTTTGCAAAACCGTCTCTAAACATAACACACTGCATTGGTTTAAAGCCTCTGTGTGCTTACATTCACAAAAAGATTATCTTGTTCCTAACCCTGGAAGAAAATTGAAGAGGCCATTCTACGAATGTTTAAGTCCAAGCTTTCTTCTTCTGAAGAAGTTTTTAAATTTTATTATTATTATTATTATTATTATTATTATTATTTATTTTTACAGAGGCTTCCTCTGTCATCCAGGCTGGAGTGCAGTGGCGCGATCTTGGCTCACTGCAACCTCTGCCTCCGAGTTCAAGCGATTCTCCTGCTTCCGCCTCTTGAGTATCTAGGAGTACAGGGACGTGCCAACATACCTGGCTAATTTTTGTATTTTTAGTGGAGATGGGGTTTCTCCATGTTGGCAGGCTGGTCTTGAACTCCTGACCTCAGGTGATCTGCCCGCCTCGGCCTCCCAAAATGCTGAGATTACCGGCGTGAGCCACTGCACCAGGCCGAGTCTTGTTTTTCTGAGTGCAAATCAGTTTTACCTAATTTAGCCATTGCTGTAGATGGTATTAGGTTGGTACAAAAGTAATTGCTGTTTTTGCTATTAAAAATAATGGACAAAACCACCATTATTTTTGCACCTACCTAATATCATCATCTCTTCCTGCAATGTTAGGGAGGCAGTGGGCATATTGGCCAGACTTTGAATGCAGAAAATGTTCACTGATTTCAAATTGAATGATGCAATGTTATGATATGGTAAAAGAACCAATATCTGGGGTCTTAGGGCCCAGTTTATATTTCTATTCTTCTACCAATTCTGCATGAATTTGTGCAAATTACTGAACACTTAAATAAGGAAGATGATCAGAAATGACTTAAGAACTTTGTTTCTCTCTAATTGACAAGTAAAAGATCTGAGAACCATTACAAATTTCTCTGGCAGAGCAATATAATTTTTTTCATAGCTCCTAGAGTCAGAGTTTGATATTAATGTATTTTTTCCTTTTTAATTTCAATTTGAAATTTAATTTGACAATTCATTGACTACTGCCTCAGAAAGAAAGATAGTTTAATGAATTTTCACTTTTTTAAAAAACTAAGGTTTATTTGCTGTGATTTATGAAATCATTTATTTATTGTATATTTAAATGCAGGAATATTGAAGAAGAATAAAAATCAATTCATAACACACTGCATTGGGCACAATTCACTAGAAAGTATCATTCAGATTGAATCTCTCTCTCTTTTTTTACACTTTTGTTTTGATTTTCTTGTTGAAAATATCAATCGCTGTTTATGTTGTATGCTAACTTTCTTATTATTTTTCTATGATGTAAGAGATACCATAATAACAAGGATTCTCATCTTAGAATTACTGTTAAAACTCTCCAATGCCCTTGGGCTTATTTACCATCTCTGTGAAGAAGTTTTTGGGTTTTTTTGTTTTTGATTTTTTGGTTTGGATTGCATCATTTTAAAAAAGCTTTAAGAGATAATTTTAGAGGAGAGGATTTATTTGTGCTTTTGTTTTTAGTTCAAGAAGGCACCTGAGTCCACTCGTTTATGTTCCTTACTCCTGAGCAGTCAGTTAAAATGAATTTTTTATAAGGTACAATTGTATTGCAATGAAAAAAAGACCAAGTGTGGAATACTCAACTGGAAATACTCAACAAATACTGGGAACGCTCAACAAATTTCTTGAACAAAGGAAAATAGATGGATATTTGATGAAGTTGGAAGTTAATAGCCACAATCTAGAATGTGTTCAGAGAACCCTACTGCTAAATAGTAAAACAGTGTGCCTGCCAGCCCCAGAGAGTCTCCAATGCAATCATGAGACATATCTAGAAATTCTTCAGAACACATCCCATCTTGCCTTGCATTTCTGCTTCCTCTGCTTATAGCATACTTCCCTTTAATATCTTCATGTCTTTCCTCATTTTGTTTAAATCCCTGCTCAAATGATACTCTACCAAAGAGGTATCCCTGAAACACTTTATCTAAACAAAATTGTCTCTTCTTTTTTGAAACCCATCAATCTGTATCTATTCTACTATGTCTTAATTTACTTCATGATACACAGTATATTATGTTCTCATGTTTTAATTTGTTCAATATCTCTTGCAAAGAAAGTAACCTTTAAAAAAGCATTAAATGTATCTGTTTTGTTAAAATCTATATTCTCTAGCACCTTGAGCACAGCCTGGAACATTCAAACTACATAAATTTATAGATTGACTCAGTGAATGGATGATTGAAATGTGGATAGAAACTTCTGTATGTGACCTTCACTCCATCTTCATAATTCCCTACTACAATATTTAAAATATCTAGTCAGATATTCACTCCCAATTTGTCAGTGTGGGGAAACAGAGTACTCTAAATAATTAATAAAGGGTCAAAGCAAACTGTAGCAATGAGTGTAGATGTTGATGCTTTGGGCATGTGAAGTTTCCTCAATATAGTGGCTTCATTCCCATCAATTCCCCTATGTGTGCACAGTTCCAGTCAAGCTTATTTATTATTTAATTATTAAGCATAATAATTTATCAAGAATTGCTATATAATTAAAGATAGCATGTGGTATGACAATGAGAAAGCAGAACAGATAGGAAAATCTTAACCTAGAGAAGTCAAAGACAATTTAAAAAAGAAGTATTATATTTTAAATAAAACCTAATTCATATACCTAGAAAGGTTTGAGAAGATATTGCATCCCAAAACTAAAACAAGATTCTAGGAAGAAGGCACAAAAACAATAGAATGCCCCTGATAATTAAAAATATGATAGATGAAATTAAAAAAGAAAAATAAAGTCAAGGAAATTCCCCACAATATAGTTGAAAGACAGAGCATGAGAGAAAAGGCATATTAGTTTAAGAAGTCCAAGATTCAGTTACAGGATTGCAGAAAGAGAAAATGAAGGGGAATAAATTCTCAATAAAATAACTAAATAACATTTCCTAGAAATGAAGAAAAGCATGATCTTTAAATTCAAATGACCTGCTAAATATAAAGAAGAATGAATGACCAAAATAGCACACATAAGAGCATCACTGTGAAACTGCAGAATATTAAAGATGAAGAAAATATCGTTTTTGTTTGTATTTGGAAAATCATAATAGTTTCATAAATTTTTTGCATTTCTTTTACTTGAATTTTATTTTAGGTTTGGGGGTACATGTGAAGGTTGGCAACATAAAAAAAGTGTCATGAGAGTTTGTTGTATAAATACATATTATTACATCACCCAGGTATTAAGCTCAGTACTCAATCATTATGTTTTCTGCTCCTCCCCCTCCTCTCACAGTCCCTCCTCAAGTAGACCCCAGTGTCTGTTGTTTCCTTCTTTGTGATCATAAATTCTTATCATTTAGCTCATTTGTAAGTGAGCACATGTGATATTTGGTTTTCTGTTCCTATGTTAGTTTACTAAGAATGATGGCCTCCAGCTACATCCATGTTCCTGCAAAAGACATGCTTTAGTACTTTTTATGGTTGCCTAATACTCCATGGTGTATATGTACCACATTTTCTTTATCCAGTCTGTCATTGATGGGCATTTAGGTTGAGTCCATGTCATATGCATACATGTGTCTTTATAATGGAACAATTTATTACCCCAGTAATGGAAATGTCTATTTGAATGGTACTTTGGCTTTTAGCTTTTTGAGGAATCACCTACTGCTTTCCACAATGGTTGAAATAATTTACACTCCCACCAACAGTGTACAAGGATCCCTTTTCTCCTCAATCTCACCAGCATCTGTTATTTTTTGACTTTTTAGTAATAGCCCTTCTGACTGGTGTGATGGTTTTGATTTGCATTTCTCTAATGATCAGTGATATTGAGCTTTTTTTCATATGCTTGTTTACTGCATGTATGTCCTTTTTTGAGAAGTGTCTGTTCATGGTCTTTGCCCACTTTTAAATGGGATTGTTTGTTTTTCTCTTGTAAATTTGTTTAAATTCCTTATAGATACTGTATTGTAGACCTTTGTCAGATGTATAGTTGCCAAATATTTTCACCCATTCTATAGGTTTTCTGTTTACTCTGTTGATAGTTTCTTTGGCTGTGCTGAAGCTCTTAAGTTTAATTAGATCCCATTTGTCAATTTTTGCTTTTGTTGTAATCGTCTGGTGTCTTTGTCATAAAATTTTGCCCATTCCTATGTCCAAGATGGTATTGCCTGGGTTATCTTCCAGGGTTTTTATAGTTTGGAGGTTTATATATACATCTCCAGTCATCCAGAGCTGATTTTTGTATATGGTTTAAGGAAGGGGTCTAGCTTCAATCTTCTGCATATGGCTAGCCAGTTACCCCAGCACCATTTACTGAATGGGAAATCTTTCCCCTGTTGCTTGTTTGTCAGCTTTGTCAAAGATCAGATGGTCATAGATGTTTGGCCTTATTTCGGGGCTCTCTATTCTGTTCCATTGGTCTATGTGCCTGTTTTTGTACCAGTACCATGCTGTTTTGGTCACTGTAGCCTTGTAATAGTTTGAAGTTAGACAATGTGATTCCTCCAGCTTTGTTCTTTTTGCTTAGGATTGCCTTGGCAATATACAAATGGCTAACAAACATAAGAAAAATGCTCTACATCACTAATGATCAGGGAAATGCATATCAAAACCTCAATGTGATACCACCTTACTCCTTCAAGAAAGGCCATAATCAAAAAATCAAAAAGTAGTTTATATTGGCATGAACGTGGTGATCAGGGAACACTTCTACACTGCTGGTGGGAATATAAACTAGCCCAACCACTGTGGAAAATAGTGGAAATTCATTAAAGAACGAAAAGTAGAACCCCCATTTGATTCAGCAATCCCACTGCTGGGTATATATCCAGAAGAAAAGAAGTCATTATATGAAAAAGATACTTGCACATGCATGTTTATAGCAGGGCAATTTGCAATTGTAAAATCATGGAACCAACCCAAATTCCCATCAATCAGCAAATAGACAAAGAAACTGTGAGAGAGAGATATATATACACACACATACACACACACATATATTTGAACCCTCTATTTACTATTCTATCATATATATGATGAGATATCATTATCAAATCTTATGTCTCTCATATATATATATATATATATATATATATATATATATATATATATATATGACAAAAAGGAATGGATTAATGGCATTTGCAGTGACCTAGATGAGATTGGAGACTATTATTCTAAGTGAAGTAACTCGGGCATGGAAAACCAAACATTGTATGTTCTCACTGCTATGTAGGGGCTAAGCTATGAAGACACAAAGGCATAAGAATGACACAATAGACTTTGGGGACTTGTGGTGGGAGGGGGTGAGGGATAAAGATTGTAAATACGGTGCAGTGTATACTGCTCGGTTGATAAGTGCACCGAAATCTCACAAATCACCACTAAAGAACTTACTCATGCAACCAAACACCACCTGCACCCCAATAACCTATGGAAAACAATTATGCAGACACATTTTCACCAAGAGCTGAAATACCAGAATAAGGTAGCATCCTTATAAAATATAAAGAAAATTTATGATGAATAAAAGGACATATATTTATGTAGCTTTGTACTTTGATATTTTTCAAACAAATAAAAGTTGCCTGTTTCCTCAATTGATGGTGTGCTCTCTCTTCATACACACACACACACACACACACACACACACACACATTGTTTTTCTGAACCATTTGAAAATAAATTGCAGTCGTTCCCTTTTCACCTAAATACTTTAGTGTATATTTTCTGAAACAAAGACATTTCTTTACATAATCATGGTACAATCGTCAAAATCAGAAAATTTAACATTGATACATTGCTGTTACTTTTCAAAGTTTATGTTCAAATTTCCTCGATGTCTCAATAACGTCTTTAATAGCTAGCTATATTTTTCTCAGCCCAGTATCTAATTCAATATCTAATCCAGGATGACACACTGCAGCAGTGATCTTGTCTCTTTAACATAGAACAGTTCATCAGTCTTTCTTTGTCTTTCATGACCTTAACATTTTTAAGAGACAGGCAAGCTATTTTATAGACAATCTTTCCATCTGAGTTAGTTTGATGTTTCCTCATTATTAGATTCAGGTTATGTGTTTTTAGCAGGACTATCAGAGAAATGATGCTGTATTCTCATTGCCTCCCATTTGAAGGTACACGATGTCAGTTGTCCCATTACTGATGATGTGTTCTTTGATCATTTGGGTAATGTGGAGGCTTCCAGGTTTCTCTGTTATAAATTATAATTTTTCTTTCTGCAATTACTAAAGAATTCTTAACACTATTTGAATATCCTATTCCACATCAAATTTTCATTCACTAGCTTTTACTTTGGAAATATGGCATTTTACATGTTAAGAAGTACAAAGAAAGTTTGGGAAAATAATAATCTTTCATTTTTATCTCAGTGTTTAAGAACTTTCAGTCAATATCTTACCACTTCAAAATGATTAGAGGGAGATTTGAAACTACTGTTGTTGATTTCATATATGCATTGCCATTTATAATTTTTTAAAAGTTTTTTCTTCTAGGTTTCCATTCAGTAATTTAGAATATTGCTACCAAAAAGTTGGTAATTAGTTGTCTCTAGTCATACTCCACTGAATCATTACAAAGCTGAAAAAAAAGGTTATGCTACAGTTTTCATTTGTACTTTGAAAAGTATTAGTGCTATTTATCCCATCAGTACAAATGCTGGATAATTACACCCTGTATTTACTAATAATTGGGGAGAGAAATATATCACATAAAACATAAATGAAATCACCCATAACTAGCTTATTAGAGAAAACACAAGAAAAACAAATAATAGATTGATGCCACTTATCATGAGGTTTAGAAAATCAAAAACAATTAGAAATAAAACAAAAATTTCAAATATTAATGACAGGAAAATGATAGATGCCCTTAAGAAAATAAATAAAGCCAATAAAAATTTAAAAATTGCTTTGCTTTGCGTAAACAATTGTATTAGGTTGTTTTCATAGATAAATACTCTATAAACTTGAAATTGTTACCAATAATAAGTAATCATCTGTCAAATTTCTAGATGTGTGATTGACATTCCTGGAAATTTGAATTTAGTCTTGAAGTAGAGATACAGATGAAAGAATTTTGTTTTCTAAATGTATAGTGCAGTATGTGGAAAAGGACACAAAGGGACATTAGCAAAAAGTTTTGGCTGGATATGCAAGGAAGGACGAGTAAGACTTTAATACTTACCAATGTAATGAGTAAGTTGGACACAGTGGCTCAGGCCTCTAATCCCAGTACTTCGGAAAGCTGAGGTGGGAGAATCACTTGGAGCCAGGAATTTGAGACCAGCCTGGGCAACATAGTGAGACCTCATCGCCACTTAAAAAATAAAATAAAATAAAATTAGCCATGTGCCTGTGTCCCAGATACTCAGAAGTCTCACTTGAGCCCAGGACAGGAGTTCAGGAGTTCAAGGTTGCAGTGAGCTGTGATCATGCCACTGTACTCCAGTGTGGGCAACAGAGCAAGATTCTGTCTCAGAAAAAAAAAAAAAAAAAAAAAAAAAAAAAGTAATGAGTAGAGGATAAAGTAGTAAAATATTTTCTTCCTGGAAAAACTGGAATATGACTTGGATATTTCTTAATGATAATGGTGAGATGCCAGTTTTGGGGAGAAGGTGTTGAGTTTCATTTTATCTTTGTAAGTTTTAGGAATTGGCAGCACATATATGTGGAGATAGCCTACTATCAGTTTGATAAGAGGATATAGAGATCAGTGCTATTGACACTGAGTCATCCTTCATGCAGATGAAGCTATGGCAGCCCACATTACTTCCACGGAAAGCAGAGACAAAAAGAAGGCACAGCACCAAGGATTCTACTTTTGGCACAGCATAGTCAAAGTGTGCTAAAAGAAGAGACTCCACTGAGACATTTTAGTGGTTGAAAGAGAAAGAAGTAAAGATATCATTCTCAAATCTTATGTCATCAAAGTCTTAATGATTCTCCCTTCTTATTTTCTCTTCTATCTGTCTCATCTATCCAACCTCACTACCTATTCCCTAGTGCAAGCCTTCATTATTTTCTGCATCAGTCAACCAGAGGTCTCCCTGTCTCTACCTTCTTTCAGCTTCCTCTCCTAGTCCACTTTCGGCACTGCTGTCAGAGTGATGTCAGAGTGATGTTCATCTGTTCAAAGCATTTTCCTAATTAAAACGCTTTAGTGACTCCTTCCTGACATAGAAAATCTAAGTAATAATACAGACATATTTACTATTTGAAACTCCCAAATCCCAAACCAACTGGTATTGAACACATTTGATCCTTCTAAAAATACTAGATGCTTTGTCTGTAATAACATCTTCTCTCTTCCTCATCTAGATAATTCCTGCTCATCCTTAAAGACTTCGGTTGAATGCCGGTGTGGGGTTTGTTTGCTTGCTTTTGAGGTAGGGTCTCACTCTGTCACCCAGGCTGGAGTACAGTAGCACAATCATAGCTCACCGAAGCCTTGAACTCCTGAACTCAAGTGATCCTCCCACCTCAACCTCCAGAGTAGCTGGGACCACAGGCATGTGCCACCACTCTCAGCTAATTTTGTTTGTTTTTTGTAGAGATGAGGTCTCCCTGGGTGGCTTAGGTTGATCTTGAACTCCTGGCTTCAAGTGATACTCTGGCCTCTGTCTTCGAGAGTGCTGGGATTACAGGCATAGCGGTCTTGAATACCACTTCTAAGAAGATTTTCCTTTCCCTGGAACAGGTGTCCTTCTTTCATGCTTATGTAACATTAGGGGCTTCGCTCTGTCACACCTTCTCTGTCACATGAGGATTACCTTGACTGACTTGCACAGCCTAAAAAATAATGGTAATGGTTAGTTCAATGAAAGAGAAAAACACGGATGAAAACAATTCTGGGAGGCTTAAGAAACAGGGGGATGTCTCTGTTACAAAGATCAAAATGAAAAAAAAAATAAATAAAAACAAAGAATGAATCAAAATAGCTGCTAAATTTGTCTAGAAGATCAAGGAGGACCATAGTAGTTTAGCTGAAACTATTGGTTTACAAACTCTAGGGAAATAAAAAGGTGAATAGAATTCACTCTAATGATATGGTCTCTTCAGAACACCTTCCTGTTTAATCCATAGAGGGTACTATACTTTCAATAAGTTGTGGTCTCTGGATACCCACATAGTAGTCACATGGATAACCACAGACCCACATATGCATACTTTCTCTCTCCAAACTAAGACACTACATTTATTGTATATCTATCCTTTAATTTTATTATATAATAAGAAACTATCAAAAGCACTTAATGTCTATATAAGCTTACTAAGAACAATATCATTATAGCAAAGGCTACAGTGTAGAAGGCAAAGGTTTCAACTTACATTTTTCCAAAAATCAAGCACCTGCAAAGAAGTAACATAAAATAATTGTACAAAGAGAGACAAGGAGACTAGGACAGACTTTCCTGATATGAAAATGTGAAAAGGGGGCCACAGAAGGGTAACCTGCCCTGAACATTGATTTATAACCAAGCCCTGCCCTAAAAAAATGGCTTAAAAACTCAAATATTGATAAATCACCCCTAACTGGCCTCTAGGAAGTTGAGGGAAGGAGAGGCTTGGTATAGGTATCAGGAAATGAAGTTCAAAGTGTGGGCTAACCAAGGATTAGAGCTATGGGAGAAGGAACAGTAGAAAAGAGGGATCTGGAGGTGGTTTGATGAGTGAGGAACACCAGAGATCAGCATGATATCGCATGCCAGTCCTCTGCTAGGTTTCTGGCATGTTGGTGTGTGAGTTAACCAGACCATTTAAAGGACTGAGGAGAGAACTGACAGCTGATAAAATACCCCAAGTAAAATTTTAGAAATATTAATTTTTGCCAAATGGAATAGAATGCTATATTTATTACTGGTAACCAATCTGTCCACCTAACACAGATGTTCATGTCCTGTTTAGATACATAAAGAGAGTACAATCAGCTGGAAGTAGCCAAGAAGAGAATTTTCTCTTTCGTTTAAAATACTTATTTCTCATTTACAATTATGCAAAATTCATTGCTGATAATGAGCAACCACAACATTTATATTCCAATTCCAAAAACATAGGCTAATATGAATCAGAGTATCTACCAAATGCTTATCAACTCTTCTTATTTAATGACAAGAATTTAAGATATTTGGTTATGTGAACTACTTTCTTGTAAATTCTACTAAAATTTGGACCCCATAGTAATACAAATAAATTAAATCACATTGAACTTTAGGGAACTTTTAAAGTAAATTTAATTCAATTTGTTCCCATCCAATATATGTATATATAAACAAAGGAATGCAAAAACTAATTTGATATAAATAGAAGTAGAAATATTCTATAGAAATAGAAATATTCATGTATACCCATGCAATTGTGATTAAGTGGACTATTTCCATTGCATTGAGGTTAAGTTGTCCAGAAAAAGTATTGAAAGCTTCCTGTAATATAGCAGTGTTTGGTTGATATATATTCAAGATTGTGTGGATGGTAAGTTACAAACCACCACTGATTCTCCATGAAACAAAAAATTGATGGGACTCTATGGTCTTCAGTTCTTAAGACAATCTCTGCTGGGCATTTAGGGAAGTAGTAAATTTGCCCATTTAGGCTCATTGTGGATGTCTCAATAGTGAAAGAGAGGAGAGAACGTTTATTAACCTGAAATCAATTTGGGACCAATGTTCTGAAGGTGGCTTTTAGTGATTTGTATCATGAGATATTGAGCCAATTCAGCTCAACCAATGTAGTTGATATACAGGTATTTGTCCAGAACCCCTTGTTCTAAGATAATCGCTCACCCCTTTCCTTCAGTAACCTTCTTTAGTCTATGCATTTCTGATGGGAGCTGACACTACTCCTCAGTAACAAGGCTGGGCATATCCTGAGTCTGACCAATATGAATTTCTTATTAACCTGGCCAGAGTGACTATTTGAAACATAAACATTTCATCAAAGCTAGACCAGTGAGAGTCTTCTGGGGATTGTTGCCAGAATGGTCAAGAAAAAAAAAAAATATACGGTCTTCTTTGCAAGAAACTGTAAAGACATCATAATTTTGGTGCTGCTAGATACCTTTCAAGCATGCGAAACTGGGTCTCTAAGTGCCCACGTTGTGGGCATATATATGCATAACTATAGACCCAGAGAATGAAGACAGATGTGCAAAACTATGAGACAGAGCGAGGCAGAATTCTGATGCCATTTGGTACCTGGATCTAGCTAATCCTGAAATGAGAAAGAGACTCCTCTTGGCCCTCCCAGTTATTAGAGTGGGTAATAAATTTTCTAATATATTTAAATTAATTTAAATTAGTTTAAGTTGGATTTTTGCCATTAAAATTTTTAAAGCCTGACTAATTCACCCTTATTTAAGCTATTTGCTTAAATAAGTGGCTTCCAAACATTTGGGATGAAAGTGTAACTGCAATAATTGAAAAAACAGCCTCCTTCTACTCTACTTCCTACACATTCCAATTATTTCTACACCTTCTTCATCTCCTACTGGACCTTGTTTCTCTACCAAGTTTACATTAACTTTAAATAAATTTTTCAGGACTGTGGATCTTTATCACTCTCCCAACAGACTCCGAATCTTTCATGCAGACCTAGGTGTGTATCATTGGAAAGGACAGTCTTAGAGACTGGGATGCCTCTAAAACAGTTCCCAAGAGTAAATAAACACACCATATCTCATATTCCTCAGACCTGAGCAAAGCATACGCATAACAAAGACCTCCAGATAACAGTCTGGATTGGTTTTAGGGTTCACATCATCTCAGTCCTTTTGCTTTTAAATCACCAGCAACTTATAAAGTTGCAATATTTATTCACCTCTATTCATCCACCTCAGGACAAACAATGAAGTTGTGTATTGATTCACATTAGGTACTGACATTTTGAAATATCCTAGAGAAAGTGAAGATCTGTAGGACTCAAGTCTGCCATTTGCTTCCCTGGAGAACCTGACAAAATGCAGACTCCATGGTCTCCTTCTGTCTCTACTAGATCATAGAATGATGACTAGGTCTAGAAATTTCCATTTTTAACCAACTCCCCAAGGACTTAAGCCAGTTTGAAATTGACAGGATTGAAACCAGTATGTAATTTTAACCACTAATGGAGATAAATTTATGTTAGCTGATTCTAAATTCTCTACTGTAGTGCTCTCAAACTTTAATGTAAATATGAATCACCTGGGTCTTATTAAAATGAAAATTCAGTAGGCCTAGGGTGGGGCCTGAAATTCTGCATTTTCAACAAGCTCCCACGTTATGCTGATGTTGTAGGTCCATGGACCACACTTTTAATAGAAAAGTTCTACAGTATTTCACAAAGAATATGAAAGTAGCAACAAAAGTACATATAATTTAAAAGTTTAAGTAAATAGTAAATCTAATCTATGGGAAAATAAAGATAGGACAGCAGCGGTAAGAATATCAGATGGAAACACAGGTTGTTTGACACTATAGAATTGTGGAAGAAGACAGCAAGTTAATATTCTTGGTACCTAAATTAAATTAAAAAACACACACACACACACACAAGATTTCAAAGCCTAAAGGCAAAGCAAAACTTAAGGAGAAGCACAAATCCCATGAACATTGTGAGATGTAATGTATGTTGTAATTTTACAATATAAAACATTTTGTCTGACTTTTTCATACATAATTTCTCGTATCAGGTTTGAGGGTATAATAAGGAAATGTAATAGATAAAAGCTAGTTCTATTGAAGCCAAACATTTCTGGTCAAAATATACAATTCTCTGATGACTTTGCTTGGTACAGATATGAAATTTATAATAGCTAGAGAAAAGAATATGAATGGCATCCAAGTAGGTTAGATGGTAGGGAAATCTGGAAAATCCCAAAAGAGCTCTTAGATGCTTTTTTTGTATCTTTGAAAAAAGGACAGAATTGTCCTGGCAATGATCACATTTGCCAGGTATGAAGTAAAAATAGTATCTTGGCAGTGATCTGCAAAACATGGTGGGTAATCACATCACACAAACCATGAGCTACTTAGGTCCAACACTCCATATTTCCTACTACCTTTTTTCTTAACTCCCACCATGAGAAAGTGCCCTTTCCCCTTCCTGTACTTTGGAACATGTATACCTTAATCATTATTTTACACTTTTTCTTGTATGATTAAGAGTTCTTTTTTTTTTTCCTAAAAGACCAGAACCAACTTAAGCTAGCTTATCAAAAAAAGGGATATTTCCTATATGGATATAAAGGCATATGTGATGTTTAAAACACTTAACAACTCTCATATTACAACCTTCTTAGCAGTTGCCTATATATTTCTTCAATGATTGAATAGAAAATATTTCGTCTACTATCCCTCAGAGTGTTGGTGAGAAAGATATTTAAAATATCAAAATTTACTATCAATGGCCCTACGTTCAGAAGGTAGAAAACATTTCAATACAAAACTAATACAGGATGGGTGCCCATCAATTAGAGTGTACAACAGATTAAAAAAAAAAATACTAATATTGCTATACTAGCTTATTCACCTGAATTCCCCTCCTATGTAAAGATGGCAGATAATAACCGAGGCTAGGCCTGTATTGGGCCTCAGGAAAGGGATAAAATCTGAAACTAGAAATCGATCAGAACTTCTCCATTTCTCATTGTCATTCCCATCCATCAACCTGCTTCATTCTTCTCTTTATAAAGGTCAGCTTCTCGGTCTACATGACAAGTAGCTTATGCACATGCCCAAGCTCTCAAGTTAAAATTTCCCACAGAATTATAATTTCTTTATTGAAATTCAGAATTTCTAGAAGGTAACTAGTTGTCTCCACTTAGATCAGATATTTTCTACTAGTCTTATCAACCATGACTAGGGGTGGAATCATTCACATTTTGTAAATTTGGCAACTGGGGAAATAAGTAGTCATTATGTGCATTATATTTTATGGACTATGAAATTCATTTCTTGCCTTATTCTTATTTGCCCCTTTCATCTTGACTCATTCACATACCTGTATTATTTTATGAAGTTGTACATCTTTTTTAATTTTTCTGAAGCTGGCAATCATTTCTCAGAAACACTTGATATCTTTATTAATTACATTTAAGCTGGCACCAGAGAGCTTAGTTTCTTTGATACTCAGCTTGTTCTCTAGAGATTCATGCCACTCATTAACTTAAAGGTAAATCCAAATAAATATAAGCATCTATTGCACAAAAAAATCATTTCAAGACTGTGTGTTAACAAGTGCCTAGCCCTGTAAAGATGGCTCTGAGCCAAAAACTTAACTATCACAGAAGCAGACTCTGTAACCATACCCCCCTTGAAATGGCTGTTTTGTTTGCCTGGGTTATGTACTAATTCAGAAGATATTTCTTGAGAGCAATACCTAGGAGCCAACCATCAGTTAGATGCTAGGAAGCATCAGTGAATAAAATATAATTCCATCCCTAAGGGAGCCTACACTACAGAGGGAAGATATTAAAGAAATAAGTAATTTCAATAAATGTGATAAATGCTAAAATAAAGGTAAGCTGAAGGTGCTCTAAAAGTGCCTCTTGTATTGTGGGGTGAAGGAATTATTCCAGATGAAAGGACATCTAAATTCATACCATCGATTTAGGACTAAATGAGAGTTGGAGAGGAGGCATAGGTAGACAGTTCAAGCAGGTTTGGGACAAAGAGAAAGACAAGTAGAAATGCCAAAATATGTATTTGAAAGTCATTATGTGAGCATCTGAGAGAATGCTTATGAAGAACATCGTCCTTTGAATAAATGACAAATAAGATTTTATGGCTATAAAAGAGAGTTCAAGATAGGGAGAGAAATAAGGGATGTGGCTAGGCATATAAATAGATCATAAATGGTCTGAAAAAGATGTTGACAAATTTGAATTTAATCCCGAGAGCCATGGAGAGCCACTTAAGCAAAGTAGCAACATTATTAGATTCTTGTTTTATAACATGATTACTTCAACCCAATGTGAAAAATGAGTTTTGAGGGGTAAGTGAATTGAAGGCAGACAAATGAGTTAGAATTATACAGTTATTCAGAAGAGAGTGGATTGTGACCTAAACCGAGATCAGTAGGAGTGAGGGGGATATGTCTGAACTGAATTTAGAAGTAATAAATGAAGGAAATTGATAATTGATTGGATGTGGGAAGCATGGATAAAGGAGAAACAGACAAGATCCAGGAGGATACCCAGTAAATGCATGACCAAGATGTGCCTGGGATGTGAAAAGTAAATAATTGCCACTTGAATCGGTGATTTTCAGTATCCTTTTTAGCACTGTAGGTATATTGTGAAACAAATGTTTCTTCTTTATTAATTTTCTTCCACTGAAATTATTTCTGCAATCATATTCACCTAGTCCTCATGAAAAGGATGATTTCTTTGACCATCCTGCTTGGAGCCAAAATTGTGGATATATTTTTCATTATAATGAAATGTGAACCCAATAATGAAACTAAAAATATGCTGTGAACTACATGCAGAAAGTTTGTACCAGTACTTTTAGTAGCAGTGTCTGGTATGACTTTTCTATGATACTGTGAAATAAGAACAGGAAGCTAAAATGCTTCCTCCACCTAGTGACTGCCAGGTCAGAACAGGAAGCTGAGGGTATCATCAAAAATGATTCCACATTTTCTCTTTTTATTTTATAGTACATATATGTAATTTTACTAATTTCAAAAGTTTATTGTCTTTTTTTTTTAAATTATACTTTAAGTTCTAGGATACATGTACACAACGTGCAGGTTTGTTACATATATATACATGTGCCATGATGGTGTGCTGCACGCATTAACTCATCATTTACATTAGGTATATCTCCTAATGCTATCCCTCCCCACGCCCCCCTTCCCACAATAGGACCTTGTGTGTGATGCTCCCTTTCCTGTGTCCAAGTGATCTCATTGTTCAATTCCCACCTATGAGTGAGAACATGCGGTATTTGGTTTTCTGTTCTTGCGATAGTTTGCTGAGAATGATGGTTTCCAGCTGCATCCATGTCCCTACAAAGGACACAAATTCATCCTTTCTTATGGCTGCACAGTATTCCATGGTGTATATGTGCCACATTTTCTTAATTCAGTCTGTCATTGATGGGCATTTGGGTTGATTCCAAGTCTTTGCTATTGTGAATAGTGCCGCAATAAACATACGTGTGTATGTGTCTTTATAGCAGCATGATTTATAATCCTTTGGGTATATACCCAGTAGTGGGATGGCTGGGTCATATGGTACATCTAGTCCTAGATCCTTGAGGAATCGCCATACTGTTTTCCATAATGGTTGAACTAGTTTACAATCCCACCAACAGTGTAAAAGTGTTCCTATTTCTCCACATCCTCTCCAGCACCTGTTGTTTCCTGACTTTTTAATGATTGCCATTCTAACTGGTGTGAGATGGTATCTCATTGTGGTTTTGATTTGCATTTCTCTGATGGCGAGTGATGATGAGCATTTTTTCATGTGTCTGTTGGGTGTATGAATGTCTTCTTTTGAGAAATGTCTGTTCATATCCTTTGCCCACTTTTTGATGGGGTTGTTTGCTTTTTTCTTGTAAATTTGATTGAGTTCTTTATAGGTTCTGGATATTAGCCCTTTGTCAGATGAGTAGATTGCAAAAATTTTCTTCCATTTTGTAGGTTGCCTGTTCACTCTGATGGTAGTTTCTTTTGCTGTGCAGAAGCTCTTTAGTTTAATGAGATCCCATTTGTCAATTTTGGCTTTTGTTGCCATTGCTTTTGGTGTTTTAGACATGAAGTCCTTGCCCATGAGCAATGTCTTGCCAGCAGTGCTGACTCCAGGCAGTTTGCAGGTTGTATAAAATGTGTCTTTAGTGGTGGCCTTCATTTTTTTCTTTCCCTGTATTATTTTCCTTCCCTTTTAGGACATTCTGTCCCAAAATGTCAAGTGTTTCTGAGGATTGCTCTATCTTGACAGGAGGAACAGGCACACACACATACACACAAGCACTGCTAGAGGGATAAAACACTGAACTTATTCATTTATTATTGTGGTTTTACCTAGAATTCTAGAAATCGTGTGGGTACTGCATGGCACTTTGATGGAGAAATGTTTTGGAGGTGCTTTATCATTCAACCCAACAAGCAATCACCTGTCTATAGCTGGATAAGATTGATCCTGTACCTTGGTATTTGTATCTGTATATTCAAAAATAATCTAACATTCTCTTTTGGTCACCACATTCTAAATATTCTGTTTAAACACTGATTGGGTGTTTAATAATAATAATAATAGTAGTAGTAGACTAGCTCACATCTGTTGAAATGCTTAATACATGTCAGGCCTCCCTTTTGTTCCTTTAACCCACCATGATTGCTCCTTTTGTGTGGCCTGGAACTAGCTATTGTCTTTTTCTGGAATCTCACCGAGAATAGAGAAGTTTTCTGTCTTGTTTATTGTTGCATCCTCAGCACCTAAAACTATCTCTACTCCAAAATATGTGCTGAATAAGTATTTCTAAATATATATATATATATATAGTTTTCATCAATGGTATTTGATATGTATTTATTGTTTCTCCTTGATCACACTAAAGGAAGGGGGCATGATAAATTCTATATTCTGCACAGGACCAGAAATTCAAGAATCTAAATGCTAAGTACCAAAATGCTACTGATAAGTAGAAATGCCAAATGATAAGGTTGACTGAATGACTGATAATGTTTGTGAATATCCAAAAATATATATTAAATTTGAAAGAACAACTTTAGGAGGTGCGCTATTTTCCTATGGTCGCCCTAATAAATGACCACAAAGTGTCTTAAACCAAGAGAAATTTATTCCCTCTGAGTTTTGGAGGTCAGAAGTTAAAAATCAAGTTGTCAGCAGGGCTGTGCTTCCTCTGAAGTAACTGGGGGAAAATCCTTCCTTGTCTTTTCTCATGGCTCCAGACATTTCTTGACTTGTGGCTACATGACTCTAATCTTGGCTTTTGTCCGTGCATCACCTTCTCCTCTTTTCCCTGTGTGTTTCGCTGTGTGTGTATGTCTCTTATAAGGACATTTGTCACTGGAGTTGTGGTCCACCTGAATAATGTAGAATGATCTTATCTCAAGATCCTTAACTTAATAACATCTGCAAAATTCCTTTTTCCAAATAAGACTACATTCACAAGTTCCAGAAATTATGACATAGGCATATCTTTTTAGGAGCCACAGTCATCTCACTGATAGGAGGCCTCATGTAAAAGAGCACAACTTTGGGTTTGGGCAGACCTGGGTTCAACATCCAGCTCAGACATTTGAAATGATTCTTTGTAATCTCTCTTAGCCTTAGTCTGTGTGCTGTTACACTGATTTTATGAATTTCTAAGAAGACTATGTAAAATAATGTATATAAAATGAATATCATGTTGTCTGGTCCAGGATTAATTCATCTTGCATAATCAAAATTTTATACCAACTGATTTTACTGAACTGCTGTGCAGTATAGTACCTATAGTCAACCATACTGTATTATGCACTTAAAAATGTGTTAATCAGGTAGATCTCATATTAAGAGTTTATGTCACAAAAACAAAAAACAAAACAAGCAAACAAAAAAATCCCAAAAGGACAGAAGAAAACTTTTGAAGGTGACAGATATGTCTATTTCCTTGACTGTGGTGGTTTTATGGGTATATGCAAATGTCCACACTCATCAGACTGCACGCATTAAATATGTGCTGTTTACTGCATATCAATTATGTCAGTAAAGCTGTCTTTAAAAGTGTCTGATCAATTGATAATATTCAAAAATGTTAATCCCAATTCCTCTTCACTTTGTACGCATGTTGAGCGACATTACTTAACTAAGTCAAGGCTTCCTTCTGGATACTAGCTGTAACTCTTGCAGTATTTTCATGGCTATTTTTCTTGTTGAAATCTAATGAATCCTCTTACTATTTAATCTTATAATAAAATTCATCAAGTAATATAATCTACAACTAAATACAAAATAAAGCCCTTTAGAAATTAAAACTGGGTTTCTATTCTTGTTTCAAATCAATGTTCATTTCATAATATCTGGAGAGAGTTTAAAATGAACAGAGTTGACCATCGTTCCTTGGTATTGTTGAATGGACAAAACTAAATGGATTATATGTCTTCTCAGACATTGTATTGTTTTTAAAGTTTCCATAAAATACCAGAGATGCTTGCCTCAAGTCCTTATTTCGACAATGCCAAGCATCTCACAAGATAGCCTATACTAAGGACAAAATTAATTGAGGAGGAGGAGGAGGAGGAGGAGGAGGAGGAGGAGAGGAGGAAGAAGAAGAAGAAGAAGAAGAAGAAGAAGAAGAAGAAGAAGAAGAAGAAGAAGAAGAAGAAGAAGAAGAAGAAGAAGAAGAAGAAGAAGAAGAAGAAGTAGAAGGAGGAGGAGGAGGAGGAGGAGGAGAGGAGAGGAAGAAGAAGAAGAAGAAGGAGGAGGAGGAGGAGGAGGAGAAGAAGAAGAAGAGGAGAAGAAGAAGAAGAAGAAGAAGAAGAAGAAGAAGAAGGAAGAAAAGAAGAAGCAGAAGGAAGGAGAAGAAGAAGGAGAAGGAGAAGGAGAAGGAGAAGGAGAAGGAGAAGGAGAAGGAGAAGGAGAAGGAGAAGGAGAAGGAGAAGGAGAAGAAGGAGAAGAAGGAGAAGAAGGAGAAGAAGAAGAAAGGAAAATGTACTTAACCTATCAAACATTATAGCTCAACCGACCCTGCCTTACACATGCCCAGAACACTTTGCCTACTTTTGGGCAAAATCATCTGGCAACACAGTGTGCTGTAGAGTAACAGTTTTTCACCCTCGTGATTGTGTGGCTGACTAGGAGCTGTGGTGGGCTGCCTATGCCTAGCATTGCAAAGAGTATCATATGGCATATTTCTAGCCTGAGAAAAGATCAAGATTTAGAATTTGAAGTAAGATTTTTACTGATTATGTATCATTTACATATCGTTGTAAAGTCAAGAAATCGTAAGTTGAACAATCATAAGTCAGAGACCATCTGTTCTGGTCTTCAAAAAATTATTTCAGTGTCATCAAGAAATTACACCTACCACTGTTTGATAAATCTATTCATCTATGCAAATATCTGATATTGTTAATGAATGCCTATTACATCTTGGACATTGTGCATGACATGGTATAAAACAAACACTGCCTTCAGAGAAGTCATAGTTCTAGGAAAAGATACAAATGTAAAACTAGAGTTTTATACAGTGCAGTGCAGTATACTAAGTTTAATACTAAGGTATAGGAATAGCATGGAGGAGAGAGGGAGTATGTCTCCCTGGGGTTCCAATGCCTAACGGAGTGCTTGGCACGTAATTGCTACTCAAAATTAGTTGGTAGATAAAGAAATGATTGCCTTGGGGTAACTGTCAAACAGTAGGCGTGTCTAAATCATAAATATTGAGATCCTAAGGTTGGTACTCCCAGACTGTAAAGAGGGTAGATGTGTTCCTATTATTTTAGTTGATAAGACATAGAAGAGTTTGTAAAAACTGAAAACGGTCCTAGCACCCACAGAGCTGGATTTCATTGGAAACTAAGACTTGACTCAGGATCTAGCATTAACTCTAGAGATCTTCATGCACTGAAATAACTGTATTTCCTTTTTCTACCATTCAGGAGGCTCAGCTACTCATCTTTGCATTATCTGGAAGCATTTCTGATTCCTAGCAGCTATTGCTAGTCTTCTTTTGTTCCTACATACTGCTTCCTCTCTGTGTGCCTTTGTTTCTGTTCCATGCTGCTAATTGTGCCATTTCTGTGTCTAACCTTCAAACTCAAGAAGGAGTCTCTATCTAGTAGAGCTGATAGATAATGAGCAGAATGAATATTCTAAGCCAATGCATAGCCCACTGCCCAGTCTATATAAATCCGTTCTCTACATCAGAGCATTGTGGCTAGCCCAAAAAAGTAATTTGACCAATGTATGGTCAAATATGTACAAAAAATGTAGCTGTAGGCATGTCATAACTTCAGAGGGGTCTTTCATATACCAATCACAAAAGTGGTAATGTGAGAACAATTGAGAAAAAGCAACATCTTTCAGTGTCCCTGAGTTATATTTGCAGTGGTAATAGCTACTATTTGTTGAACACATAATGGTACACCAAGTGCTGTACTAAGCTCTTTATTACATTATTTAAATTTCTATTTAATGGATAAGGTAACTGAACCCCAAAGAGGTTAAGTGACTTGGTGACAGAACTAGTAATAGTGAAAACTGGAATCGAATTTAGATTGATTTGACACCAAATCTTATACTCTCATCATGATACTATACTGTTACAGTTTCTAAAAGCACAGCACAGCAATGGATTTTAGGGAAACCATCACAGCTAACAGTGTGTCATGCTTGCCTCAGAAAGAAGGTAATCATATACACAGAAAAAAACATGAGACATAGGCTACACCTTTGAGAATATAGAGTTGGGAAACTGATGAATAGTTAGATAATGACTACACATACCAAGCAGAATGTATGATGCTCTGGTAGAGAGACATTAACAAAGTAACAAGCTGTAAAATAATAGGAGGTTAATTTGATTTGGAGTGGGGATTGGGAAAGGCTTTGAATACTTGACTCCACTTGGGACTTATAGATAAGTAGAATTTTGACCTTCAAGAACAGAAAAAAAAAATACAGCCTAAAAGATATGTGAAATGCAAGAATGTTAAGGAAATATTGAGCAGCTCTTTGTATCTGCAGCAGGTATGCCTGAGTGAGCAGTTAGTCAAGGGGGAAAAGATGTTGGAAAAGTAAGTTGAGCTAGATTATTGAAAACCTTTCTTGTCAAAGAGTCTGGACTTCCTTTTTTGGACTTATGGCAGCTACAAGCAGTTTCATTCTGCCAAGCAGTTCTTTCCTGGAATATAAATCAGTAAACCACACAAATGTGGCCCATAGTGACTCCACACTAAACTAGAGGATCATTTACATTCATGTGCAGTTGCAGTGTGGCAAGGCCACAAGTACTTTCAACTACTCTTGAAAATTGGGCTTATGACTGCTGTTCAGAGTGTCTTCTTCTAATATTAAACTGTGAAGGGCACTGATTACACGCACATGCACAAACTTACACCCAAGAAAGAAAATGGAGACAGAGAGAGAGAGAGAGAGAGAGAGAGAGAGAGAGAGAGAGAGAGAGAGAGAGAGAAATTGTTCTGTGAGTACAGGGATTTATCTTTTATCTTGTGGAAGAAAGGAACATGACATAGCATGTCTATTTATAGAATTCTGAAAATGATTTATAGTCAGGTAATCTTGCAAAATCAGGGAAAGCATATATAACAATGAATATTTAAATGCAAGGGGAACTTCACATACTTCTGAAACCAAGGTATTTTTCAGTGGCAACATCAGAAGGGGACTGGCTCCAACAGGATGAGAATTGTTACCATAGCAACTCCCAGGCTGACTCATTCATAGATAACTCTTTAAACTTGTGACATGAGAGAAATTGCTCGAGGATTCTTAACACTGTACCAAAATACACATTGCTCCATGCAGATGAAAAAAAATGCATTAGCACAGCCCTTTTTTCCTTCCTAAAACTCTCCATTTTATTTCTATACAAGGTGTCTCTTGTCCTTCAGTCTCTCCCACCTTCAGGATAGGGAAATGGGCACAAAGTGTGGAAGATTGGAGGGAACTCAAGCTACTTTTCAAAAATAAAATTCTACATTATATTTGCAGATATCAGCCCTTGCTGATCCTTGATTTCCATTAGCACCTGAGCTAGGATTCAATTTTCTGTATCTTCCAGAATTTACATATTTAAAAAAAAATTTGCTGAGCCAGAAGTAAGCAAGTCAACAAGACAGGAGAACATAAAGTACCAGAAAGTAAAGATAATAAAAGTCTCTCTCTCTCTTTTTCTCTTCCTCTCTCTTTTTTTTTCTCTCTCTCCCCCTTTTCCTCTTTTTATTAGTCATGATAATGTGTCTTTATAGAGCAACAATAAGATAAGTTTTCAGGCTTAAGTTCCCTTTGCTGCAGTAGAAAGAAAGTATACAAGGAAATTGACAAAATAGGAAATGACATTATAAATGGAGACAGGAACAGATTTTCTAGGCTTAATGAAAGCATGGGCATTGCTCATTTAGGATTTTGAAGAACCCTTAGGGAATTCCAGGCCATTCTCAAATTAATTCCCCAATAATGACATGAGAATTAATAGCATAATAATTCTCCGTGAAAGCATCTGTCAGAAAATGTAAATTTCAGGACAGTCCAAGTTGTCCTGGAAGGAATTATGCACACTGAGATAACAATTGTTGATCCAGGTCAATCTACTCATTTTGCTAGAGAGATGAGCTCACTTTTTGGGATTTTTGTCTTGCCAAAGATCTAAAAAGCTACTTTTCTAGATCCTCAGGTTCATTCTCAGCAAACCTGGTTTTCTGCATGACTTTTCTTAAAGGCAATATTTTTAGAAAAATTTTTAAATGATGTAAAGCTTAGAATGTGACAAAATTGATACCTTTTAAATGTCGTAAAGAGAAATGTATTAGTGTGACTACTCAGTTTAATAGGAATTTGATTGGCTGAATGGTAAATTATTTAGGGCAATTTCTTTTTCTGGGCCACTTTTGTGGCTGATGCCTATCTTTGAAACATATACCTCCCCTAGAGAGTGGTTAAGGCACATTTAAAACGTATTTAAAAAGAAATTTTAAATACATAAGATAATATAGTCTAAAAGTGAGTCTTGCTCATCATTTACATCTTGCCCTTTACCATTTATATCTCTATTTCAAACACTTTAAATTAACATCCAATGTTTCATTCCTATAAATTCTGGTCCTCCTTGAGTGCTTACATTATTTTCTTCATCTCCCATATCTGCAGCAACAAATTTAAGTCCATTCTATTTTCTTTCTTTTTTTTTTCTTTCCTCCTTCTTTTATACAACCTCATATTTTTCTGCCTTCTTTCCGACTAATAGAGTGTTTCACCTCCACTACTATTTTTAATTTTTTTCTTAACTGGGATGTCTATCTTTGGATTTTCCTGACTCCAATCCATTTATTGACTTATTCAGCAAATAGTAGTTTAAGAATCCACTAGATGGCAGGCCCTGTTCTCAACACTGAAGATGTAGCAAGAGAAATATCCCTTTGGGAAGCCCAGGGTCTAGTGGAGGAAATAAAAGAGCACCCAGCTAATTTCCACACAGAGCAATGCAGGCCATGATGACAGCATACTGTGGGAGCATGTAGGAAGGGCCAATCCCAGACTTCCTGGCTCCTGACATGGGAGAAGAGGGTGTAGTTCCATTTCCACTCTAAGGCCTTTTCAAAACAATTTAGCCATGTAAAGGCAAAGGGGCAAGACAGGAGGAATCGGTGTTCCAGACCAAGAAGATTTTGTAGCAAGACAAGAGGTACGTTGGAGGAACCAGGAGAAAACCAGGGTGGCTGGATAATAGAGTAAAAGAAACAAGTAAGAAGTGTGACTGTAGAGATAAGATAGAGACAGAGGAAGGTATTGTCTGCCCTTAAGAAATTTGTATTTTTATTCTCATAACATTGAGGAGCTACAGCAAATTTAACCTTGGGAGCAACATGATCATATTTGCAGTTTTTTAAAAATTGAAATATCACTTTACCTGCCGTATAACAAATGGATTAGGGAAAAGCAAGACTAGAAAGAGAAGGATACTTAGGAGCTTATTATAGTAAATCAGGTGAGAAGTGATAAAGACCAAACTAGATTGTAGCAGGTATAGAAAGAATAAAGAAACATTTTACTGAAGCAGAAACACCAGAAGAGAAAAAGAGTCAAGAAAGACTCTTAGGTTCTCATTTGGTCAATGGAGTGTTTGATCGTACCATTCAATGAGAATCAGGGTGGAGATAGAGGACCCGATTTAAAGGTGGGTGGGCATAATTCTATTTTGGGCCAGAGATAGTTCCTTTATTCGGCATTCTGTCAGCGTGGCGCTGGGTCATAGGGGCACCAGCCCCTTCCCTCGATCAGATTATGCTCATCCTCTATCCTAGAGTCGTCATACACTCACAATCTAAAGTAAGAGACCTTTAACCTCTAAGCACATAGCAATATTTGACTTTTATCTTACTGTCTCTTACAAATAATTTCTAGCAAGGAAAATGTAGTTGCTACCATAACTGATGATGAATGAGATTTTTACTCAGAAGTGGTAAAATAATTTGGCAGACTTTTTAATGTGAAAGCCATCCTACCAAAAGAAAATTATTCCACTCTCCATACTCCTTAAGGATTACCGTGGAACAAAAATGCTGACTTTCCCTTGGCCAACATCTGAAAAATTGTCCAGGGCAGTGATGAATGATTGATTTGTATATAGCATCAACCACACACAGAGGACATCATGGCAGCAGCATCCATTAGCATCGCTGACTGATGAAGGAGAATTCATGGATAAAACATCAGAGAAAACTGGAAAATCTACCCAAGAACTGAATGTTAATGATTAATTGGCATCCATAAAAAAGCAAGGCAGAAATCAGCCTTGAGCAAGAGGTAAAAGTTATGACCTAGGAGGAAACCCTTTTGTGCTTGTTGTACATGCCTAAACCATTGCACGTTATGTGATATAGTGGAAAGAAATTTGTCCATAGAGTCAGACAGACCAGGGTCCAAATCACAGCTGTGATATTTTTGAGAAGAATCACTTTGGGCATCCCTTAAACTCAGTCTCACCTATCAAAGGAGGTTATTAACTCCTACTCTATATGGTGGTTTTCTATTGTTATAAACAATATAACATATAGAAAGCACCCAGTAAAGTGCTGATCATATAGTTAAATGTTCAGAAACAGACAGAAATTATTATTAAGTATTTAGGGATCCAAAATTGATAATTTACCCAAAGAGAATGAAAATATGTATTACAAACTGCATTGTTCTGTAACATATTTTAAGCTACTTCATTTTTCTTACTTATTAAATTATAGTTTTTAAAGTTTGTTAGGACTATTGCATACAGTATTTCAATTGATCATCCCAACAGTCTCGTTAATAGTGTTTCTGCTCAACACACAAATAAGGAAATTGAGTTTCAGACTATTTGATAAATTTTTCTCTATGATCACAGGACTAATAAGCAATGAGTCTTTAAATTAGATTCCAAGTTTCCCAATTCCTAATGTCACATGTCATTATTATACTGAATGTCTATTTTAGCCAAAGACTTAGTTGATAGCTCAGTTTGTTTTCCCATGCCATTAGTATGGAGGTTTCTTTCCTAGTTAGGTCCAGTCTATATCCTTAATTCATTTAGATGTGATTATAAAGTTACATCAGAGGAAAATTAAGGTTATCCAAATTTTTGCTTTAATATTCTCAAATATTTTTTCTTCACTCACAAAGACATTTCTAGAGTTTTCTTTTTCTTTCTTTTCTCATCATGAGGTATAAAGTAACCAAAAATCCTTTTCTCCAGTAGTGTCTGCCAAGACACTTCTAGCCAGACTCAGTCAAAGACCAACAGAAGTTCGAACAGATGCCACTGGAGATGGCCAATATGGATATTTATGTGGCTCTTTGGTTCTGTAAACCTGACTTTAAGGCCTTACTTGAGACTTTTCACACATTTGAGTTTAGCTAAATATTTAGAAAATGATAGTTCCAAAGGAGCAGGCTATGGTTTTATTTTATTTACTTTAGCAAATTATAATATTGAGCTCTAGAACATGGCATCATGCAAACAAAAAAATGTAATTTAGTACTAGTAAATATGCTTACATACACACACACATACACACACACACACACACACACACACACACACACACACACCCGGGTTATTTCATATTGCATGTTTGGTGAGCATGACAAAAGCCAAGCTATCTACGAAGTGAGCTGAGATAGAATATGAGAATCCATCTCACACACACACACACACACACACACACACACAAACACAGAGATGCAGAAGAGATTTGTTGCAAAATTGTTTTAGTTGTAAAAAACCTAAAACAACTGCAATGAGCATTAATAGAATAATGATTAAATAATTAACAGTATATTCATATCATACTATACTATGTAGCTATTAAGTAAAATGAGTTATATTTCTACTCATTTAATTGGAGAATTTCTGTGCTGTGTCATTAAGAAAAGAAAGATTACAGAAGTAAATGTATACTATCTTTTCAATACATGACAAAAGCCATGTGGGTGCGTGTGTGTGTGTATGTATATATATATATACATACACACACACACGCACCCACAATGTTATAAGCATGAGCAAAAATACACAAAATTGCCTACCACTAGGTAACTTGGTTAGAGAAAGAAAGTAGGATAGAGGAGGTGAGGTGATAAGCAATTAACAGACAAAAATAAATAAATGACTAAAAAAATAGCTGTGAAAAAAGGAGCAATGCATGTGATTAAAAAGTCATATATAGAATGATTTTTTTTTTACGTAGAAGGAGAAGGAAAACCACCACCAATAGAGTCTTTACTGGAAAGGTAACTGAGAGCTCTAAGGGATATCAGACCTGTTTGATTTTTGGAAGGAATATTACTGAATCCTTTTCCACTCTATTTTAAGTCAAGAATTCCTAAAACCTCTTTCTCCTCCAACAAAAGAGTACAGACCTAGAATTCTTCCTATAGGCTTCTCCCTTTTAAGCTCTGTACTTATTACAAAATCACGAATCATAAGAAAAGACTGCCTTCCAAGGATAGAAAATGATACATGAATTTCTTCATTTCTTCAAAGTAATGTGAGTTTTGATAGAATCTTGATTTAATTCAGATTCATATATCCTTTCTCAGTTTAGCTTGCTTCATAACTAGCCTCGCTTTCTTGGGTTACCAGGCATACCACATACTGGCTACCATTCTGGTCATGTAGTCATAGTCCACCTAAGCATAGTCAGCCCAAACCACCATATTCTGAATATTCTGTTAGATCTTCCATGCATCTGATTTTATTTCTGCTCTTATTTAGATATTGAGAAAAATGGAAACACTAATATCCTGTGAATCTCTGGAACTAAGGAACTTACACAAAATCTATTGTGTCATATGCCATTATGTGGTTTTTAAAATGCGAGTGGTTTATGAATCATTATCTTGATGAATTAATTATCAATTTAGTATTTTTTTGTTTTGATTATTGACTAACTTGTAAATAAGCCTCAAAATTTCACTGAATAGAGATCAATTTTTAAAACTTTAGTACAAGTAGCCTTGTGCTATCAAACTGATGACAGTAATTGCTGGAACCATCAATAAAATACCATTTTGACATATCTCAAAATATATTTCTTAATATTTTGTATAAAGTCACTATTAATTCATTTCTAAGGAGTAAATTTTTAAACTTAATTTTATTTTTGCCATATGCTTTTGTCATCCTCCTGGAAATCTATCAATTCTCTATGTTTTCAGGAATTATAGACTCATTCATTTTTGAGTTGTTAGAGGATGGAAATTCTGGATTATTAATTATTTTAGTTATGTGAAAGTACCCACTTATGTTTTATAAGGATGAACAATTTTTCAGGAAATTGGAATGTAATAAGATGATGGCACTAACACACTTATTTCTGATCTTGAGTGTCCCAAATACATGACACCACTTAATTCATATTCAACTGATGCATTTGATCATTTGCTATCCACTGTACACTATGCCAGGACCCTGAAAGATAAACTTTGCCTTTCGGGAACTCAGAATCTAGTGGGACTGAGAAATAATTTTAAAACAATAGGATAAGTGCTACAATCAAAGTAAAAGAGAGTTGTGGGAGCTCAAAGGAGCGAATGACTAATCCTAGAATCCAGTTTCCCAGGGCTCTATCCTCTTCTCACCCTATGCTCTCTCCATGGTGAGCTAATCCATTCCCATGACTTCATCTATCACTCATGAGTCACATAGCTGTGTTTTTCCTTGAGCCCTGTCTTCCTACATTCTGACCCATAACTACTTATTTGGCACCTCTATGGGCATGTGCCACTGACACCCACAACACAAACCCATCTGAAATGAATAGTCATCTTCAGCCCCCAATCTTCAACTCTTCTTATTGTAGTCTACCTACCTACTCAGGTCAGAAACCTGGTGGCCATCCTTGGTGCCTCCTTCTCCCTAACCTCCCATATTAAAAGGCCACCAAGTGCTACCTCAAATAACTCACAGCTTTTCTCGCTTTCACCTTCCTTTTAGTGGTGTATTAAGTCAACTCTGATTTATCTATTCTCTAGGCAAATGCAAGTGCTTACTAAACTGATATACTCCTACTCAATCATCTTGTATCCTTTATTAGGCAGATGCCAGTAACGAAAAGTGGAACCACTCTGATTTCTCTGAGTATTTGAAGTGATGGGAACTTCATGCAGGGAGCTGGTTACACGGGTGGTGGAAGAACTGAAAAGCCTGCAGAGGACAGTGGAAAAGCTTGGAAATAAGCAGTCTCTCCTACTAGCCTATGAGTTCCTTGAGGCAGAGAATGTATACTAGTCAGCCTTTATATCTCAGCATCTGGCGTAATACAATCATTTAAATATAGTAAACAACCATTAAAAGTTGATACAATGAGTTAGTCATTCTAACAAGCTAAAATATTTTGACTTGGAAGTTTCTAGAAAATTTTCCCTACTTGAGGCCCAACATTTCACTATATCTTACCATGGAAACAACAAAAGCTATTTGAGCTTCTGATTACCTAGATTCTTGAATGAAAGCCATTTAGGCTGTCACTGTGTGAAACATAAATTTTATATCTATTTAAAGAAATTGGGCTCATCATCAAACAGGCTTTTCCATTTTTTAGAAAAATTGATCTTTATAGTTTTAAGAGTAGATATTAGATTAAGAATGCTAAAACCCTATGCTATATGAGTACAGGCTCAGAGTTTCATATAGTGAGTCTCATGCCATGCAGTTCATTTTATTGTAATCCATACTCCAGTTGGCATGTCAGTGTCATATGTGCCCTATGTATCAAAATGTGTTCCATGTGATTTTCTTAGATGATTATCATTTGGTGTAGCATCACAACTACATGATTCTGTTCAGTCATTGGACTGATTAATTTCAAAATTGTTCAGAACACAAAACTAACAAAAAGTCTGACTACACAGATGGGTAGACCAAATGGGACTATTTAGGATGCGACAAAGGTAAAAGAAGATTATGTTCTCTGAAGCACACACTAGGCTACAGCTGGGAAAAATCAATAATAAATAAGAATATGCACTTTAGCAACAATGTTAATGAAGAATGCATGTATTTTAAAGGTATTATAACAAAACAAGACTAAGGAATAAGCACAACAAACACGTATTATAGTTAACATAACACTAGATGATGTAAAGATAAAAGATTAGAAATTAACAGCAAACTTGAAGGATACAATGATGAATTTCTGCTTTAGAATGTACTTAATGGTGACAGTGAAAAGCAAAACATGCATTTAGACAGAAGGTTCTATTAGAAACCGATGTTTTGTGGTTGATCACAATTACGGTTCAGACCATTTTTCACTGATTGTCTTTGTCACATACAAATTATGGGGTTTTTTTTTTCTTATCCTAAGGAGCTTTTCTTGTTACCAGCATATATACTTGTATATATAGGTGACTTGTCTTGGTAATTTATTTTCATTGTGTTTAATAGGGAATTGTTTTGCTGGCAAGTAAATATGTGTTTCTTCCCTTCCTTGCTGTCTTGGTTAATAAACAAAACCCAAATCAAATATTTCTCCCTTTTTAAAAGTCGTTTAACATCTCTAGGTCTAAGATTTCTCAGCATACCTCCAATTTTTCAGTTCAGGGAGGTGGGCTAGATGATTGTTTGAGGTTTCCTTGGCCTTTAATGTATGCAATTATTGGTAATGAGATTCTGATTTGTATATTGATGAGCATCATTACTACAACTTTTTCTGGTTGGAAGAAATAAAGATGGGAGTAAATTAGCACAAGGAAAGTGGAATTTGGTGTAATGATACCAAAGAGAGATCACAAGGAGCTAAAGCACTGAACACTGTTCAGACTTTGGGAGAACTAGAAACAGAAGTAGAAAGTCTTAGTCAATCTGTTCATTCACTCTCTAACAATAAACTCTGCCCCTTATGGCTATCTTCTGCATTTTTCTCCACTTTCTTTCTTTCTCTACAGGCTGGCTTCCTCTTTTGATTCACAGTCTCTCCTCTCTTATAACTTCATAATAGCAGTGCAGCCCTAATTCTTATTCATAACCTTGCACTTGGTCCAACAGCTCCTGCCTCAGATCCTTTGTCGAACAAGCACATTCCTGAGAAAGGACTCTGATTGGTCCATCTCAACTTTTTTGAGCCAGGCTTATGTTTATTGAATGCCTGTGAAGCAACTGTTCTTGAATCAGGTATCTACTCCTATTCCAAAAATGGGAGGAGAGCAGCCTCATGTGATATAGAATGTGACTCTGTTCAAGCAGCAGGGATTACAGGCAAGCAGTCTCCATCACAGAAGAACTGTGGAAGTCATAGGCAGTGATGCACAGTTCTACTCTAATAAGTATTTCCAGGGAAGCAGCCCAAGTTTTACAAAGGGCAGATCTCAGAGCTCAGCTAAACTGACATGAATATTTTATGGGGAACAGAAGCTTGTACTTGGGACTCCTTATAATATATATTAAAATCAATGTAAGATAAAACATAAATGTGAACAAGAGCTTTGGTTCTTTCCCCAAAAGATATACACACATATTACAAAAATACATGTAATACCTTTCTTGAGAATAGTTAGAAAAGGAAGAATTGCTTGAACGATCCTTTTGCGTGGATGCTCCATTACTAGATGCTAAAGCAATATCCTGTCTCTTTCCTAACATAATCTGAGATGTGCAGATTGTGGGGTCAGAGAACAAGGAACCCTCCCTTTTGCAGCTCTCTGTGATGTCTTCTTAGATCTCATTCTAGTAAAACACATGCTTTAACATATTTTAACATATTTGCCTGTACTGCATAGCTGTTTTTCCTATTCCAAATGCTAGATAATTAATGGATTTTAATAAAATGGCTTCTTACAGTATAAACCATCTTATGCCAGCATTGCCTAGAATAAACTTTTGAAGGATACATTAAAATCTCCAGATAAGCATGTTCATATACATATTTTTCATGATAAACAATGGTAAAACATTTTGAAATCTTTTACTCATACTTAAAAGAGATATTTTCATATATGGCAGGGTTTCTCAACCTTGCCACTATTGACATTTTGAAGCAGACAATTCTTTGTTGTGGGGTCCTGTGCTGTGCATTGTAGAAAGTGAAGGAGTATCCCTGGTCTCTACCCACAGATGCTAGGAGCACACCACTAATCTCACTGGTGACAACCAAAACTGTCTTCAGACGCTGCTAAATGTACCTAACATGGGGGGAAGAATCAGCCTGTCTTTAAAACTATAAATCTAGGAAGAATGTTACCTTTTTTCTCCAAAAGAATGACTTTTATTTAACATAATTTTCTTATACTGTACCTTTAATCATCTCTAGATTTAAAAAAAAAAAAAAAAACAAAAAAAAAATATATGTTGTTCTGAGGGCAGACACAGTGGCTTACACTTGTAATCTCAGCACTTTGGGAGACTGAGGCGGGCAGACTACCTGAGGTCAGGAGTTCAAAACCAGACTGGCCAACATGGAGAACCCCCATCTCCTAAAAGTACAAAAATTAGCCAGACGTGGTGGCAAACGCCTGTAATCTCAGCTATTCGGGGAGCTGAGGCAGGAGAATCTCTTGAACCTGGGAAATAGAGGTTGCAGTGAGCCGAGATCATGCCACTGCATTCCAGCCTGAGTGACAGAGCAAGACTCCATCTAAAAAAATAAAAATAAATAAAAATAATTTTTAAAAAATGTTTTGGAGTTTATTGAGCGCTACTGGTTTGGTATTGTCCATCTTGCCTTTCCTCAATGAATTGAATTCTGTCATGCTTGAATTAGCCCAATTAATTTTATAAGCAAGCTCATATCCATTTATCACATTAACTTACCTCAGTGTCAAAGAATTCCCTATGGCCCACAGTTTCTAAATATGTCACACTTTCTCTCAAGAAATAGCTTGCACACTTGAGAAAGATGGTGGAACACTTGTGAACACACCTAGAAGGAAAATAATTTTAATGCTGTTGGCCAAAGAGCATTAATTTCTTTCTGAAAAAATGTTCCATCTTCTCTGGAGTGCTTGCACTTTGGACTAATGAAGAATTAACAGAAAACTGGTTGTGTAAGAGAACAAAAATACAATTTAGAGGCTTTCTTTTCTACCTAAAAATAGAATCCATCGAAATGAAGTCATAGGCTTTATTATATTCAAATGTCACTGTTAACCATTATATTAAGGCGTGGATAAAAAATTGTTTAAAATATAATAAGTAGTTTCTCTGACTTGTAAATGATAAAAACTTTCATGGAAAATTTGCCCATCTCACAAGGTTTCTGTGAGAACAAATGTTATAATAGATATGAAAGGGTTATGAGAACTGTGAGCACAGAGCATGCCACAGGAGAAGGGAATTATTGTCATGCATGCGGTTTTACATAGATTGTCAAAAAAGGAAAAATTGGTGTATTTTGGTACTTCCATAATGTTCATTATTATCACCACAATTATCAATATCTTCAAAAAGGTTTTATTAAGGTTATTAATATCATATGTCTGTATTTTTATTTATCATAGAATCAGGTCCTAGATTAGGCTGCTAACCCTAGAAATGCATTAAAAGACCAGGTGTGAAGGATACTTGCTCCCCCTTACCTACTTGCAGATGTAATATGCTAGCATATGTTCATTTTCACTGGGTAACTTCTATTGCAAATCGGGTACATTATTGCTTGAATTTATAACCATGATATAATTTTTACTCAATATTTATTGAAAACAGAATGAGTTGTATAACAAAAATTTCACCACATGGCATGTAGCTCTTTCTCTACAGGAAACAAAAATAGTTTCCAAAGAGGAAAGGGGAAACGTCTACACGCACACACACACACACACACACACACACACACACACACACACAGAGGTCTAAACAGGGATTACCCATGTTTTCTCCTTTCTGTTCTCCACTTACCACACTAGTAAGTAAATGACAATAAATGCTATGTATTAATATAGCATTTATCATTCAGTATTATTTTGCCATTTTTGAAGTTGACAAATTAAAATTGTATGTATTTATTGTGTAACATGATGTTTTCAAATATGTGTACATTGTAGAATGGTTAAATAAAGCTACTTAACCAATCCATTACTTCATATACTTCTCTTTTGTGGTAAAATTTACTCCTACCAGTTTTCAAGATAGTCTCTTATACTTTATGATCATATGTTTTCCCCATCGCATATTAAAACTTTATTGAAAATAATTGTGGAGCAAGGATTTTGCTGAAGGTTACATTGTGAGGAATTCTGTGTGGCACTCATAAGAATCTGGATGCTAATGAGGAATTGGTATAAGCTGACACATGTATTCCATTGTTGATCATGCTGACTGCCATGGCAAAATTTACACTATGACTGTGGCTGATATTTAATTTTCCTATACTGGCTGAATTATAAACAAGAACCCAACACCAAGACTTAGAATTCATCACAATTGTTTATTTTCATGGCCAACAGAGTCCATCTGCCTACAAATTCTTTTATAAACATCTTTTTAAAAATAGAAATGCTCATGAAAATGAGCATATACACTCTAAGTATTTGGAAGTGTAACACTAATTTGTACATAGCAATTAAAAATTTTGAAGATAATTTATTTGTTTAGCAGGTTATGGTTTCTAAAGTACCTTAACTTTAATTTTCTCAATTGATTCTCACAAAAAGCCAGTAAAATGCTATTTTTTCATTTTAGAAATAAGGCAAGTCAGGTTGCGGTGGCTCACACTTGTAAGCCCAGCACTTTGGGAGGCTGAGGCCAGGGGAGCAGTTGAGGCCAGGGATTTGAGACCAGCCTGAGCAACACAGAAAGACCTGTTCTCAAAAAAACAAAAAGAAAAAAAGAAAAAAAATTAGCCAGGTGTGATAGTGCATGCCTGTAGTCCCAAATACTTGAAAGGCTGAAAGATAGGATTATTTGAGCCCAGGAATCTGAGGCTGCTGTGAGCTAGGATGGCGCCACTACACTCCAGCCAGGATGGCCAAGTGAGACTGTCTTTAAAGGACAAGAAAAAAGAAAAAAAAAGAGGCATCTTAGGTACAAGAGATTATGTCAGTTACTCATAATTAGGCTTACACATGGTAGAGTTTAAAATCAAGCAGTTTTGTATTCTAAACCCATAATCTGCCCAATTCATTTTCCTCCAAAAAAATCACAATATTAAGAACTTGTAGATGATGCAAATGAGAATGGCAGTAACTGAGAAGAGGACTGTAGGTAGCCTGAGGGTTATTTTTTTTTTAATACAAAGGTAAAGTGGAAGGAGGTTTTATATCTTTAAAATGGATACTGTGGGACTAATAGTCAAAGTGAATATCCTTTTGTCGTTGAACAAGAAAGAATGTCTTTAAATTATTGGAAGGTGGCTTCTGAATAAATAGTATAAATGTTCTTCAATATGGTTAAAAGACCCTGGAATTCATTGTGCAGAAAGAATATTGTTTTATATTTTAAGATTTTCAGAAATGCATAAAAATCCATTTGGAAGTCTAGATGAAGTGCAGTTTGCCCAGATGTTAGACATGATTCGAATCATTCTTTGTCCCAGTGGTATATATAACAGTGGTAGCACATGAACACTGTGCAGGAGGTACACAGTGTATTCTTAATAGTCACTAAGGCATTCACAAAGTCACTATTGCCATATGAATGTCTTAGAAAAAGTGAACTTTCTGTTTTTATTGAGATTCATGTCAAAGACTTTAGGATTTTACTGCTGCCAATTTATTTTCCTTTAATGGACAATCATACTTTGCATTAATAGAGTTGTTAAAAACAGACAATAACTAATGTGCTAAGATCATTATCTGCAAGACCATTCCTTCCAGCAGCTTGAGCCATTTATAGTGATCCTAATATTCCTGTCTCTAACTGTCAGGGGAAACCTAAGTAGAAAGAAAAAGTTCAGGGGGATGTCCTCTGTAATATCTTGTGAAAGTGAAGAAGCAAGCTTCAAGATCAATTCCAACTTTGAATTCACACCACTTCCTGAAATGAAACACAAATGTGGTAAGCGAGAAATGTTGAATAGTGCCACCACTGAGGTTAGTCTTCAGACCAAATAAACATCTCCATTTGTATGTGCCTCATAACTACTTTTCAGGACCCACCCATAGATAAGTTGTAATTCAAAGAAAAATCCAGATAAGGGCAAATTGATAACCTTTATGTGTTAAACAGAGTAGTGTTCATTCAAAAGCATTTGTGGTTTGAAAAACACCCTTTCCTTTTAAGTGCATTCAGTTTTAGTTATTATTTATGAGACATTCCTCTCCAAAACAGAACTATAATATAATATCCAGAGGTCAATGTTTGTGAACATAGATTCCTCTGTACAATTTCTCTTTATGACTTTATCCATGACATCATTACCTTAACTTCAAACTTTAAAATTCAGTTACATCTATTTGCTCTATATTGGTGGAAATGTTTATATATACTTTCAAGTATAGTTCTAGTACTTTTATTATTTATTTAACTAATTATATATATATATTTTAGAGACAAGGTATTGCTCTGTCACCCAGGCTGGAGTACAGTGACATAATCCTGGCTTACTGCAACCTCTGTCTCCTGGGCACAAGAGATCCTGCTACATCAGCCTCCCAAGTAGCTGGTACTACAGGCATGCACCACCACAGCCAATTAAATTTTTAAAAAAATATTTTTTGTAGAGATGAGGTCTCATAACACTCCGCAGGCTGGTCTTGAACTCCTGGGCTCAAGGGATTCTCCTGCCTTGGCCTCCCAAAGTGCTGGAATTACAGACATGATCCACAGTGCAAGGCCCCTAGTACTTTTAACCTGTTAGTTGCCTTATACCTCTAAGTGCGAATTTTAATATATTCAAATGTAATCTCTTACAGGACATCCTACATGTTATCAAACCTTAGATGATAATGATAGTAAAATTCTTCTTCTGGCTTTCTTTATTTCACAGGATTATACACTCACCATGTATTTCCAGCAGTCTTGGAAAGACAAAAGGCTTTCTTATTCTGGAATCCCACTAAATCTCACCCTAGATAATAGGGTAGCTGACCAACTCTGGGTACCAGACACCTACTTTCTGAATGACAAGAAATCATTTGTGCATGGGGTCACAGTGAAAAATCGAATGATTCGACTGCATCCTGATGGAACAGTTCTCTATGGACTCCGGTAAATGACTTGATGTTGCATGTTTTAATGTTGTTGTTGCTTTGTTTCATTTTCAACTTTTGGAAATGGGCAAAGGGAAGAGAAGCAAGAATATATAGATGAATATATAAATGGGGTGTCATATACTTATGAAGGCCTATTACTAACCCTCATGTAGTTAAGGGCTTATTACAAATTAATAGGCAACACATCAAAATTACCTACCAGTTTTACCAAAGAAATATCTGAAGTGTAAACTGTTATTATAGGATATGTAAAGTGGTGGCTGTTTATTCTTTGGTGTCACCTTTAGTGATTCTTTTGAGAAACAGATGAAACCTATATGTTCACAATATCTCAAATTTTCCTGTTATTTCAGAGTGTTCATAAGGCCCTTGAAATCCTTCTATGTACCATGAATACTAAGCTGAAACTCCAGTTACGGGTCAAAATATAACAATTAATGTCTTTAAATTCACCAATTCCCCAAAACAATATACAAGTGAAAACAACATATATCTGTGATGAAATTTTTAGTGGTTGGTTATTTAGTTGATAGTTTTGGTCTTCATTTGCACAGTAAAATAATATCAGTTGTTCTTGGCAAAATGATCTTTGAAATTTGATAGCTTTGGTCTTCATTTGCACAGTAAAATAACATAGTTGTTCTTGGTAAAACAATCTTTGAAATTTTTCCACTCTTTCTGTACCCCAAGGACTTTCAACTTCAGTTAAAAATATCTAAGTTAAAAGTCTTTGGGAGAAATGGTAAAATAAATTAACAGTTCCCTTGAGTCTATTGATAGCTACAACAAAAAGACTACTAATCCAAGATTGGTGGTTAATTATTATTTATGGTTCATATACTATAAATCAATTGTAATTTTTCTGTTACCAGTGTAACTTCCATCAGACATGCCCAATGTGTAAAGGGATGAGTTACCCTTCTAAATTATCCTGGGAGAGTAAATCCATGACTCAATTTAATAGGCTAATCAACCATGACATGTGTAAGTATATGGATTAGTAAAGAATATATAAAAAGTTGATTGGTTAAAAAAAAGAGCAACTAGATTTTTTTTTGACAAGAAAGAATGTGGCTTACATTGTGAGATTACAGAGTCTCACTTCGTGAATTTCCCAAATTACTGCCAGCATCTACCAGTGGGAATAATACAAAGGAAGGAAAATATTTGAGAATCATGAAGTCGAATACATTTCATTTTACAACTGGGAAAACTGAGACAGAAAAGGGAGAAGTACCTTATACAAGGGAATAATAAGGTAATGGCAGAACTGGGACTAAAATCCATGTATCCTGATTCCCATGCCTGTGCTTTTCCACTCCATTGCCATTCAAGTGCACTTAAAAGTCAATTCCTATTTCCAAGTTGTATGCCACTGCTTTAATTCCTTCGGAGCAAACCCAGTTCTTTGTAGCTTGTTGTCTAGCAAACAGACAATGACCTTTCCAAAGAGAAACACAAACCATTCATCTATTATCTGTGCCCTGCTCTTTTTTATGGCACCAATTTTCTCTATAAGAGCCTCACAGTAGTTCTCATAACTTCCCTTTCTCTTCCTCTGTCTTTCCCACTTCCTCTTCCCTCACAGATTTGGTTTTCCTTTCCCTAGAAGTTATCAATATCCTGGAAAGGTCATAAGGTATAGCAGAGAAAGTGTGACTTCTACAGTCAGGGGACTGAGATTGGGCATAAACTCCACAATTTTCTGACTTCTTGACCTTGAACAAATTATGTAAACTTGTTAAGACTTAGTTTTTCAGTTGTATAGTAATGGGCTAATACTCCCTTACTCATTACTGGGACAATCTTATGAACTAATCAATATGACAATACATAGTAAGTCCTAAATTGTATTTCTCTAAAGTAGTTGTACCTTATATAGCCTTATTAGGTACTGGACAAACTGCATACCAAGGGTAGTTTTCTAACTCCCAGGGGTATCAGTGATTAAAATAGCGATAAAGTTGTTCAATTAAAAATACACTCATTGAGTGCCTATTATGTGCTACACACTCACTATTTTGGCCCTGAGAATAACTTTCCAGAAGCTGAGTAGAAATTTTTCAGTGGACATAGAGCTGAAAACAATAGATACTGCAGACTCCAAGACTGCGGAGAAGGGGAGTGTGACAAGTATTGAAAAACCACCTATTGAGTGCTATATTCATGATTTGGGTGATGGGTATAATAGAAGCCCAAACCTCAGCATCATGCAATATAGTCATGTTACAAACCTGCACATGTACCTCCTGAATCTAAAATTTGAAAGGAAGAAGAAAAAAAAAAATTGTCAGTGGAATGCACTTGGGACTTTGAGTCAAGAGACTTGTGGCCTAACCAGCTGGTGCCCTTCAGTAAGCCATTTCATCTCCCTGGGCTTCAGATCCACCAACCTTAAAAAAAGTGATTGGATGAAACTATTCCTAAATTTCATACTGTATTAGTCTGTTTTCATATTGCTATAAAGATGCTACCCAAGACTAGGTAATTTACAAACAAGAGAGGTTCAATTGACTCGCAGTTCTGCCTGGCTGAGGAGGTGTCAGGAAACTTACAACCGTTGCAGAAGAGGAAGCAGACACGTCTTACATGGTGGTGGGTGAGAGAGAGAACACCAAAGGAGAGGAACCCCATCCTTACCAAAAAAACAATTCTCATGAGAATTCACTCACTATCACAAGAACATCATGGGGAAATCACCCGCATCATCCTGTTACCTCCCACTGGGCCGTCCCTTGACACCTGGGGACTACAATTTGGATTACAATTCAAGATGAGATTTGGGTGGGGGACACAGAGCCAAACTATATCACCTACTAAACCTAAATTCCATTGCTTTGTGATCCTATATATTAGGGCATATTAATTTTAATTCCCCTGATGTAACATTTCCTAATCTAAGAAGTGACAGTCTGCATTTTTCTAAGTAAGAGCCTTTTAAAGAATATCTGTTATTGGTCACCTCCTAAGCACACATACTAGAATATCCTTATCATATAACATATTGGTATATTTATAGTTGTATTTATTTTAGGCATGAGTAATTAAGAGAATCAAACTTCTTGGCTTAATCCTTTCCATCAGTCCAGCTCATAGTCATCATGAATGGGTCCATATATTAATGAGTAGGTTTTAGCAATCATGGGATCAATGAGATTTTCTGAATGCACTGGAAAGCCTTTGGCTAGGTATTCCATAATTGTAACAGCATATCATTAATCAATTTTTTGCTATATTCAAACTCAGTAAGCTCAATATGAGATATTATAACTTATATGAAGCCAGAAGAATAGAGTCAGTTGTCTATTTTTGTGAACTATGTCAAATCAGATTTTTCACCAAAGGGATGGCACATAGTCCTGTAAACACCCTGAAATAATAGAATGGTGTCTGGTTAGGGACTGCCACTTCTAGAGGAACCAGGCTACTATGCAACAGATATTCGACCCTTGGGAGAGACTTCATTCCTTGTGCCTCTTGCCCTTGGGTCACACTCCTGTGACAAAATGCGTTACACAAAAGAGTAACCCAGTAACCTCTATTACTTCCTCTTCCATTTAGGTGGGGAATCTAAATAAAAAATGTCCATGATGTGCTGTAAGTTGTGTTAGGAGACCAGAACTTTAGTCCATGTGCCATGAGCCATTTAACTTGGTCCTCTCAGAACACATGATGTCATTTCCTTTCTTACTCAAAAGCAGAGACGATACAGTATCAGCTCCCTCTATGTCACTTAAAATTCTTCTGTTTTTCCTCCCTTCCTTCCACTTGACTTTAAGGAGGATTTTTCTCTTTTCTCTGAGACTAATCTCTCCATGTCTGCATGTAATCTTCTTGGTGCACACTCTTTACAGACTTTGCTTCCCCATTTTACCTACCTCTTCAGCCCTTCCTCTCTGTTGACTCCCTCTCTTCAGTTTCTGCTTTGAGCACCAGTTTTCTCACAGCTTTGGTTTCCTCTACTGCCTCACTACACATTACTCCTCTATCTCCAACAACATGGTTCCCATCCATACTACTTTCCCAAAACAGCTCTGCCAAAAATTACCAAAACCATCACTGGTTCTCAATATTAAAGAATCTTAAAGAATCTTGACTTGTCCGAATGCTGTAAGAGTAATGACTGACTCTGACTTCAGGACTTCCAAGACCCAGCACAATTCTTAAATTATTCTTGTTCTTCTGTTTTTTGTTATTTCATTATTGACTCCTCTTTTGCCACTTATTGAAAACTTTAAGGATTCTTCAAGATTTGATCAGTTTATTGAGTTTAACAGCTTTAAATATCTAAATTCCCAAACGATCGAGTTTCAAAAATTTCCAATTGCTCACTGAGCGTCTGTATTTGGATTGCCTGCCAGCTCCTCCTCACATGACCCCTAGTTCATATCATTTGATTTTCTCAAAACTGGGCCATCCTCCTTTCCCAAATGTTAATGAAATTACCATCATCCCATTCAATAGACATAAACTTGAAGGCAACTGTAATTCCACATCTCTTTTGTCACTGAGATTTAATCTGTTGCTTCTATTCCACTCCATCTCAATCTCCTTCTCTATTTCCAAATCACTTCTATCACCTAAATTAACATCCTCACTATCTGTCACTTCCTGGCCCATTTCCTATCTCATTTTTTCTCATTACTGCCATCTTACTTCTCCTACAAAAAAATAAAAAAAGTTTCCTCTTTCAGAAATCTAAGACCCTCTGCTTATTTCTGTAAACATATCTGAGGCATTTCAAACGTAAGTATGTTTCAAATACTTTATCCCATAAATATTTCATGGAATATACAGCTGACTCTGGAATAAAATGGATTGAACTGCATAAGTCCATTTACTGGAGGATTTTTTCTCAATAAAAGTTACACCGAATGTGCCTGCCTCTCCCTCCTCCCTTTCCACCTCCTCCCTGTCATCCACTTCTGCCACCCCTGAGACAGCAAGAACCCTTCTTGTTCCTCCTCTTCCTCAGCCTATTCAATGTGAAGACTATGAGGATGAAGACCTTTATGATGATCCATTTTCACTTAATAAATAGCAAATATATTTTCCCTTCCTTATGGTTTTCTTTTTTTTCCCCTTAAGATTTTTTTTTATTATTATACTTTATGTTCTAGGGTACATGTGCATACCATGCGAGTTTGTTACATATGTATCCATGTGCCATGTTGGTGTGCTGCACCCATTAGCACGTCATTTACATTAGGTATATCTCCTAATGCTATCCCTCCCTTCCCTCTCCCCACAATAGGACCCGGTGTGTAATGTTCCCCTTCCTGTGTCCAAGTGATCTCATTGTTCAATTCCCACCTGAATGAGAACATGCAGTGTTTGGTTTTCTGTTCTTGTGATAGTTTGCTGAGAATGATGGTTTCCAGCTGCATCAATGTCCCTACAAAGGACACGAACTCATCCTTTTTCATGGCTGTGTGGTATTCCATGGTGTATATGTGCCATACTTTCTTAATCCAGTCTGTCACTGATGGACACTTGGGTTGATTCCAAGTCTTTGCTATTGTGAATAGTGCCCCAATAAATATATGTGTGCATGTGTCTTTATAGCAGCATGATTTATAATCCTTTGGATTTTCTTAATCACATTTTATTTTATCTAGATTACTTTATTGTAAAAATAAAGTAAGACCTATAATGTAAATTTTATGTTTGTTGCTATTTACATTATCAGTAAGGGTTTTTATTAGTAAGGTGTTATCAGTATGTTATTAATAGTTAAGTTG
Source organism: Rhinopithecus roxellana (assembly GCF_007565055.1). Classification (NCBI taxonomy): domain Eukaryota; kingdom Metazoa; phylum Chordata; class Mammalia; order Primates; family Cercopithecidae; genus Rhinopithecus; species Rhinopithecus roxellana. The sequence continues at coordinate 120,931,487 of NC_044550.1, read as the reverse complement.
TGAGAGAGTCCATAGTTATATGTGGATTTTTGATTGCATGAGGCGTGTAAGAGCCCTTAATCCCTATCTTGTTCAACAGTAATTATATTACAAGAATTATTTGTCATTTCTCTAAAATTCAAATATAACTGGGAAACCAGTATTTTACCTTGTAACCCTACAGCCCTACTGATGCCCTCCCTTCTCTGCCCCCATTCTTTCCCCCACCCCACCAGTTTTTCCCATCTTACTTTTGCTTCAAAGTCTCTCTCAAATTCCACTTTCTCCATGAGGACTTTCATGACCTTCCCAGCCAGGTGAAAACTCTCTCTCATTTAATGCCTTACTACAATGTAATCTTATAAATTGGAATTCGTGACTCTTTTACGATGTTTTATCTTTCTGCAGTCATTTTCCACTGATGTACAGGATTGTGTATTTGTTGAAAATGTGAATTGTATTTCCTTAACCTTTGCGTCCTCTCTCAAACCAAATAGATGCCCAATAAATGTTTGTAGAAATGAAATTAAAAACCGTAGGATGCAGTCACCTGATTCACAATAGTTGTCAGCTGCAACATTTTCTATATCTACATGATGGCTTTTAACCAAAGAGCAATTATCACTATTAACGGCCTCTTGTCCAAACATGATCCAGATGGTTGCATACTTATTCTCTCCAAGGCCTAGCCATGTGGGTGCTGAAAGAGTGTGTTATCTTTCCCTGAAAATGGCAGGTGCAGAGCAATTTAATTCTGAGAAGACATTTAGTGGAGCATTTAACCTCCTTGAAAAAAAAAAATGCCTTTTTAAATTTTTTGCCTTCTCCTCCTAGCCCATACAACTGCTTTTCTTTCAAAGTTCCACAGTACTCCTTCCTTCTTCTTTTACCAGATGTGAGCCCAGGGCCAGGTGGTTTTGAGGAATTAAGATGAATATGTGCGAATGGCAAGTGGAATGAGGAGTGCTGTGGTTTGAATATTTGTTTCCTCCAAAACTCATGTGGAAATGTAACTGCCATTGTGATAGTATAAGGGCTCCATCCTTGTGAATGGACTGAAGCTTTTCATGGGAGTTGGTGTGACCCTTCTGGCATATGTGCTCTCTCTCCCCTGCGCACTTTCTCTCTCTCTTGCGCCCTCAATTTCCCCTTCTGCCATTCTATGATTCAGCAAGAAGGCCCCACCAGATGCAGCTTCCTAGGGAATCTTGGATTGCTCAGCCTCCAGAACTGGGAGCCAGAACATTTCTGTTTATTATAAATTACCCAGTTCGTGGTGTTCTGTTATAGCAACACAAAAATGGACTAAGATGGGAAGTGAAAAGCCTTCCATTCCAATACTGGTCCACATTAGGTCTCTGTACTAGTGTTGTTGAGTATGTATGTAGGTCTGTTATCATTGTAAGCATGTACAAAGTAAGATGTACGTACAGTATCATTTTAACTAATATTAGTGGCAATTGTATCATGAAATTTAACCAAAACCCATGTAAATAAGTAATTGAAAATATATTATATAACAGACGCTACCTATATTGTCATATGTAATCTTTACTACAACACTATGAGCTATGTACTACTATTAAGCTAATACTAAAGATTCCAACACTGGGAGATCTAAAGTAACTTTTACTGTCTCATAATTTGTTATTTCTTTACTTCTTAAAAGTAGGTCCCAAAGAGTACACACATTGCGTTTGCCTGCTAAATTATTCACATCTCTTGTACTCTGCAGTTTCCTCTCTTCCCTTTTTAGCCCCCCTTGTAGATTTTTTTTTGAAGAAACAATGTCATTTTTGTGATGATATTCCCTTGTTGTAAATGTCTTTCTCTATCTCCGTCTCCTATGTTAAGACTTGATCACGTTTAGATTACCTGCTTTCAGGGTTGTGTTTTGGCAAGACTGCTTCATAAGCAGTATAGGATAATTCTATGAAGGGACCCAAAATGCGTGACTGTCTTCTTTCATGATATGAAGATTGATGAGCAGATTCAGATATATTGACAGCGTGATCTATCCACTTCTATTAATTTTAATGTAATTGTATTACTTCGCTGGGGCTGTGTAACAAAGTACCACAAACTGGATAACTTAAACAGTAGAAAGTTATAGTCTCACAGTTCTGGAAGCTAGAAATAAAAAATCAGGGTGTTGGTAGAATTGGTTCATTTTGAGGGCTCTGAGGAGAAGGTCTCTTTCAGACTTCTCTTTTTGGTGCATAAATAACCATCTTCCCCCTGTGTCTCCACATAATCTTTCCTCTGTGTATATTTGTGCTTAAATTTCCCCCTTTTATAAGGACTCCAGCCATCACCAGACATATTGGATTAGGACCCACCCTAATGATCTCACTTTAACTTGATTACCCTTCTAAAGACTCTATTTTCAAATAAGGTATATTCTAAGTCACAGAGGTTTAGGACTTCCACGTATGAATTTGATGAGACACAATTCAAACCGTAATAGCAACTAATAACAATTTTCTAAACCTATTTAGCATTTGCAAAGTAGAGATATTCTATCATCTCTTCTTTATTTATGAACTATACTACTCTTCTAAAGAAGAACTGAGTTCGCTGACTATTTGATTATCTTAAAGTAGAGTTTGTACAGTGAAAGCAGGATAAATGCTTGACTGCTTCCTCTTACTTCGCTGTTTTCTAAACAAGTTATTTTCCCTAAAATCTTCCCAATGTGACCACCAAGGATTGGTATTTTGTTGTTTCATATTCTTATACCTTCCTTTGTTTAAAAGGTACACACTATGCCAACCACTCTGCACCTTGCAAAGTGATTTTGCAAAGCCAGCATAAATGTGAGAGGCTTTTTTTTTTTTTTTTTTTTTTTTTTTTTTTTTTTTTTTGAGATGGAGTTTTGCTCTTGTTGCCCAAACTGGAGTGCAATGGCACCATCTTGGCTCATTGAAACCTCTGCCTCCCGGGTTCAAGTGATTCTCCTGCCTCAGCCTCCCAAGTAGCTGAGATTACAGGCACGTGCCACCTCGCCCAGCTAATTTTTTTTGTATTTTTGTAGAAACACCATGTTAGCTAGGATGGTCTTGAACTCCTAACCTCAGGTGATTCCCCCCGCCTCGGCCTCCCAAAGTGCTGGGATTACAGGCGTGAGCCACCGTCCCTAGCCTTGAAAACATTTTTAACCCAAGTCTTCCCATTCCAGAGTCTACACTCTTAGCCCCCGGCACAAGGCATCTTACTGTCCCTGTACATCATTTCTAGGAAGACAGTTGTCTATGTATGGTGATTTCACTGCTCACCATTACAGAAATGAAAATAACCAAAGAAGGTAGACAGCCTAAATGGGAGTAGCTCTGCCAAGTATGTGAGCTTTTAAAAAATGTATACAATCTTGGCCGGGCGCGGTGGCTCACGCCTGTAATCTCAGCACTTCGGGAGGCCGAGGCGGGTGGATCACGAGGTCAGGAGATCGAGACCATCCTGGCTAACACGGTGAAACCCCATCTCTACTAAAAATACAAAAAAATTATCCGGGCGCGGTGGTGGGCGCCTGTAGTCCCAGCTACTCGGGAGGCTGAGGCAGCAGAATGGCGTAAACCCGGGAGGCGGAGCTTGCAGTGAGCCGAGATTGCTCCACCGCACTCCAGCCTGGGCGACAAAGTGAGACTCTGTCTAAAAAAAAAAAAAAAAAAGAAAAGAAAAGAAAAGAAAAGAAAAGAAAAGAAAAGAAAAGAAAAGAAAAAAATGTATACAATCTTTTTGGCTTCTCTAACTCATACTAATGACTCTAAATTCCAAAGAGAAGCCATTCCGCTTCAGATTTTGGAAATGAGTCTAATGTTAACTAAAAACCTGTGGCCTGATGAGGATTTTGAGAACTCCTCTACCATATTTGTTTACCTGGCTCTACTTCGAATTGATTTTTTTATGTTCTTGGCAATGTCTGACCATGGATTGTGTGTGAGAGTAAAATCAATGGCTACACTTACCGAATATAAAAGAAAGATAGAGTTTTTCACTATTCCTTGGAGAATCATCTCATCTTGCCTTGGTCTTCAATGATAAAGCAAAATAAAAAATAGAGGTAATTATCTACACACACACACACACACACACATGCACACACACGTTATTGATTTTTAAAGCAGTTTTGGGGGTCCTAAATACTTAACATTAGCTCTCTGTATTGATTACCCACACTGAAAGAAATTGTTTCTCTCTTCTACAAACTTTCCCTGTAGAGAAGCAATTATGATTACATTCAAAAGTCCTGGGCAGATCTCACAAGGCTTACTGTGAGATATGCTAGGTAAAAATACTGTGCAGTTGATTGCAGGGAATAAATATGAGAGTTGATGTAGTATTTGCAGAGGAAGCTTGGCTGTTATTGACAAATGCATCTTGTTAAGGGAAAGAAATCTGCTCTTTCAAATGGAAGAGAGAAACAGCAGACCATACATAAAGAATAGGTAACTCAGTTTGTTAGAAAGAATGCCTGGAGACTTTACAATTCCCACTAAAGGACACAGTGTTGATATTCCCCTCACAGTTTAGTTGGCATGTATTTTAGAGTTTCATCACTGGAGTACAGAGAAAGCTATTCAAAATGTTCTCCAGTGAAAGAGCTGCTATTTTTGCCTCTCAAAGTTTTTATTTTGATGTCCTTTATTCATTTATCTACATGGAAAACTTTATAATTAAATGATATTAGTAAAGATATCTTTTTTGGTATATATGGCATTGTAACTAAGTAAAACATTAAATGAGCAATTGAAATAATCATGCAGTTATTACAGCCATTGTGTGAGTATGTTATTTGTGGACGTATCATTGTGATTATACCTTCTTAATTAAATTAATGTGGAAGAATAAATACAAACAGTAACCAAAAATGTAAGAGTTACCTCTCCCCAAATTCTTGACCTTGATTGTGTGCCTTGTGGAAGAATATCAAATGTCAATTCTCAAGAAAAAAGAAAAGACTTAGGTAAAGAATGTAAGAAAAAATGGAAGGAAGGGAAAAGAAAAGAAAAACAAATATCTCAGAAATGTTATGAATTTTACATCTTAGTTATATTGTTAGAAATGACACCACTTCCTGAGAAGATGTATCAGATTTTGGCAACAATTTATGAAATTTTTCAAGTAGTCTTCTGCAGGACTCTCATCTTATTTCATTAAACTATCATTTCAAATTTAGTATTTTGGTACCACTTTCATGATTTTTGCCATAACTGTACATCATTTAAAAACATTAACTTGTTTGTTATTTATGTATGTATTGGTATGCATACATGTGTAAATTCATATATTTTTTAAAGAAAACTTTCATTAGCTCTGTTTATGGGAAATCATTATTTTTAAATATACATTAAAATACATCTAAGCAACACATTTTATTAAAATTAAAAAATTTGTATTCATGTTCCATTTAAATGATAGTTCCTCATTTATAGAATTGAGATAATACTATTGCCTATGTAACACATGTTGCTTACATCATCATTATCAAAATAAAAGCCTAAGTTTTCCTAATAAACTTTTTGAGCACGATGTTAAAGCTAGGTTTCCTTCAATCAATGGTATGTATCCCAGGTTGTGAAATAGTCATCCAGAAGCCACCATTTGGCTGTGTTGCAATTCAACTTCTATTTTATGTATCAAAGAGTGTTTCTTAAGCTTAAAATTCCACTGTGGTTTGTATATCAAATATAATAATAAACCTGGTATGTCATTTCTTATTTTCAAGTGTTATGGCATTATAACACTCTAGATAGAGAGGCATCCTATTTTGTATCCATGTAACATGCTGTTTATGGATTATGCAGCATCCCATCATCATTATGGAAGCAGTACTTTAGACTAAAACAGAAATGTCACAGAGGATTTCTGGAATGAGACGTACCATGAAAATACAATAAACATATTTTTAAGGCTAGAGCTTTTAGAAAAATATTGGCTTATTTTTGTATATCAATCTAAGTAATCTGATTGAATTTAATAGGATATATTTATAGTAAGCTTAATATTGCTTTGTTACATGTAAAAAAGTAATGGAACAATGAGTCCCATATTTGCTGGAAGTAGTGCCTCATCCTCTTGAGTGGTTCAACTCACAAAACACATTTTAAGAAGAAAATAGTCTTTGCCTAAATAACTCTTTTTTTCCTTACCCCTGCTTGTAAACTGTGAGTGTTGCTCACTCAGTGGAGCATGCTTTGGCCTTTCCAGCACATGCAGTTATATTAAATAAGCAGCTTTGTTTAATGGATTAGGCCTTGCAATTCTATATCTTCTAATAGAAACGGAGTTTCACCATATTGGCCAGGCTGGTCTTGAGCTCCTGACCTCAGGTGATCCACCCACCTCGGCCACCCAAAGCGCAGATTTATCTTTTTGAAATCTTTTTTCTTCTTTTTAATAAAGACAGGAATAGAGCTATCAAGATAGAGCCCACCTGTAACAAAACCACAAAGAACTGGAGCTGAGAGAACTGCCTGGTCCATTTTATTCTATTTGCAAAGTAGTGGTAACCACTTCAAGATAGTAACAATAACAAAAATTCAAGTAAATTCTGTTTTTTTATTAAATTTCAAATTCTTACTCCTTTTTAAATAAAGTTGTATAAAGCAGAGTTGTTTGTTCTTTTTAAACACCAAAGGATTACTGAAGACAGAAAATATTTGTTCTACAATACAAACAACTATCTGCTTTGAATATTTAGGTGATTAAACTTCAGTAACTAAAGTGGAATCTGAGGATTAATGAGTGACACTTAACGTGTTATTATCATATATATGTTATTTACATGTTTCTGCCTTTTCAACTAAAGTATGGACAATACTAGGACAAAGGAATTTCATCTCTTTTGGTTCAAGAATATCTTATTTTCCAGCACAACAGGCACAGAGCCTGACAACTTTTCAACATTTTGTGAAAATATTTAAGACATGGAACACAAGACTTAAGGGCACAAAAATGGAAAACTGATATCAAAATTAGAATTATTTATTAAATGCCTCCAAATGTGACATGATAGCTACAAGTCACTTCCAGATTTTAAAAAATCACAAAACTCAAAATTATAAGTTATTTTAAAAGTGTTATCTGCTGCATTTGCTCAGAAGTGCCTCAGGCCCAAAAATGGTTCCCAAAGACCTCACCCATGCTTCGTTTATTTGAGTTTTCTACCTGTTCTTGTGCCCCTGTTCTCTCTTCTTCCTATTGTATCCTACACATCATTAGCTTGATGTGCTTTTCTAAAGCACAATTTCATCACACTGCTCTCCTGCTCAGAAACAGATTGATTCCCCATTATCCACCACATCAAGTTGAAATTCCTTTCCAGACTTGTCACTTTTCAATTAAATCTACCCTTGTTACATAGTCTCAAACATAGTCTCTGGTTTTGCCTAACCATGAAACTTTATATCACAGCTATCGTTTTTCCTTCACTTTCCTTAATTACTAATCAGATTTTTAATTCCAAGTCTCTGTTCAATTGTTCCCTTTTTTGGTTTTTTTTGTTCCCTTTCTTGGTTTTTTGAAAGAGCGAAACGGTATTTCACTCTGTTGCCCAGCTGGAGTTCAGTGGTGCGATCACAGCTCACTGCAACCTCAACCTCCCAGGCTTAAGCAATATGCCTTCTCAGCCTTTCAAGTAGCTGGCACCACAGGCGCATGCCCAGCTAATTTTTTGTGTCATCATTTATTTTTTGTAGAGATGTGTTCTTCCTATATTGCCCTGCACTGTATGTTTCCTCCCTTCCTTCCCTCCCTCCCTCTCTCCCTCCCTCCCTCTCTCTCCTCCCTCCCTCCCTCCTTCCTCTTTCCTTCCTTCCTTCCTTTCTTCCTTCCTTTCATCATTTCTCCCTTCCTCTCTTCCTTCTTCTCTCTTCCTTCTTCCTTCCTTCGTCCCTCCCTCCTTCCCTCCCTCCCTTCTTTCCTTTCTCCCTCCCTCCTTCCCTCACTCCCTTTTTTCCTTCCTTCTGTCCTTCTTTCCTTCCTTCCTTCCTTTGTCTTCCTTCCCCTTCTTTCCTTCCTTTCTTCCTTCCTCTCTCTTTTCCTCTTTCTTTCTTCTCTCTTTCTCTCTCTCTTTCTTTCTCTCTCTTTTTCCTTCCTTCCTTCCTTCCTTCCTTCCTTCCTTCCTTCCTTCCTTCCTTCCTTCCTTCCTTCCTTCCTTCCTTCCTTCCTTTTTCTCTCCTTCATTCTTTCCTTCTGCCTATATTGCCCAGGCTGGTCTAAAACGCCTGGCCTCAAGCAACCCTCCCTTCTGGGCCTTGCAGTGTTGGGATTAGAGGTGTACCCACCGCACCCAGCTTTGCTTTGTTTCTTTTTAACTAAACAATAAATATTTTTCATTTTCCTTTTAACTGTACACTGCTCATCTTCCATCTTCTACAACTACTTCAACTCTCGTAGACCCCCTCCTCACAGTTCTGTAGAAATTGGAAATCTTACCATATAACATGTAATTATAAAATGTTTAATTAGGTATTGTTTCATATGTATTAGTCTTACCTCTTTAAAAATAGTTTGAAGATGGTCCCCAATTTACAATCGTTTGACTTAGATGATTTGTTTTTTACTTGATGATAGGTTTATTGGGGGTATTTTTTTTTTTTTTTTTTTTTTTTTTTTGAGACCGAGTCTTGCTCTGTCGCCCGGGCTGGAGTGCACTGGCCGGATCTCAGCTCACTGCAAGCTCCGCCTCCCGGGTTCCAGCCATTCTCCTGCCTCAGCCTCCCGAGTAGCTGGGACTACAGGCGCCCGCCACCTCACCGGGCTAGTTTTTTGTATTTTTTAGTAGAGACCGGGTTTCACCGTGTTAGCCAGGATGGTCTCGATCTCCTGACCTCGTGATCCGCCCGTCTCGGCCTCCCAAAGTGCTGGGATTACAGGCTTGAGCCACCGCGCCCGGCCTATTGGGGGTATTAAATGCATTTTTAACTCAAGGTATTTTTCACTTACTGTGGGTTTATCGAGACATATTGCCATCACAAGTTGAGACGCATCTGTAATCTTTTTGTGTCGTTCTTAGGATTTTTGCTGGGTAGGGTATTTCAAAGGCTCCTGCTTGGCATATTCAGTTATTAGTTGCCAGTGCCCTGCACTATAGTCTTCCTCCCTCCCTCCCGCCCTCCCTCTCTCCCCTCTCTGCCTCCCTCCCTTCCTTCCTTCTTTCCTTCCTTCTTTCTTTTCTTCCTTCCTTTTGCCATTCCTCCCTTCCTCCCTTCCTTCCTCTCTCTTCCTTCTTCCTCCCTCCCTCCCTTCCTTCCTTCCTTCCTTCCTTCCTTCCTTCCTTCCTTCCTTCCTTCCTTCCTTCCTTCCTTCCTTCCTTCCTTCCTTCCTTCCTTCTTTCTTCTTTCTAATGGAAATGAGGTCTTCCTATGTTGCTCAGGCTTGTCTCAAACTCTTGGCCTCAAGCAATCCTCTACCTTGGCCTCCCCAAATGCTGGGATTACAAGCATGAATCACCTACCCCAGCCCTGTAATCTTTTTTAAGAGTCTGTTCCTTGTATTTCTTTTCCCCACAATGCACACTATAGTTAGCACATCTTAAGCAAATGGTAAGTGGTTATTTATTTATTTTTAAATCTCATCTTAGAAAGTGACTGCTCTTAACAGTATCTCCCTGATGGCTTTGGCTTTTATGTAGTCAGGTTTACTAAATTTTAAGGAGAAAGTTAACCCCTTATATGAAAATGGAACTTTATATGAAAATAAAATCACTTGCATGTAAATGATTAATTCTATTGCTTAAGGTTCTTCAATAGCCCATGAGTAGGGGATTTCCTCCTAAGAGTATAAATTGCGTTGAGATATGAGAAATATATGCACATTATTATGGATAATACTTTTCCACTGTGGGCCAACCTACAGATACACACGTGAATGTTTTCTTTTCACAATATTTCCCTCAGAAAGCTATATGCTTAGTCTGTCAAAACTGCTGCATTTAAAATATGTTCACAGCCTTGTTGTAGAAATTCCCTTTGAACTCTTGGCCACTTGTTTAAATATTCAAGGTGGAGCAAATTGCTACACTGAAGGTGATTATTGGAAATAAGTAAGAGTAGAAAAATAACTTAATGAAAAACATTTTTAGTCAAAAATTAGGTGCAGAACTTATACACACTAATTTTTCTTGTATTATTCATAAAATAACTATCAATACATTTCTAAATGAAAGCTGAAAATACTTTTAGCAAAGGGAGCACACAAACAAATTCTTTTGTGCCTCCTCAATGGGACCATATTGACCAGTCCAAATGTATTTGTGTATATTATACCCATTACTTAGTTCAGATGGTGTATTATGAACGGAGCAGAGTCAGAAAACAGAACTATTCAACTTCTATCTGATAGATAAGAATTACATTTCATGTAGAATGGTTAAGGCAAGCATGATTTAGAATTTATTAAAACAAAGATCATTAACACATTATAGAAGGACACAGTTATTCAGAGAGGTAGAAATTAGTGTACTGGTTGATTTGCTCATAGTTTAGATGTGGGTTGTGAAAAAATTAGAGTAGTCAGTATGTTTATAAGGTTTTTGACCCAAGGAACTGAAAGAACAGACTTGAGGAAAACTGTAGACAAAATACTTCTGGAGATAAGTTAAAGATCTCTGTTTTGGGAATGTTATTTTTGAAATGCTTGTAGACATCTAAGTGGAGAGGTTGACTGGCAGTTGCAGAAGCTTGAGGTCCAAGAGGGAGATCTAGATTTGAAGTAATTAGTATATAATGGCCTTGGTGACTGTATTATTTCATCAAGGAAGAGAGCATAGATAAAATGGAGATGAGGTCTAACGTCAAGGAAAAGGAGAAGTATTTCAACGTTTAGAGTTAGGAAGAAAAGGCAGAATTAACAAAAGAAGCCAAAAATGGAAGCTTAGCTTTGGACCATTCATTCACCATAATAGCAGAGATGGAAAGGCTCCAAGTACAAACTCAAAGAGATGGGTCCATGTGGTGGTAACATATAATCATCGCAATGGCTTCTTAAGACAGATAGTCACATTTTATTCCTTCTAAAATGAAGAAACTGAGGCAGAAACAAGTAACTTGCTTAAGACCTGATAGCTGGAAAGTGACTGAGTCTGAATTTGGAACCAGTCATCTGATTTCATGGCCTACATGCTCAACCACTATTGTAATAGAAATATAAGTTCAGAACAAGGTCAGGTCTCATGTACTGTTTTCTCAGTCCTGGGTAACACATTTTAAGAACAGCACTGACAATCCAGAGGACACTGAGAACACAACTGAAATGGCAAAGGACTTGGAACTCTGTCCATATGCAGCAGAGATAATGAAGCACTGAAGATTGTCTCTCTCAGATCTTTTTATCTTCAAAGCCACAGATCAGATGGAATATAGTTGCTTGTGTTAAATAATGTAAGAATAAAATAACTATAGTTTTAAATAATATTTGAGAAAACTGAGGGTAAATGTGGGCAGAACTAGAGAAGAGGGGCCTGAAAAAGAGCCTAGCTAGTAGAGAAATACAACTCACCTGAAAGTTTTGAAAGTCTATCATTTCAAAGAAAGCTTAGACTTATACTGTGCTGCTTCCAACAGAAGATCAATGACGAACATGTGGAAACTTCAAAGGATATGTTAGTTCTACTTGCTTACCTTAGTGACCCTAATGTGAAAAAGGTTCACTCATAAGAAATTTGCTATGTAACTATTAAAAAATGGAACTAATGCCTTGTTACTAGTGTCTCCCCAGAGGTAGGTAACCTGGTAAAAAGAAAGAACTTCAGCTTTGGAATCAAATAAACCAGTTCCATTATTTGTGGTAGAATGACCTAAAACTGAGTCCTCAACTTCTCTGAGCCTCAGTTTCCTCACTTATAAAATGCCTGTAACAATATCCATCTTTCAAATTCCTATAAGAACTATTATGTGTGAAACTAGAACAGTGTTTTCATTTTTTGTTTTTTTTTTTTTTCATGTTTTTGTTTGTTTTTTCTCATTCCAACCTCTCCATCACTAGGAATGTTTGTTAAACTCTGTTTAGGCTAGTACAGGTACATGTCTGGAATGCTGCAAAAAAAGATTTGGATTCCAAGTGTGAGGCTGATTAAATGGATTAGGATGTATACTATAACTCCATGTTACTGTAGAACTAAGATTAAAAGGATGGATGTTGGTGGAAGCCAGCCTTTGGAGATGATTACTTAACTCTCCAATATGTCAGTTATATGACCTTGGACACAACCACCTGTGTATGCCACAGTTTCTTCAATATGATCATCATAGTACCAAAGAGGCATACTCATTGAGATCACTAAATGAGAAAATACTTTTGGAATGAGTAGCAAAGTGCCTGTCATCTAATGAACACTCAATGAATGGGAACTATTTCTATTCTTAGAAATTGTTCTCTGGGTTAAGAGCCTATCTCTTTAATGTGTTGTTCCACTTCCTGGGGAGGTTCTGTTACTTTCAAAATTAAATGGAAGGCTCTTTCATGGTCCTTATAGAATCCTTTGGATTACCTTTGATGATATCTGCTCCTGTCCCTTAGAATCTCTCCAGGTTTGTTCAAACTGGACAAAGAAGAGGAATTTCATTCTTTTCTATGTGCTGAGATTTTTGTCATTGGATTAGTGGAGCTAAAGAAGAATAAAGCCATTATCTTGGTGGAGGAAACTGTGTTATTGCTCATTATTTTCAAGTATTATGTACTTTGGTCTTTTGTGTCACAGGATAATTCTGTACCAAAGAAGCTGTGTGTGCTGAAAATATAAAGAGTCATTTTTATTCACCCCATATAAAAAGGGCAATGAGGAATGCCATTTTTAGAAAAGATAAGGAATCTTTGGAGATCAGCCTTCTTTCTTTCTTTTTACTAGAAATACACATGCCGAATGGATGCCAAGAGCTTTATTTCTTGCTACGAAGCTTAAGAAAATTAGGAACGATGGTAGAATGTAGCATTTATGGTTGAATGCAGAGAAAATACAGTATAATGAGTCACTTTGTTCCAGGTTCCAATTTCATGTTCTGTTTTTATCTCCATCGTTATTAGCAAGAAATGTAACATGTTACTACTGCATGGCTACAAAAATAATGGGTCACACTTTTTTATATATACTTTAAGTTCTGGGATACATGTGCAGAACATGCAGGTTTGTTACATAGGTATACACGTGCCCTGGTGGTTTGCTGCACCCATCAACCGGTCATCTACATTAGATATTTCTCTTAAAGTTAGCTCTCCCCTAACCCCTCACCCCCTGACAAACCCCAGTGTGTGTGATGTTCCCCCCCGCCCGTGTCCATGTGCTCTCATTGTTCAACTCCCACTTCTGAGTGAGAATATGTGATGTTTGGTTTTCTGTTCTTGTGTTAGTTTACTGAGAATGGTGGTTTTCAGCTTCATCCATGTCCCTGCAAAGGACATAAACTCATCCTTTTTACGGCTGCATAGTATTCCATAGTGTATATGTACCACATTTTCTTTATCCAGTCTATCATTGATGGGCATAGTTCAAACATTGTGGAAGACAGTGTGGCGATTCCTCAAGGATCTAGAACCAGAAATACCATTTGAACCAAAAATCCCATTACTGGTTATATACCCAAAGGATTATAAATCATTCTACTGTAAAGACACATGCACACATATGTTTATTACAGCATTGTTCACAATAGCAAAGACTTGGAACCCACCCAAATGGGTTTAAGTCATTTACTTTTACCAACATACGTGTTTTACTTGTTTTCAATGTCTTTGAAGACAGAAAATAAAATAATAGCAAAATAATTTTCCTATATAGTATGTTTTTAAAAAGTAGACAACTATGCTCTGTTAGATAGGCATGGTGCTAAATAGGACCATATCTCAATTACTTCAGGATCTGAAACAGTACTGGAGAAACCTTCCTCTCCTGACCTTCAGCATCTGTAAGGACATATTTGGGAAGAAATGCTCAAATGCTCACTAACCTGTGCCTTGACTCTATGTTCTGGTTTTCTTCCCTTTCTTAACTCTATTAGTGAAATTAAAATTAGCTTTGAAATCAAGTAAGCCTAGACTCCAAATTACTATTGCTAGGATTTTAATATTCATCCATTAAGATAAGATTATGCTATTTAGGAGGCTGAGGCAGTAGGATTGCTTGAGCTCAGGAGTTCCAGACTAGCCTGGGCAACATAGCCAAACCAAGTCTCAAAGAAGAAAATAATTAAGAAGATGTCAATCTCTTTGAACAGATATGCAAAATAGTAGCACAGTAACACAGGCACAAGTCACCATCTTTTTTTCATTTTTTTTCTGCCTAAAACTTCTTATGCAAAAAGAGACACCCTGATACAGAGGATGCTCAAATTTTTTATAATCACAGATCCCATTCACATAGTGGAAGAGAATCATTCCAGAAAACTCTATTCCAAAGTAAATTTGTACAGTACACACTCTATTTCCCATTGACTTACTTTGGTGGAAATATTTATTCTTCAATATAATGAGTCATATTAAGACAGAGGCAACACATTAAAATGTTATATGCTTCAATGAGAAAAATATTTCTGATAAAAAACATTAATGTTAAAAATAAAAATATCACAAGGCACTGACATCACAAGACAAAAATAATACTGAGTTTCCTATGAAATGGAAAGTAAAAATTTGCTGATACTGTTCCTGCTGACGAGAAGGCAAACCTTCAAAGACTTAGTTATTTGGATGCTTTTAAAATTATTTTTGAATCAACATTTATAAATTTGTTACCAAATTTCTTTACATTTTAAAATATTTATCTCATTTTGTACTTTCTAATATCTTTCTAAATGTAGTACTAAGTCCTGTACAGTTTTGAATGGGAATTAATAGCTATTGCAATAATAGCTACTAGTTTTGAAAGATATTTACTGCCAAGCACAATTATAATTTCATTTAATACATCAGAAAATGTCTTTACTTGATTTAGATTAATTAATGAAGTTTTCACAGGTGATAGAATTGTACTTTCTAAGATATTTTTATGGAGAGCTTTGGCAGTTCATTTTCACTATCTTTTGAATTAAGATTAACAATAATGAAAAATGCTTTCTATTGTACTTTAGAATGTTCTCCCTATTATTGATTCTGTACTTGATTTCATTATAATGTGCTTTGGGTGTATGGGGCTTTGAGTGATTTTTTTTAAAAGCCTGCTCACCACTCTGGGATATTGTATTAAAATTAAAGATTCAGATACTTTATTAATTATGGCAAGATATTGGCTATCATATCTCCAAATATTGGTTTATCACCATTTTCTCTATACTTTCCTTTTATAGCTCCTCCTAGTCTAGTCTTATGTTGGAGCTTCTGGATGAGTTCATTTATGTTTCTTAATATTTCTATTAATATCTGTCTTTTTCCTTTTTTGAACTGAATCCTAGGCATTTCCTCAACTTAATGTTTGTTTTAGTTCAGGTTTCAGTTATATCTGTTATTCCAGTTGGCTCATCATTTGAACTTTTATTTTAATTGCCGTATTTTTTATTTATATGTTTTAATGGGTTCATTTTACAACCACCTAAATAGTTTTAATTACTCTACTTAAGCTTTTTACTCTTTAATCTGTTTGGAAATGTTAATTATATGTAAACCAAAGTCCTTTCAGATTGCAATAGAGCTAAGTAACAAAGAATGTAGACACTGGAGTTGGATGCCTGAGTTCTAATTCTGGTTCCATCATTTAGTACCTCTTTGCTCATGTGTAATTATTCAATCTTCTTTCACTTTTCTCATCCATAAGAGGGAAAAAGTAGTAGTGCCTATCGCATATGGTTGTAAGGGCAATGATGAGAAATAATTGCAAAGCATTTAGTACCATACCTGGTGCATAATTTGTGCTGATAAGGAGCTGCTATTGTTGTAATTGTTAGGATTCTGATTTAGGATTCTGATTATTATTTCCTCAAAGGCAAGATTTAATGATATTTGTTTTATCTGCGTGTTTGCTAAATTTTGCTCATTAAATCATCTTCCCCAGGAGAATTTTCCTGCAAGCATCATGGGTTGTAATCACCTCATAATAGAGCAGGTTTTTGGAAGATTCAGCCCCAAACTTCTAGCAGGCAGTGGCCATATTCATGTCTTGCTCAAGGACAGTTAGTTAAAGGATCCAGCTGTGTTTGGATGGTCAATATTCTAGTCTTTTCCTTGACTCTGCAGTATGGTGTAGCTTTGTGGCCCCAACCAGAGCAGCAACTTAACACAGACACAGATCTTGGAAATACAGAAGACGTAAACTGATCCTCTGTTTTTGCTTAGATCCTATGACTAGAGGCACTGATAACTTTGTACCCAAAAGTGGATGACCTTGTCCTGTTGGAGGTTAAAAGGATTTGTTCATGACAGCATGAGAGCCATTTCCTGAGATATCTCAGAAAATCATGAGAGAAATTTCTGGGAATTTGGGGGGAAGTGAAAACCCTGGTGTACTATTGAATACTATTAATGTGATGCTTTTAAATTCAAGATAATATGATGCAGTAGAGATTCATGGTTTCTCACTGCAGAAAACAAGGTATGACATTCAGATTTTCAACTAAAGAGTAAAAAATATTTTATTTTTTAATTGATGAGCAAATGATCCATTAGAATCTCATGTTTACCAAGTGGTAGATCTTCCTTGATATTTAGAAGAGATTTTGCTTTTTATGTGCATATGGAATATTATTTGACTCAGAAGATAAAATCTTATTCCACAGCACAGTGAATAGATTTATTGTGGAATTTTGTTATAATTATTCTGGTCCTTCTCTCAGAGTTTTTCTGTTACTGTTTGTACATAATACCAAGGTTGATGCAAAATGTTAACTTACTTCTTCTCATCCACAATCTCTCTGCTGACAAAGTTCAAATCAGACAAAAAAGGGTGACTAAATAATGGCAATTAAAGCAAGGTAATAAGTTGTGTTAATAGTTAAAAAAATTTAATTACATACTTAAGAATGAACCTCTTTGTCAGTGTTATAACAGGGAAAACTCTATTATAACAGTGCAGAGATTTTTATGTAGTGCTTTTACAAGCTAAACCTCAAGACACAAAGCAAGCCAGACACATAAATTCCAAAGGAACTAGAATTTTTAGCCACATTTGAAGATTCCTATATGCCAATTGTTTATTTATTCATTTATTCGGGCTCTTTCTTTAGCTGTAAAAATTACAGATTTCCTGTGTACTGATTATTCTCCCAAGTAGACCAATGTTACTGTTACTGGTAGGTGTAAAAGTTATTGTAAAAAATACTGTTACTGGTATTTGTCAAAGTTTAGTTTACACTGATGACTGTGGTTCATTCAGTAGGGTGTTTTGTTTAAGGAGATAAACACATGATGAGATATTAAAGAGTGAGGTAATAGCAATGTCATGTTTCACTGATATCTCTATGAGCCACAAGTATTTCAGGGTTATCTGATGTGGTGAGAGAACTGCTAATATTTAAGAGAGTGGTATAGATAGATAAGATGATATATTATCAGCTCTTCCACCACATATATATGAATTGATTATATGCCATCTTATCTGTGTGCATATACACACACACACACACACACATATATTCCCCCACTCATATAAATACATATTTACTGGTTCAGCACATTTACTTTTAAACTTAGTTCTCCTTTCTTGATTCATATTTGGTACTTCCATGCTTAATTTAAGATAGCCAACATCCTTCTGTCTTCTGGACCATGACCTATTTATTCATTTTTTCCATAGAGTTCCCACCTTCTACCAAACTCTTGACATGGAATGTCATATAAATACCTTATTTTCCTTCCCAATTGTTAATTCCAAGCTATTAAATTACTCCCCTCTTTTTACATCTGTCAATATCACCTCTCAATCCCTGCTAGCGTTGTCTTACATCCACATGAACTCATGGCTACCTTCCTATACAACTCACATAACTCAGTTTTGCTTTTTAGTTCTATTCCACCTTGGGGTCAGTGGCTTCTACATTCAAATAGAAACTAACCATAGACCGCTTAGTTTCATTGACCTCCAGCTTCATTCATGTCAAAAACATGCTGGAAAGTCTATACTTGGAATACTTGCTTTTTTACTTTAATCTCTTCACCCAGTTAGTCCTCCACAAGCCCTCGACTGGAAGTTCTTCACTGTTACTCCTGTTCTTGATCTCTTCCTAATTCATCTACATTTGAGTCCTGTTCACTCAGGATGCCATGATTGGCTATTATAAAGTAATTCTCACTGTAAATTAAAACCTTTTACCACCTCTAAAGGCTAGTGGCCACACCCGGTCACTCTATAATCTGCTTCTTTTGTTTCCATTTCTGGACATCAGAACAGTATTGAAGGAAATCATTCTTTCTGTCTATAACACTGCCAGTCTGCCAAAACAGGCAACGCTTTATTCATTAGTTATCTCATAACCGTAACACCCAATGACCTTTGAACTTTCTTGTATGTGTTATGCCTCAACTATATTACCAGATTACTGAGGACAAAGGCTCTATTTGATACATTTCTCCATTCCCTTAAGAACTGGTATGTTTCTAACATGTAATATTGTGTTGAAATGAATGAATGAATGGATGGATGGATGGATGGATGGGGAAATGATTGGATTCTCCCAAAACAACAATAAAACTTTGCTGCTCCTTCTCACCTTGTTTTGCTTCACTCTAAAAGATGTACTCAAGTGATAGGACAGTTTTTAGTGCTACACCAAACTAATGTCAAGCCCTGCTCAACTCAGTCCTTTCTCCAAGTTATTTGATTTCCTGTTAACACCTTTGGTTGTACCCCCATGAGCTGGGTTATACTACAGAAGCCAATTCAGGATGAAGAGTCAGAGAAAAATGATACATCGTATTGAGCTGAGATTACATTACCTTAGCTTTGCTTCTCAACCTGAAAAACTTGGTGATAGAGATGGCATGGCTCCCAGGCTGTCCACCTCAACCTTCACAGCAATATGCCTGGAATTTTGTGGCCTCAGGAGTCCACATTCAAGGGGGTTTAATGAGATCAGAGATTGCCACATATGCAGGGTATTTGAATATTATATCTTTTAGGCAGAGTAGTTGCAAAGCAGATCAGGACTCAGGGATCCTCTTTTTTATCTACAAAATGATTACTTTGCTATACCATGGTTAGGTGTTTCACTTTTTATTACCTCCTAAGTGCAACAGGCCTTCCCACTGTCTAATATACCTGATTTCACTTCTCTAAAATAGGCAGTAAATGTATCTTTAATTTTATTTACTTCTATTGTGCCTCAAAAAATGTTCTTCTTGCATCTGATATTCAGAAAAATATTATTTTGGCTTTCCTTTGCCAAGTAGTTGTTTTCTCAATGCTCATCTCTGTGTTTTTATGAAAATGGACAGTCTTTCAAACACGAAAGTTAACTGAAAATCCTTCAATGTTGCTACTGGATACACCTCACAATGTTATTCACAGGCAAAAAAAAGTCACTGGAAAATTCTTCTGGATCTCCCAGAAAAGGATGACCTTCCTTCGCTTAGTCCTTTTCCTTCCTTCCAAGTAAACTGCTAATAGGACCCAAGACTACTGCTTCCTATAAGATTGTTGGTACCACAACCCTACCATGGAGTTAAAGATCACAGCTAACATGAAATCAGTCACATGCAGTAGTGAATTTAGTTTTAGTCTCAAATCTGAAGGTCAATATCCACAGACATGTAGAAACATCCACTGCTCACCCACTTTGTTGTAAAAAAGTAGTATGGTGTATTATCAAGTAGAGATACAGAATCATTCAAAACTATACTTGAACTCTAGTTTTTCCTATTACCTGTGAAACTTTAAATATTTAATCTCATAGTGCTTCAGTTTCCTCATCTGAAGATGCTAATAACGCAAACTACCTCACAAGATTTTCATATTATATGTCATGGTATGTAAAGCATCTAGAAAATAATGAGCTCAATAAACAGCAGTAATCAACCTTTTTTAAAAAAAATTAACTTCAAGGGAGGGGATGGAAAAAGTGTCAAAAGTTGGCCTGCAAATCCCAGCTCTCAAGTGCTGGGGAAGAATCCTTTAAAGCTAACAGCAACAGATTGCTGCTCTCTTTGGAACATAACATGGTCCTTCTGTTCATCTGTCTCATGGAGGAGTACCATGCGTGGCTATGCTATACTTAACCAAGTGAAAACGTAAAGTGATGTTCAAAACTGGTCATAACTGGCCTATATATAGCTTTTGCCAGAAGGTCCCCAAAGTGCTTAATTGAACGTCTTCTCAAATACTGCATAATCCATAATATTGCGGTGACACCAAGCATGTCTCTCAAAGAGCTTTAACAAATAGAATTTCGATGAACATTTCCTAAATATACCTTCAGTTTCATAGAGTCAAGGCATTAATTGGTGGTGCGGGGGTGGGTGGTAAGTCCTGAGCTCTATCTTGTAATCATTGTGCTTTTATTAATAAAAGATACAGTTGTCTGTCAGAAAATCAGTAAGTATATACAAAGAACACTGTAATGCATACTAAGTATCAGAACATGGATCTAAAATCACAATAACATCCCTATTTGTAATTTTTAGTTTAGCTAAAATTAGAAAGATTGGTGTAAACATTGATTTATGGAAGAAATTTGTCTGAAAATATTTGGGTAGTCTCAAATGTCCTTGAAAAATATCTCTAGTAATTCAGGGTATCTAATGTCTAGTAACAAGAGACATAGATGAAAATGGCCCATGCACTTTCCAGGTATAATGAAATTATTCATATTTCTAACCAATTTATTTTTCTATACATTTAAGTGTCCCTACCTATCCTAAGCTGATGGTTTTGCACAGATAATAACAATGGAACTCAGAAATTCTCTATCTTGAACAAATACCTCAAAAGGAATATTCTACTAAAAGCAATAGCATCTTCAACTAGAGAGGGCAGTATTAATTTCATGATAGTAGGCTCCTCTTATTAGAGAGACTCCTTTGGCATTGTTGTTGGTTAGCTCTTAGAGGTACTTTATCTAAACTATGAAATCATAATAGGTAACAATTGAATAAAGTGCTAGACTTTATTCAGTGCTTACTACATGGCACGCACTGTGAAAAACAGAAAAACAGTTTGCATTAATTATTTTATTACATTCCTCCAGAAATCCCTATGAGGTAAACTAGTGTTCCTATTTTAAATGAAGAAATAAAGGCCAGAGAGTGGTTAAGTGACTTGCTAAATGTTGCACGCCTAGTAAATATTGGAAACAGTACGATGAAGCTCTCGCAATTGTGATTCCAGTGCTTTTATATTTAGGTACTGTACTCAAACCTTCTTTTATCAACAAAGCATACTTACCTACAGCTTACCTACGATCCCTTTAAAAATACAGTTTGTACATCAACAAGTTTATGCTGAGAGAAGCTAAGATCACACAGTTTACAAAGATGGGACACAAGTCCAACTTTTGTTTCAAGTCACTCAATATTATTAAGGACTTAAATCCACATTGGAAATAGATGCATACATACCTTAGCGATGATTACAAACTAATCATGTCCTAATAAATCCTGGAACCAACTACATTTCAGCACCTCCACTGTTACTCCCTCCCTAGTTGGAACCATCATTTCTTGCCTCAAATTGCTTGTCCTTGTTTCTTTACAACAGCAGTTCTTTGGGATCACAGATCTTTCTGACAAGGTGGTATAAGAAATAAAATTTGCCTTCCAGGAAAACAAATGTGCACCTTCACATTTCACAAACAGAGATGTGCACAATTTATCATGAAATTATATGAATCCTCCCATTCCGACTTCCTCCAAGTTTTGAATAACTGCTCTACAGTCTGTTAGATATAGAGAATTTAAACCGTGTCACTCCTCTTCTAAAATCCCTCCAATAATTTCTCACTTCACTGAGAAAAGAATCCAAAATGAGACACCACATTGTCTAACCCCAGGGTAGCTCCCAGACCTCATTTCCTTCTAGCTTTATAACTTCCCTTTTATCACTTCAATCCAGTCACAAAGGCTTTGTTGTTCATACATGCTGAGTGGACTTCTGCCTAGGGTCCTTGTTCTTACCATCCCCTTTACCCAGAAGGCTCTTCCTCCAGATATCCACAAAGCCAGTTCCTTTACTTCATTCACTTCCACCCATGCCATCTAATCACAGAGGTCCTGCATCACCCTCTGTCCTCTTACCCTGATTTGTTTTCCATCTTAACAATTATAACCATTTTTCAAATCACGTATTTGTTGGATACCTATCTCCAAACACCAGATGCGCTCAGTTCTATGAGTACATAAAATTCGTTGTGTGTGCTGCTGTAATCCCAAAGACTAGATTATGATTGGCACACAGTGGGTTTGGATGAAAGAATGAATTAGATAAAGGAATTAATAAATAAGTATGGTACAAAATATAAAACTGAGTGTCTTCATAGTCAAATTAGCACCTTTTTAAAAAGCCAATTGTATTTATTTGTCTTCAGAGCTGTTTCAGAATTAGTTCACAAGCTACTCAGTGAAGTTAGCTTCATTATTTTATAGTCACTTTGGACGGTTTTTAATGCAAGATGTGACTGTCTAGATTGATAACCATTTTATTCACCCATATATGTTTTGGGTTGATTTTTCTTCCCAAATCGAACTGATCTTCAAAAGAGAAGATTGTATTTTGGGTACCAAGGTAAATAATGTTGTGTTTGTTAGACTGCAATCAGTAGTCCACTCTGGAAATTTTTATATATAAAAATATATTTTTACTCTTCAAGTTCATTGATTTGTCAGAAATGCAATGTACTTTAGAAGGAAAATTTTTTAAAAAGTCGTTATATTCCTTCTATGATAGGTGACATTGAAGATGAGTCTAAAAGAGGCTATGAAGGGCATAAAATAAGTATATTATTGAACCAAGATTGACTTCATTAAATAATAACATATAATCAACTAACATGTTTCACTGATAGTATCCAAAGAAAATATTCAAACTTATTTTGTGCTGAAGTCAGTATGTGACTTCCTGGCTTATGTAAGTTTGACCTACTTTTGGTTTGGGAATTACAATAAATGTGCATTAATATCTGACAAATAACTCCTGTAGTTAATCTCTGCTTATCCATTAAACAGACTTTCATGAAACACTAGATGCATTACCAGCTGCTGGAGATACAAAGTTGAGCAAGAAATATTATATTTTTAGAGGGAGAAAGAGTCTGGGGAAGAAATAACTGCAGTTTAATGGATAATGTATCCTGGGTGTGGAAAGGGCCACAAAGCAATAGGAGCTCAAGTCTTTCAAGGAAGGTTAAGAAATCAAGATTTTTGAAGAAGGTGATATTTGAGCTGAGTTATGAGTGGCATCTAAAAAGTTACCAAAAATAGAAGAGGTCAGGGTAAAGAAACAGCAATCAGGGCAATGGACATACTTGGAAAGTCTTGGAGTGGATGGAGAGTACCATGCATGGGTTAAGCACTGGAGTCAAGCCAAGATTAGTGGGTTCCTTATACACAGATGTTATGGCAGTGATGAACAATCCAAGGAGGCAGGTGAATAACTATTTCAGAATTGTATAACAAGCTTCTTTCTGGGATCAATATGGAGGATAGAATATAAGAAACATGATAGGATATAAGATGATATATAGAATATAAGATGATAGAATATAAGAAACTATCCGATACCCTCCATAAATGAAGAGACTCAATTCTAAGTAGAATTGCTTCTCTCCATTTATGGAGGGTATCGGATAGTTTCTTATATTCTATCCTTATTGAGGGCAGGATTCAGTCTCTGCATTTATGGATCTGCCATGCTATATTTGTAGTAGTTGATTTGCAGAGGTTTTATTAAGGAGCTAAATATTTGTATCTACATGTTCAGAGTCTGCCTTTACTGCCACATTGGAATATTAGTTCTTAAAGGTAGAGTACCTGTTTTTATTCACCTCTCTTTCCCCAGGAATCTAACAGAGTTCCTAGAACTGTAGGTATTCAATACTTTGTGGATTGAATCAGACTATTATGTTTTTTGTTGTTGTTGTTGTTGCTGTTTTTTAATGCAGTGAGCTCCCAGGCTCTGTTGTACAACATACTATCATGCAAAGATGGAGACATCTTTGAAGCCTCTCACTGGTGTCCAGTGGCCCATCTTTATATGATGTGGCTCTTCTGGCATTCATGATTGCAGAAAGATTTGGAAACTGCAGAGAAACCATTTCAAGCGATCTTGGTCTTGTTCTCATTCTTCAGCAGGTTAAAAACCAGAATAACTAGAAGGAAGTTTGAATTCCTATTTTATCTGACTCCCTTTATCTTCTAGCTTTACCAGGTATGGTGAATAGAACAATGTGAACACGCCTGACAAGGTTTCCCTGAAAAAGCAGCTAGAGCCATCATTAGGAAAATTAATTAAGAAAATAATTATGTGTGTCATATGATGTGTCTCCCTGCATGTTACTCAACAGTGGAGATAATAAGTACTGCCACCTGTTCTCTACTAACCATACCCAACTCTATCTAAAGTCGTTAAATTGATGGTTAATTTGTGATTGGCTTGGCCAGCAAGAGAAGCTTAACTATCATGTATTGTGCACATACTGGAAACCACTGTAAAGTATGTGCTAACAGCTTTATGCACATTATTTTATTGATCCTTCCTACAAAACTGATCACTGTCAGCACCTACACATATCCTCTATCTGTGCTTTTGAAAGCCATCACAATCATTTTCAAAGGCTTTTCAATCCCTGACTTCAAAGCCCAGTAAATATATGCTTTTGGGAACAAAAGCAAAGGGATACAGGTTAAAATTCTAAGAGTTTAAGTTGGGCAAGACCACCCAGGTAATAAGAAGGAGGACCAGGCTTTAAACCTCAGCCAGTCTGACTCCAAACCCTCCTGTTTCTAAAATTTTAATGTGTATTTGAATCACCTGGTGACCTTGTGAAAACATATATTTTGATTCAGTAGGTTTGGGTGGGGCCTGAGATCCTAGGGAGCACACTTCAGTATTCAGGCTTTCAACCAGCACACTGAACTGCAAGCATGGAAAACCCAGTCTGTGCCAATGACTGTGACAGACATTTGACTGTTAGGTCTGCAAGTGCTGGAGCCAGGTCTAACTTGTACATGTAATTTTTCCTCATATTCAAATTGCACATTGTATTCCTTGAATTGTCAAATTTTTAAAAAGCAGGTCTTTTCGAGTCTTTAAGCTCCCAGCAAAGCATTTATGGACTACTTATTCTTTCTCTTGCCTGGAAAGAAAATGCTTACACAGAAGACAAGAACTAAAGAAAAGATGATCAGAGGATCAGAGAATCAACAGAGTATTGAGTCACTAAACCAATGTTAAGTTTTAACAAGGCCAAGGAAGACAAATGTCTCCCAAAGTTTCCTTATTGCAGTTCTTCCAACATGTGTAACTCCTTTGTGCCTCAAGGTCTTTTCAGGGATGCAGTTTTCCAAAATCATATGGCAGTTTCTTTCTTATTTTTCGGTTTTTTAGCTCAAATATAACCCCCTCAGAAATGACCATCTTACCTAAGATAGATCTCCAACATTTACTTCACCCCCCTAACTGTTACAAAACTCCATAAATGGACAGATTCAATTATACTTTATTCATCAATTTCAGTCACTTCCAGTGACTAGTGAAATACATGGATTATGGTACAGAGATTAAAAATATTTATTAAAGGTATACATGAAAGCTGAGTAGAATGAGACTAAGAAAATGTCTGTGAGTTTGGTCACTAATAAATTGTTAGTGCCCTTAGATAACGGTGTTTTCACTTAGATGATGGAAGTGAAAGAAAACTTTGAAAGAAATTAATTTAGTCTACCTTTTCTAGAATATTCATCGGCACAGAAAAAAATATATTAGGAAAGAACTAGGAAGCAGGAAGTTACTGGCTTAGTTTCGGGTCTTATATGTTTGAACATTTCTGTGTAGAAGAGAGGAAGGGACCAGCAACATTAGCTAAACTGAAAATACAACAGACAAAAAATGAAAATGAAATTAGCAGAAAAACTAAACTTTTATAATTGGAAAACCCGAACAAATGATGCAAAATGATCCCCTGCCCTCTGCAGTCACGTAGAATACTGATTCACAAATGGGAAAATCACAAACTGTCAATGGTCATTTAAAGACTAAAGCATTTTAAAACATAATTAAATAGACTCATATAATTACCAAGCTATAATTTACATATTCTTTTTTTACTGTCCTTGAAAAAAACAATAAAGCCTCAAGCCTTGCCACGCTATGGAATCGTACATTTGGAGAAAGTTTTCAAAACAGAGATATTAGGTCCCTATGTCTTTAGCGCTTACTTTACTATCAGCCTAGTGGAAAATGGTGTGGAAACCCAAATACGTTGGCACTACCTAGCCAGTATCAACGCCAATGCTGATGATTATCCCAAATGATAGCTTTATGTGTTTTCCCTCATTGAAATCCACTGTAGTCATTCCTAAAGCCTTTTGAGTCACCTGATTTTAAAGCATGGTGAATATATTTTTTGTGTGAGAAAAAGGAAAATGTAATTTAATCCCATTCAAATTTGAACAGAATAAAAAAATTCAAAAATACATTTGGGTCTGTCATTTAATTTCTAGCCATCATAACATTTTTGCTGTGTTGTATCATTAATTGTTTAAGATGTCCATACTATCTAAAAATATATATAGCAGTTTAAAATTATTTATTTATAACTAAATGTGTTAAGTTTCTACCTCCACATAAATGGTAGGTACCCTGGAATGTGAGATTTTGCTCTCCAACTATGCATTGCAGTTCCACAAACAGAGTAGATCTGTAACCCATTTACTTTATTGTAAATTTTCTTAAATAAAAATTGAGGAACATAAAATTAATGATGGATCTAATAATCAAGCGAATGTGTGAATATTAATTATAGCTAAACTTTAAGAATGAAATTCTAAGACACTTTTTAAAATTATTTCACATGTTATAACTCATTTAATCTTCATAACAATATTATGTTTGTGAGTACTATTTTATCTCCATTTTACAGATGAAAAAACTGACATACAAAGACCTGAATAACCTCAAGTTCACTTGGTTAAGAAGTAAAGCTAAAAATTCAAACTGAAGTACTCAGGCCTACCCATGTATTGAGGAAGCTTTTAATCAAAATGAAGCTAGCACTATATAAATAAACATGAGCTTGTAATTATCCCCACAGTTTTATGAGATATGTATTTCTTTGTTGTTGTTTTGTTTTGTTTTGTTTTGTTTTTGAGACGGAGTTTCGCTCTTGTTGCTCAGGCTGTAGTGCGATGGCGCGATCTCGGCTCACCGCAACCTCCGCCTGCCGGTTTCAAGAGATTCTCCTGTCTCAGCCTCCTGAGTAACTGGGATTATAGGCATGCGCCAGCTGCACCCAGCTAATTTTGTATTTTCAGTAGAGACAGGGTTTCTCCACTTTGGTCGGGCTGGTCTGGAACTCCTGACCTCAGGTGATCTGCCTGCCTGGGCCTCCCAAAGTGGTATTACAGGCGTGAGCCACTTTGCCAGGCCCATAGGTGGTATTATCCCATTTTACAATGGAAGAAACTGGAATTCATAGCCAGTCTTCATACAATCTGTATGCATTGATTATTTATTTAATCTAAGTCTCAATTTCCTCATTTGTAAAATGAAATAACAACGAATATCTCTCAGAGTTTTGGGGAGAATTAATAGAAAATGTATACCTAAAGTGTTTGGCAAGTAACAGGTCCTCCATAAATGGCCTTTTGCTGAAGGTATTATCTAAATCCAAGTGTTTACCCTAAGAGTCTACACTGAAAGCATTTAGTCTAAACCTACTTTATCAATGTATTAACTTTGTGCAAAGAGGATGCTAAAAAAGGAAAAATGTATACAAATATTTGTGTAATGGATTTAAAGGTAAATTAATGCCCCATTCCATGATTCTTCACTGGAGAGTTAGAATCTTCATCATCTGACAATGATAGATAAGATTATGCAAAATATGTTTGTTATTTAAACGCAATTTTTATGACCAAGAAAAGGGCAGCAGCTTCTTTTTATCTCTTACATTCCATGCAAATTCATTATTTCAGACACAATTCTCAAAAATAAGATACAGTACAGGTTTACTTTGAAAATGACAGTATTAAACTACACCCTGCTTCTCTTTAAATTTTCACCAGTTTCATTAACTGTAAAATGATTTATGTTTTGACTGTAGCACTCTCATCTCGAGTTCATTAACATACTGCTTTTATTTCTTGTGAAACTCATATCGAGCTGATTAAAGCAGGACATAAGTTCAACAGTGTGGAATAGAATTGACGTCATTTTGTCAGATGGTCTCATTGCCTGGAATCAGAAAACAGCCTGAGACACACATTCCAAATTTGGAACGTGTTTCTTTAGTGAGCTTAAGAACTACACAATAATATACATACTCTTTTTAACAAGCTTACATTTTTTCACTGGCTACACTCTAGTTAGAATGAATAGTTGTTTCTGCCAATCCTCTTGTTTTGCCTTTCCCAACTGCCATTTCTCTTATGAAAATGAGGGAAGATACGTACAGCTATCTTTGGGGGTTATATTACCTTTTCTAATTCCATAAAAAATTTTTTATTAAATTTGTAGTCTTCTTTTTGCTCACTTTATTCTAATAAAACCATGAATGCTCTCTGTTGTTATGTCAAATACTATTTTTCCCATGATGAATCATAAAGTGGGTGTCATTCAAACTAGCACATCAGTGAACAAAAGTTACCAAAGGGATGCATATTCTTAAACATTTGATAATCTACTTTACTGAAGATCTCTTCAGTGAGGAAATGTCCAAATGTCACTGCACAACTCAATGAATATACTCCAGTGGGAGATGATTTGTTGTCAGTGAAAACTTGAGCATGTTTCTTAAAAAAAAAAAAAAAAAAAAAAAAAAACATAGTGTACTTAGTGTCTAAGGGATATTAAGTTCCTTAAATAGCCAAAGTCAGAGACTAAGGAGAAGTGCCATGAGACCTAGGCAGAGACCTATTTAGGCTTTAGGAGTCCAAAGGTTTTACAATTTAATACATAATTGCTAGGTTCCTCCTGAGGTCTTGAAAGAGTCCAGTAAAAGTTACAGGTCCTTAAGTGGAGGATTCGTTAGTTTCACAGTGATTCTACTTCCTCACCATGGGTAGGTAGGTGAGGTGGGTAAGGTGTTCTGCTATGTAAATCAATATCCTGGGCCGGGCGCGGTGGCTCATGCCTGTAATCCCAGCACTTGGGGAGGCCGAGGCTGTTGGATCACGAGGTCACGAAATTGAGACCATCCTGGCTAACACGGTGAAACCCTGTCTCTACTAAAAATACAAAAAAATTAACTGGGCGTGGTGGAGGGTGCCTGTAGTCCCAGCTACTCGATAGGCTGAGGCAGGAGAATGGTGTGAACCCGGGAGGTGGAGCTTGCAGTGAGCCAAGATCATGCCACTGCACTCCAGCCTGGGCAACAGAGCGAGACTCTATCTGAAAAATAAGTAAATAAATAAATAAATAAAAATATCCCAAATTTTGATTTCTGGTTTTCAAATATTTTTACTACCTCATATACCAATTTTAAAACTGTCTAAATGTTGGTAAGCATTAAAATTTCAGACTATAATATTTTCATAGAAATATATACCCCTAACGACTCCAACATCCAGATGCAGAACAATAATGTATATATTTATTCTCTATTTATTTGTATATTTATTTATTTATACCCAAGTGGTAATGTTAAACACTTATTAGGTTCCAGACACTTGTCTTGAAGACTCCATTGAATTATTCCATTTAATTCTCTTGATTTCTCTATTTTATTGTTGAGAAATTGAGTCTTAAACACTTTAGATAATTTACCTAAGGTCACCAGTGATTCATTGCCAAATTCTGCCAGTCTGATGTCATCCCTTCTCTGGCTCAAAATGCAACACTCTTTCTGTGATATAGAGTAAATAAGAAAAGTCAAAGCAGAACTTGCTAGACATTCCTGTTTGTGTGGTAGCTCAAACCATATGTGGTAGTACTGAACATCTTAAGACTTTTAGAACAAAATCCATGGCATTAATGCCTATACCACCAAATAGTGTATCTTAAAAGGAACTCCACCAACTGAGAATTCACTGTGAAAAGCAAGGAATATGCATCTAGATAAGTGAGATGGTGAATCCTCACATACACCCTTGAGAGCTAATCCTTGGGAAGAAAGTAGATTATCTGTCAAACTGAACATGAATGTAAGTGAATTCTTGTAGGCTGGGATATACAGTCAGCTTCTCTAGAAATCCATTTTTAAGGACTTTCAGAAGTGCTCAGAATCCATCTAGGCCCAAGCACTGGGTCTAGGTCTTCACAGGGTTCAGACTCTAGTCGTCTTGCTGCTGCCAGGGGCACCAGGGAGATCCAGCACTGGATAGATCCAATCTGGAATCTTCGATGCTGCCACAGGGCAGATCAGGTAGAGCATGGAGGGTCCTTGTAGAACATGGAGCATATGCAAGCAAGGGAGCAGGATGGGCAAGAAAAGAAGAGTGGAAAATATTTTTCCCTCCCAGAACAGGCTTAGGAACTCTTCAAAGACCTTATGGAGTTATGGCTCACCAAAAGACAGAAGTGCCCTGGGAAGAAAAGGTGTGTTGTGTATATAGGGATTAGAACAGGTTCAGACATGTTGTTAGAGTTCTAAGAAAATGTATGCCCAAACAAATTAAAGTCTCAGTATTGGTATTTTTAAAACATTCATCAGCACGATGTTTTATTAAAATAAAAATTCAAGTATCTTCTACCTATCAGATTATGGTATAGCTAGAATAAATATGCTTTCAGTAGTGTTTCTGTGCCTCATGCACACATTTTACATTGAGCACTCTGTAGAGCAGTTCTTTACTTTCTTGTCTGT
The DNA here is from genome assembly GCF_007565055.1 of Rhinopithecus roxellana. NCBI lineage: Eukaryota > Metazoa > Chordata > Mammalia > Primates > Cercopithecidae > Rhinopithecus > Rhinopithecus roxellana. The sequence continues at coordinate 120,900,639 of NC_044550.1, read as the reverse complement.
CACACTCACTAGAATGTCAGCTCCTTGAGGGCAGTGCTCAAAATTCCTTCTTACTTGTAGCCACTCTATGCACAAGATTCACTTAGTGTATACTTGTTGAGTTACACACAAGAGAAGTAAGTAGTAAATCAGTAGCGGAAGCAGAATTAGAACCAGGTCCATGGCCTCCTGAGCAGGATTCCTCTTAGAACCTGCAGTAACAACCAGATTTCCTCTGGCAATGGTTAGACACCACTGAGAATGGCTGGAGTTCCCTCAGGCATCTAGCATTACCAAATGTGGGAACATTATGTCCCATCTTCTACATAGTTTGGTTTGATTGCAAAGCCTAGAACTTCACATATATATATATTTGATCTACAGTTGGTTTTGTGCCATTTAAGTGTATTTGTTCATGGGATTTTATTTTTCTGGATTACCCCCTTGTTATTAACTATGTATTCTAGTATCTGATCCCTCCCACTCTGCCCCCAGTTATTAATAGCAATGTGGTACAATGCATAAGCCCCATCTGGTGGCCCATTTTTGTTGACCTCAAGGAGTGTCTCATTAGAAGTGTTGGTGTTTCCTTACTATTCACAACTGAATCTGAGGAAGGCAAATAATACAAAATTGTTCATTTCCTCAGGCTGAAACAATAGTGCTGCTACAATATAAATAGCCTCTGGATTCATAACTCTATCATAGTGCTTTCCAAGTCATATTATAATGTATGTTAATATAAAAGTTATGATTCTCCCACTGGAATATAGGCATCTTGAAGTAAGGAATCATATCCTATTTACTTTATTGTTTCTAAGCCCTAGCCTAGTGCCATGCCTATGCTATATATGCCATACATGTTTGTTGAGAAAATGAATGTTACTCTTTTGTTCTTTCATACTCTGTCATTCAATATTTAAGCCTCTCATAATCTTATGAATAATTATGTAAGAACACCTATGACATTTTCTATGCTGAGTGTGACAATGCACCTGTCTATACCTTCAAGCCTCAATTTTTTACTTCCCAGTATAAAATGCCACTATAATTACATCTCAAGTCTCCCTTTTTTCCCCTTCCCAGCTCCCCATCAAGGATGAATCTGAATATCATGAGAGGGCAGTGGGAAGAGATTGCCTTGGGGTCGGGAATATTGTCTGGCAGCAGCATGTCCAAGGAAGTGCTCCATAAACCAATATCTCTACTAATAAATTGGCTCAGTCTGCAGGTTTCAGGGCATAGAAAAACGCCACTAAGGCATAGAGGCAGGATGCGAATCTCTATATTGTGGACAATATTTTGGTGAGCTGAAGATGAATTTTGTGAAACATGGGATAAACTCAGAGAGACTGAGGATCTGGAGACAGAAGGTAATATGGTTCATGTTTCAGTACCTTGCAGTGGGATACTGTGCTAACACCCAAAGATGTGGGAGGAAATGTGGCTTTGTAAATGGGTAATGAATAGAGGGGAGAATAATTTTGAGAAACTTGACAGAAAAGGCATAGATTGTCCTGACGAAACTGTTGGTAGAAATATAGATGTTACAGACTCTGATGAGGGCTCAGAAGGAAGCTAGGGGCACGGTAGTGAAAACCTGTATCATCTTGTAGAATACCTAAATGATCACAAACAAACTGCTGGTAGAAATATGGATATTAAAAGTGCTAGTGGTGAGGGCCCAGAAGGACATAAGGATCATGAAAGGCAATTGCTGTTATATAGTGGCAGAAAACTGTATTCTACAGTTAAGAGGAAAGTAACATATGCAAGCAATGAACTTGGATATTTAGCTGAGAAGATTTCTGTTTTAGTCCATTCTCCACCTGCTACAAAGAACTGTCTGAGACTTGGTACTTTATAAAAGAAAGAGGCTTGATTGACCCATAGTTCAGCATGGCTGGGGAGGCCTCAGGACACTTTCAACCATGGCAGGAGGCAAAGGGAAAGAAAGGCATATCTTACATGGTGGCGGGTGAGCAGAGAGAGAGAAGGAGGAACTGCTAAACACTTGTAAAACCATCAGATCTTGTGAGAACTCATGCACTATCATGAGAACGGCATGGAGGAAACCACCCCCATGATCCAATTACCTCCCACCAGGCCCCTTCCTGGACTTGTGGGGATTACAATTCACGATGAGATTTATGTGGGGGCACAGAGCCAAACCATATCAATTTCCAAGCAAAGTGTTGGAGGTGGGGCCTGGTTTCTCCTTGCTGCTTATAGTAAAATGTGAGAAGAAAGAGATAAGTTGGAGGAGAAACTGTTCAGCAAAAAAGAAACAGTACTTGATGATTTGAAAAATTCTCAGCTTATTCAAATTGCAAAATAAGCTAAATTAGGAGATTAACTTTCAGGAAAGTGGGACAGCCAAGGGTATGGCTGGACAACTTTTTGCTAGTGTCTCTGACAACCAAAAGGTCAGATTATTTATTCACACAGAGGCCTTTTTGAATATGTGAAATGTATGACTCATGGATCCCCTTAGCTATCTTAGCAGAAGTCAGGACTAGAGATGGGATTTTTCAGGAAAGATTTGTGTAGGAGCCTCTTGTCTAACAGTAAATTCTCACAAAGTATGCCAGAGACCTACATAGTTTTTAAGAATTTTATACCAGCAGCAACGTTGCTGGCTTGCCCTGAAAGAGACAGACAGAGGGCAAAATGAAAGAAGGGAAGGGTGACTCTGAGCAGGGAGCCTTGGGCCCAGATAATGGAGCCTGGAGCCACCAAGGATGAATCTAAGGCTGTAAAAACTAATGGAGTTTGCCCAGTATACTTGGACTTCTGTATTTCTTAGGGACAGTAACTCCATATTTCCTTCAATCTCTCCATTTTTGAACTGCAATATTGATAAAGTTTATCTTATGCATGCTCCACCGTTATATTTTGGGAGCAGATAACTCACTTTTTAGATTCATAGGTCCATATGTAGAGACCTTTTACCCCAGAGAGATTATACCAAGAGTCTTACCCACATCTGATTTTCATGATTGGATGATAAACTTCTGAGCTGACGAGACCTAGAAAATGTTTTGGATTGGAGTTGTTACCAAAATGGGTTGGGACTTTTGGAGACCTTGAGATGAGGTGAATGTATTTTGCATCGATGTGTGGATTGACTGAGAAAATGCTGCAGATTTTATTTAGCATGGGCCTGGCTCATGGAAAGCACTATTTGAATCATGTTTTTTATTTATTCATTCAGCAAATTTACTGAGGATATATTATGTGCCAGGCACTGTTTTATATGCTGAGGAAAAAGCAGCTTTCAAAGAGTTAAAAATCCCTGCCTTTGTGGAAATTACATTTTATTGGAAAGGCTATGTGTTCAACAAGATAATCAAGCAAAACTGTTTTGTATACTGGCTAAAAACACATGTGCAGGAGAAACACAGAGAAAGGGAACACTGGTGATAGATGGAAGCATGTTTGTTTGCAGATGACCATAGTCTAGTACTGAGGGAAATGCAGGGAAAGAAAGGAGTTGTATCTTTGTTTCAGGTGAGGGGGACTGTGATCCACTACATAAGCATGGGGACTGATCTTAGATAGCTAACATACATGGCTTGTCTGTAGTTAGGAGACAAGGTGAAGGACCTGGGACAGAAGCAGATGGGTAGGTATATGTGGTCTGCGAGCATGTGCAAGTTCTGTTTTAATGTATTCTATTTCCTAGGTTAACAGTTTGCTAGATCATCAGCTGAGAGTTAAAATTGGAAGGAAATGTTCAATTTTGGAAGAATGATACAAAAGAATCATCCAGAAGACAGGAATGGTGCTTAGTCTAGACGGAGGAAAAAAAGGTTGTCAGTCAATATAATCAAGCCCATTTTGTAATCATGAATTTAAAGTGAGATCAATCCACATTGTTATTGTTTTTCTCCAACTACTTTTGGCCATGTGGATGTACATATGAGATAGGCAGATATATTGATTAACCAGGGTTATACTCTAGCCAAAGTAATTCAAAAAAGAGAGAGACTGCAAAGAGAGATGGCGATGTATACAAAGGAGTGATCATAACGTCTGAGCATAGAATTGAAGCTGGGCATAGAGAGAAGTGAGAACATGTATGAGGTAAGACACGATGAGAAGCTGGCCCTGCTTCTCATTGTTGGTCCTGCTGGGGTCAAAAAGTTGTTGGAATTGAAGTGCCAAAAGGAACAAACTGAAACAGGATGAGGTACATGGGGAGTGGTATGTTTGCATTTGAAATGCACTTATTGATAATCACAAAGTCAAGAGCATGACCCTAGCTGTGAGTGGCTGAGGTAGGGCAGATGACAAGGTCATTGCAGAAGAAGTCCAGGTGCTGAGAGGCCAGGACATTGGAAGGATCATCTACATGGATTTAAAGAAGAGTATGGAGTTTGATTAAGGAAGGGCTTATCAATAAAGGTATAGTTTTTGTTTTGTGTTTTTGTTTTTTAATAAAGGCATCAAACACTGTATGGCAAAGTGTGACTGACTTATCTTTCACACTTTCCATTTATAACTATTACAGCCCCAAAACCAAAAGACAGTTTTGAATTTATGTGCCTTATATTGTAGAAGTGACTGCTGGATGATATCATTAATAATAAAGGCACCACTGTTGAATTTGTAAGCTCTTTCTAGATATTTAAATCCCCAGAGCTTTGCACAAGGCCAGGAAACAAATAGTTGCTCAATAAATACATGCTGGCTTAAAATAGCTGTATATGACATTTAAAGTCACAACTTTAGCTCATGTTGTCTAATGTTAACTACATCTTAAGAAAGTCAGCTCTAGGACCTTGATTTAACATCACTCATTTGCATAATATAATGTACATACTTAACATTTCCCTGTTACTTGTATTTCAACCAGCCAGAGTGGTTAATAACTTATTATCGAGCTAGAGTAGCCATTTGCCAGTCTTATGAGGTAAAAGATCACAAATTTAGACATGTCATATTTTAACAAACATAGATCACTAATGTTTAATTGGAGAAACATTTTTCTTACCTTAAATAAATTTGACGGCTATCCATGCTTCATAAAATACATCTGAATGCATCCTCCCTGAACCATGCAACATTTTTTAAATACATTAAATCTTGTGAAAATGAAAATACCCAAAGTTGTGCAAGGATACAAAAAAAATTATTGAGGAATAAGGGAGACCATCTTTTATATCATATTATTCTATATTTTTTAATGGAACATACCAACAGTGTTTACAAAAATTTTGAATGAGGAACCAAAGTTCAAAGAGAAACTATCTACAAAAGAAAAACTTACAAAAGAAAAAAGTTACTTTGCTTAAAAGAATAATTCAAGTTAAGTCTCTTTTGGGGCACTCACTTCTATTCCATGTCTACATTTTATGGCATGCCCACCTTGACCAACTCTCTTTCCAAATTGAAAAAATTGCCACTTTTTATGCTATAACCAATGAAAGGCTATTTATTCTTTGTTATTCTTTCCTAGATAAGGGAATGATAAGGAAATTTGTACAAAACATACCTGTGCTAGTGGTTACCTTTAATGAAAAGACAATGGAAATGCCAATGTTTTCACACAGGTAGATACAGCAGTATTGGAAAGGTGCTATTTCTTAATCTGGGTGGTGGGTATATATATGTTTTATTATTATGCTTAAAAATGTATTATTCATTACAAATTTTTTAAATATATGAAAGGTTTAATAATAAAAAGTTGTAAAAAGCAAAGATAGTCTAGATATAACCCTATTTATTATAGATCAAAGAGGAAAATTGTCAACCAAAATAGCACAAGGGCTTATTTTTACTAGCATGTGATAAGATGTCTGTCCCATCTGTTTCAATATTTCAGACAAATATGGGCACATGCTGCTTTGCTTTTAAATTAATTGATATAAAAATGTACTGTTTTAGCCTTCAGGAATGAACATGGATCCCCCTACCCTAGCCAAGTATAAACTGTCCTCCCTCCACATGAAATGCTCTGTTTGGTCTCTCCATCCTCACCACTCTAACTTAAAACTATGTTGTTGATGTGGTTAGGCCTTGTGTTCCCACCCAAATCTCATCTGTAATCCCTATAATTTCCATAATCCCCATTTGTTAAGAAAGAGACCAGGTGGAAGTAATTGAATCGTGGGGGGCAATTTCCGCCAGACTGTTCTCATGTTAGTGAGTGAGTTCTCAGTTTATAAGGAGTTCTTTGCCCTCTGCTCAGAGCTTCTCCATCCTGCCACCTTGTGAAGAAGGTGCCTTGCTTCCCCTTCACCTTCTGCTATAACTATAAGTTTCCTGAGGCCTCCCCAGCCATGCTGAACTGTTTTCTTCAGACCTCTTTCCTTTATAAATTACCCAGTCTCAGGTAGTTCTTTACAGCAGTGTGAAAATGGATTAATACAGTTGTGAAGATTTTGACACAGCCTTCATTCATATAATGAGCATTTGTTGAATACCTTCTATTGGTAGGAAACTATAAGTTTTGAGATCACTCGTATGTAAATAATCCACTTTGAGTTTTACAGTATATGATCTCTTTTAGTAGTCAACTGGTTCCCACAGAGCAAGAGGACAATTGAAATACATCCTGAGAACAGCTAGTGAAAAGAAACAAGAACAAAGTTGACATGACTGTCTCAAATAAGTCATTTCCTTTGTGGGGCAAACACTTAATTTCTAAAAAATGGTCTGCACATTGCACATTCTTCTTAATCAATGTAAATAATAATTCTTCCCCAGTAATGGAAAAATCCACATCTCTCAGAAGGTCTCGGTACTCTGTCAATGCCAGTTCTTTTGAATTGACCACCCAAGAAACAGACACTGGCTTCCTGGTCAGGTGTCACAGTCAGACCCTAATATAAAATAAAGGCCCCAGAGGACAGCTGTTGTGCTCATTCATACCCTAACGAGGACACAATGCCATTAGTCTATGAAGTGGGCAAGGGTTGGAACAGCAAGGCTTGGAACAGAAAATAAATGAAGACTCTACTGCCTCTACCTCCCATACAAATACTTTCCTAGTAGGCTTTTCTGAAGCAAAGTGCTGGCCCTGTAGGCATTTAAATATGTCAGCACACAGTCACTCCTCTGTGGTCGATGTAACTTAAGAAAGTGTCAAAGACAAGTCAACCACTTTGCTTGGGATAAACAACACCAGGCACTTCTACATAGGGAGAAATTATTTCCCTGCTCTTCCACTTTAGGGCATTCAATGACTGTAAACGTCCATCTGTTGCCCTTTCACTTCAATAAACAATTTCTGTGTTTCCATCTTGTAAGGAGTCATTCAATGTGTAAAGCCATTGTGAGGTTTCACATTCATCGGTCAAATGCCATTAACTGCTGCTACCTAAATATGACTTATCAGAGAAGGACAGTCCATTATTTCCCTTATGTCAGGCAGAAAATGAGCTTCTCCACCCCAAAATCTACTTCTTTGCTGAATACCCAGATATATCATACAAAGAATGATAGAGTAGGGGTAGTAGGATGAGTAGGAATTTCTGAGGCAAGTGAAGAGAGGGAGACATAAAAAGGATGGAAATACCTCTTTCTCCTGTTACAACCATCACTCCACTCCTTCCTTTCAATATTTGTTTTAATACAGAGGTGTCCTGGTTGCTGGTGGCAACCCTCATTTGTGACACAGGGATGGCACACAGAATATCTTCCCTCAGTGGTCCCATGGGCACAACACCAGATTGCCATGCATATTGATTTTTCTCTCATCCCATCGAGACATCACAGCTGCCCCCTCAGAGCGTAGGTGGAGGCAAAGCCTCACTCCTGAGTAGGACAAATGTATGTTCACAGCCCTACTCTTGGAACAACTCCCATGCTGCTTTGAGCCTTTTCCATTTGCTCCTTCTGGGGTTGAGAAAATGAAAGCAAAATCCTCAGAGGACCTTAGATAGGTCTGAAGAATAAAAAATAAAACAACTGAGCTAAAACCAGCTCAATAATTTCTCCGTGCTTTGCATTCTCCCTCTCTGAAACTACAGTTGCAGAAGATAAAGGCTGAGAACAAGAAAATTGAACTTGGCTTTGATGTTTAAAGGAAGTGGATGCATCTGAATTTAAGTGGTAAATCACTATTATATTTTGATGAGGTGATTAAATTATCTGGAACTGCTTACGTGATTAGTGTTCTATCACATCAAGTCTGGGTTCTGTGGTTACATGCATGTCACGTGTGCTCTGGCATTTCTGTTCACAGCTGGTACAAACTGCAATTTCTCTGTCTGTATTTGAAGATCAAAATCAGAAGCACAGGCAGGGAATATGGTAACAAACAGTACTAATTGTACAAATGTTTTAACATATGCAGGGCCACAAAGTCACAATGGTGCTTGCACCTTAGATTACTGGTCAAATATCCTGAAATTAGATTTGGGTGGTTTTATCCTGATTAGAAGGGATCTTGAGAGGTCTCCTAATTTTTCTTCTCACTCTGCTCTCCCTAACCCTAACCCTAACCCAAACATACCTGATATGATTTGGCTCTGTGTCCCCAACCAAATCTCACCTTGAATTACAACTCCCACGATCCCCATGTGTCTTGGAGGAACCCAGTGGAAGGTGATTGAATTATGGGGGCGGGTCTTTCCCATCCTGTTCTCTTAGTGAATGGGTCTCATGTGATCTGATGGTCTTACAAAATGGGAGTTTGCCTGCACAAGCTCTCTCTTTGCCTGCCACCATCCAAGTAAGATGTGACTTGCTCTTCCTTGCCTTCTGCCATGATTCTGAGGCCTCCCCAGCCACATGGAACTATGAGTTCTCCATTAAACCTCTTTCCTTTGTAAATTGCCCAGTCTTAGGCTTATCTTTCTCAGCAGTGTGAAAACAAACTAATAAAATACCCATCAAGAAAATTTTTCATCTTATCAAACACAATTCTCTTGGCATATCTTGGGCTTTGATCTGTTGATAAATGAAACATAAGTGAAGTAAATGACTACCTGTTGGGGCTTCAGGGGCAGTTTCTGTTCATTGCCTCCACTCACCATTTCACATACACATAGATACACATGTGTACATGCATAGAGTCACACAGAGGCAGTCTTAGTAGGCTATTTGGCATATGAAATTCATGTTGCAACAGTATAGACGCTACTTCTAATTCCAAGGCTTAACCTCCAAATACTCCTGAGAAGGGCAAATTTACATGGACTGATTCAAGATTCTTTCACAAGAATGGTTTTCATAGAAAGAAGGCACTAATGTAATTATGGAATAAAGAGAAAATGTAACAGAGAAGATAAAAGTTACCTATTTCCCAGTTTTGCAGGATATATTCAGCTTCAGGGAATTATGATTAAGTCACATATTTAGATTTAATTTATGTCATTTAATGAAATATGCTGCTTTTAAGGATTATGGGACAAAGATGTCTAATGTTCATTTTTTATTGACTTTATGTCCTTCAAATTAACTTTGTCCAAAGCAAACACTTGAATATATTTTGATTTTACTAAAATTGTAAAAGCAATTCAGTTTAAGGTTTATGTGAATGTATGTTCTGAAATTCTATAAAATGCCTCATAGGGATAGTACTGTAGGTCATGCTCTCAGATTTTGGCATCTCATTGCCTTGTTGAAGTTTAGTTCAACAGCTATAATCTATTACAAAGGGTAACATTGGCCGGGCTCGGTGGCTCAAGCCTGTAATCCCAGCACTTTGGGAGGCCGAGACGGGCGGATCACGAGGTCAGGAGATCGAGACCATCCTGGCTAACACGGTGAAACCCCGTCTCTACTAAAAAATACAAAAAACTAGCCGGGAGAGGTGGCGGGCGCCTGTAGTCCCAGCTACTCCGGAGGCTGAGGCAGGAGAATGGCGTTAACCCGGGAGGGGGAGCTTGCAGTGAGCTGAGATCCGGCCACTGCACTCCAGCCCGGGCGACAGAGCAAGACTCCATCTCAAAAAAAAAAAAAAAAAATAAAAAATAAAATAACATTTTGCTTTGTTAATTGTCACCAATCTCCTCATTTCTTTTTGAGCTGCTGCACTTACTGAATCAAGAAAGAGCCCTAATGTAAATGACCAGTTAATGGGTGCAGCACACCAACATGGCACAAGTATACATATGTAACAAAGCTGCACATTGTGCACATGTACCCTAGAACTTAAAGTATAAAAAAAAAAAAAATAAGAAAGAGCTTCTGCACTTACTGAGTCAGGAAAGAGTAAGGAAAGGAAGGAAACATCTTTGTGTAGCACTGAACAGAACCCATTTTAAGAAAATTTTGCTAAATACGGTATTTTGGGGAGATGAGTGACTTTACTAATTTGTTCAGGGTTACCTTTCCCATTCTCAAATATTTTTGTTCTACTTACCTGTGAATGCTTAAAAAGACTAGTACAAAGTGTAGTCCCACAGTTAGCTAAGACCTTACAGGCTTAACTACAAAAGAACCATGGAGATTTTCTTAATAAAACACTTCCCATTTGAGCCATAGGTTCACAGGATAAATATATATATGTATATATCACTGAATGTCTTAAAACCATGAATTGACCTTAAGGCTTTCAGCTTCCCTTTTCCATGATGGAACTTTTTAATCTTTTTTATTCAGACACCTGGTGGAAAAACATAGAAATGAACGAATGATTAGTTTACCTGTTGGGGGCAAGAGAATGGAGGTTAAAATGCTTGGTGCTAAGTTTTTATTCTTTGTTTGTTTTAAAATTCATGGAAGCTCTAAATCCTCTCACAGTCTATAAATAATCCTAGTAAAGAATGCCAGGGGTAGAAATGGATTTCTCTACATGGAAGCTGGATGGCATTTGATCTCTTTAAATATACAATGATCTCACACCTCTTTCAAAGGTATATCTAATTCCGTACATCTTTTGCAACAGTGTCTCCAGAAAATGGCCAGTAAAATATTTAGAGATGCATTCATTTAATTCTTATTTTGAAGCATAATGAATATTATCACTGAAAAATAAATTAAAAAGCCAATATTGTTTTGTTACTTACTATGTGTAAAACACGTATTTCATTATTTCATTTGATCCTCCGAACACTGAAGATCTAGGTTTTATTATTTTTCTCATCTTTCTAAGTAACTCAAAGGATGGAGATAAACTTATCCAAAGTCACAGAACTTAAAAGAAGTCAAGGATATGATCCACACAGTCTAACTCCAAATCAAAAGCATAGCCAGACATATAAGCACAGAACCAAATGGTCCACATTTTTGTATAGCTAGAGAATATAATTTGTTCTCTAATAAATGCAATAGATTAAAACTTTATGGAATTATAACATGTATGTGTATCTGTATATGTATCTATATGTGTATATGTATATGTATATGTATATGTATATGTATATGTATTTGTGTGCTTATCAGGTTACACCAGAAAAAGAGTTTTCTGAATTTAAAATCCTATTCAGAAACATGAAAGACTTAAGTGATCATGACATTTTATCTTCTGTTAGTTGATTTTTCATCTTTCTAGCAATCGATAGTACTTGGTGATGACTTCAAACCTAAGTCTTTCTTGACAGGGAAGAAAAGAAAAAGGTTTTTATGAAGAGACTATTAGAATTTATTAGTGTGTTCAACGATTTAACAGGGCATTTAACTTGTAGTATCATGGCACAATTTGCACAAATCTCATATAAGTTTAGCTCATTTATCTCCATAGTCAATCCATTAACTTGATGTTAATGTAACATTACATTTAACTTGAGTTACTCTCTTTCTCTAAAATGCCAACTTCTGATCTTGTTTACATACTAGTATGTGAACTCTGTTTAGGTCATCAGAAAACTACACAGAGATAATGGTATTTCCAAAGCTGGTCCCTGTTATTTACTTTTGTCATAATGTTCTGCCTCTTATGCCAGTCAGAAAAAGTAAGTGAATCAGAATTGACTTATCTATTAAATTTAGTTTTCAGGAAAGTATTATACAATGAGATTTAACTTCCACAATTCTCATACTCTTAACCCCTTTAGGCTCTGTATGTAACTAACTACATATTAGCCAATGGTCACCCTTTGTTTTATAAAATCTAGATATTGCAGGTATTAAAAGTATTATGCTGATGTTTTGATCTACTGAAGTCAAATATACAGTGTTTTTAAAGATTATTATGAAAGCAGTCACAGAAGCCAATTATTCACCCTTGTTTAGAAGTGCCTTCTCTTCACCTACACAGCTAACTATTCAATTACATTTATGCAGATTTCCATTCTGTTCCACTTCTGTAGCATGGCATGGAACTCCAACTAATTTCAGTCCAAAGGTAACCTAGGGTAGTCATAGCACATATTTGACCTAGAAAAGTCAGTAAGTTTTAGAAAATAGAATGCAGGTGGAATGTAGTCTTTTTATTATTATTATTATTATTATTATTATTATTATTATACTTTAAGTTCTAGGGTACATGTGCATAATGTGCAGGTTTGTTACATATGTATACTTGTGCCATGTTGGTGTGCTGCACCCATCAACTCGTCAGCACCCATCAACTCGTCATTTACATCAAGTGTAACTCCCAATGCAATCTCTCCCCCCTCCCCCCTCCCCATGACAGGCACCAGGTGTGTGATGTTCCCCTTCCAGAGTTCAAGTGGTTTCATTGTTCAGTTCCCACCTATGAGTGAGAACATGCAGTGTTTGGTTTTCTGTTCTTGTGATAGTTTGATATCTGATAGCTGAGAATGATGGTTTCCAGCTGCATCCGTGTCCCTACTAAGGACACAAACTCATCCTTTTTTATGGCTGCATAGTATTCCATGGTGTATATGTGCCACATTTTCTTAATCCAGTCTATCACTGATGGACATTTGGGTTGATTCCAAGTCTTTGCTATTGTGAATAGTGCCGCAATAAACATACGTGTGCATGTGTCTTTATAGCAGAATGATTTATAATCCTTTGGGTATATACCCAGTAATGGGATGGCTGGGTCATATGGTACTTCTAGTTCTAGGTCCTTGAGGAATCACCATACTGTTCTCCATAATGGTTGAACTAGTTTACAATCCCACCAACAGTGTAAAAGTGTTCCTATTTCTCCACATCCTCTCCAGCACCTGTTGTTTCCTGACTTTTGAATGATTGCCATTCTAACTGGTGTGAGATGGTATCTCATTGTGGTTTTGATTTGCATTTCTCTGATGGCCAGTGATGATGAGCATTTTTTCATGTGTCTGTTGGCTGTATGAATGTCTTCTTTTGAGAAATGTCTGTTCATATCCTTTGCCCACTTTTTGATGGGGTTGTTTTTTTCTTGTAAATTTGTTTGAGTTCTTTGTAGGTTCTGGATATTAGCCCTTTGTCAGATGAGTAGATTGCAAAAATTTTCTCCCATTCTGTAGGTTGCCTGTTCACTCTGATGGTAGTTTCTTTTGCTGTGCAGAAGCTCTTTAGTTTAATTAGATCCCATTTATCAATTTTGGCTTTTGTTGCCATTGCTTTTGGTGTTTTAGACATGAAGTCCTTGCCCATGCCTATGTCCTGAATGGTATTACCTAGGTTTTCTTCTAGGGCTTTTATGGTATTAGGTCTAACATTTAAGTCTCTAATCCATCTTGAATTAATTTTCATATAAGGAGTAAGGAAAGAATCCAGTTTCAGCTTTCTACTTATGGCTAGCCAATTTTCCCAGCACCATTTATTAAATAGGGAATCCTTTCCCCATTTCTTGTTTCTCTCAGGTTTGTCAAAGATCAGATGGCTGTAGATGTGTGGTATTATTTCTAAGGACTCTGTTCTATTCCATTGGTCTATATCTCTGTTTTGGTACCAGTACCATGTTGTTTTGGTTAATGTAGCCTTGTAGCATAGTTTGAAGTCAGGTAGCGTGATGCCTCCCACTTGGTTCTTTTGACTTAGGATTTTCTTGGCAATGCAGGCTCTTTTTTGATTCCATATGAACTTTAAAGCAGTTTTTTTCCCAATTCTGTGAAGAAACTCATTGGTAGCTTGATGGGGATGGCATTGAATCTATAAATTACCTTGGGCAGTATGGCCATTTTCATGATATTGATTCTTCCTATCCATAAGCATGGTATGCTCTTCCATTTGTTTGTGTCCTCTTTTATTTCACTGAGCAGTGGTTTGTAATTCTCCTTGAAGAGGTCCTTTACATCCCTTGTAAGTTGGATTCCTAGGTATTTTATTCTCTTTGAAGCAATTGTGAATGGAAGTTCATTCCTGATTTGGCTCTCTGTTTGTCTGTTACTGCTGTATAAGAATGCTTGTGATTTTTGCACATTAATTTTGTATCCTGAGACTTTGCTGAAGTTGCTTATCAGCTTAAGGAGATTTTGGGTTGAGACAATGGGGTTTTCTAAATATACAATCATGTCATCTGCAAACAGGGACAATTGGACTTCTTCTTTTCCTAACTGAATACCCTTGATTTCTTTCTCTTGCCTGATTGCCCTAGCCAGAACTTCCAACACTATGTTGAATAGGAGTGGTGAGAGATGGCATCCCTGTCTTGTGCCAGTTTTCAAAGGGAATTTTTCCAGTTTTTGCCCATTCAGTATGATATTGGCTGTGGGTTTGTCATAAATAGCTCTTATTATTTTGAGATATGTTCCATCAATACCGAATTTATTGAGCGTTTTTAGCATGAAGGGCTGCTGAATTTTGTCAAAGGCCTTTTCTGCATCTATTGAGATAATCATGTGGTTTTTGTCTTTGGTTCTGTTTATATGCTGGATTACGTTTATTGATTTGCGAATGTTGAACCAGCCTTGCATTCCAAGGATGAAGCCCACTTGATCATGGAATGTAGTCTTTAGAGCTATTACTGCCTATAACTTCTTCAGTGACCTTGGGAAAAATAACCTAACTGCTGGTATGTAAATCCACGGATGTACTTAAAGTAATTGACTAATGACCAAAAAAAAAAAAAAAAAAAAAAAGATTTTTCTGACTACACGTCAGTGCTCGTAGCAGCATTTTTCAAAAGCCAAAAGGTGAAAACAACCCAAGTATCTATTGATAGATAAGTGGATACACAATATGGTGTGTGTGTGTGTGTGTGTGTGTGTGTGTGTACGATGATGTATTATTCATCCATAAGAAGGAATGAAGTTCTTATATATACAACAGCATGGATGAACCTTGAAAACATAATGTTAAGTAAAATAAACCAGATACAAAAGGATAAATAATGTATAATTCCAATTATATTATATATTTGGATTAAGCAAATTCATTGATACAGGAAGTAGATTTGAGGTTGCCAGGGGCTGAAGAGATGGGAAATGGGAAATTAATGCTTAATAGGTACAGAGCTTTTGTTTGGAATGGTTAAAAACTTTTGGAAATAGACAATAGTGATGGTTGTATAACATTATGGATGTAAATAATGTCACTGAATTTTATTATTTAAAATGCCTCAAATGTCAAATTTAAAGTTACACATATTTAACTACAATTTTTAAAAATAGTAATATAATATGCCAAAAGACATTGAATTGTATACTTTAAGTGGGTGAGTTGCATGATATGTGAATTATATTTTATAAAAGCTGTCAAAAACAAACCAACAAAATGGATTTTCCTTAGGTTCAGTTGGACATAAATATTTGTGAAAGGATCTTCATGGAGAGCTTAATGTGATATTTAAGTGATTTCTGACACTATCATAGTCCTAGGATTACTTTGGTTTGCTTCTGACTCTTTTCCTGCTGGGCAAAATTTATATTCTTATAGTATTTTCATTTCTACCCTATAGTTGGGTCCATTCTGAGAAGACAGACATGACCTAAGGGCTTAACACTGACTACATTGCTAAGCTTTTGGCACTATCAGTGGTAAAAGCTAAATATTCCTTAACTTTTGGTACTATCCATGTTATACTTTATAACAGGAATTGACTTGATATTAAAATTGACTTAGTACTATCGGTGTTAAAAGCTATATATTCCTAAGCTTTTGGTACTATCAGTGTTAAGAGTATAACATGATAAACTGTAGCTGAAATGTATTTATAGAATGATAAATTATCCACATAGTACCAAAAGCTTAGGAATTGACGTGGTATTAAAACCTAATTTCTCTGTGGATGTGGTTGCACTAAGCTAAGGATAGCATTGCTCAAATTTGCCTGCCTTTCGCCTTAGCTACTCAAACATCACTTCAGATCACAGACAGGGCTGACCACCATAACTGAGCCTTGACAGCATTAATTATTAGATTGTTTTCAGGCCTTTCCATTTCCCTCTTAACTGAAATGTTCCTGGATACCTTAGAATCTCACAGCTTCAGCTATTTTCTTTTCACTAAACAAAGAAAAATTCCAGATCTATTAAATCTAATTTTATATTTTGCAAGTTTAGACTCAAATTTGATTCCACATTCCAAATTATTCAGTAATCCATCGTTGTTTCTAAGTAAATCATATCCTCTGACACTCTATTTTGTTATACTACTTCTATACCATGTAACTACAATAACACTCTCATGGTGTTCACTGCATTGTGCAATTTTTAGTATATTTGTCAGTCTCCCGTAGTAAGCTATGAACTTCACAGTGGCAGAGACCATGTGCCATTTACCTTCTCACTTCAACCAGAGTGCCTGTTCTATCATAGATGTACCAAATAAAGCTTGCTAATTGAATCACCAAATCAAAAAAATACATCAATGTATGAATGGCATAGAAATAAACCAGTAAATACAATAAATTATTTACTGATTATAACAGGGCACTTTAGTAAAAAAAAAAAAAAAAAAAAAAAAAAAAAGTACAGTTTGTGACTAGTAAGATATTCAGTGGGACAGTCTGCCTGTGTAGTGATGAGTATATATATTTCCCCTATGCCCGTTGTAGCCTCTGTTGTGCCCCTTCCTTCCTGGTTGTGTAATCACTCTCCAAAAGTTTGTCTTATTAAAGATGAGCTAGGCATTGTATTTCAAAATAAGCATAATTTCCTGCCAGCAGGATGACGAAAATGTATTGAAGACCTGTTTCACTACTCATTCCAGTTCCAAAGTGCTCTCTGTTTTCCTTACCCACCTGAACCATGACTCAGTTGATGTGTCATTAAAAACACATCAGGCAAAGAGGAATACAGAGCTTATAAAAGAATATCTATTAATGGTGGGACACAGTAACTCTTTTCTGAGAAATAATATATATTAAATATTATGTGCTCCAGGTTTTTGACCCACTCAATTCCAATAGAAAATCTGTATAAGTTTTTAATCTTATAGCTTATACGCTCACTAATGCCAAGTGCTGAAATGCACACAGAGATTGCAAAGCATATGAATGAACTGTAGCTGAAATATATTTATAGAATGATAAATTATCCACATTAAATTTAGACAGCGGAAGGGAAGTCTCTCAGGGATCTACAGATTTTCAATTTCATATGAACATTTTTGTTTGATTCTGAAGTCTGGCTGTTCCATTTAAGGTAGCTATTTTTACATCGTGGCATTTCCCCTGCATTATTTTTGTTCTAAAATCTTGAATAGGGATACTAAGCACTATTAGAGACTATTAATTTTAACACTTTCTGAATAAATAAAATGTAATACTTGGAATATTGATGTCTTCATATAATAATTCTGTAGATTTAACTTTAGATGCTTGTATATTATTCATTCATTCGATCAAAATGCCTTTATTAAATATTTGTCGAGACTTTCCTATGAACGAGACACTGTGTCAATTGTTAAGGACATAGAGATAATGGACATAGTTTTGTCCTGAGAGAACTCTGGTGGGAGACAGACAAGTAAATATATTTGATTAGCAAAGAGACAATCACAGGGGCTATAGTAACACTTAGGAATATACCTAACTCAGCCTGTAGATGATGGATGACTTCTGGGAGGAGGTGACAAGTAGAAATTAGGAACAGAGAAGAAAACAAAGACATTCTGAGAAAAGCCCAGAGAAATGCAGCAAAAAGCAAAGAGTTTTATTCCCTAAAGGCAGAGTGCTGAGCTTCTTTGACGCATAAGAGGTCCTTATATTTAAAGCGTTAATTAACCAGCTGACATGTCTGTGCTTCGGCACTACTTCTTTCCCATGTTACCAGAAACCACTTGCCTTTTTATATTTTTCGTGAGATTCTTAATCATAATCTGTTTTGATTATGATTGAACGTGAGTCTAATATGAGTTTATGACATTCTTGTCTACTCACCATAGGTTAGCTGTTCATTCCGGGAGGGTCTCCTAGTGAGTGGAGCCCAATAGTTTGAAGCAAGAAAAACATTTTCCACGAAGGGATCTTTACAACTTAACAAAAGTGTGCTTACTTCATTAATTCATTTGTTTTGTATTAGGTATTATTAGGTATCTTGTATATTAGGTATTATTAGTTATAATACTCACTTTAAAAATGATCAAACAGAAACTCATAAATGTTTCTGTCAGGAGACAGATGATCAGGAGACAGATGACATACTCAAACTAGGTAATTGAGGATCGTTTAATATAACAGCTACTTATACAGTGTGAACAAGGTTTAGAATGACTGACAGGGGATGATGTGCTACCCTGAGCAGAGAGCCATTACCACCCTAGGCTTGTATATTAGTGTCCTATTGCCTCTGTAACAAATTATCCCAAACTTTGTGACTTAAATAACACACATTTCTCATCACACAGCACTGGAAGTCAGAAGTCTGAAACCAGTTTCACTGTGCTAAAGTCAAGGTATCCACAGGGTGAAGCTCCTTCTGGAAGCTCTAGTGGGAGAAGCTATGTCCTTTCCTTTTCTGGCTTCCAGAGGCGGTCCTCATTCCTCGGTTCATGTCTTCCCATCGTATCACTTTTTCTCGCCTGATTCCAGTCTGTGTTTGACTGTCTTGTCTCCCTCTCAGAAACACCCTTGTAATTATATTTAGCACCCAGCCAAATAATCCAGGATAATCTCATCCCAAAATCTTTAACTTAAACCCATCTACAAAGTCCTTTTTTCATATGAGGTAACATTCCCAAGTTCTGAGGATTATGACATGGGTATCCTTAGGGGCTACTATTCAGCCTACCACAGCCTGAGCGGCAAAGGGAATGCAACAATTATCAGAACCCAGAAAGAACTGTATAGGAAAGGCACCTGGCTTGAAATGTGAACTTTTAATATAAAGCAACACAGCCAACTACTTCCTGATCCTACTGAATCTACTTCTCATCAACAATGAGACTGGATTTTTTTTCAGTTCTTTCAGATTACCATATCTACCCAAGAATTACCTGTCTTCCTTCCTAAACCTAGATCTCACTGTTCAGCCATTTTAGTATTGAACTCATCAGAAGTTTAGAATGTTTTATATTCTTAAATTTCTGTCATTTCAACTTTCTACTATTCAACTCCGATTAAACCCATTATGTTATTCAACCACCACTGTCCTCAAACCACAATATATATTTAAACCATGCCTCTAAAAGAGTCCCTATTCTAAAGAAACTTCAACTGGTTACCTTCTTCAGCTGCATTATCCCATCTTTTTTCTTTAGATAATAAATATTTCTCAACCACTTCCGACTGACTTCTTATTTCAACATTCTTCAACCAGCTCCTTTAAGGTGTTTAAGGACCTTCAAATCACCCAAACTGCCTTTCCTTTGTATATTATCATAAGTTGGCACTTTCTGAATAATTATTTGCTCTCTTCTACTTTGATGTCTCTATTCTGCATTCTACTGCTTCCTTCTCCCTGTTCCGTGAAGGCAATTTTTGTACCTATATTCCTTATCCTCTTCTGCAATTGCTCCGGTTTGTTAATCTCATCTATAATCATAGCTTCTTAACTATCTGTCTACAAATGGTTCCCAAATGTATATCCCTGGCTTAGCCTCTCTTGAATTTCCCAGTTTCTAATGCGTATCTCCTCTAGGGGCTTTACCGGTAATAAAAATGAGCATACCTAAACTCAGATCCTGAATTCCTCCTAACCTTCTGTCTTTCCATTTTCAGTTAGTGGCATCACCAGTCTGCTATCCAGAAAAGCTCAGAACCTCATGTTGATCTTTGACTTCTGCACACTTCTATCTCTCACTCCATAGTTCCGTGAATTAGAACTCTCCAGTATCTGTGTGATCATCACTCTCCTTTTGGGTTTCAGTGCCCCTTTTATCTATTATATCGCTCTCATGATAATGTGTTAACTCCTCTCCCAGCCCCTCTTGTGGCTTCTCTCCAGCTAAATCTAACAGACTGTTGCTGAAGAGAACTTTTGATCAAAGTATCACTCTAATTAGGTTAGATCTCTACTCAGAAATCATCAGTTGTGTACATATCACACTTTAAAAAACAATATCAACTGCTCTGTAAATGGCAGATGTTACCACCTTTGATGTAACCATTGCACTAGGCCTTCATGACACATTCCCCTCCTAAATGTCCCAAACTTCCTCCATCCTTTCTCCAACCTAACTTTTGTTCGTGATTCTTACAAAAGAAATTTTATTTTACCTCACAGCTATTTACATTTCATTTTGAAATGTAAATACCATCTACATTTCAATGTCATCTTTTCCATGAAGACTGCACTGATTTCACCAGCCAAATGTATTTCATACTGCGGGGCTTCCTTAACACTTTAGGAACATTTCTCCTCTAGCACAAATCACATCTTCCATTGCCTTGTTTCCTTGACTAGATTCTGAGCATTTTTAGGATACAACCAAGTGTTCAAATTTTTATCCTCATTCTAAGCACCTAAAGTGACATTGCTTTGCCCAATTATATAGATACTTAATAAATTTTTATCAACTGGAATTGTTATTGAATTAATTCAGTTCACCTTGGGCTTGCCACGTGGTCATTTCCTTTATCACTTAATTTACCAGAAGTGGCTTATGATTTTCTTTAACTTCTCATAGAAATAAGATAGGCATACTGCTCCAAAACTATACTAGATGGGAATTGACATATAACTAATTCTCATTATTCATGGTAGTTATGCCCTATAAAGGTGCCACAACCACTGAATTAGCAAATACTGAACTATTGCTCTTAGAAAAAATTGCAGGGTGAGTATCTGCATCTCTCTTCCTGTGAGAATCTGCAGGGTGAATATCTCCATCTCTCTTCTTGTGAGTATCTGGTCACAACATTTTCATCAACAGACCAATACAGTTTCTTGTTTTATATGTGGTTCTACTTAAAGATGCCTGACTTAATATCTATTGTTGATTCATTAACATAGGACTCTTAGCCAACAGCACTATAACTCACGTCTGAAAGAAGCTTATCTAGAACACATATATTCTCCTTGAGGCACACCACAGCCTTCTGGTGCTTAAGAACACCAGAAAGCACTTCAGCACTATGCTGGGGAGACATTTTAAAAATCAAAATTTCCAATGATAATGCAAAAATGTGAAAAACATAGCACTAAATATACATTACTGCAAAAGTACATCTGTTTACAGTATGAGCTGAAACAAGAAAGCAAAGCATCATCTCCTTCAACTTCAGCTGGAAATGTGTGTGTCAGGCTACTCACATATCTCTCTGCTCTGCACATGTCAGTGACTGACCACAAAAGCACTGTGAATTTTTATTTTGGGGTTACAAATAGACTTTAGCAAGTAGGCAAATTAGCAAATATGGAATAAACAAATAATGAGTATCAATTGTATGTGCCTCTGTGGCATGTTGCTACGGTAATGGTTCCCCAAAAAGTCTTGCTTGCCTGTATTCCTATCCTTGTGTAATCCCCTCCCATGTGGATACTGACTTTGGTCATGTGACTTGCTTTGGTCAATAAGCCATTAGTAAATACGAAGCAATCAGCGTTTGAAATGCATCTGTGCATTAGGCCTTGAAGTCTTGGAATGCTGCTGCCATGAGAAGAAGCCGGGAATATTGGGTTAAAGAGGCACAGTCCAGCAGACAGCTAGCATTCACAAGACATGTGAGTGAGACTGTCTTAGACCATTTAGCCATGGCCAAGGCACAAGTTGACTGCAGCCACAAAAGTGATTCCAAGCCACTCAATTAGAAAACTACTGAGCTCACAGCATCCCAAATCGCTGAGCCACAGATTGTGAGCAAACAAAACAGTGGTCTTAAGCCACTACACATTGGAGTAATTTGTTACAAAGCAATAAATACCTTATACAACCTCCACATTCCTCACCTATAATTTTATCACTTAAAAAAACTTCTGTGCTTCAAAGAACCCTGCAGTTTCTTTGCAAGCAAGCATTCTTCTTATCTAAAAACTTCATTTCTCTCTTGGGTTTTGTATTATAATTGTTTCTTCTAGATTTTTGGTAGCATGAGTACTTAAGAAAAATATTAAATGGCACCTCACCATCTAACCTCCTTTTAAGTATTGTAGTATCCCAGGTTCTTCATAGTCTAGCAAAGGAGGAGCAATATCCCTAAGGCAATTGCTTATTTCTAATACTACCTACTGGGAACATTTCTGTAGCAAACATAACACATTTTTTCTATTATCTTGACTGTTTTTTTCTTCTTTTTTCATGAGCGACAGTTCCCCAAGCCTCTCTGACTTGTAAAAAAAGTTTTTTAAATGTATTTTTTACCAGTCTACTTGGATTTGAGTCATCAGAATAGAAAGTATATTATTTTACTAAAAGATTTCCAGTGGCGTCTACACTAGTATTTTTCATTTGTTATGGGAGTGTGTATGTGCAATGAAAGATGTGGCAGTAAAATACCTAATATTTCCTTCTCAGAAATGGAAAATAGAACATAGGTAGGTAAGAGACATAGTAAAATAAAATATATACATAAATGTAATATAACTATAGAAATGAACTGACATTTTAAGGTCTTACTTAAAGCAATATTTAGTATATTTTTCTTTATTTAGGCTTTTTAAATTCTTTTACAGTAAGCCTGACAATTATAAATCATTAAAGATTGTTGTGCTTTTGTGCTTATTTTGTGTAAAGAAAGTGTTATTAATATAATTAAGAAAATGTAAGGATATGGCTTTTGGAACATTCAAGAAGAGGGATGTAGGATTTGGAAATCAGGGCTGTTTATGAGAATATTCGCATAGTCTGAGATTCTGAGGTTCTAGACCCACAAGATTATGACTTTCCTGTTTAACAATATATTTCTGTATGTTTAGACTATGACATTAGGAAATAAGTCCCTGCAGAGAAATGAAGAGGATAAAAATTCTAGACAAGGAAAAATTGAGAAATCTGTCTTCAGTTAAAGACTGTCTCTTCCACTAAAGCTAGAAGTAACATCTCAATCATAACAAATTTCTTATAAATCTCTCCTTTCCAATCACTACCATCTACTTTTGAGTGGAAAATATGACTTATTTTTAAATTTCCATACAATTGCTCCACAAATGTTATTATTGTATAAATCTCTGAAACTCAGTACTACTGACAGTTGAATTATCATGGCAAGAGTTTAAAGATTTTATGAACTGAAAACATTGAACTTTATCTGAGCTCTGTTCTCTCAGAAAATAGAAAAGAATGGAAAACCCTCTCCCCACTATTTCGTTTCTCAAGCTCCCTCCACAATTGTGTGTCCCAACTGCAAAGAACCCTTCCACATTTGACTCAAATAAGACTCAAATGTCCATTCTTCCTCATGACTCCCAAAAGGTTACAGATGACTCCCTTGCTTACCTGCTTATATATATATATATATATATATATATATATATATATATATATATATACACACACACACACACACACACACACATATATATATTATATATATATAATCTGGCATTTGTTAAAACAGTAAAGAAGACTTTATTCAAGATTATTGCAGTAGGAGTCAACTTCACTGCAAAGAGGAGAGAGATGGGGCTGAAGCCCGAATACAAGAAAAAGTGAGGATTTGCAACCAAAGAGCAGAGTGTAATGTATGAATGCATATAAAATATTTAAAAGGAAAAATCACAGGTAGAAGGATTCTTACTATACTGGCCTAACATGATTCTCCCTTTAAAACAGGCCAAGAACTTATACATCAAAGTTAAGGATGAAGAACTTGGTCAGACACCTAGGGTGGAGGGTATTCTTCCTAAACTGACTTAGTGGGGTTCTTGTTAAAGTGGAGTCTGCCAGGACAGACATGGAAGGCCAAAAGCAAAGCCTCATTGAAAAGGTGGCTCAGAGGAGGCTAACTAAAGTTTGGTTAAAAAGAGAGTCTTTGCCAATGTATAAGCCCCCACGTCCCCTTCGTTTTCTTTGAGACATTTCTCTTTAATAAATGTTATTCCCTCTTGTAATGGCCTAACTAAAATAATCTTCTTGGTTTTCCCATGCATTTTGTCTTTGGTTTTGTTGTTGTGTTTTTGTTTTATTGTTGTTGTTGTTGTTTGTTTGTTTGTTTTGAGATGGAGTTTCGCTCTTGTTGCTCAGGCTGGAGTGCAATGGTGCAATCTCAGTTCACCGCAACCTCCGCCTCCCGGGTTCAAGCAATTCTCCTGCCTCAGCCTCCCGAGTAGCTGGGATTACAGGCATGCACCAACACACTGGGCTAATTTTGTATTTTTTAGTAGAGATGGGGTTTCTCCATGTTGGTCAGGCTGGTCTCAAACTCCCAACCTCAGTTGATCCACCTACCTCAGCCTCCCAAATTGCTGGGATTACAGGCGTGAGCCACCGCATAATGTTGGAGTGTTGAGGTATTAGTATTGTCCTGGAGCAAAGGTGCTCAGACGGCCCCATAGAGAGGTTTCAGGAGTCCATGCCCCTGGAATTATAGACAGAACTTTGTGGGGATATGAATTTGGTGGAGGGGGCAGGAAGTGTAAAGATTTCATTTATAACATTCATCAGATTTTCACATAAATTTGTGCACCTGTAAAAGTTTAAGAAGCACTGTTGGATGTTTTTCATGTTTTGAGGGTGGGATGGAATTAATTTTATATGATTTGTTAACTAAGAATGGAAGAGCTGTTTTCTCCTATTTTTCTTGGCAAGGTTCAAATTCATATACATCTCTTTTTTTTTTTTTTATTGAAACGAGATTACAGAATGGCTAGGAAGGTAAGTAAATTGTGAAAATTCCAGCTAGCTATCTCAATCACAGAATTGATCATTCTGTGCTAATTCTAGGAGGTTAAACAATCTCAATAAAACACAGTATAAGTGAAGTGAAGGCAAAAATACCTCTCTTTGAGATAGTAGAAAATAGAATATAACTCCATTTATATGGTTATCATTGCCTTTTAAAATTCTGATTAGATCTGTTAATCACCATGAAATATTTCAGCACAAATTAATAGTTCGTGCCAACTTTGTTTTATCCTTCCATAGAAATTTCTTCCAGTAAACGCATGCACATTGGATGAGGAATACGCAACCATGAATATTGATCATCCAAATATATCAAGCAGTTTATTTTATTTAAATAGGGTTAAATCTAACTTCAACCCCCGACCAATGTAGTGGGTGTGAATTCCACTTTATCATGACCAGGGCTACTCCCACTATCCAGGAATGTACAACAATGCAAGGATTATATCCATTCATTCATCAACTATTTATTAAACCCTTGCTATTAAACATAGTTCCAGGTGCTGTGCATACAGTGAGTAGCAAAGCCAGAAAAATTTCTGTTCTCAAGAACTTACATTTCTGAGTGGGGAAATAGACTATCAACAATAAGTGAAATAAATGTGATACAGTCAAATTGAAATATGAAGTGGAGACAAATTAATTAGTAAATATGAAGTGCTGGATGGTGAGGGCTATAATTTAAAATAAGGTATCAAGGAATGCCTAAGAATGAAACATTTGAAAACCTAGTTTTGCCTACCCATGACAATAACAGACGAAAGAACATTACAGGTAAAGGAGGAGCAAATGCGAAGTTCTAAGGTGGGCACTAGGAACATTGCCAAGAAGCAGAACACAGCTCCCTACTACTAAAAAAAGGATTGTGAAAAGAGCATCCTCTCAAGAAGTCATTCCTGTTTTGTTCTTACTTCAGAGTCCTGCTTCCTTTTCTTTCCGCCTAGTTTACACCTAGCAGAATCTCTTCAATAAACTACCTTTTTTATATAAAACACAGAAAGAGGGATTATCACCAAGAAACCTTCATCCAAGTATCCCTCGAGGCCTGCCGAAAGAACAGAGATGGGGCAAAAGAAAACCGATAAATATCTCAATAAATAAGCTCACCACATGTATTTTTTTCTGAGTGCCAGCGGTTGTACTACACAGATGTGAACTAAATAAAATTTGGTGGAAATTGTAGCTGTAAGCAATGTTTATGCCTCTTCAAATGTCCTTAATATTATTTCAGTAGTTCTGTTCAATATTAATAGCTAAAACATGTAACTAGAAGGGAAAGGAGCAGAGACAATGGAAACAATAAAGTGATATGGAGTGAATAATAACCACTGTTGTCATAAAAACATTAAGGCATTGCTCCCATATTTATTTCAGTTCACTTTATTTTGAAATTGAAATAAATATGAGAGAAAGGAGATACTATGCAAGTGAATGCAGCATTGCAGTGTTTATTATTCAACATCAAGTGTCTGAGAGGAATGCCGCAGATGCGTTTTCCCTTCTCAGCTCCTCTCTGTAATTTCTTGATCCAGTTAAATCTGGCTCTGCAGCTTCACTCATTATGTGTCATTTAGGGGAGGCAAAGTTACTGCAATATTCATTCATTTTTTTGTGCAAAATTGTATTGTTTCCCTAAACAAATAGATAATAAATAACTCGTGTAAAATCCTAAGCTGGTAAGGATACTACTAACATTGAAAGCAATTGCTTACATTTATTAAATGTTTATTCTGTTTCATATAGTTAACCATGTTCTATACAGTTTACACGTCTCTTAATTGTGGGCTTCAAGAAACAGGCTCTAAGATGGAGATTTGCATGCAGGAAGTTTATTGAGGTGCTGTCAGAAACACCTGTGACAGAGTAAAGGAGGTAGAATTAGATAGAGAATCTGAACTTCAGTGAAGTTATAACCAAAGAATTAGCTGATCCTACCTAGAGCACTAGAGCTGAGATGGCCCTGAGTTTAGACACATCCTAAGTCAAGCCGACAGAGTAGGTCTTTTGTACACCCATGTACCAATGGTACGCCCATGTAGGCCAATGGTACACCCATGTAGACTAATAATTACATGAGGGGTGTCTTAGTTTGGTAGGGCTGCCATAGCAAAATGCCATAGACTAGGTGCCTTAAATAACCACAGTGTAGCTTCACACAGTTCTGGAGGCTAGAATCTCAAAATGAAGGTGTCAGCAGGTTTGGTTTCTCCTGAGGACACTCTCTTTGCCTTGCAGATGGCTGCCTTCTTCTTGTTTCTTCACATAGTCATCCCTCTGTTCACATGCGTCCCTGGAATCTCTCCCTATGTCCTAATCTCGTCCTCTTCTAAGGATACCTGATTGGATTAGCAGCCATCTAATAGCCTCATTTTAATGTAATTATCTCTTTAAAGGCCCTAGTTTCAAATACAGTCACATACTGAAGTACTGAAGGTTAGGTCTACAACACGTGAATTTGGAAGGAACACAGTTTAGTCCATAACACTGCCCTGTAAACCCTCAAAATTCATGTCCTTCTAATGTGCAAATCACATCAAACTCCATCTCAGCAGCCTAAAAGTCTTAACCCATTTCAGCATCAATTCTAAGTCCAGAATCGCATCCCAATATCATAGTATGAGTGAGAAATGATATGATTTATCCTGAGGAAAAATTCTTCTCCAGCTATGAATCTGTGCAACCAGATGAGTTATGACATTCTAAAATAACATCAGGGTGGGTCAGGTATAAGATAGATAGACATTCTTATTCCAAATGGAGAAATCAGAAAGAAGAAAGAAGTCTTGGGTCCCAAGTGTGTGAAATATGCTACCACTACCCCCAGAATGGAAAAAAAAAAAAAAAAAAAAAAAAAACTTACCAGGTACTTCCCTTTGTTTCTCGATGGTAAGAAATGAAAGATGTAATAATCTCTTTAATTCTGGACATTATGTCTTTGCATTCTAGATTAATAGATCCTTAACACATCATTGATATGGTAGCGCTCTGGATCTTTGTAGGTCTGTCGCACATCTTCTGAAGGATATGTGTCTTACCAAAGTCTCCAACATACTTGCTACTTGTTGCTAATTGACATGACACCAAAAGTAGGCACTGGGCACAGGGAGAAGTTGAACTGTGGGGCAGTGGCAACAGGGGCCTCAACTAATTCTGCAGGGTGATCTCAAGCCTTCAGAGTTGTTTGTATCCTCCCATGGTGTGGAGCTATCATTAGATGCTCTTGTGAGGGAGCATAACCTTGGGCCTGGCTGTTCACTTAACTGAAGAGTAATTAATGGAAAGGGATTTTGCAAATGAGCATTTTGGTCCTGAAGGATGATTTGCACAATATACCACAGCAACTACTACAGCATATATTAATTCCTTCATGGGTATAATATAAACAGCCACCAGGTACAGACTGTCTACTATTGCCAGGCACTGTACTGGGTGGGGCATTGGGTATTCTGCATGTCCATTCTATAGACATGGAAATCAACACTTATGTGAAATAATTTTACCATGGCTAGTAAATGGTCTGTCTGACTTCAAAACCCAGGATCCTAATCAGTATGCTGAGCTCTGATTCAAATGGCTTTTTGGAGACTTAAGTGAACTAAATTATTTGAAGTGGCTGATTGTAACCTTGCATACTTATAAGGTTCAATACATGTTTGCTGAAAGAAAATGAATGAATGTTGAACTTCCATTCAGTATTGTTTAACTTCAGTTCAGTATTTTTATGGTTTATTTAAAAATAAGAAGGGCCAAATGTATGACAACGAAGGATAATATAGAGATAAGTGATATTTATTTGGCACACATGCATTAATACACACAGTTCAGTGAATGGTTTGTGTGACGCTCAAGTGTAGGATAATTCTGTAATTATTCCTAGTAAGAAAATGAGTGTATCCAAACAAAAATTGAATTTGGTAACTATGGCCTCTATGGTCACCTTAATATAATGCTCCCTTTAAGATATAGCCACTTCTTAATCTCCAGAATCTGTGAATATAAACTTATTATATTACTTTATACACCAAAAGGGTGAATATTACCATATATTGCAGATACTGTGACTAAATTAATGATTCTTTGAGTTTATCTTGGATTTTCAAGATGGGTCCAAAATGCAACCATATGTATCTTTACAAGAAGGGGCTGGAGAAAAAGACACACAGAGAAGATGGCAATATGAAGACAGGGTTACATTTTAGGGTGATGAAGACACAAGTTAAGGGATGTTTAACTTTGGGGGCTACCAGAGCTACAAGAGACAAGAAATGGATTTTCCACTAGAGCCCTAACTCTACTGAGGGACTGAGTCCTTTTCAACATCTTGATTTCAGGATTCTAGCCTCCTGAATGATAGGAAAATGAATTTATGTTGTTTTAAGCCACCAGATTTGTGGTAATTTGTTGCAACAGCAAATAGAAAATTTGCAAAATATCTTAATAAAGGATACTTTATTGGATTGTGCTAGGTATTAAAGATAACACTTTACAAAATAGTCAATATAATAAAGACTGCATTCTATAGAAAATATACTTCAGATTGCTATAAAAATAAACTTTAACATTTTGACAAAGAAAAAATATTTTCCATTTTCCCAAAGCTTTGAGGCTAGGTAAAAGAGAGAGTATTGCTAAGGAATTATACGAGCGTGTGGTGTGGGAGAATGTTGCATGACAGGAAGGAAGAAAGCTGACTCTTGACATGAGAAGCCAAAGCCATCTAGGAGGCATGCTCACTGGATCTTCCCATAAACCAGAGCTGAGATTACAAGGTCCCAACTATTTCTGGAAGTGATTTGAAAAAGACCATCCAAATTCATGTACAGTAGTTAAGAAGAACCTCCAAGCATTTCAGTCAGAGAGAGATTTGGGGAGCTAGAGCAGTGGGAAGAGAGAGGACACCCAGTGGCCCCTTTGGAAGGGCTAAAAATTCAGTAACTTTGATGACACAGATTCAGTTCTGATCTAGGCAGAGTATATCATTTGGAAAAAGCTGTGCAGTGCTGTGAGGCAAGTCAATTAAGATAAGAATACCAACGCCTAACATTGAGCTTGCTAAGGATTTTCTCTCCTGGATCTCTGTGTTCCCATAACCATGTGAGAACAGGGTTCTGTTCAACTGATTAGGAATACTAGTGTCTAAAAACAGTGGCTGGAACACTTTCAGTTATCACCAATTGCTTGTTAAAAGAATGAACTTCCTATGGAACGCATCTTGAGGATCTGGGTTATGAGGATTTGATAAGACCCTCAAATGGGTGTCCATTTTGTGGAATGTGGCCTTCATTGGCTTAGAAACACCTTCTGCATACCCAGAGAAAGGTAGTCAAATAACTGCCCAATTCCATGTAACAGGCCCTCATTTGAGGGTCTTGCCAGTTCAGTGCTCATCATGGCTGGATTTATAAGGTAAAAAGGTTTTAAGGTCTACACCTACTAGTTCAGTAAGAAAACAGAAATTCTGGGGCTAGGGATAAGAGTCAAAAGGCTGATTCTGAAGCAAAAATTCCTGAGTCTCAACCTTTGCTCCCTCCTAAAGCCACATTGGCACAGCTGAGGCTTCAGAAGCTATTGGAAGATTCATATCAACTCACTAACAATCAAGCACTTTTGTATTAAGACAACAATGTATGACGTTTAGTAAAATTGATTTTTCCATAAAAGAAGTTTAAATAAATTAGCTATTTCAAGAGAATCATGGTTGTCAGCAAACAGAAATGTTGTGCTTAACTCAAATCACAGTAATATTCTGTGTTAGCCAATTGATTTCTTTGACTCTCTATTCTTTCATCTATAAAATGAGGAGGATGAAAAAATAATTATCAGCCACGTTATAGTTTCCAATGATCCTGAAATCCATGGCTCAATCACTAAAAGCTGGAAATGTTCTCGTTCCATAGAGATAAATCACTTCCTTGAAGCTGTAAATGTACTTAGAAGGAAATCAAAATTTACTGGATTGCAGTATAAATTATTATATGATGCTTTTTATTATTGGACAACACAAAGTAACAATGTAACATTTTTTCTGGATAATGTTAACTCTGGAGACAGACAGATACAATGATTCGGGGAACTAGATTACCTTTCATATTGACCAGAAAAACACTGCAAGCTCTTTGAGTACATGAAGTGTACTTACACCATGCCTGGAACATTATAGTGGGTACTGATGCCCGTCGTGAAAGCCTATTGTTAGAATTTATTTCCAGACACAGGCGTGATGAGGAAAATTACAATTACTTATAATATTTTGGCATTTTATCCATGTTCAACTCTGTTGGAGTTCCAATAAAAAATTTCCATGGCAACAAATTGGTGATGCTGATCATTATCATCAGCTTGCTGTATTTTTAAAATATTGTATCTAAGTACCGTTAAGCCCTTTTGTAGAGCATCTTATTCTTTCCAAAACTGCCCATGAAGTAGTAGGTATCATTTTTGTGTCTACAAATGAAGGGAGTAAGCTGTAAATATGACTTCAAATTTATGATTTATCCAATATATTAAAGTTACCTCCTCTCCCACCTGTCAAAATAGCGTCAGGGTGAAGCACTTGCCTGGTGATTTTAATAAGTTTCCAATTCTAAAATCCCCAAAATCAGAGCCACTTTTCTCTATCCTGGTTGATCCTCAAGGGTGATAAAACTGCCTTCTGATCTTTCTTTCACTGAGTTCATCAGTGATTCCTAATTGCCAAATCCAGAAAATTAATTTTAATTCTTATCCTATTAAACATATTTAAGATACTTACATATTTATGTATTTTTTTACCATTTTTCGGCTTTTGAGGTAGAACATTCCTATTTATTCTCTTTATTTTATTTGCCTGTTGTTTGTCCTCTGACAACAGGCAGATTAATCCTTCAAATATTAATCTTTTCCTGTTTTCTATACAACTTTCTTCTTGTTTGGTTAATCCATGATCACGCACTTTTGTGACTTTTAAAATTATCTTTTGATGAGAACTCTAATCTATCATCTGAATCCCAAAGTTGATTACAGTATCTCCATCTGGATGTCCTGCATGCATTTCACTCTCAGCATATAACACACATTCTAAGTTCTAGTATGAAACATCATCTCCTTCTCCATGCCTGCTTATCCATTTCTGTGGATGCCATTAGTACCCACATCATTTCTGCCTTTCACATCTCTTCATCAGGCAAACTCAAATCCTTATTCTCCCTCACATAGTTCATCCAATGGGTCATCAAATTCTTCAGAGTCTGCTTCAAAAATGCTTCTCAAATTTCTTTTTTTCTTTTTCTTTTTTTTTTTTTTTTGTCTCCATTGCCTACTCCCTCTGCCATACCCAGATTATCATTTTTTTCTTTTTCTTTTGAGACGTCATCTCACTCTATCACCCAGGCTGGAGTGCAGTGGTTTGATTTCAACTCACTGCAATGTCCACCTCCTGGGTTCAAGCAATTCTCCTGCCCCAGCGTCCCAAGTAGCTGGGACTACAGGTGCACACCGCCACACCCGGATATTTTTTTTTTTATTTTAGTAGAGACAGGATTTCACCATGTTGCCCAGGCTGGTCTCAAACTCCTGAGCTCAGGCAATCCACCCACCTTGGCATGCCAAAGTGCTGGGATTACAGGCGCGAGCCACCACACCCTATCTGATAATCTTCTATTTTTTAAATAACCTTGGTCTTCTTACTGTCTTTCTCTTGTCTAGACAATTCTCTACACTGCTAAAAAAGTTACTTTCCTATAAAATGAAGCTAATTGCATCACACTCTTACTCAAAAACCTCCCTGAACCTCAAACACTTTCATTAATTTTGGAATAAAATTCTAACTTCTACATTTAGCATATAAAGAGATTAATCAGGGTCCAAGCTCTTTCTGGGTTTATCTTTTGCCACTGCTTGTCACACATTTAATATTATTAATATTGAACTTTCATAACTTCTCTCATATCCAAGCCTTTTTGGGATTCTACATTTTTAACAAAGTTTTTGTTCATTATATATATGTATATACATATATATATATATATAATTTTTAATAAGGTATTTTCTTATTATTTGAAGAATGGTTAGTTGCTCCTAATTCAAGCTTTTGGAGGTTTTAGTCCTTATATATGTAAGTGTCAGCTGACCAAACTGTACTGCAATTTCTCCATTTATATCAGTTCATATCACTAGACTGTATACTCTATCAATTTCTACATACAAGATTCTTAGAAAATCTACAAAATGCAATTTGAAAAGTAGTACATTTTAGAAATTATATATTAGTTGTATTTTATGGTGATTAAAAGCTACGATTTTAAATTATGCAAATAGTGTGTTTTATTACACATTGATAGCATACAGGCTTCAGATAAAAGTATTTTATAGCAAATCAAGGAAATTACACTTAACATCATTAACCTACTTATGAAAAATAAACTATTCTATCTTGTTTTTCCCTGAAATAGTCACTTTATGAAACCTAATGGTTGCCATGAAATATTGCTTGATGTATGACAGAATCACAAGAAAAATTTAACCATAGAATTTCCTCTTCACTGGTTTTACCAGAATATTTCCTTGGGGGTGATGAATTATTTTAAATGAATACCATGAAGTTGTTTATAAGAACTTAATAAGAATTAGATTTCTAAAGCATAAGGTAATGTTTCCTCACTCTAAAATGTGACAGCAACGCCATCATTTAAAGATTGCAGGCTGGGCACGGTGGCTCAATCCTGTAACCCCAGCACTTTGGGAGGCCAAGACGGGTGGATCACCTGAGGTCGGGAGTTCGAGACCAGCCTGACCAACATGAAGAAACCTCGTCTCTATTAAAAATACAAAATTAGCCGGGCAAGGTGGTGCATGCCTGCAATCCCAGCTACTCAGGAGGCTGAGGCAGGAGAATCACTTGCACCCGGGAGGCGGAGGTTGCGGTGAGTGGAGATCACTCCATTGCCCTCCAGCCTGGGCAACAAGAGCGAAACTCCGTCTCAAAAATAAATAAATAAATAAATAAATAAATAAATAAATAAATAAATAAATAAAATAAATTGCTATACTTCCCTAAACTTCCCCAGGTTAAAACAAATGCTGTATTCCTTTATCTTTGCTTCAATTTTTTTTAAAGACTCCATTTTCTACTTCTTTTAGAAAATATTCCATCACTTTTCCTGCTTTGTAAGATTTTATTGATGGTAAAACTGCCATCTTAAATTTAAGTTACCCTAATTTAGGACATTTGAAAAGGAAGAAAAAATTCTCCCTTCACTCTGTCAATAACTTAGATCTGAGTGTATGTTATGATACGCAAAATTTAAATTCTCCTTTTACTTCATGAGCATTCCTAGATCTGGCCATCCGTCGGACATTGCCACATCTCTTTCTCTCAATTCGCCCTTTACCAGAAAACAATCACTGAGCACCTGCAAATGTGCCTCACACTGTTCTATTTGCTGCCAAAAATAAGATGGAGACAAGACACAGCCTTTATCCTTCAGGAACTTACAGATTCGTAATGAGGTCTGAGATTATCTTTTACACTCTTCTGTCTTGTCTCCTTTGTATTCAATCAGCTGAATACTCAATACTTCTGCCTTTAAAATGCTCCCCACTTATACCCTTCCCTATTTCTCCTACCACAACTTTATCTAGATCATGTCTAGCTTTTTTCATAATATACTAACCAGTTCTTTGTTTCTGGTTCATTTCCATCTCATTCACCCTTCAGAGTCATTAATCTCCATAAGGAAGAAATTTAGCAGTTAGAATTTCCAAGTGCAAAACCCTCCGTGGTACCTCAGTGACTACAAAAATCTAGGTTCCTGGGAGTGGTGGCTCATGCCTGTAATCCCAGCACTTTGGGAGGCTAAGGCAGGCAGATCACGAGGTCAGGAGATGGAGACCATCCTGGTTAACATGGTGAACCCCGTCTCTACTAAAAATACAAAAAATTAGCTGGGCTTGGTGGCACATGCCTGTAATTCCAGCTACTCGGCAGGGTGAGGCAGAAGAATCGCTTGAACCAGGGAGTCAGAGGTTGCAGTGAGCCTCAAAAAACCAGGGGAAAAAGATTAATGAAATAATAATTGAGATTTTAAAAATACATTGATTCTTTTTGTGAGCATTTTAGCAAAAATAGCATACAGTGGGTAAAATTTCATAATTTTTGTTGTAATTAGATATTTATATAAACAGTTAATAATTAGTATTTACATTTCATATTTTGTATTGCAATAAATAACTCAATCAAAATACATGTAATTTATGTTTTTAATATAGAAGAATATACAATAGCATATTTAAATGATGCCGAACAGAAGAAAATCAAGACCGTTCAAGAAATGAAGGATATTAAAGACAAATGGATATGCCTGAACATGTAAAGAAACTTTTTGTAAGGCAAACTGCAGTAAAATAAAAACAAAAGAATGAGGAAAGCATATCATATAAACATAATTAATAAACTGTCAGTATTCAAAATATAGAGAAAAATGTGATTAACATGTATGGTCCTTATACTGATTCTGCTTAATATCCTCATTTTTAAATTATCAAAAATAATACACAAATGGAGAAATACAAAGTTAACTATTTTTTAGAAAATCAACCTTCAATCTAGTTAGAAGCAAAGCTCTTTTAAATCACTTTAGAGAATCATTATACTTTGATATTTTTAAAGATGCTTTTTAAGAAACTTGTGTTGGAAACTATGCAACAAATAGGTAATCTTATAAATTGTGCATGACACCATCAATAATGCCAGCCCTCTACAAATAATTGGCATTCAAACATGCTCAGAAAATCCAGCTGTGCTCTTTGTGTGAATAGCTCCACTGCAGGGAGCATACTTCAAGAAATAAGCTAACTTCAAGTGGAAAACCAAAAGGAAATATTTATTCTGTATGAAAAATTTGAAATATCCTAAGTGTTGAAAAGTTTTGGAATAGTTAAGTAAAAAACAAAATTAATAGAATTCCAAAGTATAAAACAGCTATGTGAATTATGACCATGCTAGAAATACTTACACAACATCTATATTAAGTACAAGAGGTTGAATATATATATTAAATAAATACTAACTCTTGCTGTCATAATTATTTTCCCAAAGCTAGAAACATGAGCTAAAGGATAAAACATTAATGCTTCAGCTATTGTAGGAAGAGCTTTGGAAATGTTAGTTGAGGACAGATATTCATGGTCAATGACTAAATATATGGCTCACGAAATTTTCATTTGCCTGATACAGGCTTTATTTTATTTTGTATTTTTTGTTTTGTTCCTTTATGATGTATTCTTTTAACTTTTTAATTGGGTTATGATATAAAAACAATTAAATAATTATGTACAGTCAAACTGATATTAAATGTTCAGCTTAATGCAGTTTTACAAACGTATACACCCATGTAACTATCTCAGTCAAGGTATCAAATATTTTTAGTAAGCAGAAGATTTCTTGTTAACTCTTCCCAGACAATGCTTTACCTCAAGAAGTAACTTCTATCACCATCTATTGATTTCAGTTGCTCTTGAACTTTACATGAATAGAATAATACAGTTTTTAACCTTTTGCATGTTTTCTTTTAGGTCCATGTAATATCCATGAGAGTCATTCATATTGTTGACTGAATCAGTTGTTCATTTATAATTTCTGTGTAATATTCTATCTATTGTGTGAATATATCACACTTTAATTATCTATTTTCCTATTAGTGAACTTCTTTGGGTTATTTCCAGGTTTTGGTAATTATAAATAAATTTGCTTGTGAATGTCTTCAGGCAAACATGCACACTCATCTCTTAGATAGATAGATAGATAGATAGATAGATAGATAGATAGATAGATAGATAGATTTAGGATATGCATAGGAGTAGAATGACTCAAATGAAGGGTAGGTGTATATTTAGCTTTAGTGGATACTGGCATGTTGTTTTTAGAGAAAAAAAAATGTATTAGCAATGGGCTTGTCCGGTTGGCAACGGGCCCCATTGTTTCTATATAGCCTCATTTAACTGGCTTGGTCTAGAAATGGCAAGTTTGCAACTGCTAAGAGAAACAGAACTTATCAAACTGATTCATTTGAAATTGTAACTTCAAATTTTCAGTGTTAATGGCTTTTAAGTATTTAGGTTAAAGAAAAGTAAACTTTTCCAAGTATAGTCAACCCTCTCCTCAGAAGCAAGGTTACCTCAAAGTCGAGGGCAACACTGTACCTGTTTTTCGCTTTCCTAGAGATCTGCAGAGTGGATGGGTGTAGTTTTGGGCTGGCAACTTGGTTCTAGTCCTGGCTCTCTGTGCTCTGGCATGGCTGACAAATCAGCCTATCCGGCCTTGCCCACTGCCGCCACGGGGCTCAGTGCTGGGCCAAAGCAATCAACTTCACATACATTTCTACAGCAAGGAGCCTTCTTTTTCTTGTATTTCACTTAATAAAATTAGTCACCACACATGGTGGATGAGCAGCAGCAGCTCAGCTTCCTTGGATTTACATGAATTTATTCTTAGTGGGGAGATCAAGAGGCAATTTACTCAGTTGCTGGCCTTGTTAGGAGTTATCATCTGACCCTGCAGCTCGGTCTGAATAGCATGCTTATGATTCTTTATTATTTGGGATGACTTTTCCCATTTTTGCAGACAGCTATTTGTAGACCATTTCAAATGCTAAATTTTTCTGAGCTAGTTTTTTGAGAGGAAGAAGGAGCAAGGGAATAAAAGGTACAACTTTGTAAAAGTGAGCTAATACGTCAAAATCTTGGCTGATCACAAAATGCTGATCAAAGTCCCTATTTTTGCCAAAGTTATTATCAGCATACTTCTCTGAGAAACAAGAGCTGTGTTTCCAAATAGGCTGTATCTATACACTGTGCATGCATAATCAATAAATGGGAAATTCCGTTTTTCAAGAGTGGAGAATGTGAAAATTGCATTGATCTAACGCCAGAAAAGAGGCAGTTGCTCTGGAAGTCTATATGAAGTGAAAGCTAGACAGGAAGGAAAAGGTGATGGTACATAATTACACTTTTCCTTTTAATACATGAAGATGTTTCTATAGCTCAACAGTGAAAGGAGCTGAATCCAGAACCACAAAGAACTAATTGCCTTTCCTTTCATGGCATCAGAATATACAGAAAGTCTAGGCAAGTAGTTTAAATTTTCAGTACCTCACTTTTCTCATATGTAAAGTGTGCATAAAAATGCTATCAACCGAATAGAACTTTGGTGAGGGCTGGTAGGATCTGGCCCTTCAAGGACATTGCACAGCACCTGGTAGAGGCATTCAATATTATCTGTCTTTATTGTTTTGACTGTTATTTTTCTCATCCCAGTATCTTTCTCCTTCATCTTCTTCCCCATTTTTCCTCTTTCAGCCTCCAATCCCTATATAATGGAACTGAAAATTGTACATACTCATTAAATGGCCTATGTGACCAGAAAGAGCCACAGAAAATCCGATATATAGAATCTTTAAAAAAAAAAAAAAAAAAAAAAAAAAGAATCAGCATTCCTCATTTTCCTTGCAGATCAGTTTCAGTAGTTTGCAATTCAGAAATCTATTACTTTTCTTTCTGTGTTTAAACTCTACAGCATCATTTATAGTTTAACAGGTTATTTTTCCAGTAAAAAAAATAAAACCTGAAAATCTGTGTACAATGATTTCTTTTGGTGGGTGGCAACAATTGAGCTTTCATGGTGAAAATTACAATTTTTTTTTCCAAAAGTAATTTGGGCTTGGAGGAAAGTGCTAAAATGTTGTAGGATGGGACTGGTATTTTCATTCCTTCTTTTCCCCCTACCCCGCTTACAGTATGTTATCCAATTTAAGTCATTATTTTGTGTTAGCACTGACTAACAAGAGGCCCTTCCCATATGACTGAGGAGGACCACAAATGTGCTTTTCCCACTGTGAGGTTAGCAGCCTGGGACACCATAGACATGTTCTCACCTTGATCTTCTGTATTGCCCAGGCTACATCACTTTTTTTCAGAAGACTTTCACCAACAATCTTTGTCCCCCTACTAGAATGCTGACAAGGGTTGGCTTATCTTCTGATACATGCTGGAACCAACCTGTCCTTCATAAAGAGCATATCACTATCCCCACAGGGAAAGCAGAGGTAAAGCTCAGGGGTTCCCGAACTTTACCTCCAACTCTCACCTTTTCAGCTTATGGAATGTGAATGATGAAGACATTTGTTAATGTTTAACAAAGGTCTTGTTTTCTTTGATTATGCAGGGGACATAAATTATAGGTCTGGCTCCTTAAGAATTTTACATCTAATATTCTGCTTGAGAAATTTCATAGATAAATTCATTTAAGTTTTTTTCATCATTTCTTTTTATTTTTTATTTTTATTTATTTATTTATTTTTATTATACTTTAAGTTCTAAGGTACATGTGCACAACGTGCAGGTTTGTTACATATGTATACATGTGCCATGTTGGTGTGCTGCATCCGTTAGCTCATCATTTACATTAGGTATATCTCCTAATGCTATCCCTCCGCACCCCACGCCCTGCAACCCCATGACAGGCCCCGGTGTGTGACGTTCCCCACCCTGTGACCAAGTGTTCTCATTGTTCAGTTCCCACCTATGAGTGAGAACATGCAGTGTTTGGTTTTCTGTTCTTGCGATAGTTTGCTGAGAATGATGGTTTCCAGCTTCATCCATGTCCCTACAAAGGACATGAACTCATCCTTTTTTATGGCTGCATAGTATTCCACGGTGTATATGTGCAAAATTTTCTTAATCCAGTCTATCATTGATGGACATTTGGGTTGGTTCCAAGTCTTTGCTATTGTGAATAGTGCCACAAGAAACACATATGTGCATGTGTCTTTATAGCAGCATGATTTATAATCCTTTGGGTATATCCCCAGTAATGGAATGGCAGGCTCAAATGGTATTTCTAGTTCTAGATCCTTGAGGAATTGACACACTGTCTTCCACCATGGTTGAACTAGTTTACAGTCCCACCAACAGTGTAAAAGTGTTCCTATTTCTCCACATCCTCTCCAGCACCTGCTGTTTCCTGGCTTTTTAATGATCACCATTCTAACTGGTGTGAGATGGTATGTCATTGTGGTTTTGATTTGCATTTCTCTGATGACCAGTGATGATGAGCATTTTTTCATGTGTCTGTTGGCTGCATAAATGTCTTCTTTTGAGAAATGTCTGTTCATATCCTTCACCCACTCTTTGATGGGGTTCTTTGATTTTTCTTGTGAATTTGTTTAAGTTCTTTGTAGATTCTGGATATTAGCCCTTTGTCAGATGGGTAGATTATGAAAATTTTCTCCCATTCTGTAGGTTGCCTGTTCACTCTGATGGTAGTTTCTTTTGCTGTGCAGAAGCTCTTTAGTTTAATTAGATCCTATTTGTCAATTTTGGCTTTTGTTGCCATTGCTTTTGGTGTTTTAGTCATGAAGTCTTTGCCCATGCCTATGTCCTGAATGATATTGCCTAGGTTTTTTTCTAGGGTTTTTATGGTTTTAGGTCTAATGCCTAGGTTTTCTTCTAGGGTTTTTATGGTTTTAGGTCTAACATTTAAGTCTTTAATCCATCTTGAATAAATTTGTGTATAAGGTATAAGGAAGGGATCCAGTTTCAGCTTTCTACCTATGGCCAGCCAGTTTTCCCAGCACCATTTATTAAATAGGGAATCCTTTCCCCATTTCTTGTTTTTGTCAGGTTTATCAAAGATCAGTTGGTTGCAGATGTATGGTATTATTTCTGAGGACTCTGTTCTGTTCCATTGGTCTATATCTCTGTTTTGGTACCAGTACCATGCTGCTTTGGTTACTGTAGCTTTGTAGTACAGTTTGAAGTCAGGTAGCATGATGCCTCCCACTTGGTTCTTTTTGCTTAGGATTGTCTTGGCAGTGTAGACTCTTTTTTGGTTCCATATGAACTTTAAAGTAGTTTTTCCAATTCTGTGAAGAAAGTCATTGGTAGCTTGATGGGGATGGCATTGAATCTATAAATTACCTTGGGCAGTGTGGCCATTTTCGTGATATTAATTCTTCCTATCCATGAGGATGGAATGTTCTTCCATTTGTTCGTGTCCTCTTTTATTTTGTTGAGCTGTGGTTTGTAGTTCTCCTTGAAGAGGTCCTTCACATCCCTTGTAAATTGGATTCCTAGGTATTTTATTCTCTTTGAAGCAATTGTGAATGGGAGTTCATTCATGATTTGGCTCTCTGTCTGTTATTGGTGTAGAGGAATGCTTGTGATTTTTGCACGTTGATTTTGTATCCTGAGACTTTGTTGAAGTTGCTTATCAGCTTAAGGAGATTTTGGGCTGAGACGATGGGTAGTCATCTGCAAACAGGGACAATTTGGCTTCCTGTTTTCTTAACTGAATACCCTTTATTTCTTTCTCCTGCCTGATTGCCCTGGCCAGAACTTCCAACATTATGTTGAATAGGAGTGTTGAGAGAGGATATCCCTGTCTTGTGCCAGTTTTCAAAGGGAATACTTCCAGGTTTTGCCCATTCGGTATGATATTGGCTGTGGGTTTGTCATAAATACGTGTTAGTATTTTGAGACATGTCCCATCAATACCTAGTTTATTGAGACTTTTTAGCATGAAAGCCTATTGCATTTTGTTGAAGGCCTTTTCTGCATCTATTGAGATAATCATGTGGTTTTTGTCTTTGGTTCTGTTTATATGATGGATTATGTTTATTGATTTGCGTATGTTGAGCCAACCTTGCACCCCAGGGATGAAGCCAAGTTGATCATGGTGGATAAGCTTTTTGATGTGCTATTGGATTCAGTTTGCCAGTATTTTGTTGAGGATTTTTGCATCAATGTTCATCAGGGATATTGGTCTAAAATTCTCTTTTTTTGTGTATCTCTGCCAGGCTTTGGTATCAGGATGATGCTGGCCTCATAAAATGAGTTAGGGAGGATTCCCTCTTTTTCTATTGATT
Organism: Rhinopithecus roxellana; assembly: GCF_007565055.1. NCBI lineage: Eukaryota > Metazoa > Chordata > Mammalia > Primates > Cercopithecidae > Rhinopithecus > Rhinopithecus roxellana. The sequence goes on along the minus strand of NC_044550.1, from coordinate 120,858,805 downwards.
GGAATAGTTTCAGAATGAAAGGTACTAGCTCCTCTTTGTACCTCTGGTAGAATTTGGCTGTGAATCTTTCTGGTCCTGGACTTTTTATGGTTGGTAGGCTATTAATTATTGCCTCAATTTCAGAGCCTGATTTTGGTCTATTTAGGGATTCAACTTCTTCCTGGTTTAGTCTTGGGAGGATGTACGTGTCCAGGAATTTATCCATTTCTTCCAGACCACAGTGCAATCAAACTAGAACTCAGGATTAAGAAACTCACTCAAAACCGCTCAACTACATGGAAACTGAACAACCTGCTCCTGAAAGACTACTGGGTATGTAATGTAATGAAGTCAGAAATAAAAATGCTCTTTGAAACCAATGCAACAAAGACACAACATACCAGAATCTCTGGGACACATTTAAAGCAGTGTGCACAGGGAAATTTATAGCACTAAATGACCACAAGAGAAAGCAGGAAAGATCTACAATTGGACACCCTAACATCACAATTAAAAGAACTAGAGAAGCAAGAGCAAACACATTCAAAAGCTAGCAGAAGACAAGAAATAACTAAGATCAGAGCAGAACTGAAGGAGATAGAGATACAAACAAACTCTTCAAAAAACCAATGAACCCAGGAGCTGGTTTTTTGAAAAGATCAACAAAATTGATAGATTGCTAGCAAGACTAATAAAGAAGAAAAGAGAGAAGAATCAAATAGACGCAATAGTAAATGATAGGGGAGATATCACCATGGATCCCACAGAAATACAAACTACCATCAGATAACACTATAAACAGATTCACTTAAGGCTTTTTCCGTGCATCCAACAAGCTAAAATTTAAAATACACTGTTTCCTAACATAACTTGCAATAAAAATGCATCAAGTGACCAATATTAATTTTGTTCAGATAGCTTAACAGTTTTGCTTTGTAAATTTTAAGTTCTCAGTTATTACCTCAGAGAAAAAGTAGGGGATACCAATATTCAATTATTCATCATGTCAAATATTTACACAAGGAACTGAGTTTTCCTTGCTCCCTGGAAAAGATTTTAGGGACTCTTGATGTTGGTAGAGGATTGGGGAGAAGAAGGAAGCCAGATGTATGCATCTCCACAAAAGTGGAGAAGTTGAGTGCCTTCTTCTCCAGGGGACAATCCACAAACACAGTAGTCAACAAAATGGCACTGCTCCATGAAACCCACTAGAAAGCTACAGTGTGCTTGAAGAAAAGTAAACTATAGGGTCTGTAAAGTCTAAAACTGATGATACATAATTCCTAAAGAGTTAGACCATCTTACCAGAGTACTGTGTTCGGTTTTAACCACCATATTTTTGCGTTTGAGAGAATGAGGAGCATTGTGCATACTGTGGTCTTTTCATTTTTCTTTTCTTTTCTTTTCTTTTTTTTCGAAATGGCTGCATAGAAACATTCTAGAGAACTATCTGGGAAACTATTTTTCCCTTTTCTGTCTTTTTTTCTTTTTTCTTGTTTACCATAACTTATTGGGTAACAGGTGGTGTCTGATTACATGAGTAAGTTCTTTAGTGGTGGTTTGTGAGATTTTGGTGCACCCATCACCCAAGCAGTATACACTACACCATATTTGTAATCTTTTATCCCTTGTCCCCCTCTCATTCTTCCCCCAAGCCCCCATAGTCCATTGTATCATTCTTATGCCTTTGCATCCTCATAACTTAGCTCCTACATATCAGTGAGAACATACAATGTTTAGTTTTCCATTCCTGAGTTACTTCACTTAGAATAAGTCTCCAATCTCATCCAGGTTGCTGTGAATGCCGTTAATTCATTCCCTTTTATGGCTGAGTAGTATTCCATCATATATATATACACACACACACACATATATGTATGTACACATACATATGTGTGTGTATATATATATCAAACCACAGCTTCTTTATCCACTGGTTGATTGACGGGAATTTGGGTTGTTTCCACTATTTTGCAATTGTGAATTGTGCTGCTATAAACATGCATGTACAAGTATATTTTTCATATAATGACTTCTTTTCCTCTGGATAAATACCCAGTAGTAGAACTGCTGAATCAAATGGTAGTTCTACTTTTAGTTCTTTAAGGAATCTTCACACTGTTTTCCACAGTGGTTGTACCAGTTTACATTCCCACCAGCAGTGTAGAAGGCCTCCCTGATCACTGCATACACACCAACATCTAATGTTTTTGATTTTTTTATTATGGTCATTCTCGAAAGAGTAAGGTGGTATCACATTGTGGTTTTGATTTGCATTTCTCTGATCATTACTGATATTGAGCATTTTTTCATATGTTGCTGGCCATTAGTATATCATCTTTTGAGAATTGTCCATTCATGTCCTTAGCACATTTTTGATGGGATTTTTTTTTTCTTGCTGATTAGTTTGAGTTTGTTGTAGATTCTGGATATTAGTCCTTTATCAGATGTATAGATTGTGAAGATTTTCTACCACTCTGTAGGTTATCTGTTTACTCTGCTGACTATTCTACTTGCTAAGCAAAAGCTCTTTAGTTTAATTAAGTCCCAACTACTTATCTTAGTTTTTATTGCATTTACTTTTGGGTTCTTGGTCATGAAATCTTTGCCTAAGCCAACATCTGGAATGCTTTTTCCTAAGTTATCTTCTAGAATTTTTATAGTTACAGGTCTTAGATTTAAGTCTTTAATCCATCTTGAGTTGGGTTTTGTATAAGTTGAGAGATGAGGATCCAGTTACATTCTCCTACATGTGGCTAGCCAATTATCCCAGCAGCATTTGTTGAAAAGGGTGTCCTTTCCCCCACTTTATGTTTTGGTTTGCTTTGTCAAAGATCAGTTGGCTGTAAGTATTTGGTTTTATTTCAGGGTTCTCTCTTCTGTTCCATTGGTCTGTGTGCCCATTTTTATACAAGTACCATGCTGTTTTGGTAACTATGGCCTTACAGTATAGTTTGAAATCAGGTAGTGTGATGCCTTCAGATTTGTTATTTTTGCCTAGTCTTGCTTTGAATATGCAGGCTCTTTTTTGTTTCCATGTGAATTTTAGAACTGTTTTTTCTAATTCTATGAAGAATGATGGTGGTATTTTGATGGGGATTGCATTGAATTTATAGATTGTTTTTGGCAATATGGTCATTTTCACAATATTGATTCTATTCATCCATGAGCATGGGATGTGTTTCAGTTTGTGTTGTCTATGATTTCTTTGTATTTTGTAGTTTTCCTTGTAGAGGACTTTTGACTCCTTGGTTAGGTATATTCCTAAGTATCATTATTATTTTTTTTTTTTTGTAGTTTTTGGCAAAAGAGTTGAGATCTTGATTTGACTATCTGCTTGGTTGCTGTTGGTGTATAGAAGAGCTACTGATTTGTGTACATTAATCTTGTATCCAGAAACTTTGCTGAATTCTTTTATCAGTTCTTGAAGCTTTCTGGAGGAGTCTTTAGGGTATTCAAGGTAAATAATTATATCATCATCAAACACTGGCACTTTAAATTCCTCTTTACTGATTTGGATGCCCTTTGTTTCTTTCTCTTATCTGATTGCTCTGGCTGGGACTTCCAGTACTGTTGAAGAGGAGTGGTGAGAGTGAATATCCTTGTTTTGTTCCAGTTCTTAGATGGAATACTTTCAATTTTTTTCCCAATCAGTATTATGTTGTGGGTCTGTGGGTTTGTCATCAATAGCTTTTATTATATTGAGATACGTCCCTTGTATGCCAATTTTGCTGATAGTTTTAATCATAAAGGGATGCTGGATTTTGTAGAATGCTTTTTCTGCGACTATTGAGATGATCATGTGATTTTTGTTTTTAATTCTGTCAATGTAGTGTATCACGTTTATTGACTTGCATATGTTAAACCATTCCTGGATCCCTGGTATGAAACTCACTTGATCATAGTGGATTATCTTTTTGATATGTTGTTGGATTTAGTTAGATAGTATTTTGTTAAGGATTTTAGCATCTATGTTCATCAATGATATTATTTTTGGTTATATCCTTTCCTGGTTTTGGTATTAGGGTGACGCTGGCTTCATAGAATGAATTAGTGAGGGTTCTTTCTTTCTCTATCTTGTGGAATAGTGTCAAAAGGATTAGTACCAATTCTTCTTTGAATGTCTGGTAGAATTCTGCTGTGAATCCATCTGGTTCTAGACTTTTTTTTGTTGGAAATTTTTAAATTACTATTTCAATCTTGCTGCTTGTTATTGGTCTATTCGGGGTATCTTTGAACTAGGAGGGTTGTATTTTTCCAGGAATTTATCCATCTCTTCTAGGTTTTCTAGTTTATGTACATAAAGATGTTCATAGTAGCCTTGATTGGTCTTTTGTATTGCGATGGTGTCAGTTGTAATATCCCCTGTTTCTTTTCTTAATGAGGTTATTTGGATTTTCTCTCTTCCTTTCTTGGTTAATATTGCTAATGGTCTATCAATTTTATTTCTATTTTGAAAGAACCGGCTTTTTGTTTCATTTATCTTTTGTATGTTTTTTTGTTTGTTTCAATTTCATTTAATTCTGCTTTGATCTTGGTTATTTCCTTTCTTCTGCTGGATTTGAATTTGCTTTGTTCTTGTCTGTCTCATTCCTTGAAGTGTGACCTGAGAATGTCCATTTGTGCTTTTTCAGTCTTTTTGATGTAGGCATTTAGGGATATGAACTTTCCTTTTAGTACCACCTTTGCTGTATCCTAGAGGTTCTGATAGGTTGTGTCATTATTGTCGTTCAGTTCAAAGGATTTTTTAATTTCCCTCTTGATTTCGTTTTTGACCCAGTGATCATTCAGGAGCAGGTTATTTAATTTCCATGTATTTGCATAGTTTTGAAGGTTCCTTTTGGAGTTGATTTCCAGTTTTATTCCACTGTTACCTGAGAGAGTGCTTGATATCATTTCAATTTTCTTAAATTTATCAAGGCTCATTTTATAGCCTATCATATGGTCTATCTTGGAGAAAATTCCATGTACTGTTGAATGGAATGTGTATTCTGTGATTGTTGGACGAAATGTTCTGTATATATCTGTTAAGTACATTTGTTCAAATCATTATTATTGTGTTGCTGTCTATCTCATTTCTTAGGTCTATTAATTGTTTTATAAGTTTGGGAGCTCCAGTGTTAGGTGCATATATGTTTAGGATTGTGACATTTTCTTGTTGGACAAGGCCTTTTACCATTATATAATATCTCCTTTTGTCTCTTCTAACTGCTGTTGCTTAAACGTTTGTTTTGTCTGATATAAGAGTAACTACCCCCACTTGCTTTTGGTGCCCATTTGCTTGAAATGCCTTTTTCTACCCTTTTACTTTAAGTTTTTGTGAGTCCTTATGTGTTAGGTGAGTCTCCTGAAGGCAGCAGATAGTGGATGGGTGAGTTCTTATCCATTCTGTGGTTCTGCATCTTTTAAGTGGAGCATTTAGGCCATTTACATTCAATGTTAGTATTGAGATGTGAGGTACGGTTGCTTTCACTGTGCTATTTCTTGCCTGTGTACTTGGTACTTTTGTTTTTTGTTTTTGCTTTTTAACTTGTATTTTTGTTTTATAGGTCCTGTGTGATGATTTCTGCTTTAAAGAGGTTCTGTTTTGATGTGTTTCCAGGATTTGTTTCAAGATTTGGAGCTCCTTTTAGCCGTTCTTGTAGTGGTGGTTTGGTAGTGGTGAATTCTTTCAGCATTTGTTTGTCTGAAAAAGTCTGTATCTTTCCTTCATATATGATGCTTAGTTTCACTGGATACAAAATTTTGGGATGATAATTGTTTTGTTTGAGGAGGCTGAAGATGGAGCCCCAATCCCTTCTAGCTTGTAGGGTTTCTGCTGAGAAATCTACTGTTAATCTGATTGGTTTTCCTTTATAGGTTACCTGGAGCTTCTGTCTCACAGCTCTTAAGAGTCTTTCCTTCATCTTAACTTTGCATAACCTGATGACAATGTGCCTAGGCGAAGATCTTTTGTGATGAATTTCTCAGGTGTTCTTTGTGCTTCTTGTATTCAAATGTCTAGGTCCCTAGCAAGACTAGCGAAGTTTTCCTCAATTATTCTCCCAAAAATGTTTTCCAAGATTTTAGAATTCTCTTCTTCCTCTGGAATACTGGTTAGTGTTAGGTTTGGTCGTTTAACATAATCCCAGATTTCTTGGATGCTTTGTTCATATTTTCTTATTATTTTCTCTTTATCTTTGTGGGATTGGGTTAATTTTAAAATCTTGTCTTAGAGCTCTGAATTTCTTTCTTCTACTTGTTTAAATCTATTGCTGCGACTTTCCAGAGCAGTTTGCATTTCTGTAAGTGTGTCCAGTGTTTCCTGAATGTTTGAATTTTTTTAAAACTATCTATTTCCTTGAATGCTTCTCCCTTCATTTCTTGTATCATTTTTTGTATTTCCTGGTATTAGGCTTCATATTTCTCTGGTGCCTCCCTAATTAGCTTAATAACTAACCTCCTCAATTCTTTTTCAGGTAAATCAGGTATTTCTTCTTTGTTGGATCCATTGCTGGTGAACTAGTGTTATGTCTTGTGGGGAGTTAAAGAGCCTTGTTTTGTCATATTACCAGAGCTGGTTTTCTGGTTCCTTCTCATTTGGGTAGGCTCTGTTAGAGAGAAGATCTAGTGCTGAAGGCCGTTATTCAGATTCCTTTGTCCCATGGGGTGTTCCCTTGATGTAGCACTTTCCCCCTTTTCCTGGATGTGGCTTCCTGTGAGCTGAACTGCAGTGATTGTTGTCTCTCTTCTGGGTCTAGCCCCCCAGCAAGTCTACCAGGCTCCTGGCTGGTACTGGAGTTATCTGCACAGAGTCCTATGATGTGAACCATCTATGGGTCTTTCAGCCATAGATATGAGCAACTGTTCCAGTGGAGGTGGCAGGGGAATGCATTGAATTCTGTGAGGGTTCTTAGCTTTGGTGGTCTAATGCTCTATTTTTGTGCTGGTTGGCCTCCTGCCAGGAGGTGGTGCTTTCCCAAGAGCATCAGCTGGGGTATTACGGAGAAGAACTGGAGGTGGATGGGGCCCTAGAACTGCCAAGATTTTATGCCCTTTGTCTTCACGTAACAGGGTGGGTAGGGAAGGACCATCAGGTGTGGTCAGAGCTAGGCATGTCTGAGCTCAGACTCTCCTTGGGTGGATCTTGCTGTGGCTGCTGTGGAAGATGTGGGTGTCAATTTAGAGAGCCAAGAGAAATACAGGGGCAGAGGAAGCAGCAGAAAGTCCAGGTCAATGGAGTTGTATACCTAGGAGGATTATGTCTGCCTCTGCTGAGTCCTGCAGGTTGTCAGGGAAGTAGGGGAAAGCTGGCAATCACAGGCCTCACCCAGCTTCCATGCAAACTGAAGGGCTTGTCTCACTCCCACTGTGCCCCACCTAACAGCCCTGAGTCTATTTTCAGGCAGTGGGCGAGCCAGACTTGAGAACTTGCCCCAGGCTATCCGCCTCCCAACTGCAGGGGGAAAAATCGGCTTGTTTCTTCCCCCGCCTGTGGAGTCTGCATGCTGGATTCACACCCTCCCTTGAGTTCTGTCCAGGAGGCTTCTTGCCCTGTTCAAATTGTTACAAAGTTCAACTGGCCATACCCTTCTCGCTGTGGTGTTCCCGCCACCTCCCCCCACCCCCGCTGCCCCTCTTCCCACTCCTCTGGATACCCTCCAGAGGGAACCCTGTGGTGCCAGGCAGGAATGGCCTGCCTGGGGACCCAGTGAGCTCCCAAGGCCTTTCTATGGCTTCCTCTACCCCTGTATTTCTCTTGCCTCTCTAAATTGACTCAGCTCCAGGTAAGGTCAGAAACTTCTCCCACAAACAGACCTTCAGCTTTTCCAGTGGGGGTGTTTGTTCAGGAGAGGAGGCTTTCCCTTACTCACTTCCACAGTTGGGGCACTCACAGTATTTGGGGTGTCTCCAGGATCCTGCAAAAGCAGTCTGGTTCCTTCAGAGGGTCTGTAGGTTTTTAGGATTGCTGGATTGTTCTTGCAGTCAATCTGGAGCTAAAGTTCACAGTCGACTGTCTGAGAAACTATTAATAGCAATTGCCTTTGCTCTAAATTGTACGCATTTCTTTTTTTTTTTTTTTTTTTTTTTTTTCTTTTTTCTTTTTTTTAATTGAGAGGGAGTCTCACTCTGTCATCCAGGCTGGAGTGCAGTGGTGTGATCTTGGCTCACTGCAACCTCTGCTTCCCTGGTTCAAGTGATTCTCCTGCCTCAGCCTCCCAAGTAGTTGGGGTTGCAGGCGCCCACCACCATGCCTGGAGAATTTTTGTATTTTTAGTAGAGACAGGCTTTCACCATGTTGACCAGGCTGACCTCAAACTCCAGACCTCAAGTGATCCGCCCATCTCAGCCTCCCAAAGTTCTGGGATTATAGGCGTGAGCCACTGCACCCAGCCTGTACACATTTCTTTATTGTTAAAATCCCTTATCATACCTAAATATTTTATTAAGATAAAAATGAGACTTTTTTAAAATTACTTACCGAAACACAAAAACTATGTGATAACAATAATAGAAAACTTTTTATAGTGCTTACTACATACAAGACACTGTTCTAAACACTTTATATACATTGACTATTGAATCCTCATAATAACCTTAGGAAGAAGAAATGATCATTATCCCCATTTTAGAAACGAGCAAAGTGAGATACAAAGAGGCTAAATAGCCTGCCCAATGTCACACCTCTGGGAATTAGAAACCCACGATTTGAAGCAAAGCAGTGTGCCTGGCCTTTTGGCTCTTGAAAAAATATACTATAAAATAACTAAGATAATGGAAGAAGACTGAAAGATAATGTGATTTTTTTTTACTGTTTCGCATTTGAAGAACTTAAAAAGGAAGAGAGGTTGTTAGTTTTTTATGTCAAAGGAGAATCCCATTTGTGTGAGTCCACTGGCTCTAATTAAAACAGAAAGAAATATAGTTTTATGTAAGAAATACTTTGTCAGTGGAAGAAACCCTGAAATGGTAAACTAGGAAGGCAACTTTGAAAACATAGTCCTTTTTTATTAAAAATATCACTGCAGAGTAACCATGGTAATTAAACTTTCCATCTTTATGTTTGCCATGATGTCTTCTTTGTAATGCAATTTTTCTCTTCCTCTGATTCCATCTCCTTAGTTTTATTTACAAATTGTTCCTTTCCAATGGTCTAACATATTCAAATATTTTGAATTATACCCCCAAACACCACCCACTTTCTTTTATTACAATAATGATTTCATTTGATTGGCTCCATTACTCTTACTTTTTGTCCATGGATGAAATTAAGATAATTAAATAAAATATATACAAATGATTCATTAAAGTTGTCTACGTGAAGTACATGCAGAAAAACTAATAAACGGACTTTTGAAGCTCACTTTTTTTAAGGCATGATTTTCCAGAACATAAAGAAAAGGGCATAATAGTTATGTTTTCCAAAGAAATGTTTCATAATGAAATTGCTCTAATAAAATAGTTAATGGAATGGTAATTGTATACTTTATTGAAAGTGCTGGTACTTATCATTAATGTGTTTCCATAAAATGGATAACATCTCTTTATTGATATTAGAGTAGAAAATGAGCTAACAATGCTTAAAAATAAAAAGATTGTACTGACAATCTGGGCATTGTACTGACAATAGGGGCATCTTATTTTAAAGCAAGAGAAAATATTGAAACTTTAAAGTGTGGTTTTGGAAATGTGACAGTTCACTTTCTTGTCTAATCATGCCCACTGCACACAATCAAGAAGGTTGAGTCCTGCTATTTCTGCACCAAAGAATATGCTATCAGAAAATCTCCCTAAATTTATTAAGAAAATAAGTTGAGAGAGGATTTTCCAGTAACCCTGATACCCCCGTCCCCACCCCATTAAATACTCACCAGTTCTATTGTAGCAGGACTAGTGGCAGACAAAACCGGAAGCAAGGTGGTGGGGTTTAGGGTGTTGCAAACTTTCATGGTTATGTGGGGATTTTCACATAGCAAGCTTTGGTACTTGGTTAATCCAGCATTTGTTAACCAATGATGTCCTTTGGTATTTATTAAAGTTATCACAGCATGGGGGTCCTTTATAATCAGGTTTTGCCTAAGGGGTGGTCTAGTGGTTAGGATTTGGCGCTCTCACAGCCATGACCAGGTTTGATTCCCGGTCAGGGAACCAAGAAAAGTAGCAGGACAAGCGGTGGACAAAACTCCTCAGACACCAAGTTAAAGAAGGAAGTTAAATGGCTGGGGGCATCGACAAGACTCCTGTCTCAAGAGCCAAGCTAAGTGAGAAATTCCTGTCCCTTTTAAGGGCTCACAGCTCTAAGGGGGTGCGTGTGAGAGGGTCGTCAATGATTGAGCAAGCACAGGGTATGTGACTGGGGGCTGCATGCACCGCTAATTAGATCGGAGCAAAACAAGATAGGAATTTTCACAGTGCATTTCTATACAATGTTTGTAATCTATAGATGACATAACCGATTTCATCAGGGGTCGATCTTTAACTACCAGGCCCAGGTTGCAGCGCCGGGCTGTCTGCCTGTGGATTTCATTTCTGCCTTTTAGTTTTTACTTCTTCTTTCTTTGGAGGCGGAAATTGGGCATAAGATGATATGAGGGGTGGTCTCCTCCCTTACTGTAAGGTCATAGCACGTGGTATTTTTCTGTTGCTGGAATAAACATGGTGGATGATGTTTCTTTTTTGTTGTTGTTGTTGCTCTTTTTTCTTTTTTTTCTTTTGAGGCAGACTGTCGCTCTGTCACCCGGGCTGAAGTGCAGTGGAGTGTGATCTCAGCTCACTGCAAGCTCCGACTCCCGGGTTCACGCCATTCTCCTGCCTCAGCCTCCAGAGTAGCCGAGACTACAGGTGCCCGCCACTATGCCCGGCTAATTTTTTTTTTCTTCAGTAGAAATGGGGTTTCACCATGTTAGCCAGGATGGTCTTGATCTCCTGACTTCGTAATCCGCCTGCCTTGGCCTCCCAAAGCGCTGGGATTACAGGGGTGAGCCACCACACCCAGCAAAGGTGGATGATGTTTCAACTACCATAAAATAGGCTGTATTCTTTGAACAATTACATTACCAATAGCTATATTGTCAGCCTTTCTTCTGGCAATACAAGTATTTGGGAAAGACATTATTATGTAGTTAATCTTGAATCTTTATCATGTGTGCAAAAATAAATTATAAACAAAATACGTTATTTTAAAAGTTATTTGTAGCAATCTTTATACGTAGTCAGTTTGAATGAACTAGTTGGTCACGACACTGCGAGGAAGAACTGAGGCTAGACCATCCCATACAATTCTGCTTATTTGCTCAGTAACCAACTGTAACCATACTACATTGCCTATAAAAGTTCTTTTCTCTCTTTCCTTTGATTGAATTGAAAGAATAATCCTTGAGAAAAAGAATTCAGGTAATTGCTTTCTCTGTGTTTCAAAGATAATATCATGTTTGAGTATCTGATCTTTGAGGTGAGCCAGACCTGAGTTCCAGTCCTGACTCTGCTATTTGGTAGATTTGTAATCCTGAATGAGTTACATAACCCCTCTTCCTCACCTATAAAGTGAATCCAATTAAATAGAGTTCACGTCATTAACTGTTATTACTAGTAGATGTAGTTATTCATCATTGGCACATTTTCAGGAGAAATCTGATTACATAAAAGCTCCCTCGTTTCTCCAAACAAATACATTAGCCTTTCTGCATAAATACTTGTACAATACAATTTCTCCCATAAAGTTATCATAAGAGTTAGGTTGAGGCCGGGCGCGGTGGCTCAAGCCTGTAATCCCAGCACTTTGGGAGGCCGAGACGGGCGGATCACGAGGTCAGGAGATCGAGACCATCCTGGCTAACACGGTGAAACCCCGTCTCTACTAAAAAAAAAAAAAAAAAAAAAAAAAACTAGCCGGGAGAGGTGGCGGCGCCTGTAGTCCCAGCTACTCGGGAGGCTGAGGCAGGAGAATGGCGTGAACCCGGGAGGCGGAGCTTGCAGTGAGCTGAGATCTGGCCACTGCACTCCAGCCTGGGTGACACAGCGAGACTCCGTCTCAAAAAAAAAAAAAAAAAAAAAAAAAAAAAAAAAAGAGTTAGCTTGATTTCTTTTCAAATATGTGAGTTATCTGAACAAATAATGAGATTCAGGAAAATTAAAGTTAATTTGTTATCAAGAAATCTACAAACATTCATTGTCCTCTTCCTAGAAGAAGAATAAGTAAGGAAGTCAATACTGGAGTCTTTGATGCCTGAAATGAGTCTTGAAGATGAAGTAAGTAGAATGGACATGCCAGAAGAGTGATGATCGTGACCTAAGACAAAGAGGCATGCAGGGGCTTCTATACTTGAGAGAGCACCATACTTGCCTGGAAGGCTTGTGAAAACACAGACTGCTGGGCCTCTTTCAGGGAGATTCTGACTAACTGTGTTTTGAATAAAGCCTGAGAATTTGCCTTTCTGACAAACATTTCCTAGTTGATTTGGGTGCTTCTGCCCTGGGACCACACTTTGAGAACCATTGGAACAGGGGTGATGCACTGGGGGACTATGAGATCTGTGGCTTGTTATTGATGAAGCAGGCAATGAGGAAATGGCCAGAGATGGGCCAGAAAAGGAAGAAAGGACACAGATAATGGAATAACCTGGATATCTACTGAGAAAAGTCTCCATGAAGAGTATAAATTTAGTCCGAGGCCCAGTTTAGAAGGATCAGTGCCACGGTAATGAATTAGGGAATGGGAGACCTGAAGCCTGGTTGACCAGCTGAGAAGTTGGTATAATAATTCAGAGGAGAGATGATAGGGGTTTGAGCTAAGTAAGTGTGGGAATGAAGACAAATACACAAGACTTGCTGATGTATTTAGTGAAGGGATAGAAAAAGCCCAATTTGAAGATGTTCTTTAAACTGGGTGTGTAATAAACTATATGAACTAGAATGGTTCCAATTTTGTGTTAAAAATAGTTTTGTATTATTTCATATGTTTATACACATGCTAAAAGAGAAAAGGTTTGAAAGAATTTAGTGGGTTTCACCCAACTACTGACCACTTTGGTAATCTTTTTCCATTTGATAAAATAATCCCCCATGTGTGTAAGAATAATAATGTTAGCTATTTTGCATTTAATCCCTGGTTTGTATGAGGAACTACACTACATACTCTGCATCTAATATTGTATTAGTCTGTTCTCACATTGCTATGAAGAACTACCTGAGACTGGGTGATTTATAAAGAAAAATGGTTTAACTGGTTCATGGTTCTGTAGGCTGTACAGGTAGCATAGTGAGGGAGGCCTCAGGAAACTTTCAATAGTGGTGGAAGGCAAAGGAGAAGCAGGCATGTCTTCACATGGCGGAGCAGGAGAGAGAGGGAGAAGATGGAGTTGCTACACACTATAAACAATGAGATCTTGTGACAACTCACTCACTACCAGGAGAACAGCAGGAGGGAAGTCCACCCCCATGATCTTATCACCTCCCACCTCCTCCAACACTGAGGATTACAATTCAACATTAGATTCGGGCAGGGACATAAATCCAAACCATATCAGGCATTTTATTTAATTCTCACCACATTCTATAAAGTAGGTACTATGTTAGCCCCAGTTTACAGATGAGGAAACTATGGCTCACAGGTTATATCATTTACTGTTTCAGTTATCTTCCATTTGCCACTTCATATCCACTCTCCATTTTTTTCCACCTGCTTTCTACCCAAGCAAGCTGATCTGTGTGGAAGGCTTCCATTTGGGTTTAGTCCATGGAAGAACCTGGTAGAAGATCAGACATACGAAAGAGAGTGAGGCCAAGTTTTATTCCTTCAGCCCTCTCCCTGCTTATTGTCTTATACTGTTTATGTCATTCAACAAAGTAAAATACGACCTATCTATATAACTTTTTCCTGCCTGGTTCCAGGGACCATATTTTTCCTCTTCCCTTCAGGTTTAGGGACAGTAACAGCCCTTCTGTTCCTAGAACTGGAGTGCTGCATGCCACCCTCATAGGCTCCTTACAAAATTGCTTACACTTGAAAATTAGTTGTTTTGTGAAACTCTCACCAGATTATTCTACTTTGAGCTTTGAGTGTACCATCTTTTTCCCACTGGAATCCTAACTGATATAATTACTCAAAGATTACGGCTAAAAGGTGGGGGAGGCAGGAACTTGAAATCTCACAGTCTGACACAAGGCACAAGCTCCTAGAGCCTGCTGTGTGTGGGGTGGGTGTGGGGAGGGAGGGTGGATTGGTGAGAAGTGTCTTCTCTACTTTATTTTGGAACTGAGTTTAGAGAAGGGCAAAGAATGACTGTCTATCTAAATAAATTTCTACAAATCAAGGAAAGCTAAGAGTCAGAAAGAAAAAAAAAAAAAAAACTAGTGAAAAATCCATTCTTTGGCCTCTTTCCCAGTTCACCCTAATTAAGAAAGAAAAAAGACTACTTGGTTCTAAATTCCCGTATATGACACTGAGAGTCTGTATAAAAACATATAGGGTCTACAGTCCTACCATTATTAAGATACTACACGGCCACCTTGATTGTCAGTCTCACACTTCACTCCACTGCCTTCCCCTTCCATCAGCAAGACAACCCATTAAAAGAGTATGGTGAAAAAATGAGACCAAATGGAGCAAAGCTTCTGTGAGATTCTTAAGAGGCTGTTTAAACTAACAAACTTATACATGATGTAGAGTAATATTTTTAATGTGTAAAAATAGAATTCAGGTTGAGAAGCAGCATTCTAGAGTGTATCTATTAATTCTGTCATGTTCACATCCTCTTCAGTTAAAATAACTCATTTTCTTGCAGTGTATCATATTTTTATTATAGAGTGTCATATATAGTGACATATACAGTTCTATGTAACTAAAGCTAATGTACATAAAATCATCAGAAAGCAGATGGATATTCAACTTTCCTGAACTGATTAGAATTTTTAATCAGAGTTCAGAAAGGGGTACTATCATAGCCGTGATAATGGTTACATATACTCTTAGGAGTTTTCTCAGCAATATAACAAACTACAAATCCCTGAGCTTATCAGAGATAAGTTTAGATTATGTTCCTGCCATTTAACATTTAAATATATTAGTTCCCATCAAATTCTATGGAGTTGTTGCTATAAATTGTCAGACATTAAAAATAAATATGGCAATGTGGTCACCATTGATAAAATAATAAAGGTTTGATAATATGAGAACAAACATAAGTTAATAGATATAGAAAACAGGTCTTGTAGGAAAATTGTAAAGTGACCACAAATATATGCAAAAGGCAAACAAAATTTTAAAATTCAGAATTCAAAAGATTGACAATGTATTAGTCAAGACTCGATTTCCTACTGAATTACAATATTCAGCATATTTTGTTTATGTGCACAAAATAACAAAATTTTCCATGAAATCACTGTGATAATTTGCAACCAATATATACATGACCAAAAGCTATTAAATTTCTTTTCCTAAAAAGTGTCTCATTAAGTTGGAAATGAATGATACAATAGTGCATTGTAAAATTTAGAACTCTTATCTTTAAGCATAGGGTTATTTTCACTCTAGTAAATTTCTATTCTAACAAATTACACAGAAACTATTAATTAAATTTCCAAGTTCCCATATCTCTACCCAACTTTCTGCTTGCTGCCTTGGAGCTTTAATCAAGTGAATCTATTCCAGGTCATGTCCATATGCAGTTGACTTAAGTAGACTGCAGCCTTGAATGGAACTTTCATTGCCACCATTGATGTGATCAATTCTAGTCTCCACAACCAAATTGATCACCCAGCAACTGACATCCATCTTTGAGACAGACGCATTTAACAATCCCAGCATGTCTCTATCAATTCACTGTCAGCCACAAAAAAATCCAGCCTTCACATTGTGCAGAAGGTTTTCCCACACTAGTGAGAATAATGCACAGCTATCCCAAAATTCTAAGTTTAATTATTTGAGCAATCCACGATGTTTGTAATCATAAACTCGGCAAATGAGGGAGAAAAGAAAATAAAAAATAATAAAAGTACTGAGCAAAATCAAACCTTGTCTCTAAAGCAAATAATTGTTTTCTGTAGTATCTATAAGGTCTGTTTGTATATTAAAAGTCAATAATGTTTATAGCGTACTTTTACAGGCAAAAGAGTGTTCGGTGTTCTACATTTCTTCATTTATTATCTCATTCACTTATCTCAATCTCCTTAGTTTTTTTTGTTAATTATCTCATTCAGTCTGCTCAGCATCATACAAAATAGGCATTATTAACAACAATTTGTAATGAGGAATGAGTAAGGTTAATGAGGAAGATTAAATAATTAGCTCAAGGTTATATAACAAGTGGCTGAGGCAGGAATCAGACCCAGATTTTATAGGTTCCAGAATAACCCTGAGTTTTA
This sequence comes from Rhinopithecus roxellana, assembly GCF_007565055.1. NCBI lineage: Eukaryota > Metazoa > Chordata > Mammalia > Primates > Cercopithecidae > Rhinopithecus > Rhinopithecus roxellana. Next base: position 120,842,485 of record NC_044550.1, on the reverse strand, counting down.
ATACTACAAACTTCACATCTTAGCCAAAGACATGAGTACTTTCTTTGGTGGTGATACATACATCACATTTTGAGGCTCATTTCTCTAATATTCTCAACCTTCACTTTTACCAAACCTCATGAAAAAGCTAAAATGTATTCCAAATTATAAATAATGGAAAAGAGTTTAACATTAACAAGAATTAAAATTTTATGGCAAAATTAAATATTACATGAAATATAGACAGATAGATTTAGTGGATGCAAGGAGGATTACCTTGAACTCTTAAAATAACTCACTGGATAACCACCTTTTCTGTAACACACAGGCAGTAAATATGAGTAGGAAAGAAGTAAGCAGGAAGAGAAAAACAACAGTCTCATGGAAGGTGCAGAGACCAAGTGATGCATGTTTGACTCCAGGACTTCACTGCGAAGGCTTCCTATATATCAAACCACTAAATCATTTCTAAAATATTGGAATATTTACAGGATGCTGGTTAAATACAGAGGAGTGAATACATAAGTCTGTCTTTGCCCACTCTTGAAACACCAAAATGATAGAAGAGAAACATAAACAAAGTAAACCCTCAATGACAAAACAAACAAAAAGAACTAGAGGGAAACAACAACAGGAAGGGAATATCAATAAATACTTTGTAAGTTGGAAGTTTATGAATGAAAGGACACTGAGTTTACTGAGAAGGAAAAACTAAATTCTTATGGATCTACAGAAATAGATAATGATAAAGCAAATGATAACATTCCTTAGAACTGAAGATAGGCTTGAAAATGGAAACAAAATATTCTGTAAAACATCAATGTTCACACCTGTAATCCCAGCATTTTGGGAGGCCAAGGCCAGTGGATTATTTGAGCCCAAGAATTCAAAACACGACAAAAGCCCACTTCTACAAAAAAAAAAAAAAAAAAAAAAAAATCAGTCAGGTGTGGAGAGATACACCTGCAGTCCCAGTTACTCAGGAGGCTGAACTGGGAGGATCACTTGAGCCCAGGAGAGGGAGGCTGCAGTGAGCCAAGGTCACCCCACTTCGCTCCAGCCTGGGCAAAAGTGCGGGAATCTATCTCAAAAACAAAAGAAACAAATAAACAAGCAAATCAAGGTGGAGCTTAGAGCTGAAAACAGAGTAGATAGAAAGACTTCATAGGAGAGACTTAAACCCATATTTTTTCCTACAATGTTTGCAACCCAGCAAATGCCCTTTCCCCACCCCACCAAGCATTCAAAGGCTAGAAGAGTTTTATATGCTCAAAAAATAAACCAGAGAATTTGGACTCATGGCCCTATGTTATGGGGCAATGGTGAAGTATCAAAGAGAAAGCAAGGAAGTAAATGTAAACTTACATAATTTCAACCTGGAACATCCAGTATCCATTAACATCCCTCTGTTCACAGACCACTGGCACCCCAGGGGCACCCCAGGGTATGCCTACTCTTTGGGGATTTGTCTTTAAAGAAACTGAAACGCTTCACAGGGAAATCTATAGTTAATAACATATAACTCAAAGGTTAAGTCTCAAATGCAAACCATGAAATGAAAACCTCTGCCTTGCTTTTTGTCCTTTAGAAAAATATTTTAAATTTTTATTGAGGTATCATTTCCATTTAATAAGTGATACATTTAACATGTATAATTATATGGATTTTCACAAATATGCTGTATACACCTGGGGGAATTACCAACACAATCAAGATACAGAACTTTTCCATCACCCCCAAAGTCTTCTTTTACGCTTCTGCAATCAATCTCTCTCTTTGCCCATGACCTTCAAGCAACCACTGATCTGCTTTTTGTCACTATAAATGAGTTTGCATTTTCTAGAATTTTATATAAAGGGAATCATGCACTATGTGCTTTTTATGATTGTTTCTCCTTAGCCGCAATAACACAAAGAACGATGCTGATAAATTTTGCTAATTATAAAATGCCTAAAATAAGTCCTACTTAGTCATGTCATCTTTTTTAAATAGATTTATCAGAGTTTTGTTACATGGATATATTTCTTAGTGGTAAAGTCTGGCCTTTTAGCGTAACCTTCACTCCCCTCTCAATTTTCTGAGTAACCAATATCTATTATTCCACTCTGTATGTACATGTGTACACATTATTTAGCTCCCACTTATAGGTGAGGATGTGCAATATTTGACTTTCTGTTTCTGAGTTATTTCCCTAAAGATTATAGCCTCCAGTTCCAGCCATGTTGCTGAAAGACATATTTCATTGTTTTTTATGGCTGAATAGTATTCCATGATATATATATATATATATATATATATATATATATATATATATATATATATACACATACATACATACCACATTTTCTTCATCCAGTTATTCATTGATGTACACTTAGGTCAATTCCATATTTTTGCCATTGTGAATAGTGCTGCAATAAACATATGAGAGCAGATATCTTTTGACATAATAATTTCTTTTCCTTTGGGTATGGGATTGCTGTATCAAATAGTAGTTCTATTTTTAGTTCTTTGAGAAATCTCCATACTGTTTTCCATAGAGGTTGTACTAGTTTATATGCCCACCAACAGTGTATATGTGCTCTCATTTCTCCACATTCTTGCCAACATCTATGATTTTTTGACTTTTTAATAATAAGTGTTCTGACTGGTATAAGATGGTATCTAATTGTGGAATTAATTTGCATTTCTCTGAGGATTAGTGATGTTGAGCATTTTTTCATATGCTTCTTGGTCATCTATATGCCTTCTTTTGAGAAATGTCTGTTCATGTCTCCTTTGCTCACTGCCTACTGGGGTCATTTGTTTTTTGTTGTTGTGGACTTGTTTGAATTTCTTCTAGTTCTAGATATTAGTTCTTTGTCAGTTGTATAGTTTGCAAAATGTTCTCTCTAATTTACATGTTGTCTGTTAACTTTGTTGATTGTTTCTTTTGCTGTGCAGAAGCTTTTAAGTTTAAGTCCCATTTATCTACTTTGCTTTTGTTGCATTTGCTTTAGAGGTCTTACTTACGAATTCTTTGCTTAGGCCAGTGTCCAGAAGGGCATTTCCAAGATTTTCTTCTACAATTTTTATAGTTTCAGGTCTTACATTTAACCTTGAATCTATCTTGAATTATTTTTGTATATACTAAGAGATATGGGAGCGGTTTCATTTCTCTGCATATGACTATCTAATTTCCTAGCACCATTTATTAAATAGGGTATCCTTTCCCCAGTTTATGTTTTTGTCAACTTTATCAAAGACTGGTTAGTTGTAGGTATGTAGCATTACTTCTGGGTTCTCTATTCTGTTCTATGTGTTTAACTTGATAACAGTACCATGTTGTTTTGGTTACTGTTGCCTAGTAATATATTTTGAAGTTAAGTAATGTGATGCCTCCAATTTTGTTCTTTTTGCTTAGAATTGTTATGCCAATTTGGGCTCTTTATTTTTGGTTCCATATAAATGTTAGGATTTTTTTTTCTAATTCTGTGAAAAATGGCATTGGTATTTTGATGGGAATTGCAATTAATTAATTGCAATGAAGTTTCTGTCTTAATTTCATCATTGACCCAAAGATCATTCAGGAGCAGGTTAATTTCATATGTTGGTATAGTTTTGAGAGTTCCTCTTGGAATTAATTTCTACTTTATTTCACTGTGGTCTGAAAAGATACTCAGTATGATTTCAATTTGTTTAAATTTATTGAAACTTGTTTTGTGGCTTAATATATGTTCTAATTTAGAGAATGTTCCATGCACAGAGAAGAATAATATATATATATTCTTCAATTGCTGGACAGAATGTTCTGTAAATGTCTGTTGGGTCCATTTGGTCTAGAGTCCAGTTTATGTCCAGTGTTTCTTTTCTGATTTTCTGTCTTGATGATTTGTCTAATGCTGTCTGTTGAGTGCTGACATCCCCCACTACTACTGTATTGCTATATATCTCCTTTCATAGATCTAATAGTGTTTATTTTATGAATCTAGTTGTTCTGGTGGATAACAGTAAAAAAGGACAAAGAAGATTAATATATAATGGTAAAGGGATCAATTCAAGAAGAAGATATGACAATTCTAAAGATACCTGTCCTGCTTTTAAATGCTTTACTATTAAAATGAACAAACAGCAAACAATGAGCGTTAGCAATTTGAAAAAAATCTTTCTCCATAAGAGATAGAGGGGGTAAATAGAATTTAAAAGAAACAGAGACAGCAAACAAGACAAAATAATTTCAAGAAGAAAGGTATTTTTAAAAAGTGCATTCATAGAAAGAGAGATGAGAGTTTATCCATAAAACACAAACGGTATGTTATTTTTAAAAGAACAACAAAAAGAGCTCTTGGAAATTAAAAATATTATAGCTCTTAGGGAAAAAAAATATCAATGAAAGAGTAGGAACAAAAACCAAGCAAACCTCATAGAAAGTAGAAAAAAAGAAAAGAGATGAATAATGAAAGATAAAAAACTGAAAAATGTAAATATTAACTAAAGATTCAGTCATTCAAATGACAGTTTCATAAAGAATAAGAAAAAAAAAAAAAATGAAGACCAGGTGCAGTGGCTCACGCCTGTAATCTCTCTTTGTGAAGCCGAGGCAGGAGGATCACCTGCGGTCAGGAGTTCAAGACAAGCCTGGCCAACAATGCAAAACCCCGTCTCTACTGAAAATACAAAAATTAGCCGGGCGTGGTAGCAGGCACCTGTAATTCCAGCTACTCGGGAGGCTGAGGCAGGAGAATTGCTTGAACCCAGGAGGCGGAGGTTGCAGTGAGCTGAGATCGCACCTTGCACTCCAGTCTGGGTGACGAAAGTGAAATTCCATCTCAAAAAAGGAGAAAAAAAAAAAAAAAAGAGAGAGAGAGAGGAAGAACATTGTTAAATAAATGGAGATGATGGGAAAAAAAAAAAAAATAAGTTGTCATGTTGAAAGCCTCGCCAAAATTCCCAGATCAATAAGTTAAAAAGATGCACTTGAAGGCCCATCACTATGAAATTACCACCTCCTGAAGATAAAAAATTTTCGGAGAGGTTCCAGGAAAAAAACTTAAATCATATTCAAAGAGGAGGGATAAGAATGGCACCTGACATCATCTCATCAGCAGAACTGGAATCTACAGAAAGTGAAGAAGCACTCTCAAAATCCTGAGATAAAATGACTCCACCCAAAAATTCCATGTGTAATAAATCATCTATTCATATAAAAGTAGAGTAAAAATATGACCTATTTCAAACCTAAAAAAAATTACTTCCATTTATATGCTTTCTTACAAAGTTGCTGTAAAATGTGCTACAACAAAATGAAATAGTAAACTTACTCTAGATTTAATTGAATTGTTAGACATCCAGTTGATGTCAGAAAATTGGCTGGTAGGAAGCATTGGAAAAGAAGAGTGTTTCGAAATACAAAACGCCAGAAGAAAAAACTAAAATGGGTCAAATGATTTTCTTCAGAGAGCCTAAGGAGTGGAAAAGAGAGGAGTAGGAGACACTTTATTTCCTTAAAATCTTTCAATTTTTTTCCTATGTGCATGTATTACATCATTAAAATGAAATTTGATTTAAATAATAACTAATTGATTTGTAAAAGGTAAGAGTACCATTTAATTTTATTATTCTCTAAGTTCCCCAAATCATGATCCCTTAGTCATTTCTACTTAGTCATTACTGCTTCCATTCATTTGTCTCATATTTATTAAGTATCCACTAAAAGTGCTTAGTTGGGAATAAAAAGACTTTTGAAATGTGTAATTTAAATGAGAAAAGCCACATGGAAAAAGCAAGAGAATAAATACAAAGCAATATATACTGATAGCATTAAAGCACTTATTACTATCAGCTAGCTGAAGTAGAATTTTTTTTCTACTGGGCAAATTTTATAACATATTGTACATAATATGATTGATTAAAGGGAGGATACAATTTGCACTATACATGTTATCATTTATTATTATACAAAACTCTTCAAAAACGGAGCATTTATATGAAAATCCATTTTGTGAGTATAGGAAAACTGTGTTTCATGCAAAATGAAAACCCAAGCTGTTTTATTTTCATTTTTGGTGTCTCATTTGGCAACCATGTTTTAGTTTAATATTGGAGTTGAAACATGTGCTACAACTTATTTTGATGGTCTCCAAAATCACTGATTTTGGTCTGGATTTAAGCACTGTTCAAGATTTACTTAATGATGTTCAGGTTGATTTCTTTTTTATTCATTTGCATCAGTCAATTTGTTACTTTTAGCTTGCAAGAAGAATGTACAGATGTATTTTAAAAACACTATTTAATCTCAGAAGAAATATAATTCTGCTATGGCAAGGCTGAAACCCTCTAATCACAAACCCTTTCTGCCCCATTGAAACAGCACTTTTTATTATGCACTTCTTTATTAACTTAAGGTTTGTTAGGCAAGCATCATTACATTAGTGAAGAACAGACATTGGAACGTTTAACAAAACAGAAAACAGGATTTCATTGGAGCTAATTAGATAATGAAAACCATTATATTAGTCAAATTAATTCTGTAAAATAATTTCGGTTAGTTGCATCCAGTGAAAGATGGCTCCAGTGGGGATTAGGGGGAGGGGATAGGTTTTTGTCAACATCCAATAATTGAGGCAACTAAGAAAGAGATTACCTTATAGCCAGATGCACCTCATTCTTTCCTGGTCCTTTTCTCTTATTTTCTTTTTCTCTATTCTACGTTTTTATGCTCTTTTGTTTTCTTTCTTCCCCATGGCTTTGTCATGCCAAATATACCTACTTAACATGTATTATGTGTCAGGGATGATTCACTGTGTACATGTATTAACTCTTTAATTCCCACCACAAGCATTTCCATTATACTGATAAAGAAGCTGAGATGCAAGAGGAGCTCCCCAAATTCACAGAGCTGAAAGGGCCCACATTCTAATAACTTAATTATTACATTATTCACTGCTTAACAAACCTGATGCTCTAAGGTGCCCTTGTCAACTCTCCCTACACACACACACACACACACACACACACACACACACACACACACAGGCTGAGTCTGATGACTCTTAAAGAAGCCCAACAAATTCCAGCTTCATCTAGCTCAACCTAATTGGTCAGTCTTTTGCCTGCAATGCAGTTGTTAGTCATCCAATTCGCCTCTGGATTCTTAGACTATTTCTATCTTCCAAAAGAGTGTGGAGGGCTGTTACAGATAAATAATAGGAAAAAGTCTGATTTGCTGGCTCTGAATGCATGCACATGACATGGCTGTTTTGGTTTTAGCCTTAGGATGCCGTTTTCCAAAAGCTTGCCTGTGCATTATAAGCTAGTGTTGGCAGTCTGTTGCTGCTAAAATGAGGAATAATTCCTGCCTATTAGTAAGTGAGTTTACCTCCAGGAAACCACTGAAAGTCCATACAAATCAGAAGAGTTTCTGCAGGAGCCTAAATTAACCTGCAGGAGACTTTCAGAGCTGCAAGCAGTATTACTCCCAAGCACAACAAGTTCAGCCCAGGCTCAATTTTGGCTCTGTTTCTAAAGTGGCAATAATTTTTGAAAGAGAATTGCCTGTTGCTTTCTGTTGTGGAGTGGGGAGGGTAACATTAAGAAAATGTGACTAATCAAGTGCTAGGAGAATTGAAAACTGAAGTTTTCTGATTAGAAATGCAAAGCTAGGATCATGTCTTCTTGTATTTGTCAAAGAGGGGAACATAAAATCCTCCTAACCTATTCAGCTAGCTGAAATGTTTCCATGACAACAGTGGGAGCTTGGAACATTCAGTACTCTTGTCTTCAAAAATAACCTTTCAATATAGGCAAGAGATTGTCAAAAGCACTAACCCACTTCACCTTTGCAGTCCAAGGTAACTACCTGACCATTATCTTGGTCTCTTACTACCCTGGAAGAACTTCAAATGGTTTGTTTATCCTCTAGTGTAGGAATACAAATTAAGATAACCAGCCTAGGATAAACTGTATTTAGTCTCGGCAGGTTATAGCGCTTTTAGTTTGTGCACGAATTAGTTTTACCAAAGAAAAGAACTTACTTCTATGCAAAGAATTTTTTTTTATTATATTTTAAGTTCTAGGGTACATGTGCATAACGTGCAGGTTTGTTACATATGTAAACTTATGCCATGTTGGTGTGCTGCACCCATCAACTCGTCAGCACCCATCAATTCAGTGCATTGGGGAGTTATACATGATATGCAAAGAATTTATAAAGGTTGTTTCTTCTCTCCTTTTGAAACCAATCAAGTTGAAAATATAAAATAAAGTTATCTCTGATAGTATTTTCCTGACATGTCATCAACACACGTTCATGATAAATAATATAGAAAATGTTAGGGGAAACATGCATTTATTATCTCACAACCCAGAGAGCCTACCCATTATTAACATGTTTACATATTCCCGGCTAGTATTTATAGTACAGTCCTATTTTATTTGTTCATATTTACAAACTAAACCATTATTTAAGTTTGGCCACAGAGATAAGCTTGGATAATAAAAAGTTTATTGCCTAAAATAAAACCTCAAAATATAGTAGATAATCACATGGGTGGCAGTGTTTCCAAGACTGACATCATGAGAACCAAAACAATAGTTTATGAATACTCAAATGTAATTAACCTACCTCATCTGTGCATTTGGCATTCCTACTTCTCCAGAAAGAGGCACTGATTTGTCTGTTGGCCACCATCCAATATGGGGCATCTCTTTCCCTGGCCTAATCAATCCTGGCCCAGGTGGCACACTTATTTCAGGTATCACAAATGCTATAAACTTCAGAAATCTCAGTGGGCCATTTCAGCCTTCCTTGTGCAGAGGGCAGCTTCAGAAGCTCCTTTCCAGTTTACCCTATATACAATTTTATATTATCTTCTCTTTCAGAGATGTATCATCAGTAACGTTTCAGGAGTGGAACAGTGGAAGTGGTTCACCTCAGGTGCAAGCAGTAAGGAGGAAGGGACACATAGAGAAATTAAAAGCAACAATTAATAAATAAAATCAACAAAAATTCAGCCTGTCTCATAGTCTCACAATGTTCCAGTGATCCTAATATCAGGGAGAAAATATTCTTTTTCTTCCAATCTTTTTTGTTGATATAGGTTCTAAACGATTAATGAAGAGTTTTACTAATATATATTTAATATATACATAATATATATTATATATATTTAATATATACATAATATATATTATATATATATTTAAGCTTCAAATTGGCACAATTTCATTAGTTACACATAAACTTTGTAATATACATGAGAATTAATCCAAAGGACTCTCATGTATGTTCCATGACACACATAATTAACTACATGTGTTTTTCTCTTCTGGAAAGTTAGTTCTATAAGAGTTAGAATCATTCAAGCTCACTTTGGATGCAGTTCATGTATTCAACTTCTGTGTTGTATATTCCTGCACTTAACTAGTAGATTTTAAATAAAAAGTGGCAGCATAGTGGTTGTAAAGATAAAGATTTGAGTTACTTCAACCTTGTCTTTGTATGTGCAGATCATTCTCTGAAACATTGGGAATCCAATGTTTGGAAGTATTTCTCTGTGGGCTTCCCCTCCCTTTCTTTAAAAAAATGTAATCTAAAAATACTAACGTTTATTTTCATTCTTTGTACTGTATTATTTATTTTTACATTTTATTTTACTCCATTTTCTTTACCTGCATGATTACATATGAAAAAGTTCAAGATAAGAATTCTATAATTCATGCTTCTTTTTAAACATTATTATTTGTTATATTTTATGGTTCTATGTTAGTGAAATAAATTTTAAAAATTATAATTGGTAATTGCCAAAATTAATCACTGAAAATAATTTTGGTCTATAGAATAGAGGGAAAATAATTAAAAATAATTCACCCCAGATATCAAATACTTTAGGTATTCCTCCGTCTCTTATGTTTTAAGCATGTAATTATAATGAAGTTTTCCTCACAAACACTATCCCACTATATCCAAAATATTCCTTTACCCAGGGAAGCCAAAATTTATTTAACTATTAATCTATTATTGAACAAGTAAGTTGTTTCCAGATTTTGCTGTTATAAATAGTGCTATAATGAATATCTGTGTATACATTTTATTCCTGCTTTCAGATGAAACCTGAGTTTAACTTTATGGGACTGCTTATAGGCAATAAACAGGGCCAAAAAGCAGGGCAGGAGTGCCACAATCAATTGTTCACAAACTAGATAATGTGAACCATTACTACAGTGAACTCTCGTTTATTCAGTAGTTAATTGTCCACAAACTAAGTATCCATAATTTAGATGACCTACGTACAGCATCCTAGGGAAAAAAACAAAAGACAAAAAATCCTTATGGTGCATTAGCTTTAAAAAACCTTAAGAATCTCCCTGTTTAATATATGCATCTATTATTGATGTGCTGTATTCTTGAACATTTCCATCTATCATGTTATACAGGAACTTTGCAGAATAAAATCCTCCCAGGCAGCTACCAGTCATCTGGAGCACCCTAATCTGCTGTATTTATTCATATTTCAATGCATATGCTAAATAAGAAATTGGTGATACGATGGAAGGGACTATGGATACTCAGTTTTGTTCTTAAGCTTGGAGTCAGACAGCATTTCTCTGGGTAGTTTATTTCCTGCCAATCTTCTGTGCAAAATATAAAGAAAGTAAACATAAGGAAAATCTGATTTACTCCCACACCAAGGAAGAAGTCATGCCTCAAATTCACAAGGCAGTGCATCTGGGAGAGGACTGTTCTGGGTGCAGCAGAACAAAATGGTGGTTAAAAGTTTGGCTCTAGTGCCAGACTACCTGAGTTTGAATCCCACTTGCTAGCTGGGCAATCTTAGGCTAGTCATGGGCTGTACCAGGCTCTGGGATTAAAAAATAATAACAATAAACAAGTTGTGGTCCCTACCCTGCTGGAAACTTAGTTGACAGAGAAAGAAAAGAGAGTCACACAACTGAAAAAATTATTACACAAGAGAACACAGATCAGGGCATCCTGCCCAGACTCAGGATATCTGTCAGTTATCATTTTATTATTGAGATTGATGTTTTGTTCTATAGAAGACACAATCTGTTCGAAGGTAGAGCATATATGCATACACACATACACACACATTGAAGGTAGATTTTTTTCTCTCTCCCTATGTGTGTATACATACACACACATACATTGAAAGATTATACATGCATACACATGCATGTAAACATTTACAGGCGTGCAAGTATTTATATACATACATGAATATGTATTTTTCTTCCAGGCAAAATGATTGGATAATGCTTCCATCCTCTTTTACTATTTGGCCCCGTTCTTCATTTTTTCTCAATTCTTAAAGCAAGAAAAAAACAAATTCCTGGCTCAAATCCAAACTTTACTTCTTGCTAAATATACTTAACCTTATTAAGATTCAGTTTCTGTATCTGTGATAATAAAAACAATATCATCTCATAGGGATTTTATGCAGATTATAAGCAATAATGTACATAAAATGTTTGACATAGTGCCTAGCACATATTTAGAAAGTCAATGAATGTTAGCTTCATTTACAATTAGCAATTATATTACCTCAGTCAATATAAGAATTATCCATAGACTTGGGGCTCATTATTATTATCCTCTCTCTGGAATCTCACAATTATTTTAGACCATTTACTGAACACATAGGGAAGATAAAATTATCTCAATGTAGAAAGGGCTCTTTCCTATGGCTATCTATGAGCTATTGGACATAGAAGACTGTTCCAGCTATTCCATGTTGCCTAGATAGGAGTCTCTTCTCTCCCCACTTGCACACCACCCCATAAGTGTCACATGACCCCAGTACTCAATTTCAATATTTAGAGAAGGTTGTTACCTCCAAAAGTAAGCCAAATGGAAGAGTGAACAACGTCAGGCATACAAGCAAGCGTCACTTCTGAAGGACATCTCAATAGCAGGTACTCCACTGGTTACTTTTGATGGGGAGTTCTGACCTAAAGAACTGGAAGCATGAGCTTCATTCAGGCTATCTCAAGGGCCCTGGTGTCTCAGCCCCAGTGCTGCTGGCCAACTGTACTTGCTGTGTGGAGCTTAGGTGTCTTTCCTTTTGAACTTAGCTTCTGTCCCAATGGCCATTCTTATTCAGCTAGAAGAAATTATTTCTTCAGTCTAGGGAAGGAGGTCAACAAGTAGATTAAATCTTTTTTAAAATTGTTTTCGTGTTTTCCTTGAAATAAAGCCTTTGCAAAGTTCAAGAGCCAAAACTTTGACAGTCTTTTTCTCTGGATTTGGCAACTTCCAGTTAAGCCAATGGGTGGTTCCCACTCAGCTTCCTGGGCAAGGGTGTGAAGAAGAACTTCAGGGTACAATTCAGTGAAGCATGGAAAGAGGAAAAACACAAAGGCCACTATCACAATGTATTTCCTCTGTATGTTTACATCTAGTTAGCCTTGATAAGAAAATGACAGAGAAGCAAGTCATCCAGAGTGGCTTATCACTTTGTAACTCATTCTACCCCTATTGCAAATGTGGTGCTTAAATAATCACTTCATTCCAGGGGCAGGGAGGAGAGGAAGGATTAAATTAGGAGAGGCAGTCTCTAGTAGAGGCTAAGACCATGTGTTCTTGAAATAAAAAAGCCCTGCCTTCCTGTCCTCATTCAGCTACTTATGAGTTAAGTGACTTTGGGCAAATTACACAACCTCTCTGAGCCATGGCTTTCTCAATTGAGAAAGTGGATGATAAGGATGGTTCTGTCTTTACATAGTCTTTTGAGGGACTAAATAATAATAAAATCTCAGCATAAGGAATCAAAGAGTAGATGTCATCTTCTGCTATTTTAAGAGAGGTGGATGGGGGTAGGTCTAAGACAAGAAAACTTTATCATATCGGTGTTCTGCTCTGCCAAGCCTGTGTTATTAGGTTTCCAAGATCAGGAAACAATGAGACGCCTTGTCTGATATCAGCCATTCATTTTCCATTCATTTTTGTTGTGCAAAATTCACATTTGCCAGCCTCGCAGAATCTGTTATAGAAAGAAGAGCATAAAAGATTCATGCACGTTCAGCAGTTACCTCCTGGATAACACTTCTCAAGGGATTGATTAAGGAATTTAATTTAAACCAATAGAACCAGTAGTATTTCTGCTGATCCCTCGTGTAACTGTGTTAGTGAACATAAATATACATGGACAGGCTCTGGATATCCTGTGATTCTTACAATTATGTAGTTCAAAGCAAAGCAAACTGATTACCATATGCATGAAACTGAGAAACAGAAAGTTCTATGGTTTTGGCCTGGCACGGTGGCTCAAGCCTGTAATCCCAGCACTTTGGGAGGCCGAGGCGAGTGGATCACGAGGTCAGGAGATCAAGACCATCCTGGCTAACATGGTGAAACCCTATCTCTACTAAAAATACAAAAAACTAGCCGGGCGTGGTGGCGGGCACCTGTAGTCCCAGCTACTCGGAGGCTGAGGCGGGAGAATGGCGTGAACCCGGGAGGCGGAGCTTGCAGTGAGCCGAGATGGCGCCACTGCACTCCAGCCGGGGCGACACAGCAAGACTCCATCTGAAAAAAAAAAAAAAAAAAAAAGAAAATGTGGTTTTGTAATATTAGTTACCTCATTCCCTTTATTTGACATATTTTCAATACTCTTACAGAGAAAATATTCATCAAAATGTATCACATGGAAGCACAGTAAATGTATGTTTTTCTTCTCAAGTTGCTGTGTTCAAACTTTGTCCTAAAGCAATGCTAGCTAACGTAACCTCTGCGATAATATGAACATACAATTGATTAGATGCTAAGAAATAAAGAGCTCAGAATCTTTTGTTTATATTTGGTTGTCATAATATATTTACAATAATTATGTCTAACATTATATTGAGCTGCAAAGAATTTTATGTTTTTCAATAATCTTTCAGGGACACTCAATATATAAAATAGATAAAAAGCAGAAAATACCTGGTGAAAATGCAGCTTAGATACCTGAATATTCTGACCTTGAAGCCTCTCCATCAATCCCCATAAGTAGTTCTTGAAATGACCCTGTATACTCCAAGGACTCAAAAGAAAACAATTTGTATAATGCATTATTCCTTTTTATACACTTTCACTTTATTTTGTCCTCAAAAAAGCCTAACGATATAGATCTTGCCCTCATTTTACAGATTAAAAAACAAAAATTCAGAAAGGAAATATTTTCCAGGTACTCCATTTATAAGTACCAGCTTTTGAACTCAAACCTACATCTTATTGTGCTAAAGCAGAATTCCTTAACTTTGGCACTATTGATGTTTTCAGCTAGATAACTCTTTGTTCTGTAGGGCCACCCAGCCTCCTTAACCTCTACCCACTAGAAGCCAGTAGCATACTACCCTAGTCATGACAATCAAAGGTGTCTACAGACATTACCAAGGGTCCTGTGGAGTGGGGTGGAGGTAAGGGAAATAAAATGGCCCCAGATTGAGAGCCATGCCTCTAAAGCCAGGGCTCCTAACCTGGTATTTAGGATCCCCAAAATAATACATAGGTAGGATTCTAGGGGTACTTGAACTTAAATAGGAAAATTTTGCATCTTTACACTAATATTTAATAGAAATTTAACATTTCTTTCCATAATTAATGTAGGCAACAGGCCTTAGTTGTATTATTACCACTAATTACTCTTGTGACTTGTAACCAATAAAACATCAATGGAGTACTATTCAGCCATAAAAAAAAGAGTGAGATCCAAACATCTGTAACAATATGGATTCAACTGGAGATTATTATGTTAAGTTAAATAAGCCAGGCACAAGGAAGGCAAACATCGCGTGTTCTCACTTATTTGTAGAATCAAAAATCAAAACATTTGAACTCATGGACATAGAGAGTAGAAGGATGGTTACCAGAGGCTGGGAAGGGTAGTGAGGGGCTAGGGGAGGTGGGGATGCTTAACAGGTACCAAGAAAATAGAAAGAATGAATAAGACCTACTATCTGATAGCACAATAGGGTGACTATAGTCAATAATAACTTAATTGTACCTTTTAAAATAAAAAGTGTAATTGAATTAGTAATTCAAAGGATAAATGGTTGAGGGGATGAATACCCCACTCTCCATGATGTGTTTAGTGCACGTTGCATGCCTTTATCAAAACATCTCATGTATTCCATAAATGTATATGCCTACTATGTGCCCACAAAAAAAGTTAAATAAAAAAGTTGATAAAAAGGAAAAGAAAAAACATGAATATACCAAACCTTACATCGAATTACAATTTATTACAAGTATTTCAAAATTTTATTTATTGTATTTACTACTTCAAAATTATGGTAGATATGTGGCCTACTGTCTATTCTTATTTGATATATTACTTTAAAAGTATATATAACAATATGATATGTTTTAACTTTTGTTAACTATATTTTAACACAATTGTTTTCCTTTGTAATCCTTTCTTTGATTTTTCGTACTATTTTCTAAGACGGTGTCCATAGGTTTTACTTGATTGCAAAAGGGATCTATGACACAGAAAGTTTCCATAGCCCTGCTCTGAAGCCCCTGCTTTTTACCACCTTATATTTGGAGAGACAAGTTTAGCCCATTAAACTTTTTTATGGGCTAAGAGTGCAGACTGTGTTGCTTCTGTACTCAAATTACTAGCTGTTCTTTGTCTGTAAAATGAGAATAATAGTAGCACATATCTTTTGCTAGCTCTCACAATGTTAAGTGTTTAGCCCAGTGATTGGCACATAGTGAGCATATAATTACTACAAGTTATTTTTATTACTCCTTTGATGTCTTATAACATGATCTCTGTTTATATATAATTGTCAAGTAAATATTTTGCCAATTACATTACAATGGTATTGACCAAACACAGAAATCTTTGAAATGCATGCCAAAGAATGTAAAATGCTTACATTACTCTCTCTCCTGCTTAGGGCTGGTTGGCATTTTTAATTTGCAGGAGATGTATAAGAAATTCATCTTCTTCAAGAGGGATTTGAAAATGTTCAGCTTTCCACTTATTCCTACACACTGTGAGGATGGAAGTAATATTTATTTCACAGTGGATGCAAAGCCAATAGGAACAATGACAGCAAAAGTAAACTGGGAATTGTTGAACTGGGTGGAGCTCCAAGCCCTAGGTTTTTGCCTTTTGCCTGGCCCTCAATGTCAATTACCAACAGACACCTGCTGATCATACTTTTCCATTTCTGCTCCATTCTCACTGGAAAATATTTCTTTTCTCATGTGATGCCAATTCATGATAAATGCTCACAAAAGCATGACAATTTCAGTTGCCAGACCATCTGGCTACTGGATATTTCATCATAGTTTTTAGAGCCAAGTGCTTCACCAGTTGCCCTGTTTCTATGGAAACAGAAGCTATGGTGACAGTTCGTGACTTAGATGAACTGTCTCACTGCTCGTTAAAGATGGCTTCTGAGGGTCAATGCACAAGCTGTACTTGTTTTCTTATAGTCAGAGTGTTAGGCGCTATATTGCTCATTTTTGTTACTCTTATGTACATCCTCCCTTGTAAGGCACTTGGGGAACCAAATAGAAGTGTGATTTAATCATAGATAAGCCCTTGTTTCACACTCTTCCTCAGGAATGGATGGATGTATGGATGGATGGATGGATGGATGGATGAATGGATGAATGGATGGATGGATAGTTGGATGGATGGATGAATTCATCCAGTCAGTCAACAAACATAGATGGAGTATTTGAACATCAAGTCACTTCTCTGTTAAACCTTTCACTTTTCAGGATACAGTCCAAGTTCCATAGTTTAGCAAACAAACAAACAAACAAAATCCTAATGAGTTTCAAACTGCAGCCATTCATTAATGAGTGAAATAAATTTAACAGGTGGTGACAAGCATTTTTACAAGTGAACAGAATAAAATAAGAATAGAAATAATAATAGAAAATAGAAAATAAGAATAGAAGAAAATAATATAATAAGACTGAATAGAGCAAAGAACATTGTAAGTATTCAGGATAAATATTGCTTCACAAAAATTTTGCTTAAATTTTTAGTGTATTATACTGAGTTACAAGGTAAAATGCATTTCTTGTTGGAAAGTAAGGAAAAGTTTGAAAACTACTAACAGGGAAGGCCCTTTGATCCTCCTTCCATCCCCATCTCTAAATGTTACATCAAAATTCATTTTATAAGATTCCTCCTATTATTAATTTCTAGTTTCATGCCATTGTGATCAGAAAAGATACTCAATATGATTTCAATCTTCTTAAGTTGCTTAAGATTTCTTTTGTGGCCTAATATAAGATCTATCCTGGGGGATATTTTGTGTGCACTTTTGAAGAATGTATACTCTGTTGCTCTTGAGTGGAATGTTCCATAAATATCTGTTAGGTCTGTTTGGTGTAGCTTGTAGTTCAAGTTCAATGTTTCCTTTTGATTTTCCATCTAGATTGTCCAGTGTGGAAAGTGGGATATTAAAGTCTCCTGCTATTATTGTATTGCAGTCTGTCTCTCCCTTAACATCTATTAATGTTTGCTTTATATATTTAGGTGCTCTAATGTGGGGTGCATATATATTTATAATTGTTATATCTTCTTGATGAAGTAACTCCTTATTATACAATGGTCTTCTTTGTATTTTTTACAGTTTTCATCTTAAATAAGTCTATTTTGTCTTATATAATTATAGTTTCCCTCCTACCCCATTTTTGGTTCTCATTGGCTTTGACTGTCTTTTTCTATCCCTTAATTTTCTTTTTTTTTTTTTTTTTTTGAGACAGAGTCTCGCTCTGTCACCTAGGCTGGAGTGCAGTGGTGCGATCTCCGCTCACTGCAAGCTCCACTGCCTCCTGGGTTCATGCCATTGTCCTGCCTTAGCCTCCCTAGAAGCTGGGACTACAGGCACCCATCACCACGCCTGGCCAATTTTTTTGTATTTTTAGTAGAGACGGGGTTTCACTGTGTTCGCCAGGATGGTCTCGATCTCCTGACCTCGTGATCCGCCCGCCTTGGCCTCCCAAAGTGCTGGGATTACAGGCATGAGCCATCGCACCTGGCCCTGTCCCTTAATTTTCAATTTCTGTGTGTCCTTAGAGATGAAGTGAGTTTCCTGAATGCAGAATATAGTCTTGTCTTTTTTTTTTTTTTTTTTTTTTTTTTTAATTCATTCAGTCACTCCTTAGAGGTGCAATTGAGTTTTCTGTAGGCAGCATATATTTGGGTCTTTTTTTTTTTTAGCCATTCAGTCACTTGATGTCTTTGGGTTGGAGAATTCCATCTATTTACATTTGAAGTAACAATTAACATTTTAGGACTTACTATTGACATTTTGTTAATTGTTTCTGGTTAATTTGTAGATTCTTTGTTTTTTATTTTTATTTTTTCTTTCTCTCCTGATATCTTCCTCTGTGGTGTATGATCGTCTATAGAGGTATGCTTTGAAAACTTTATCTTTTGTGTAGCTGCAGAGGGTTTTTCTTTTGTGGTTATTATACAAATTACATAAAATATCTTATACTAATAACAGGGTATGTTAAGCTCATAACAGCTTAACTTTGGTCACTTGCACAAACTCTACCCTTTTATTCTCTTCCTGCCAACCGTTTGTTTTGTTGACATATTTTGTATTTTTTTAATTTGTGTCCCTTAAACACATTACTGCAGCTATAGTTATTTGTAATATTTTTGTCTTTTGCCCTTTATACTAGAGATATAGTTGATTTTCACACCACTATCATATTACAAGAATGCTCTATATACTTACTATTACCAGTGATTATATGTGTGTGTGTGTGTGTGTGTGTGTATGTGTATATATATATGTTGTTACTTAGCAATCTTTTCTTTCAGCTTCAAGGGTTCCTTTCAGCATTTCTTATAAGTAGGTGCAATAGTGATACATTATTTCAGCTGTTTGAGAAAGTTTTTATCTCACTGTCCCCAGACACTTTTTAAATTTAATTTAATTTTTTGAGACAGCACCTTGCCCTGTCACCGAGACTAGAGTGCAGTGCCATGATCACAGTTCACTGTTACCTCAAGCACTTGGGCTTAAGAGATCCTCCCACCTCTGCCTCCTAAGAAGCTAAGACTACAGGTGTGTGCCACCATGAAATTATTTTTTCTTTTTTTTTAGAAATGAGTCTTGCTAAATTGCCAGGCTCATTTCAAACTTCTGGGATCAAGAAATTCTTCTACCTTAGCCTCCCAAAGTGCTGGATTACAGGCATGAGCCACTATGCCCAGCCTTCCCTTTATTATTGAAGAACAGAATTACTGGTTATTGTATTTTGGTTGACAGGTACTTTTTTTTCAGCTTTCTGAATTTTCATTCCATTTCTTTGTGGCCTGAACAGTTCTGCACAGCAAAGTAAACAATTAACAGAGTGAAGAGACAACCTATTGACTGGGAAAACAATATTTACAAACCATATATCTGACAAAAGGCTAATATCCAATAAAGAACTCAAATAGCACAGTAGCAAGGAAACAAATAATCTGATTAAAAAATTAACAAAAGATGGGAACAGACATTTCTCAAAAGAAGAGATTCAACTGGCCAAGAGAAACGTTAAAAAATGCTCAACATTGCTAGTCATAAGGGAAATACAAATTAAAACTTCAATGAGATATGACCTCATGCTTATTAAAATGGCTGTTATAAAAAAGACAAATGATAATACGTTTTGGCAAGGATGTGGACAAAAGGAAATCCTTGTACACCATTGGTGGGAATGTAAATTAATACAATCATTTTGGAAAATGTATGGGAGTTCCTTAAAAAAATTGTAAATAAAATTCCCATATAATCTAGTAGTCTCGTTTCTGAATACTTATCCAAAGGACTTTAAATCAGTATGTTGAAGAGATATCTGCACTTCAATGTTTATTTTAACATTATTCACAATAGCCAAGATATGGAACCAATCTAAGTGCCTGTCAATATATGAATGGATAAAGAACATGTGGTATATATACAATGGAATATCATTTAGCTTTTAAAAATATCTGTTACTTATAACAAATGGATGGAGCTAGAAGTCTATGTTAAGTGAAATAATCCAAACACAGAAAGACAAATACTATATGATGTCATTTATATGTGGATTTAAAAAAATCGACCTCATAGTAAAATAGAGTAAAAAGGTGACTGAGCAGGGAGAAAGACGAAGGGATGGAGAAAGACAAAATGTTGATCAAAGGATACAAAGTTCCAGTTAAACTGGGAGAATAAGTTTTAGTGATTGTAGTGCATGGTAACCACAGTTAATATAATGTATTATGTATTAGTACTTAATATGTACTATTGCTGGAATATTTAATGTTATCATCATTAAAAAATGATGAATTCATGAAATGATGAATATGCGAATTAATTGACTGACTTTTTCTATAATAAAAGCATAAATCAAAACCTCACCTTCTACCCTACAAATATCCACAATTATTTATCAGTTAAACAATTTTTAAAACTATATTTAATCATACTGCACTATTCCAGTTTTCTAAAACACATGTTCTTTTGGGTCTCTAAGAGCCTTGCATGACACATTTATAAATTTTCTCACAACCCATCTACCAATGCCTGAAGCACAGCTCTCTGTTCTACCTGTAGTCTTTGCTGAGAATCCTCTCCCACCCCTACCAACCTAGGTGGGCTTATAAACCCCACATCCATGCTAGCACATATATACTTTTTAACTGATGCTTTCTTGTTTTCATTTTTCTCAGATATCTGCTCTTGAAGATCACAACCATATATAACTAGTTGTAGTAGCCCCAGCTTTTAAATTCCACAAGTGACTGGGAATAGCAACTAAGAATAAAAAGAAACCAAAAAAAAAAAAACAAAAAAAAAAAACAGTAATCTAGTTCAGTATTGTCAAAGGGTGAGATGTTTATTAATGCTGGTATTAAATTACATGGTGAGGAAATTATTTTCTTTACAAATCTTACCTATACTTCTGATTACAAAAGAAAGAAAAATCTTTTCAGTGTACTGAATCAAATTTATAAAAGTAAAATCATAACTCTCATGCCAATATAAAATAAGCACATAAGATTTTACTTGCACATAAGATTTTACTTAATTCACTAATTAATATCGGAACTGGTAAGATGTTGCAAACAGAACAAAGGAAGGTTCAGAGATGTTCAGTAAGGTAAGAATAGAAAGGTGTCCATGGTACTTGACAATAGAACACTCAGTGGAGACCTCTGATTATAGAAGGCTGTGTGCAGTAATTGGGCTGAACTATGTGCTGTAGAAGGAGCATATCGCTCTTTCAAGAAGGGAAGAGAGAGAGGGAAGGTAGTAGCTAGAACAGGAGGCATGGTTAAGGAAAGAGTTTTGTAATTATTGTTTGGTTTGAGTTTTTCATTTGTTTACATGTCTGTCTGTATCGTAACGCCCTGAACATGTTTAGAGGCAAAAGTGGAGAAACTATGAGAAAAGGACAGATAGAAGTGAGAGATGGGATACATAATTGATTGATAAGGTCTTGACACTGGTGAGGTGGATAGGTTTATTAAAACAATTGAGGATTTTGTTTCAAACAAGACACTAAGTTTGGGTATAAAGGCATTTGTAGATGAGGAGAAGAGGATTCTTTCTTCTTGAGGTTATCTTCTAGGCAGTGTTCCATATCTGGTGGCTTTTTTCTTTGAGATGGAGTCTCTCTCTGTCACTCAGGCTGGAGCACAGTGGCACAATCTTCGCTCACTGCAAGCTCAGCCTCCAGGTTCGTGCCATTCTTCTGCCTCCCGAGTAGCTGGGACTACAGGCGCCTGCCACCATGCCCAGCTAATTTTTTGTAATTTTAGTAGAGACGGGGTTTCACCGTGTTAGCCAGGATGGTCTCGATCTCCTGACCTCGTGATCCACCCGCCTCAGCCTCCCAAAGTGCTGGGATTACAGGTGTGAGCCACTGCGCCCAGCCTCTGTGGGCTACCTTTTAGGGGACTTAAGAAAAATAAAGATTTGGAATAGTTGATTGAGTTCAGTTTATCATACATTATTTTTATTTTAATATTTTATATAAATATATTGTGATATTTCTAATACAGTTCTATTTCTGCTTGCATCCTTCAGTGACTCTCCATTGCCTGCAGGATAAAGTCCATGTTTCCATACAAAGCCTTCTCTACCTTTCTACATTTATTTCCTGCCCTTCCTTGATAAGCCCCCTGTGCTCCTGCTACACCAGAACACTTCAAGTTCCCTAATGTAATGTGTATATGCTGTATTCAACTGTGCTAAAAAGACAAGAAAAAATAACACACTGTATCAAATCTATAAGAAATAATGAGCTTAGATAGTAAGTAAACCTGTAGCTTATGGGGTATAGGTAAAATTCATAGGATAATTAAGCATAGGTAATGAGTAAGCAAGTACCATGTGAAACAAAGGCAGAATTCATATGACGTGCTCAATATAGACAATAAATTAATAACATGTGACATGCCAAAGAAAAAATTCAATAGAAAAATTGATTGCACAAACAAGAGTGTTACTTACAGATAGAAAGATCAAAGTCTTAATCATCAATTGATAACTGTGATGCCCCCAAACATGACCACCTATTAGCAACACTCTAAAGGACCATTTCTGACCCCCCACACGTTCTCTTCCCAATAAATACAAGAAAAACTCATGGCTGTTCAGGGGATTCATTGCCAAGACACAGCTATGTTTAAACTACATCTTCCCTATATCTTACTGGCCCCGAGTATCTTCTGTGAGTTATGTTGCTTGAACCTCAACTCTGGTCCTCATAGTCACACTATCATTGGGAAAGTCTGAGGTGAGAGAGAGAGAGAAACGTATGAACATTGCATACCCCAGAATTCAGGTACTGAGGTTCTTATACCTGGTTGCACCCTATCATAAATGTAGCTTTCCCAGTATCTTTCCTTTTGCTTCTGTGTTTTAATTTGATTTACTACATCACATGATTCAAGCATTTTAATTTTGTCCATGAGCCTTTCTGTTCTATGGCACTGTGGGAAGTTTGCTTGTTAACATACATAGAAGTTATTATGGCATCAATATAACTTCTTCTATGACATCTGATCCTATCAGGTTTTTTTCACATGTTTCTGCACGTTTTTTATTCTCTCTACCTAGAATGCCATTCCCCCATACCTTTCCAGTGAATAATTATTTATCCTTTAAAAACCCAGATCGTGCTGGTCTACTTTTAAAGTCTTTCTATCTCCGCTGTTTGTTTCACCACTGTACTTTGTGTTTGACAGCATCTAAAATGGATTTTAATGATCCTCACTTTCTGGTGTTCACATCAATGTGTAATTCTTTTCCTTTGAGTTTGGACTTACTTCATATAGATAGAATACAGCACAAGTGACACAATGTCACATCTCAATCAGGTTTTAAAAAGCCTGACTTCTAGCCAGCTGGCCCTTGCTGTTTTTCACTTGCTCTAATGGAAGCCAGTTGAGAGTTTCCCTATGGACATGCCTATGTGACAAGAAACAGAGAGAGGTCTCCAACTGCCAGCAAGATACTGAGGTTCTCCGTCCAACAGCATATGAGGAACTTAACCCTACCAACAACCTTGTAAATGAGCTTGAGTATGAATCATCACTCAGTGGAGCTTTCAGATATGACCACAGTCCCAGCCAGCAACTTGATTGCAACCTTGTGAAAGGTCTTGAGGCAGAGGCACTAAACTACATCAAGCCCAGTTTGTTGGCTCACAAAATCTGTGAAATAACATATTTGTTGTTTTAAGCTACTAATTTTTGGAGTAATTTGTTATGCGGCAGTAGTAGGCAACAAATCAGCATATACTCGTCTAGTGTAGCACTAATCACAGAACACTGATGTAGTATGTCTGCACCACCCACAAGATTGTTAGCATCTTGACCCTTGAGAACAGGGCTTATTATTATTATTATTATTGTTACTATTGAGATGGAGTCTCTCTCAGTCACCCAGGCTGGAGTGCAGTGATCTCGGCTCACTGCAACCTCCACCTCCTGAGTTCAAGTGATTCTCCTGCCTCAGCTTCCCAAGTAGCTGGGACTACAGGCACCTGCCACCACACCTGGCTAATTTTTTGTACTTTTAGTAGTAATGGGGTTTCACCGCATTAGCCAGGATGGTCTTGATCTCCTGACCTCATGATCTGTCCGCCTCAGCCTCCCAAAATGCTGTAATTACAGGCATGAGCCACCACGCCTGGCCAGGGCTTCTATCTTAATAATGTTTTCCTAAGGTCTAGCAGCTCCTGTAATGTATTAAGTCTATGACTGGGATGTTTAGTGATTTGGAGGTAAAGTAATTTAATTTTTTTTATTAAATTTAATAAATAATTTATTAATTTTTAAGTAAGTGGTAAGTAATTTAATCATCATCATTCATCATAGCAAATGTTTATTGAATCCTAGTCTTTCATGGCAACTTTTAATTGCTTTATAGGTGTTATTTTACTTAAGTACTAAAATTATCACAAATGAGAAAAGAGGAAACTGAGTCCAGAGAAGTCAGGTAACTTGCCCAAGGTCAACAGCCGATGGAGCCTGGCTATGGAGACAAGCAGTCTACCTAGAGTTCACATTCTTAACCACAAAAATTACATCCATATTGATTTGCTTTAATGCGACCCCCAGAGCAAATGCCAGAGAAAAGGCAAGTAGGCAAGGCAAAAAAAAAACTTTATTTACAAGCCAATGTGAGGGAGGGGCGAGGTTCACCGGCCTCTGGCGGTGGAGGCCAACGAAGTCGCTCTGGTGTTCTCGGGCAAGGTTCCTGGGTCCCGCGTACGAGGAGGGGCCGAGGAAGTTCACTCCGGCGTTCTCGGACGAGGTTCCTGTGTCCCACGCACGAGGAGGGGCCGAGGAAGTTCACACCGGCGTTCTCGGACGAGGTTCCTGGGTCCTGCGTACGAGGAGGGGCCGAGGAAGTTCACTCCGGCATTCTCAGACGAGGTTCCTGGGTCCCACATATGAGGAGGGGCCGAGGAAGTTCGCTCCGCGTGCCCACCGGGAGCGGCGTTTATGTCCTGGGCCCAGGAGTGGGAGGGCAGTGGACGGGGCATAGGCGGGTCAGGGGCGGGGCAGTAGGCGTACCTAGGTGGGTTCTGGTTCCCCTCCATCGGAGGTCAGGCTGCACCTGCGCAGTTGACCCATGTCTCTCCCGGGCACAGGAAAGTTGACGTTGAAGAACCCGGAACTGCACCATCTTGCCTCCGTTCGTCCAAACAGTCCAACCTTTTATTGATAATAGTGATAAGGGGTGCCGTGGTCTGTCTGGCTACTTCCTGCTGTTAAGGGACGTCGTTGAGGTTGGGGTCTATGGTTGGTATTTGGACGCACGGATGAAGAAGCATCTGGTTGAAGGTGATGCGCGTGATCTCTTGAACTTTGGCTCGGAGAAATTTGATTAAAACAGGAGCGAGACATAAGACAAAACAGAGGATTAGTATGGGAATTAGGAATGGGAGCATCTGCTGTATTACGGGCAGCAGCCATACCGGTGGTCCGGGGGTGAAGGGAGTATTGTAGGTTTTTAATTCTGCTTTAATCCTGTTTAGGGTTTGGATGTTAGTGTCTACTAGGCCTGACTCAGTTACATAATAGCAGCATTCTTCTCCTAAGAAGAGACATGTTCCTCCTTTTCTGGCAGTAAGTAAATCTAATGCTCGCCTATTTTGTGCTGCTACCTGGGCCACTGAGGTAAATTGACACTGCAGACAGGCCAGGCTTTCAGCTGAAGCCTCTATGGCCTCTCGGATTTGAGCTGCTAGAGATTGGGTAGACTGTACCGAGTGGGCAAGTGCCTCAGTTCCAAGCCCTGACACCACTAAGGAGGCGGCCAGGGAGACTCCGATGACTAGGGGAAGGTTGCTGTGCATGTGGATAGGAGGACAGTATAGGGGCCTTTCCACCTAGGCTGAAGATCTTTGGCTTGGATATCTTTTAAGTATACTTGGTCTCCTGGGCTGAGAGAGAGATGTGGGCTATAGGTGTCTGTTGGAGAGGGGTGTGCTAGTTCTGCATGTTGTCTCAGGAGTTGTCTCAAGAGGGTGAGGTATGGGAGATAAGTTGTCAGCGGGAAAGAAAGGGTGGGTAAAGCTGGAGGGTGAGGGGCCGGCCGTAAACTAATTCAAACGGACTGAGGCCTGTTGGACTCCATGAGGCTGCTCGGAGCCGGGTTAGGGCCAGGGGAAGGAGAGTTACCCACGATTGTGGAGTCTCGAGGGAGAGTTTGGTGAGTTGCTGCTTAATGAGCCCGTTGGCCTTCTCTACTTTACCAGAAGACTGAGGTCTATAAGGGATGTGGAGTTTCCAGGTGATGTGTAGGAGGGCTGCCACCTGTTGGACTGCCTTGGAGATGAATGCTGGGCCGTTGTCAGACTGAAGAGTGAGTGGGAGGCCAAACCTAGGAATAATGTTTTCAGTGAGTATGGAGGCAACTATATTGGCGGTTTCTCCTGTAGTAGGATAGGCTTCTATCCATCCTGAAAAAGTATCAACGAGGGTTAAGAGATATTTGAATTTTTTATGCCTTGGCATGTGGGTAAAGTCAATTTGCCAATCTTCACCTGGTTGGTGCCCTCTGAGTTGATGGCTCGGATGGGGGTTGCGCAATGCGCCTTGAGGGTTTGACTTGAGACATGTGGAACACTGTCGGTTGATTATAATTAGGTGTTTCATGAGTGTGGGGCAGTGAATGAGGGGGGCTTAGGAGGTTATATAAAGCTTTGGGTCCTATGTGTAGGGAATTATGTATGTCTTTTAGAATGGTGTGGAGTTGAGTTTCAGGAATAACTAATTTATTATTGAGGTAAATCCAATTGTCTGCAGCTAGTTTGGCTGTTGAATCTTGTAATAGTTTGGTCTTTTCCTCTTGGGTATAAGTAGGGGTATATTGAGGAGAGAGAAAACAAATAGAGGGAAGCATGGGAGTGGAGAATCCGGCTACCAACTTGGCAGTGGTGTCGGCAAAGTTATTGCCAGCCGCCACCGAGTTAGATGGAGTCTGATGACCTTTACAATGTATGATGGCTGCTCTGGAAGGTGCTGATAAAGCGTCTAGCAGTTTGAGTATCTGTTTTTTGTTGACGATGGGGGTACCACTGGTGGTTAGGAACCCTCTCTCTTTCCAGATGACAGAGTGGGTGTGTGCAATCAAGAAGGCATACATGGAGTCTGTGTATATGTTTACCGTTTTTCCTCTGGATAGGAGGAGAGCCCTAGTTAGTGCGATAAGTTCTGCCTGCTGTGATGTTGTTCCTTGTGGTAAAGGCTTAGCTTCTAGGACATCAGAAGATGTAACTACTGCGTATCCTGCCTGTCTGTTTCCTAGAGAATTTATAAAAGAAATGCCATCTACAAATAGGGTTAACTGTGAGCCTTCCAATGGCTGGTCATGTAAATGTAAGTGACTAGGTGGTTGGGCTTCTAAAAGTTCTGGACAGGAGTGTTCAGTACTAGGTTGCTTGAGAGGGTCAGGAAGTAGGGTTGCTGGATTCAGAGAGGAACAGACTCCTAGTGCAATGGTGGAGTCCTCTATGAATAGGAGTTGAAAGGGTTGGAGTCTGGACGGGGTTAGATGGCTAATACTTCTATGGGCAATAAGATCTTGAAGGCGGTGAGTAGAGAAGACTGTTAGGTTACCACCCCTAATGAGTTTCTTTGCTTCTTGGGTTAGACAGGCTGCTGCTGCTAGAGCCTGAAGACAGGGCTGCCACCCTTGTACGGTGGGGTCTAATTGTTTAGATAGATATGCCATGGGGCGGTAGGTGGCACCTATAGATTGGGCTAAAAGACCCACTGCAACTTTTTGTCTTTCATCTGTGAAAAGCTGGAAGGGGCGTTGGAAGTCTGGGAGTGAGAGAGTAGGATGTGAGAGAAGTCAGTTTTTCAGGTGAGTGAAATGTTTATAGATTAACTTTGGGTTAGACAAAGGTCCTTGGGGAGTCTCCTTGACAGCTGCATATAGAGGCTTAGCCAAGATTCTGAAATTAGGAATCCAGTGTCTGAAAAATCCTACTAGGCCTAGGAAGGATTGAATTTCCTTAGCGTCTTGAGGAGGAGAAAGATTTTGTATTAGAGTCAAGTGGTCTGTAGTAAGTGAGCGCGTCGTAGGAGTGATCTCAATACCTAAATATATGACACATTGTTGTGCGAGTTGAGCTTTGTGTTTGGATATTCGGTAACCTTTGGATCCTAGATGATTAAGGAGGATCGCAGTGTCTAAAAGAGAGTCCTGTCCCTTGGGACTACAGAGTAAAAGGTCATCTACATATTGGAGAATTTTACTATTGGTAAGAGGACAGAAGGCTAAGTCTTTTGCTAGGGCCTGCCCAAAGAAATGGGGGCTGTCTCGGAACCCTTGGGGAAGCACTGTCCATGTCAGTTAGGTGGAGGTATGGGTGTCTGGGTCTTCCCATGTAGAAGCAAAAAGAAACTAACAATCTGGGTGCAGGAGAATAGTGAAAAATGCATCTTTTAGATCCAGTACAGTAAAGTGTGTTGTATTAGGTGGAATGAGAGAAAGAAGAGTATAGGGGTTGGGAACTACCGGATGGGTGGGACAAAGAGCTTCGTTGATAAGACGAAGATCCTGTACTAACCGAAAAGTTCCATCTGCCTTCTTTACAGGTAGGATTGGGGTGTTACAGGGAGAATGAATGGGAATGAGGATGTGTTGGCTGAGTAACCTAGTAATGATTGGTTTTAGTCCTCGTAAATGCTGTGGAGAGAGAGAGAACTGTGGGCGGGTTGGAAACTGAGATGGTTTCTTAAGTTTTATAAGTATTGGTGGATGATGGTCCGCCACGACAGGAGTGGAGGTGTCCCACACTTGGGGGTCGATAGGAATGGGGAAATCGGGGAAAAGGTTAGTAGGATTGTTGGAGTCATTTGAGTTAGTCAATACTAGAAGCACATGGCAGGTAGGGTGGGGGGCGCTAGTAGGGATGGAGATACAGGCTTTCAGTTGACTTAAAACATCTCGGCCCAGTAGGGGAGTGGGGCATGAGGGGATAATGAGGAACGAGTGTGCAAAACAGTTGTTGGCCAGGTAGCAAAACAGTTGTTGGCCGGGGAGCCATTGACTACTACAACAGAAATATTGGAGGGAAGGCTAGGCCCTTCAAAAGACTGGCAAAACAGAGTAGGTAGCCCCGTTGTCAATTAAAAAATTAATTGTCTTACCCGCTACCAGGAGAGTTACCCTGCGGCTCGGCGAGGGTGATGGGGGTCCCCGAGTCCTGGCACCTTCAGTCGTCATCCAGATGTAAGAGCTGGAAGGAGCTCCCAGGGTCCTGAGAAGGGACATCACGTTGAGGCACCATGCCCATTTTCAGGGTGGGGCAGTCAGACTTCCAGTGCCCTTCTTCATGGCATGCTGGACAAGGAGTTGTTGGCAGATGAGGGTTAGGACACTTTTTAGCCCAGTGTCCAGCTACTCCGCACTTGTAGCATGGCCGCACTGGCTCAGACGGTTGGGGACTCTGGGGACATCTATTAGCCCAATGCCCTGGGTTACCGCATTTATAGCAAGCCCCTTTTATTGTCTTTGAGCCTCTGGGGGTTTTGCTTTCCAGTTTTGGGTTATGGCTAGGCTGCAAAGCAGCAACTAAGGCTTGAGTCTGGAGCTGTACCTTCTGCTTTAGGCGGGCCTGTCGTTGGGCCTCAGTCATTTCCTCCCTTGAATTATAGACCTTGAAGGCCGACTTGACTAGGTCTTGAATAGGAGTTTGAGGTCCATCCTCTGCCTTTTGGAGTTTTTTCCGAATATCCGAGGCCGATTGTGAAATAAAATATGATGCTAGAATAGTGGCCCCAGCTGGGGAAGCTGGGTCTAACCAAGTGTATTGAATTAAAGCCTCAGTTACCCTGTTTAAAAATGTGGCCGGGTTCTCATCTGGACCTTGAGTAATTTCTTTTAGTTTATTAAAATTTACTACCTTATTTGAGGCTGCCTGCATACCAGCCAGAAGACATTGAGTCATCATATCTCGTCTTCGGCGGCCTGGCTGGCCTACTTGATAGTTCCAGTCTGGGTCTATAGAGGGGACTGCTTGTTCCCCTAGTGAGAACGCAGGGTCTGTTAAGTGTAATTGGTTGGCATGCTGCCTGGCCACTAGGATGCTCTCTTGCTCCTCAGGGTTTAGAGTAGAGGTAAGAATGACCTGGAGATCATGCCAGGTTAAATCGTAGGCCTGGCAAAGGTATCTAAATTCTTTGGTATAAATTGTAGGGTTGGCAGAAAAATCTCCTAAGCGTTTTTCAATCTTCGAAAGATCTGCTAGTGAGAAGGGAACATGAACTCTAACTACACCCTCTGCTCCGGCCACCTCATGCAAGGGTGCCAAGACCGCAGGGAGGGGGGGTTGGATAGTGTGGGAGTAGGAGCGGGGGCAGTTAGGCAATCTTTAGAGCGGGTATGGGCAGAGATAGGCGAACTAAGATGACCAGGCGGAAGTGCCGAGGGGTCGGAGGGAAGTGTAGCCTCAACAATGGTGGGAGGGGCTGAGGAGGGAGGCGGAACAACCGCCACAGCGGGAGGGGGAGGTGGAGCCGAAAGAGGAGGTGGGGCCGAAGTGGGAGGGGGAGGTGGGGTATACGGCGGGAGTGGAAGGGAGGGAGGGGAAGTAAGGTCTTCCGGCAACTCAGACAGGAAAGATGACTCCTCTTTTTCGGACTTTGTTAGGCCTGCGTCCCTAGCCAACATGACCTGAGCCAAGGAACACTGGCTACACAGGTCCAGACGAGAACACAAGGCCTAAAATCCTTGTATATAATTAATTTCTGACCACTTGCCTAAGCGTTGACAAAAACTACTGAGGTCGGTTAAAATGCTACGGTCTAGAGTGCCCGCAGGCAGCGATTGAGACTGATTGTCTAAATTATATTGTGGCCACGCCACAGTGGAGAGGAACACCAGCCACTTTCGCCTGAGATCTTGTTCTAATTGCAAAGTTTTGAGGTTTTTTAGAAGACACCCTAAAGGGGAGTCTCTAGGTATTTTGGATTGGGGGTTTCCCATTGCCTTCCTCTCACCAATAGGCGGAAACAGAAACCGAACTCTACCTGGCTACAAAGCATCCTTTGGAGCCACCAGAGACCGGTGAGAGGCTCCTGGAGCCGGAATGGAGATTACCTCCAGGCGGACGTCTCCATCCTGGACGGGTCTCCCATGGAACGGAATGGAGTTCCTTTGGGCAGACGTCTCTGCCTTTGGGAACTTCCCTGGGTCACCTGGTGACCAGAAAAAAAAATCCTTGGGCCTGCGCAGGGCTTCTGGCCAAGGAATATGAGAGAGAGACAAAAGATACTCACCCCTAGGAGACTTGGAGGTGGGGAAAGCGATGTCCAGGTCCTGGTCCCTCTGGGGCGTGGAAGGAGGAGGCTCCTCGGACCTTGGGGGGCCCTGAGGAGGGGTCTCCTCCCGGGTTTCGGCACCAGCTGATTTGCTTTAATGTGACCCCCAGAGCAAAAGCCAGAGAAAAGGCAAGTAGGCAAGGCAAAAAAAAAACTTTATTTACAAGCCAATGTGAGGGAGGGGTGAAGTTCACCAGCCTCCGGCGGTGGAGGCCAACGAAGTCGCTCCGGCGTTCTCGGGCGAGGTTCCTGGGTCCCGCGCATGAAGAGGGGCCAAGGAAGTTCGCTCCGGCATTCTCGGACGAGGTTCCTGGGTCCCGCGTAGGAGGAGGGGCCGAGGAAGTTCGCACTGGCGTTCTCGGACAAGATGCCCGGGTGCTGCGTATGAGGAGGGGCCGAGGAAGTTCGCTCCGGTGTTCTCGGAGGAGGTTCCTGGGTCCCACGTCCGAGGAGGGGCCGACGAAGCTCCCTCCGAGTGCCCGCCGGGAGCGGCTTTTATGTCCTGGGCCCAGGAGTGGGAGGGCAGTGGGCGGGACATAGGCGGGTCGGGGGCGGGGCGGTAGGCGTGGCTAGGCGGGTTCCGGTTCCCCTCAGTCGGAGGTCAGGCTGCGTCTGCGCAGTCGACCCATGTCTCTCCTGGGCACAGGAAAGTTGACGGTGAAGAACCCGGAACTGCGCTATCTTGCCTCCGTTCGTCCAAACACATATCCTATACTTCTAATAGTATATACATCTTATGTACATCTTATATTTTTAAAATATATTTACTAGCAAAGCGCCTTATTGTAAAGATGATCAATATACATGAGTGAACAAGTGAAGAAATCAGCACAAGCCTCTTTTTTTGGGCCTGAGTTTGTTTTTTGCTTCTGAGCCAGGGAGACATGCACATCAGCAACAGACGAATTTTTTGACTCTTCCCTGAGGATCCATTATTATCTGTGATGATGTGAAACAGAGACCATAAGTCCACAGAGACCCTGTCAATTCCCAGTGCTGTCTGAGTGAAAACTAGAGGAATGCCATGTTTTCAAGAGCCTTTATTTCTGCCAGTTTTTGTTTCCATTTTGAACCTATTATTTTAAATGAACTCATTCAGAAAGGAAAAAGTGCATTATCTCTTTGAAATCAGATCCAACTGACACAGCAATCTCATTACATCATAGTTGCAGTCAAACCTGAAAGAGTAGTAATTACAAATTGAAATCGTTATTAGGGGTGGGGAAGAGTTTTCATAGATTATAACAAACCAAATGATGTGAACCTACACCATCTGTCCTCAACCTTCAGCCTGGATTCTAGGAAAATTAGTCTGACTCCACCACACAGAATTTCTTTCTCTATTTGTTATTTGATCTGATTTGTGCTCACCATGGCAAATTGGTCACACACTAAAATAGTATTGGAAGGAGCATGGTCTTCCAATTAGCTGATTTAACTGCCAAAATTATAGGGGCGTACTGGATGAGTGATGGAAACCCACGTATGATATAAGATGCTTTATTCACCTTACCTCCCTGTATGTATAGCCTGGGATGATAAATTAAATCATAACAAGATACATACTACCTGAAAACCTAACTTCATTAGTGTCTTAACCATTTCGAGCCTTGGACTTTTATAACCATTACATTTAAACTATGTTATGGCATTTCATTACCCAGAAGTAGAAATAACATGGTAAAGAATATTGAGAACTTTTGGAGAATGTGATTCAGGGCACTTTTAAGTTGTGCCGAGAGTAAGAAAAGCTAATAAATGAGGCACACGATCCCCAAAAGCAGTGAGAAATACTGACTCCTCTCTACTTCACAATTTTGCCTACAAGTAGATCTGTATAGCATATGTGGGGATAGGATGAAAACTTGCTATCTAGATTTGTTAGATTCAAATTAATGAAATGCAGTTGTGGATTGATATGTTTTGGCTGTGTCTCCACCCAGATCTCATCTTGAATTCCCAAGTGTTGTGGAAGGGACCCAGTGGGAGGCAATTGAATCATGGGGGCAGTTCTTTCCATTGCTGTTCTCATGATAGTAAGTCTCCTGAGATCTGATGGTTATTATAAGAGGGAGTCTTCCTGTACAAGCTCTCTTCTCTTGTCTGCCACCATGTGGAGACATGACTTTCACTTTCCACTATGATTGTGAGGCCTCCTCCACCACGTGGAAATGTAACTCCAATAAATTATCTTTCTTTTGTAAATTGCCCAGTCTCAGGTATGCCTTTATCAGCAGCATAAAAACAGACTAATACAGTAATTGGTACCAGTAGAGTGAGGCGTTGCTAAAGAGACATTCGCAAATGTGGAAGCAACATTGGAACCGGGTAACAGGCAGGGATTGGAACACTTTGGAGGGCTCAGAAGAAGACAGGAAAATGTGAGAAAGTTTGGAATTTCCTGGAGACTTGTTGAATAGCTTTGACCAAAAGCCTGATAGCGATATGGGCAATAAGGTGCAGACTGAGGTGGTCTCAGATGGAAAGGAGGTACTTTTTGGGAACTGATAAAAGGTGACTCTTGTTATGTTTTAGCAAAGATGCTGGTGGCATTTGGCCCCTGCCCTAGAGATCTGTGGAACTTTGAACTCAAGAGAGATAATTTAGGGTATATGGTGGAAGAAATCTCTAAGCAGCAAAGCATCCAAAAGGTGACTTGGGTTCTGGTAAAGGTATTCAGTTTCATAAGGGAAGCAGAGCATAAAAGTTTAGAAAATTTGCAGCCTGACAATGTGATAGAAAAGAAAAACTCATTTTCTGAGGAGAAATTCAAGCTGACTGCAGAAATTTGCATAAGTAATGAGGAGCCCAGTGTTAATCCCAAGACAATGGGGAAAATGTCTCCAGGGCATTTCAGAGGTCTTCACGGCAGCCCCTCCCATCAAGGGCTAGGAGGCCTAGGAGGAAATGGTTTCCTGGAATGGGCCCAGGGTCCCCCTACTGTGTGTAGTCTAGGGTCTTGGTGCCCTGTGTCCCAGTCACTCTAGCAATGACTAAAATGGGGTAAGGTACAGCTCAGGCTGTTGCTCCAGAGGACGGAAGCCCCCGGCCTTGGCAGCTTCCACATGGTGTTGAGCCAGTGGGTGCACAGAGGTCAAGAATTGAGGTTTGGGAACCTCCACCCAGATTTCAGAAGATATCTGGAAATGCCTGAATGCACAGGCAGAAGTTTGCTACAGGGCTGGGGCCTTCATGGAGAACCTCTGCTAGGGCAGTGTGGAAGGGAAATGTGGTGTCAGAGGCCCCACAGAGTCCGTATGGGGCACTGCCTAGTGAAGCTGTGAGAAAAGGGCCACTGTCCTCCAGGTTGCAGAATGGTAGATCCACCAAAGCTTGCACCATGTGCCTGGAAAAGCCGAAGACACTCAATGCCAGCCTATGAAATCAACTAGGAGGGGGCTATACCCATCAAAGCCACAGAGGAAGAGCCACCCAAGACCATGGGAAGCCGTCTCTTTCATCAGCCTGACCTGGATGTGAGACATGGAGTCTGATTTGTTTTTCTAAGACCACCAGAGCAGGCACAAAAGAACCAGCGAGTAGGCAAGGCTAGGAGCAAAACTGCAAATTTATTTTTGGTCACCTAGCTTCAGGGAAGAAGGTGTGGGGGTGAGGTCTGTCGGCCTCCAGCAAAGGAGGCCGAGAGAGTCGCCCGGTGGGGCTCTCCGGCGGAGTTCCTGATGCAGTACTGACAGGAGTGGGGGCTGGGAAGTCCCCACCGTAGGCTCGCCGGGAGCAGCTTTTCTAGGAGTGGGAGGGCAATAGGTGGGGCACGGGCATGTCAGGGGGTGTTCCGTAGGTGCGACCAGGTAAATCTTGGTCTCTTCGGATTGATGTCACCTAGCTCATGCCCGGTTGGTCTGCACCTTCCCGGGCGCCAGCTGCATTTTCACGCGTGCAGGAAACGTTGGTGATGAAGAACCCGGAAGTGCGCCATCTTGCCTCCGTTCGTCCAAACAGAGTCAAAGGAGATCATTTTGGAGCTGTAAGATTTGAGTGCCTTGCTGGATTTCAGACTAGCATGGACCCTGTAGCCCCTTTGTTTTGGCCATTGTTTCCCATTTAGAATGGGTGTATTTATCCAATGCCTGTACCCCCACTGTATCTAGGAAGTGACTAACTTGCTTTTGATTTTATAGGCTTATAGGTGGAAGGGATTTGCCTTCTCTCAGATGAGACTTTAGACTGTGGACTTTTGAGTTAATGCTGAAATGAGTTAAGACTTTTGGGGACTGTTGGGAAGGCATGATTGGTTTTGAAATGTGAGGACATGAGATTTGGGAGGGGACAGGGGTGGAATGATAGGGTTTGGTTTTGTCCCCACCCAAATCTCATCTGGAATTCCCAAGTGTTATGGGTAGGACCCAGTGGGAGGTAATTGAATCATGGGTGCAGGCCTTTCCCATGCTGTTCTTGTGGTAGTGAGTAAGCCTTATGAGATCTGATAGTCATTATAAGAGGGAGTTTTCCTGCACAAGCTCTCTTCCCTTGTCTGCCACCATATGAGACGTGCCTTTCACCTTCCACCATGATTGTGAGGCCTCCCCAGCATGTGGAACTGTAAGTCCAACAAAACCTTTTCTTTTGTAAATTGTCCAGTCTCAGGTATGTCTTTATCAGCAGTGTGAAAATGAACTAATACATGGACAAGTATACTTTTAAAAAATTTACTTTAAAAAATGTACTTATAAAAATAACAGAAATTATAGTTGAAAATACTTTACTGTTGTTACTTAATATCTTTAGGCAAAGCCCCTTGAGGGCTCTAATAAACAGAAAAGCTAGAAAAACTATTTTGAAAAGAGTTTTATACAGTATATCCCCCGAGCTTAAAAGAATTTACAGAAAGCAAAGGCATTGAAAAATTTCCAGGGACTTCTCATAAAACCTCCTGTCTTAATTTGCTTTGGGGCTGCTATAAGAGACTATCACAGACTGGGTAATTTATTGTGAACAGAAATTTATTGACTCATGGCACTAGAGGCTGCAAAATCCAAGACTGAGGAGGGCCTGGCATCTGGCAAGGGCCTTCTTGCTATGTCATTCTATGGGTAAAGGTGAAAGGACAAGAATGGGTAAGAGACAGAGGAAGAGAGAGAGGGAGGGAGGGTGCTGAAATCCCTCTTTTATAATGAGCCCACTCTCATGATAATATTATTCATCAATTCTTGAGGGTGGATCCCTCATGGCCAAATCACCTCTTAATAGTCCAACCTTTTAATATTGTTACAATAGCAATTAAATTTCAGCATGAGTTTTGGAGGGGACAAACATTTAAATCATAGCATGAACACTCTGCAATATTTTTATTAATAGTATTTTACTTATACAAATTTGGGGGCAGAGTTGAGTACATAGTTTTTGTTGTTGTTGTTGTTGTTTTTCTTGGTTTGTTTGTTTTTTGAGATGGAATTTCGCTCTTGTCACCCAGGCTGGAGTGCAATGGTGTGATCTCAGCTCACCACAACCTCCGCCTCCCAGGTTCAAGTGATTCTCCAGCCTCAGCCTCCCAAGTAGCTGGGATTACAGGCATGTGCCACCACGCCTGGCTAATTTTGTACTTTTATAGAGATAGGGGTTTCTCCATGTTACTCAGGCTGGTCTCAAACTCCTGACCGCTGGTGATTCACCCACCTCAGCCTCCCTAAGTGCTGGGATTACAGGCATGAGCCATTGTGTCTGGTCCTAAACACATTTTCTTACTTTAAAACTTCTTACATGCAATCCTTACAAAATTACTTTGAGATTTTCAGGAGCATTCTGGGAAAATAAAAAAAATAGTTTTAAATGCAAAATATATATATATATAGATATAGATATAAACTGATTTAGAAATGGAAAAATCAAAAACTTATCAAAGATTTGAACATTTAGTTAAGATAGGGTCATGGGTGCCAGTTTTATAGTCATTTAAGAGTATAAATGGGCCAGGCGCGATGGCTCACACCGGTAATCCCAACACTTTGGGAGGCGGAGGAGGGCGGATGACAAGGTCAGGAGATCGAGACCATCTCGGCTCACACAGTGAAACCCCCTCTCTACTAAAAATACAAAAAAATTAGCTGGGCGTGGTGGCGGGCACCTGTAATCCCAGATACTCAGGAGGCTGAGGCAGGAGAATGGCGTGAACCCAGGAGGTGGAGCTTGCAGTGAGCGGAGATTGCGCCACTGCACTCCAGCAAGACTCCGTCTCAAAAAAAAAAAAAGAGTATAAATGAATCCAAGATCAAAATTTTAAGAACCACGGCTTTAGGATAAACCTTTTTTATTTCTGGAATAATAAAGACACACACATAAGTTGTATTTCTTTGTTTCTATTGCTTCTAAAATAGTCTCCGTCCTATTAATTATAACTTTTAACCAAAGTAATGAACTTGTATTTCACAAAGAAAACTAGGGAGTGTAATACTGAAAATTGTCCATTATACATAAGTATTTCAGCTGACTAGCAGAACTTATGAAAACATATAACACAAATTTATATGACCATACATATTCTTTTAACATATTTTTAAAGTGATTAAAATAAGTACACTCATTAACATGCCCCAAAGCTACAACCACTCCACAGCATAAAAAGGAAGCAAATGTACATAAATATAAAAGCATGCTTAGTAATGAATGTTTAAGTATTCTACCTTACTTAGAAATTATCTAAGTATCCAATGATTATTCATTAAATAAGTTCAATATCAGTCCTAGGCTTTAAACGGGACATTGTAAAAATTATCTTCAAGCTGACATATCACAAAACATAATTACTATTGACATAAAGTTTGTCAGAATAATGGTCCAGTTTACTTAAACACAAATTTATATTTTTCATAATCTTGAATACTATGTAGTATTAATGTTAGCATATTTTATTTATATTAGCACTTATTTATCTAAATCAATCAAGACACAGCCCCTTTATATTGAGTCTTTATAATGTAATTTGTCAATGCTCTCATACAATGAGAGGTAAAGACCTTTTTAAATTTTTTATTTTTAATATTTGTGGGTACATAGTAGGTGTATATATTTATGGCGTACATGAGATATTTTGATACAGGGACAAAGTCATTTAGTGTGCTTATAAATTCAGATCAACACTTTTGCCACAGGTTGATAGTAAACATCGAAACCCAAAAACTCATGGTCCAAATATCAAACAGCTTTCCATTCCATTGAGTACAAGATTCTTAATTGATTTAAGCTCAAAATGGACAAAGAGGATATACATATACATATATATACACACACATATATATACACATACGTATGTGTATATATATGTATGTATATGTAAACAAACCAATCTCTCTGTTACCTGTCACCCAAAGAGTATAGAACTCACGTCTCTATAACCTGTTAGCCATTTGTATAAATCACTAGATGATCAGATCATGAAACCAAATTCCCAGTCATTGCTGTCACCAATGGAGAATAAGCTAGTGGCTATAAGCAAACCGGAAACAAAAATCAGTAGAGGGAAGAAAAATAGAGAAATTCAGTCAGCAAAATTAGGTTCTGTTGCCTCTTGGGTTTCATTTCTGGGAACCAAAAAGACGTACCAAGCTTAAGTCTCCTAATAAGATACACTATTCTGGCAACACATTTTACCTGGCTCTGTTAAATAAATCTATTGCATATTATAGTGGATTACCTCCAAAACAGTTCATGGGCAATCAGTTTAAAAAGATAAATTCATGTAAAACTATAAAACAAACATGGATTAAAGATTTTAATGAGGTTGGACATGGTGGCTCACACCTGTAATTCCAACACTTTGGTTCAGGGAGGGAGATTGCTTGAACCCAGTAATTCAAGACCAGCCTGGACAACATACTGAGACTCCCATCTCTACAATAAAAAATTAGGCAGACATGGTGGTGCGTGCCTGTAGTCCCAGCTACTTGGGAGACTAAAGGTCAGGGGATCACTTGAGCCCAGGAAGTTGAGGCTGTAGTGAGCCATGATCACACCACTGCACTCCAGACTGGTCAACTGAGTTAGCCCATGTCTCAAAAAAGAAAAAAAAAAAAAAGAGATTTCAATTAACCCATTAATTAATGAGAGATTTAGTAAGATGCTACATCTCATTCAAAGGAGAATCCAAGGACCAGATACGCTGAAAAGACGTAGTATACTGAAAAAACATAGCATACTGAAAAGAATTTACAAATATATGCAAATTGGCAAAATTGGCCAATATCCACAGGGTAATAATCAATTGCAATTGCAATTCTACAGGTAGGAATTTGTTACATTTCTATCATTTTTAAATAATGTAGACAGTTCCAAAATAATTCATAGACAGTGAAGGTGAGACAATTTTGTCTACTAGACATCTGGTCATCTTTTCGGTTCATTACAAAATCTTTCACAATTTTTTTTTCCCTGTAGAACGAAAGGTAAAGCCCTTTCTGAATTATAAATATAAAGAAATGTAGAGTGCTTATACATTCAGATCTGTACTCTGCCACAGATCAAGATTAAACATAGCAAAAAATTCATGCTCATATGTTTCCCTCCTCTGATATACTAAGATTTCTCTTTTGATCCAACAATTCCCAATGTACAGGGGAGACACTGTGAGGATTTAAAAAGATAATATATGCAAAGTGCTTAGTACTGTTTCTTCCATTTTCCTATTTCTAGTTGCTGTATTAAATGTAGCATTTAAATGGAGCAACTTATTTATAGAAAATTTGAATGTGAAATTTTAGGAAATGACTCAAGAGAGGAATGTTATTTTTACTTACTTTTATTAGAAAAACCTATTTTCATAAGTGGTATTGCAAGTTCTGCATATTTCTGAATATATCATTTACTGTAAGACTACTAATAATTAATATAAGATTCACAAATATTAACTTAATAAACTGCATTTAAATATTTTTAAATATACAAAATTCAAGAATCCTTTGCTGTGAGTCATGTTTTTAAATTCAATTATGATGCATAAGGATATTCAAAATTAGGGTCTATGTGTTTATTGTAAAATATTCTCTTAATTAACAATTAGGTTTAAAAATAAGATTTTCTGGGTACAAGATTTTGAATTTACTCAGTAGAATAATGATCTCTACTAAAATGTAGCTCTAATTTATCCAGTTCTTGTATAATAGGACTTCACAATTTGTTTATTCATTTAAATAGGCAAGGTACCAAAAGAGCCTCTCATTCAGATTGATTAATTACTGGAGTTAATTGGAACATTCAGGTTCCAATTTCAGCTTTCCATAAACCTGAAAATGGTTATCGTGACTTTTGTTATTCTGAAGTGTAATGATCACAGAAATTAATTATGTTTAATGTAACCTAGGCAAAGTTCTATGTATCATTTCCCTTGTAATACCTAGGAATCCAACTTACAAGGGATGTAAAGGACCTCTTCAAGGAGAACTGCAAACCACTGCTCAGTGAAATCAAAGAGGACACTAACAAATGGAAGAACATACCATGCTCATGGATAGGAAGAACCAATATTGTGAAAATGGCCATACTACCCAAGGTAATTTATAGATTCAATGCCATCCCCATTAAGCTACAGATGACTTTCTTCACAGAATTGGAAAAAATCACTTTAAAGTTCATACTGGAACCAAAAAAGACCCTGCATTGCCAAGACAATCCTAAGCCAAATGAACAAAGCTAGAGGCATCATGCTACCTGACTTCAA
Source organism: Rhinopithecus roxellana (assembly GCF_007565055.1). NCBI lineage: Eukaryota > Metazoa > Chordata > Mammalia > Primates > Cercopithecidae > Rhinopithecus > Rhinopithecus roxellana. Next base: position 120,801,550 of record NC_044550.1, on the reverse strand, counting down.
ACTATACTACAAGGCTACAGTAACCAAAACAGCATGGTACTGGTACCAAAACAGAGATATAGACCAATGGAACAGAACAGAGCCCTCAGAAATAATACTACACATCTACAGACATCTGATCTTTGACAAACCTGACAAAAATAAGAAATGGGGAAAGGATTCCTTATTTAATAAATGGTGCTGGGAAAATTGACTAGCCGTAAGTAGAAAGCTGAAACTGGATCCTTTCCTTACTCCTTATACGAAAATTAATTCAAGATGGATTAGAGACTTAAATGTTAGACCTAATACCATAAAAACCCTAGAAAAAAACCTAGGTAATACCATTCAGGACATAGGCATGGGCAAGGACTTCATGTCTAAAACACCAAAAGCAATGGCAACAAAAGCCAAAATTGACAAATGGGATCTAATTAAACTGAAGAGCTTCTGCACAGCAAAAGAAACTACCATCAGAGTGAACAGGCAACCTACAGAATGGGGAAAATTTTTGCAATCTACTCATCTGACAAAGGGCTAATATCCAGAACCTATAAAGAACTCAATCAAATTTACAAGAAAAAAACAACCCCATCAAAAAGTGGGCAAAGGATACGAACAGACACTTCTCAAAAGAAGACATGTATACAACCAACAGATACATGAAAAAACACTCATCATCACTGGCCATCAAAGAAATGCAAATCAAAACCACAATGAGATACCATCTCACACCAGTTAGAATGGCAATCATTAAAAAATCAGGAAACAACAGGTGCTGGAGAGGATTTGGAGAAATAGGAGCACTTTTACACTATTGGTGGGACTGTAAACTAGTTCAACCATTGTGGAAAACAGTGTGGCAATTCCTCAAGGATCTAGAACTAGAAATACCATTTGACCCAGCCATCCCATTACTGGGGATATACCCAAAGGATTATAAGTCATGATGCTATAAAGACACATGCACACGTATGTTTATTGCGGCACTATTCACAATAACAAAGACTTGGAACCAACCCAAATGTCCATCAATGACAGACTGGATTAAGAAAATGTGGCACATATACACCATGGAATACTATGCAGCCATAAAAAAGGATGAGTTCATGTCCTTTGTAGGGACATGGATGTAGCTGGAAACCATCATTCTCAGCAAACTATCGCAAGAACAGAAAACCAAACACTGCATGTTCTCACTCATAGGTGGGAATTGAACAATGAGGTCACTTGGACACAGGAAGGGGACCATCACACACATGGTTCTATTGTTGGAGGGGCAGGAAAGGATAGCATTAGGAGATATACCTAATGTAAATGATGAGTTGATGGGTGCAGCACACCAACATGGCACATGTATACATATATAACAAACCTGCATGTTGTGCACATGTACCCTAGAACTTAAAGTATAAAAAAAAAAAGAACAGTACCTGTGGTGTTAGTACCTATGCATACATATAAAAGGGAATTCATGATAAATGTTACTTTTAAACTTGAATGCACTGGCAGACAAAACGACCTTCAGTTACTTGAAAGAAAGTCTTTATGAAGCAGCTTTAGGCAGAAGGATATGAAATTCCTCTGAGAGTAAGAAGCAGTACAAGGAGCTCCTTCTTAGCTCTCCTACGCTTTCTTCAAATAAATTTCTTATTCACACGAAAAAAAAAAAAAGTACATTTTTTAACTTTAACAATGTATGTGCTATGTGCTCACATGTTCTTTATGAATACAATGTATTTAGAAGTTTGTTTTGTTGTTTTTAGTTTGAGAGGTGGTGGTAGGAAAGGGAAGATCAGAAGAAATGCACATTTATTTACTCTGAAATTCTAGTTACTAAAACTTAATTTAAAAAGTTTGACTACTCTGAAAAAAAAAACCACAGAACCTCTGTGAATTTTGTAATTAATTTGAAATTGAATTTTAGAAGCCACAGCCTTCTTGCAGTATAAATGATGTATTTGCACACAAATTGAAATAAACATGAATAAATTTGCATTGTTAATCTTTAATAAAGAACAATGTAATAGTTTAAATTACACTTTAAATGTTTAAGGTGAATGTTGAAGGTGCTCTCTCTCTCTCTCTCTCTCTCTATATATATATATATATATATATATAATTCTAATGATGCTAATCAAAAATATATGAAACCTATATAGGAAATAACATCATGCTACTTCTTGTGACAAACTATTTTTGAAATATCTTCCTATATGTCCATGTATGTTTCAGTTTTAATGCTTCTCTAAACATTGCTTTATTTCCTTCATTTTTTACTCTATCTTAAAGGTACAAATATAAGATCAGATTTATTTAAAGTTACCTTTTTATCATTTATTTTTAACTGACAAATAAAAACTGTATATATTTATTATGTACAACATGCTATTTTGACATATCTATACATTGTGGAATGGCTAAATTGTTCTAATTCACATATGCATTACCCCACATATCATTTTTTTAAAATCTACTCTTTTAGCAATTTTCGAGAATACATTATTATTAACTAGAGTGACTGATTATCTCTCTAATCCCCCATCCCCACTCAGTCCCTAGTAACCAGCATTCTATTCTCTACTTCTATGACTTTAACTTGTTAGATTCCACATATGAGTGAAATCATGTGGCATTTGCCATTCTGGGCCTGGCTTATTTCACTTAGCATAATGTCTTCTAGGTTTATCTATGTTATTGTAAATGACAAGACTTCCTTCTTTTTTAAAACTGAATAGTATTTCATTGTGTATCTGTACATCACTTTTTCTTTATCCATTCAACTGTTAATGGACACTTAGTTGATTCCATATCCTTGCAATGAACATGGGAATGCAGATATCTCTTCAACAGACTGATTTTGTTTCCTTTGACTATATACCCAGTAGTGGGATTGCAGGATCATACGGTAGCTCTATTTTTAATTTTTTGAGGAACTTCCATACTGGTTCCATAATGGCTGTACTAATTTACATTCTCACCAACAGTGTGCTAGGCTTCTCTTTTCCCCACAACTCACCAACATTTATCTTTCATCTTTTCAATAATAACCATTCTAAAGGATGTGAGGTAATATTTTGATTTTAATTTGCACCTCTAATAATTAGTGATATTGAACATTTTTTTCATATACATGTTCGTTATTTGTCTCCTTTTGAAAAGTATCCATTCAAATCCTTTGCCCATCTTTTAACTGGGTTACTTGTTTTCTTACTATTGATTTGTATGAGTTCCTTAGATATTTTGGATATTAACCCCGTGTCAGATGTTTGATTTGTACATTCTTTCATTTCATAGACTGTCTCTTTTCTCTGATTGTTTTCTAAACAAATTGCTTTTGACATATTTTTCCAGTTTACAATGTTACAAATGGAAATTAATCAAATTTAGATGATATTTGAAATGCAAATTGGATTGTGATCAAATTAACAATGGTTTGTAACACTAGGAGTGAATCAGAACCATATGACTTCATTTATCTTCCCCTGGATTTTATGTATGGAGCTACTAAAATCTGCCAGAAAATATTAATTTTTAATTGTTCATGAAGTTAGCATTCCAATGACACTAATCAAAAAATGATGTTTTAATGGTTAAAAACAGAAATCCTGTTGTACCATGTAAATACTTGCTTTTCTCATAGAAAAGTCCAGCCACTGGTTCACTCACTTAACGTGGGAGGAAACTCAGACACAGATTAATCACTGAAAGCCTCATTCATTTATTCTTTTGGCAAGGACAATCATTTTGTTTCTTGAAAAGAAACCAACATTTTGTACTTTGAGGCCCTAATCTATTTGTATTCCTAATAGTAAGAGAAGAAGTAGGACCTTAACCCATGTTTATGCTTAGACTATTCAATGTGTATACCAGTGTTTTAGCTGCCTCTCCCTCAAGCCACAGGGTGTGTACAATTTAACAATTAGGAGGTCCTAAAATATCTAGCCTAATTTAAGCATACTTTTAGTAGTTTCTTGGCCCTGGAAATCGTTCAACTGACAATGATCTGTGGTTGTTTATTTAACCAATGGACTCAAAATGATTTTTAATGAGAATTTAGTCAGGATAAAGAAAATGGATCTTTACCATGAATATATTTTCCAAGCAACAGTGGCATAATTTTTTAATGAAGACATCACACTGGTTGTCTTCTTTCTTCTTTAGAAAAGTAACGATTTCAGTGTTTCCTTAATTTTCATATTAATTTCATTACTTTACACATCAATTCTGTATCAGACACTGAGCCCTAGTACATGGATCATTATGAGATCATTTCCTATGGGGTACTTCCCATCTATTCAGGTGGGAGTCACATGAGAAACAAGTAATCAAATAAATAAACGTGTAATTGCAATAATGAGAAATGTGGAGAAATATATGTCAGTTTCAAATGCCAAGATCCATGTAAGTTGATGAATTTCTTCATTGAAGGAACGCATTTTGAAAGATCATAATCATCACCCAGTATTAAATACCAATTAGGTGTAGAGTCAATGTGATGGAGAGATAATCTTTGTGTTCCTTTACTTTTCCTGTTGTAACTCGAACTGGGGACAGGAAGGTGGCTATGCCCAGTTCAAAGCAACATTTAAAATAAGAGTGTAAGAGTGTAAGTGGAGTTATTTTGGGATATTTTTCTTTTTTAAAATATCAGAAGGGTAATGTGCTGACCTCATAACAAGGTTTGAGAGAGGCGTATCTTACACCTGTGTGTGGAAATTAAATCATCATGCTCATGTACTACAAAAGGATCTTCATTTGAGGATTTATCTGTTTGTCTAAGGATATCAAATTGGAAAGTAACGGAGAGGTTAAAAATATAACATGTTGCCCTATTTGCTTCAGCTTCCTTTAAAGAAAGAACGATGGAAAGATGGACAAAAGACGGGATGTAACAAACCTGCACATTCTGCACATGTAGCCCAGAACTTAAAGTGAAATAAAATAAAATAAAATAAATAACACAATTGACAAGAAAAAAAAAAAAAACAAAAATAAAGAAGGGAAGGGGAGGAAAGAGAAAAGAGGGATGGGAAGGGGAGGGGTGGGATAGGAGGAAGGGGAGGATTTGGGGTGGGAGGGAGAGGAACAGTGGAAACAAGGTGCAGGGTGAGATAGAGATAGAAGATAGAAGGTAGAAGGTGTGAAGTAGAGATGGGAGATGCAAGGTAGAGATAGGAGAAGGGGAGAGGAGAAAGGAGGGTGGAAAATAGGAAGGAAAGGAGGGAGGAAAAAAGGAAGGAAGGAACCAATGATGGGAGAAGGAATTTTAGATTATTCCAGTACCACCTTCATCCCATCCTATCTTTTTTCATTCCTCTCCCTCTCCCTCCCCAGAGATAACCACTATTCTAAAATTATTGGGTATCCTTTAAATGTGTACATTTTTTAAAATTTGCTACACATATGTGATTCCCTAAGGCATATATGCTAATGTTTCATTCTTATAAAATTTTAAATAAATATAGTTTTGGTAGGCATCTCTTCTTGTTTCATTTGTTTGTTTGTTTTCCACACAACACTATGTAAGACATACCCATGTTCATACAGGTAGACCTATTTTATTCATTTTAACTGCTGTAAAGTAATCCACTGTATATACACTAGAGGTGTGTATCCATTTAGCTTTGCTGGACCATTTTGATGTTTACTCATTTTGCTTTTACAAGGAGTGCTTGAGGAACACCTCTACTTATGTTTCCTCGTGTGCAGTGAGTCAGGAACTGGAAATATAGTGACTGAGTCTAGAGGTAATCACTGAATCCAGATGTTGTCAAAATATTTACCATGGTGGATGTATCCATTTATTTTCTCACCAAGAGTATAACTCCTAATTTTCCCAAAGGGACACAAGAATCCAATGTCACCAGACAATCTTGGCCAATCTCAGAGAGCTAGAAAATGATCTCTCATTATATTAATTTATAATTTCTTTGTTATGGAAATATATAGTATTTCTTATTTTTAAAAAATAGTGTTTTGTTGATACACTGACTCCTCCAGAATTTACCTATTTAACACTGGACCTATAAAAATGAATACAAAATAAAACTAACTTTGTTTTGTAGCTTTTAAATATGGCCATTTTTATGGATTTATGCTCACAAAAGCACAGAGACAGAAATCATGTTTTATTGTTAGCATGATATCTGGAGTGCTTAATTATTAACTTGAAAATATACAAAATCCCTTTCCTATTTTTGTCTTTTAGAATATATGATCACCTCTCAATTAGCTTTATTTTAATGGTGTTCATTGTGAACTCTGAAAAGCAACACAGGCCTTATTTTAATTTTTTATTTCTATAACTTACATCTTCTTCCAAAAAAGTTTAACAATAAACCATAAAAATATATGTCAACCAAGATATTAAATTCAGGAACACAAATTTATTCATCTACATAACTGAATAAGACAACAGCAAAATTAATCTATATTGGGATACTCTTTATTCCTGCCTGATAATTAATATTATTACTGATATTCTTTTAGTCATAAGTTGATATATTGATATATCACTAATAATTTTGGTATCTAGAGAAAGAATAGTTTCAAATGCAGCTTGTAAACAATTATATTAGAAACACTTCATCCTGTTAGTAATTAAAAAATTAAAATCACAAAAGTACCATTTTTCATCTATTTAATGAACAAAAATATTATAATATCCAATTGAGAACCAGTGAAGAAAATTAATAATATATTGCACTATAATTTAGTACAATCCTTGAAGAAAGCATTTTTGATGTATACATTTTTGTATCTTTGGGTATAATAATCCTATTTATTAGATACTAGCTAGAAAAATAATCCAAAATGTGGAAAAATAATACATTCATGAAAACGTTTTAGCTTCATTTTAAACTGATGAAATTGAAAGCCACCTAAATGTTCAACTTAAAGTATACTGTTTCCCATTGAAAAAATTACAATCCTGTTTGGTTTTCTCTTCTTGTGATAGTTTGCTAAGAATGATGGTTTCCAGCTGCATCCATGTCCCTACAAAGGACACAAACTCATCCTTTTTTATGGCTGCATAGTATTCCATGGTGTATATGTGCCACATTTTCTTAATCCAGTCTGTCACAGATGGATATTTGGGTTGATTCCAAGTCTTTGCTATTGTGAATAGTGCCGCAATAAACATACGTGTGCATGTGTCTTTGTAGTAGAATAATTTATAGTCCTTTGGGTATATACCCAGTAGTGGGATGGCTGGGTCATATGGTACATCTAGTTCTAGATTCTTGAGGAATTGCCATACTGTTTTCCATAATGGTTGAACTAGTTTACAAGCCCACCAACAGTGTAAAAGTGTTCCTATTTCTCCACATCCTCTCCAGCACCTGTTGTTTCCTGACTTCTTAATGATTGCCATTCTAACTGGTGTGAGATGGTATCTCATTGTGGTTTTGATTTGCATTTCTCTGATGGCGAGTGATGATGAGCATTTTTTCATGTGTCTGTTGGCTGTATGAATGTCTTCTTTTGAGAAATGTCTGTTCATATCCTTTCCCCACTTTTTGATGGGGTTGTTTGTTTTCTTCTTGTAAATTTGTTTGAGTTCTTTGTATATTCTGGATATTAGCCCTTTGTCAGATGAGTAGGTTGCACAAATTTTTTCCCATTCTGTAGGTTGCCTGTTCACTCTGATGGTAGTTTCTTTTGCTGTGCAAAAGCTCTTTAGTTTAATTAGATCTCATTTGTCAATTTTGGCTTTTGTTGCCGTTGCTTTTGGTGTTTTAGACATGAAGTCCTTGCCCATGCCTATGTCCTGAATGGTACTACCTAGATTTTCTTCTAGGGTTTTTATGGTATTAGGTCTAACATTTAAGTCTCTAATCCATCTTGAATTAATCTTTGTGTACTGGGAACTGAACAATGAGATCACTTGGACTCGGGAAGGGGAACATCACACACTGGGGCCTATCATGGGGAGGGGGGAGGAGGGAGGGATTGCATTGGGGAGTTATACATGATATAAATGATGAATTGATGGGTGCTGACGAGTTGATGGGTGCAGCACACCAACATGGCATAAGTATACATATGTAACAAACCTGCACGTTATGCACATGTACCTTAGAACTTAAAGTATAATAAAAAAAAAAGAAAAATAAAAGATTCACAAACAAAAAAAAAAAGAAAAAATTACAATCCTGATGCCGATGAGGAAAACGTATCTGATATTAAGATTCAATGGGAAAGAAACAGAATCCTAAGTATGATTACAATTATGCAAAAAGTCCTCATACATAGGGGAAAAATGAAAAGACATACTACAGTGCTAATCATTGTTCTAGAAGTAGTGTTTCTCCACTAATTTCAAGTTATTTGTTTTCTTTATTGCTTATTTAAATAGAAAAGAAATGTCCTGGGCCTGCTTTTATCCCCTTAGGGAGCTGGGAATTTTGCACAATTTATACTTCTGTCCTGTTTGGTTTTGGTTTTGTTTGTTTTTTGTCAGCATATAGCCATTGTTCTCAAACAACATAGTATCTTAATGCTCCATCACTCTTGAATCTTAGTTTACTCCTTGAGGAATACCACTTCAAAATGACTGATTACCTTTCAGTAAATGTATCAGCTCTTTGTTCTAGGAAAGAGAATCATGTGGCAAAGCAATAGAATAGGTTTGCAAATAAACCAAAAAAAGTAGTAATTGTGAAAGAGATTCATGTATTTGCTCTAGCTCTTACTTCTGTCTGAGTCATTGTTTAATTATCCTGCACTTGCTGATTCCAAGTCATGGCATTCCATTCCAGGTAAACATTTTCTTTGGCTTCTACTTTTACTTTAATATCTAGGTCGTTTCTGAGGGCTTAGAGCTAGCTATTGTTTTAAATTGATAAGAAAAGATACCACACTTCATCTTAGCCAAAAGACCAAGAAACGATTGCTGTTCTTTTAACTCCTTACAATTTGTCCACTACAGAAATTTCTAATAATCAAGATGATAAGAATATAGATACTTTAATTTGAGGGGGAAGCCTCATTTTATTTCTGCTCCCTAATACATATTTCAGCTTATTGGTTAATAGAAAGTATTAAATATGGTAGAAATTAAATGCATACTCTTATACTTCATAGACATATGTGTATAATGATACAATTTAGGAAAAATAGTATGTCTTGAACTCAGCCAGACATTCATGGTAAAACATGACTAACACTGATACTGGAACTTGGACAAGAGCCTGTTAATTACTACTGTCCTATTCCTTATTAATCCTTTAAAAAAATTTTGCCCACCCTCAATCCCCTACTCTGATTTATGGACTGATTTTCATATTTATAAAGTGGTTCATGAATCACCCTGCCCCAACAGAAGTGAATAATAATGGGCCCATTTATGCAACATTTGGTGTGTAGCTAATTACCTGAAAATGACTGCCTGGGATTGCACTGAGAAGAGTGTCATTAGCATTCAGCACTAAGTCTGCAAAAGAGAGGAGGGAAAGAAAGCAGAAACATGGAATCAAAAAATAAGAATAGCCATGAGAACACTATTTACTCAGTGTGATTTTTTTAAAGCATCCTAAATAACATTTAAGGATATCTCCCAGTGGCTGAATTGTTAAGTAAGTCATGGAGTATAGTATCTTTTAAAATTATGTCCATGGAGCATACCTAAGACTTAGGAAAGTTCTTACCTATAGGTTGACCAAAGCAGCAAATGAAATTGTTACATACAATATAACTTCAACTTTAAGAAGAAAAGAAATTAATAATAAATGTGGTAATGACAGTATGGGTCATTTTTTTCTCTTATCTGTAATTTTCTGTATTTTCCAGATGTTTTAATATGGCCATGTGTTAATTTTACAATGTATTTGTAATAGCAACGTTATATGTATTTTTTATTTCTTTGGAAGCATACTGACTGAAAATGATAGCAGCTACTGTTAATCGAGTGCTTACTATGTATCAAGCATTGAACTTGTACACGCATATAATAACTCTATTTTCCTTCCTATTCCATACCACATTCCACCTGCATCATACCTGAGTTCATGAATTATCATAAACCTAGTTTAAGGCACATTGTGTCCAAGTTGCCACCAACCAAATAAGTGTAGAACTAAACTGTCTTGCATTGCAATCATGAGTGATATTTAGGCTTTCTTAATAATGGAAATATTTATCTGATGTAAGAGATCTGGATTTCTAAAAAAATGTCAAAAGTAGTAGTTCCAAATGAGAAATAAGCACACCTTACCTATTATATAAAACTAGTAGACAGTGGCCCCATCTTCTCTCTTGAGACCTTACAGTATTACAGTATATATATATATATGACAGCATGAATATGTAGCTGGATGTTTTTAATTGCTGTAGCCAATGCTTACATTCCTGGTTAGTCATATATCATTTTATACTCAATATGGATTGGGTAATGAATGTCATAAATTATTGATAACAATAAATACTAAAAGTATGGTAAGGTCAACTTTTAATATTTGTACTTTGTTTTACTGCTCATGGAAGAAATTTTACTGAAGCACATCTCTGCTTAGATTCATCTGGCCTAACTACAATAACTGGAAAGACCTTAACCCTTGAATCTAGTATATCTGGGTTTTAATCTCAGCATTACTATAGACTATATAAACTTGGAAAAATTTACTAATCCCGTGAGATGTTAATTTTCTTATCATTGATATTGGAGTGGAAAAAGCTTCAACATAATAAGGCTATTATAAACAATAAATAATGCACATGTGGTAAAATAACGCTTTCTCCTCCAAAGATGTCCATATCCTAATTCTCTGGACCTGTAAATATGCTATTTCTCATGGCAAAAGGGGCTTTGTAGATGTAACCAAGATAAGGTCTCTGGCTGAGCACAGTGGCTCATGCCTGTAATCCTAGCACTTTGGGAGACTGAGGTGAGAGACCAGGAGGTTAAGCCCAGTCTGGCCAACATGGTGAAACCCCATCTCTACTAAAGATACAAAAATTAGCTGGGTGTGGTGGCGGGTGTCTGTAGTCCTAGCTACTCAGGATGCTGAGGCAGGAGAATAGCTTGAACCTGGGAGGCAGAAGTTGCAGTGAGCTGAGATCATGCCACTGCACTCCAGCCTGGGTAAGAGAGAGCGACTCTGTGTCAAAAAAAAAAAAAGGAAAATAAAAAAAAAAAAGATAAAGTCCACAGGATGCGGTAGCTCACGCCTGTAATCCCAGCACTCTGGGAGGCCAAGGTGGGTGGATCATTTGAGGTCAGGAGTTCGAGACCAGCCTGGCCAACATGATGAAACCCTGTCTCTACTAAAACTACCAAAAAAAAAAAAAAAAATTACCGAGTGTGGTGATGCTTGCCTATAATCCCAACTACTGGGGAGCCTGAACCAGGAGAATCTCTTGAAGCTGGGAGAGGGAGGATGCCGTGAGCAGAGATTGTGCCACTGCATTCCAGCCTGGATAACAGAGCAAGACTCTGTCTAAAAAAAAAAAAAAAAAAAAAAAAAAAAAAAAAGTCGATTATCCTGGAATATCTTAGTGGGGCCAGTGTAATCACAAGGGTCCTTATGAAAGGAAAGCAGGAGAGTGAGATGTACTTTAAAGATGGAGGACGGGTCCATAAGTCAAGGAATGCAAATGTCCCCTAGAAGCAGAAAAAGGCAGAGAAATAAGTTCTCCCTTGGAGTCTCCAGGAGGAACACAGCCCTGCTAACACCTTGATTTTAAGACTTCTGATCTCCAGAACTGTAAGTGAATAAATTTGTGTCGTTTTAAGCCACTACATTTGTGGTAGCTTGTTACAGCAGCAAGAGGAAACTAATACTGTATGTAAGGTGCTTAGCACAGTGCCTGTCATCTAGGATTCTAACATAATACTAGCCAAAGTAGCGCTGCCTCTTTAGATCTAGGTAAGAGTAGCCTGAACCTGCAATCCATTATTTGTGGGAGTCCAATGCCCTCCCCGAGATTGCTGAGGATTCTCAAAGGGCTTATGTAATTTCTGGCTTTGAATTGCTTCAATTTGTAGAATACTGTTCCAATAATGCTGTCAGGATAAGGAATTCAGCCCCTTCCCAGTATTCCAAGTATAGAAATAAAACATTTACCCAAGGCTTGTGTGTGTGTGTGTGTGTGTGTGTGTGTGTGTGTGTGTGTGTATGCATACAGGCATGCTTGGTGTGTATCAGGCTTTGAGTAAATACAGAAAATGTACTATTATTGCACAGCAAAAATTTTAAAATTAAATATCAATATGGCTGTTCTTTAAAGTTTTTTACTACTCCAACATTTTGCTTTCTCACACCTAAATCTCTTAAATCTCACAAAACAGTTTATCTCCTTTGGTTTCCTTATCATTTATGTCTCACAGTCCTGGGATTTCACCTTCAAATACCAAAGTATTTTTCTAAACAGACTAGCCAAACTCCTACCTAATAAAGCCTGTCACAACTATGAAGATAATGCAAATTCTTTTCACCCTATTGCACTGAGCAGTTAATAAGTATTAGCTGCAAAAAAAAGTCTATGTACTCATTAGTCGTAACTTAGACTAACCCATCCATCTTCTCTCATCAGTTTCTTTGTGTAATGTAACTAACATGAATTAAAGGTGTATCCAAGAGGCTAAACAAGCCATTCTTCAACCACTCTATTGAGTGATACTGATATCAATCTTATAACTGCTACTAACTCTTAATTTCACCAATATTAGGGGTATAAATAGGGTTCAGCATTTTTAGGGAATTTTCATTCATGTTTTTCTTTCATACAGATTCTATTAAACTGTACAATTATGTTATACAGAGATTGGGTTTAAAACTTGGGAGTTCTTCCTGATAAAATTGATGGTTATAGGAAAACCTCAACTGAGCATACATAATTTGTTAATTTAAGTTCACATTGCTATTTGCAAATGTACCCTCTCCATGTGTATATGTGGGCACACATGTGTATTTGTGTGTGTATGTATAAACCTAGGTTTCAAGAAACCTATGGGCCAGGGCTTTTGGATTATGTTCTGTCAACAATTAGAATCATGCCACTTTCAGACATTAAATATAAATGATTTGCTATTACAATGACTCCTAAGGCCAACGACCATGCAGCATAAACCTTAATAAATAAATACTATAGTGACATGATTTCTGTTCATTCCAAAGTATCATGAGACCACAGTTTCTAACTAACAGCCCATTATAGTGTTCTGATCTAACTTTCTAAATGTCTTTGAAAGAAGACAGATGAATGTTACATTGTCATGAATCTACCTCTGGGAAATCTCTCTGCAGAAGAACAGTCAGCTAATGCTTTTGCCTTTAGCTGGTTTTACCCTCCTATACTTTCATTTGCTATCCACCAAATAAAAATATCTTCACACACCAGAATGAAAATCTTGAGTCTGAAAAGCTAAAGACAGAATGAACAATTCAATCTTGAAGCCCTTAGTCTATTGATTTTTGTAATCTAATATTTGGCAACTTTGACTCGATAGAAGATTTATAATAATCAGCCAGCTTCAGCCACAGTGTAAGTACATTTCCATGTGGATGTGTTAATTAATGGTAGAAGTGACTAACAACTGTGAAGCAGTCATATTAGGCAAGGAGAACAAATGGAAATACAAGAGCAATCATTCTTAGAGATACTCATTGTTCCTTCTCACCCAGAAGACAGGAGAGCTGAACAGAACTCTGCCCAGGGACATCTCTCTTTTTGTTGATGATCTGGGGAATTCTTGCTGAGCATTCTTTTCTCACAAAGAGCTCATACACTCAGCTCACTTAACCATAAGAGTTACAAAATCTAGAAATGCCAAACTCTTAAATCAGCAGAGTTCAACACTCTGTTGCACAGATTTCTATAGCCTGACATAGATTCATGAGTATGTGCTTGTGTGCGAGTACCTGTCTGAGTCTCAATAATTCCTCCCTTCTCAGATGGCCCTGTGGGTCTTTGGTGACCGTATTTGTATTTGTGTATTCATGCTGTCCTCCAACCCTTACTCAATAGTTGTGGGAGAGTTGGTACCTAATTCAAGTTAGAACAGTGAAATCCTCCTGTGAGTCTGAAATTTGGAACATATATATCCTAAGACGGAAGTTGTTTCAGTACTTTCCAAAGGAAATCAGATGACTTCTTGAGAGTAAGTTCTTAGAGCTATTGATTTCTTCTCTTGCTAAGTTGTGATGATTACTCAATTCTCTTTAATATTATATTGGGATTTGGAGGAATAAAAGTCAATTGGCCCAGGAAATCATAGTTTAAAAAACAATGAGTTATGGTCAAGTCTTGGTGTGACATATAGTTCCTTAGGTGATATCACGTATATTCCTTATAACTATTGATTGTTGAATAGATTGATCATAATGGCTAGCAACAGTAAATTCAGTTATGTTTCCTAAAAGTTGGGTTTTTAAAAAAATTACTCACAACTCTAAGTACCCATACACATGAGACATTAACTAGGTATTTTGTAGACAATGCTACTTTGGCTATGTAAACTACTTTGTAAAAGCTATTATAATTCACAACTCTGAATCAATGGTTCAATATTATATTTCAATGCATGTACTGATTTAATAAAGGAGTGGTTAACTAACCAGATGACATTTTTTCTGAAAATGGACTAAATAAAGTAAGATGTGCTGACCAATGGTGCTCAAATAATACTCTCAAGTATCCCTAAGGCTTTTTCTTTAATGGTACCACAAATGTTGGATTCTAATTTTACTTAAAACTATTATAATTATCTTTTGCTGCACACCTACAACCATCCAATGCTTGACAAAGTTGACAAAAACAAGCAATGGGGAAAGTACTCTCTATTCAATAAATGATTCTGAGATGACTGGCTAGCCATATTCAGAAGACTGAAATTAGACTGCTTCCTTACACTATAGTTCATATTTTTCATCCACATTTAAACAGGATATCAGGATGCCTTATAATCACATCTTTTCTAGAATCATGCTTTAGAAAATCATGTGTGGAGCCATCCAACTCAAGATGGGTTAAAGACTTAGATGTCAAAAAAAAAATAAAAAAATGGCCGGGCGCAGTGGCTCACGCCTGTAATCCCAGCAGTTTGGGAGGCCGAGGCTGGCAGATCACAAGGTCAGGAGATCGCGACCATCCTGGCTAACACAGTGAAACCCCGTCTCTACTAAAAAAAAATGCAAAAAATTAGCTGGGCACAAAAAAATTAGCTGGGCGTGGTGGCGGGCGCCTGTAGTCCCAGCTACTCCAGAAGCTGAGGCAGGAGAATGGCGTGAACCCAGGAGGCAGAGCTTACAGTGAGTCGAGATCGAGCCACCGCACTCCAGCCTGGGCAACTGAGAGAGACACTGTCTCAAAAAAAAAAAAAAAAAAAAGGAAGTTAACCTCAGAAATACCATTCTGGACAGAGGATCTGGCAAAGATTTCATGACGAAGACAGCAAAAGCAATTGCAACAAAAACAAAAATTGACAAATGGGACCTAATTAAACTAAAGAGCTTCTGCACAGCAAAATATCATTAGAATGTTGTTCATCAGCAGAACAAACAGACAACCCACAGCATGGGAGAAAAATTTTGCAAACTACACATCTGACAAAGGTTTAATATCCGGAATATATAAAGAACTTAAAGAAATCAACAAGCAAAAAATGAACAAAGCCCTTAAAAAGTAGGCGAAGAACATGAACAGACACTTTTCAAAAGAAGACATACATGCATGCAACAAGCATATAAAAAATGCTCAACATCACTAATAATTAAAAGTGCATGTAAAACCACAATGCGATACCATCTCACACCAGCCAGAATGGCTATTATTAGAAAGTAAAACAATATGAGATGCTGGTGAGGTTGCAGAGAAAAAGGAAAACTTATACACTGCTGGTGAAATGTAAATTAGTCCAGCCATTATGAAAAGCAGTTCGGTGATTTCTCAAAGAACTCAAAGCAAAATTACCATTTGACTCAGCAATTCCCTTGTTGAGTATATACCAAAAGGAATATAAACCATTGTACCATAAAGACACATACACACATATGTTCATCTCAGTATTATTCACAAGAGCAAAGGCATGGAGTCAACCTAAGTGCCCATTAACAGTAGACTGGATAAAGAAAATGTGACACATATACACCACAGAATACTACAAAACCATAAAAAAGAATGAGATCATGTGCTTTGCAGCAATGTGGATGGAGATGTCAGCCTAAGCGAACTAACACAGGAACAGAAAACCAAACACCACATGTTCTCACTTATAAGTGGGAGCTAGACATTAAATATTAATATATATGGACACAAAGAAGGAAACAACAATCACTGAGGCATACTTGAGGGTGGAGGGAAGCAGGAAGGTGAGGATCAAAAAACTACCTATTGGATACTATGACTATCACCTGGGTGGTGAAATAGTCTGTACACCAAATCCCTGTAACATATAATTTACCTGTATATCAAACCTGTATATGTACCCATGAACCTAAAATAAAACTTAAAAATATATATAATAAATATTTTAAACTATAATAAGAAGCGTTACACTGTCACCTGTCCTATGTCACTTTTTTAAATGTCTTAGTTGCTTTATCTATTGAGGTAAAATATACATATATAATTTACCATCTTTACCACTTTAAATGTATAGTTCGGTGGTAATTAATATACTATATGCTTATATTTCCTTTCGTCACTCCCTTTTCTTGGTCTTTGGTAACTACCAGTTTACATTCTATGTTGAGATCCATTTTTTTAGCTCTCACATGTGCATTAGAACATGCAATATTAGTATTTCTGTGCTTTGCTTACTTCAATTAACATAATGGCCTCCAGTTCCATCCATGTTGCTGCATATGACAGGATTTCATTTTTACGGCTGACTAATATCCCATTGTCCATATCTACCACATTTTCTTTCTCCATTCATCTGTTGATAGGCACTTAGGTTGATTCCATATTTGGCTATTGTGAATATGTCGCAATAAATATAAGAATGTCCTATGCCCCATGTTAACACATTCAAGATCACTATATTAACTTGTGCTGCCAGGTTAAATTATGCAGAGCATTGAGCACCAAGTAAAGCTTGCCTTTAATCCATCATTAAATACTTCTAGAGAGCAACTATTTATGGATGTTCCTAAACTATTTACAATGGTGTCATTGACTATAAAGGTAGTTTCTTGGCACAGGGGTTGGGGCTGTTGTTGTTGCTGTTTTCCCAATTCAGGGTAGTCTTTATTTGGTTATTTAAGAATTTAGAAGCAAGTACTTCGCTATTTATAAGAATTTTCTCAATGCTGTATAAATAAAATGCAACGAAAGATAAATTGATAAGGAGAGAGGCTTAAAACCATAATTCTCATCATAATCCCTGCTTTTATAAGTGTGTGTCCATTAAAATGGATCAACACTGGAACTTACAAGGTGATTTTATATTAACAAAATTTTGTTTTTATTTATTTCATTTGTACTTTACATACTGAGGTTCCTTATCAAATTTGTAAACCATCATTGTAGCAGGATTTCTTAACCTTGGCACTACTGACAGTTTGGAAAAGCTAAGTCTTTGTTGTTGGGGACTGTCCTATGCATGGCAGGATGTTTAACAGCATCTCTGGACTCCATTCACTAGATTCCAGTTTCAAACTTTTAGGTCTAGATATATTTCCAAATGTCCCCAGTGAGGCAAAATCATCTCTGACTGAAAAGCATCAGCTAAGTTGTAGAATCATAGGACTTGCCACATTTTAGTAATTCTGAATGTTCCCCTCTTGACAGTTTTTGAATTCATAAGAAGCTGTTAAACAAAAAATATGGTAAAGGAGAATAGTAGACAAATGCATTTTTAATATTTACTGTGGTTGTTTTGTTTAGGGTATTCGAATCACTATGAGACTAAAAAAAGAATGTTGCAGAACCGTATTTTTAGACAACAAAAGATATTCATGATGTATTGTTAAGTGAATAAATTAATTAACCCATATGATCAGGGGAATGGAAAGCGTAGTGTTTTGTAAAACATTTTGGAAAAAAATTTTTAATTAAACTTGAAAATTCCTTTTGCTCTGAAGTAATGCTTAAATAAATTCAAGTAAATTTGTTATTATAAATTAAAATAAATTGACCGATGTCCTGTCTATGAAAAGGTATCAAAAGGCTTCAAAAGGTATCCTCTGTGAATTTTCATCTTTCGTAGTGAAAGTCAAAGGAAAATAGGAAAGAGGTAGGGTTTTTCCTTTTCCTTTAAGGAAAAGAAGCCTTTATTGCTGATAATTTAGCACAAATGACCAAAGCAATAACTCACCTTGGAACCTCAAAAATCCTCGGAGATGGATAGCTAGATAGCTAGATAGATAGAGAGTATGCATATATATATATACACATGTGAATATATCAGTGTGTGTATGTATATACACACTTATACAGTATACTGTAGTACAGTACATATGCTGTGTACATAAAGTACTACAGTATATTCAGCGCCCTCTCATTTGCAAAAATAAAATCGAACACAAATGCCCACAAAAGGATGATTAGAAAATACATTATGGTGTATAACTCTTTGCTATATTAACACATTTATGTCTCACAACCATTCTGCAAAGTGGATAACCCAAGTATTCCTTTCCATAGCCCATGGCAGTGAAAATAATGGAAAACATAAGAATAGGGAAGGGTCAGAAATGGTGCTCAATGTGTTTTTGTGGGAGTTGAACAATGAGAACACATGGACACAGGGAGGGGAACAACATACATCAGGGCCTGTCGGGGGAGGGAGAGGGTTAGGACAAATATCTAATGCAACTGGTGCTTAAAACCTAGATGATGGGTTGATGGGTGCAGCAAGCCACCATGGCACATGTGTATCTACGTAACAAACCTGCACGTTCTGCACATGTACCCCCGAGCTTATAGTAAAATAAAATTTTAAAAATGAAATAAAAAAAGAAAAAAGAAAATACATTATGACATTTCCACACAATTGTAGTAAATTTTTTAAAACAGCTTATTATTTATTAATGCAGAAACAAATTCATGATGCATTGTTAAAGAAAATAAGCAAGGTGCAGAGCAGTGTGTGTTGTAGGCTACTGTCTTAAGAGGTTTTCTCCCTAAGAAGACACAGCTGTGCTTCTATTTGCATAGAATATTTTAAGAAAATTTCAAATTGTAGCTCCTGGAGATTAAGATAAAAGAGAAACATCATTTAATTTGAATTTTTGTGTTGTTTAACGTATGATTACACTTTATGGGGAGGACCGTTACATTTTTAAAAGTTCTGTCATTCAAGAGTGAATCGAAAGCTCATAAATGTGGACTCACCATCTGAATTTTAGTTACTCTCAGACTTCACTGACCAGAAAAACATCCCAGGTAAGAGAAAATGGAGAGATAATGAAGTCCAGATAGGATATGTAGAGTTAAAGTACTTGAGTTTGAATAAACGCAAAAGCTCAACTGGAGGTGGTGAATATGGTATTAACTCTCATCCTAGGATAGTGTTTCTTCCTTGGTTATATGCTACCTGCAGAATATAAGTGGACCAGAGCTTCAGAGATAAATCTGACAAATTTCTCTAACAGTGGGAAGTGAGAAGCACCTTAAGTCACAGAAGGCTGGTTTCGTTGTTGTTGTTGTTGATGATGATGATGTCGTATTTAGTTGTAGCAAGAGAGGAAGATAAGCTTTTTATGTATAATGTAGATTCCTCCCATTCACAAATTCTGCAGATAGTAGCACAGACATTGCTAAGGTGATAATAAAAATAGAAAGGGTCATGAGATCATAACAGCTATAATAATGATCATCATTTGGGGAGCACTTCTTAAGTATGGGGCACTGGGCTAAAAGCTTTGCACACATTATCTCTTTTAATTCTCACAGCAATGCTCTGTAGTAGGTGCTTTGATTAGTGAGAGGACTGAGCTGCAAGGAGATAATTTAATTAATGCAAACTCACGCCACTTGTGGGCAACAAAGTTAAGACTCAAACTAAATCTGCCTATCTTTAAAATTTTTAGTCACAAAATATTTAAATAGCTTTATTGAGATATCATTGAAATAATGTAGCAAATTATAAATTTGCTACATTATTTGTGAAAGTGATGTAATCCTCAATAAAATATTAGCAAACTAAATTCAATAGCACATTAAAAGGATTATATACAATGACAAAGAGGGATTTGTTACTGGGATGCAAGGATGGTTCACCATATGTGAATTAATCAATGCTATATACCACATTAGCAGAATGATGGATAAAGACTACATAAGGATATCAATAGATGTAGAAGAGCATTTGACAAAATGCAACATCTTTTTGAGGCAAAAGCTCTCAACAAAATAGGTATAAAAGGAACTTTCCTTAACATAATCAAAACTGTATATGAAAAATCTAGAGCCAATATCATAGTCAATAGGTCTTGGGATGAAAGCTGGGGCATTACACTACTTGACTTCACATTGTAATACAAATATATTCTGATCAAAACACTATGGTAATGGCACAAATACAGACATATAGACCAATGGAACATAATAGAGAAACCAGAAATAAACACATACACTTGCGGTCAACTGATCTTCAGCAAAGGTGCCAGGGGCACACAATGGGGAAAAGACAGTCTTTTTGACAAATGGTGTTTGAAAAACTGGATATCCACATGCAAAATAAACAAATAAATAAATTTGATCCCTATCTCATGCCATACATGAAAATCAACTCAAAATGGATTAAATCCTTAAACATAAATATTGAAACTGTAAAACAACTAGCAGAAAACATAAGGAAAAACCTTCTTGACATTGGTCTTAGCA
This sequence comes from Rhinopithecus roxellana, assembly GCF_007565055.1. NCBI lineage: Eukaryota > Metazoa > Chordata > Mammalia > Primates > Cercopithecidae > Rhinopithecus > Rhinopithecus roxellana. The sequence goes on along the minus strand of NC_044550.1, from coordinate 120,780,796 downwards.
ATAATTTTTTAAATATTATACCAAAAGCCCAGACAATAAAAGCAAAAACAGGTAAGTGGGATACATCAAACTAAAAAGCTTATATGCAGCAAAGGAAACAATAAGCAAAATGAAAAGGTAACCTATGGAATAGGGAAAAATATTTACAAATCATATACTGATAAGTGTTAATATCCAACACATATAAAAAATCACATACAATTGAGTAACAAAATACAAATAATTTAAAAATGAGCAAAGAACCTAAACAGAACTTCTCAAAAGAAGAAATTCAGATGGACAATAGGCATATGAAATAGTGCTCAACACTAAATCGTCAGAAAAATGCAAATCATACCCACAATGAAATACCACCTCATATCTGTTAGGATGGCTATTGGTAAAAAGACAAAAGACAAAAGCGTTAGCAAGAGTGTGGAGGGGGAAAAGAACCCTTGTACACTGTGAATGGAAAAATAAATTAGAAGAGTTTTGATCTTGCTTCAGATGACTTTGACTAGTCAGAGTCTTTCATGATTCCATATAAATTTTATGATTATTTCTTCTATTTCTGTAAAAAGTACCATCTGGATTTTTGAATGTGTAAGATGGTTTTGGGGAGGTAGTATGAACATTTTGACAATATTATTCTTCCAAGACATGAATATGGAATGGCTTTCTATATATTTGTCTTTTTAAACTTCCTTCATCAATGTTTTATAATTTTCAATGTACAGGTCTTTTTTCTCTTTGGTTAAGGTAATTCCTAGGTACTTTGTTGTTGTTGTTAATATAAATGAAATTGTTCTCTTAATTTACCTTTTGTAGAGTTTGTTATTAGTATATAAAAATGCCACTGATTTTTGTGTGTTGATTTTGCACCCTGTAATTTTATTGAATTTATTAGTTCTAATAGTTTTCATGGAGTCTATAGAATATTCTATGTACATAATTATGTCATCTGCAAAAAGAGATAATTTTATTTATTTATTGTGATTTGGATAGCTTTTATTTAATTTTCTTGCTGATTGCTCTAGCTGGGAGTTCAGTACCATGTTGACTAGCAGGGCCAAGAGTGACCACTCTTGTTTTCTTCCAGATCTTAGGGGAAAAGCTTTAATTTTTCTGCATTTATTGAGATGATCATGTGGTTTTTATTTTATTATGTTGTATCACATTGATTGATTTGTATATGTTGTTGATTGTTGCATATCCATCCTAGCATCCCAGTAATAAATCCCACTTGGCCGTGGTGTATGATCCTTTTGATATGCTGTTGAATTTTATTTACTAGTATTTTATTGAGAATGTTTGCATCTAATTCCATAGGAATATTGGCCTGTACTATTCATTTCTTGTATTGTCTGTCTAGCTTTGGAATTAGAGTGAAGCTGGCCTCATTAATTTGGCAGTTTTCCCTATTCTATTTTGTGGTACAGTTTAAGAAAGGTTAGTATTAGTTCTCTGAATGTTCATGATTATTTCTCACCCATGAACCATATGGCCCTGGGCTTTTCTTTGTTGGAAAGTTTTTGATTACTGATTCACTCTCCTTGTTTGTTATTGGTTTGTTCAGATTTCTGTTTTTTATTGACACAGTTTGGGTAGGTTGTATGTTTCTAGAAATTTATCCATTTCCACCTGTTCATCTAGATTATCCAATTTGTTGACATATAATTATTCATAATAGTTCCTTAAAATCTCATAAAATTTTGATGCCTTGTTTCTGCCAAATGGTAAACATGATTTGGGGCTAGGAAGCCTGGAAATGAAATGTCATCACTTTTGTAATGTTTTCTTTTTTATCTCTCCACTCATCAGAATCACAACCACAGCTGCATGTATGATGGATCTTCGAAGATATCCACTGGATGAGCAGAACTGCACCCTGGAGATTGAAAGTTGTGAGTTACTTGGACAGGGGAGTGAAAAGGAGGGATGCTTCCTTGACCCAATGGAATTCAGCTTCTCACTGAGTTAATTAGTACCAGGATTTTTTAGCTGCACTTGTCTGACAAGTTTTCAAAGGGTTTATATTGGTGGCTCAAGGGTCATTTCAATGAAGTTACCATTCTGAACAATTAGGGAAAGTTCACTTATTTTAGATCAACAATTTATAAACTCATACTTTCTCCTTCTCAGAGTGTAGTTTCTCCCAAAGCCTTCCAATATCCAAGCTGGATTAATAAGAAAGGAAAGATATTTTAATATGAAAAGAGTTTGTGAGATTGTTTTGACCTAAACTATTGTAAATTGTCTTTTAGAAAAACATTATGTTAGTGTCTTGTGTGAATAATGTGTCTTTCCTCATGAAAAGAAAAAGATGATAAATTGCACTCATGAGACTTATGCTTTGCACCAAAGACTTAATGATTTTTAAGTCTAGTGACTAATTTTAGTTTGTCCTCTTGGGCTGCTTTTTCACTGATTGCTTTCTTAACAATTCAAATATTTCAGCTATGAAGATTTAATCTGACTATCTTTTTGTGATTATTTCTCAGCCATCAGCCTGTAGGTATTTGAGACCATTAATTGTGAACATCAAAGCTAAGCCATTTCTTGGTTTTCAGAGGTGCAAAAAAGTCCAGTAGCTAATCAGACCATGATTATAGTACCACTTAATGTAATGTTAGAAATTGACAGATGTTTATTTAGATCATCTAAAATGCTTTCTAGATGTAAACATTAAGAAAGTAAAGGAAAATGGGAAAATTCCAGGTCATTCTATAGTATTGTTGAAGAATGAATGTATTTCCCCAGTGTCTCATCATGAAGCAATTACATTAATCTTCTAGTTCCACTGTATACATAGAAATAGATGAAGGTGTTTATGTAGATGTAATTACAAGTTTAAATATAGACATTGACCTACTACCACCAAAACCTAGAATGAACAAGAAAATTCATGAATAATTCTCTAATCAATATTCTAATTTTAAATCTCATTATATAAATAAGTTACTAAGTATTGAAAGGTGTTTATATGTATAAAGTATTGATGGTAACTTTTGGTTCAGATACCAAAAATGACCACATTCAAACCATAGGAATGAACTATGTAAACTCAATCATATACTAATAGCTAATAACATTTTATAAATAAGGCAGAACATTAGTTCAACAAGTAAATCATTACTTTTGGAACTGATATAGAAAGAGAAGGATAACTCATGGGTTGCCCATACATATTAGTTGTTTTTTACCCTTGACCACTCTTCCATTGACTTTCTGATTTTTTACCTTGGCTTCTGCTGGAGAATATTAACATATAGCAACCTCTTGAAATTCCAAGACCTTATGAATTGTGTCATTTGCTTAAAGGAGCAATGAATTTTGACAAATACTTGAAATTGATTGTGTGTTTTAAATTGTAAGTTCTAAAATTATCAACACTTTCTCCCAAAATACATACTTTATTTACAATGGATACCGAGTTTTTCTATTATAGGTTGACATTTTTCTGTAAGTTTGAAGATTTATTTATTCATATTAAAATAGATGACTTTAAGTCCATTTAATATAACATATAATGATCAAAACTATAAATGAAGCAGAAATTAAATGTAACTTTTGTGGGGAAGGGATGGGGAAAGCCCAGGCACCCAGATAGCCCAAAGTAATCATCAAATATGATGTCAGGTAATAGGTGGTGACCCAGACATATGACAATCATTGAGGCAGTTGAGCAAGATGCAACTTGTTGTCTGGACATACAGTTTAACACAGTAACTGAGACTCTAAAATAAGCTAATATGTATAAATTTGAAACGATGGTAATTATCATCAAAGTGATCCAGCTGTTGGTCACAGAATTACAATCCCTAAAGATACTTACCTAAAACAAAGCAAAAACTCTTGACTGTAAGAACTTGGATAATGAGGAGTGCACAGAGGCAGGAACTTAGGAGAAAAATTTGCATAACTAAAGCTGGGTATTTTATAACACCTTTGTGACATAAGTATTTGTAACAACACTTGAAAGATGGTATACTTGAGGCTCAGAGAAGTAAAATAACTTACCCAGAGTCACAGGGCAAAAATGTAATGGAGTAAAAAAGTAATGGAGTAAGAATTCAAGCCCAAGTGTTCTTCTCTTCATCACGGAATCCTGAATCAGGTGAGTAAGGGAGCATAGCATCAATAATTAGAAGTGTAGGTTGGTCACGGTGGCTCACGCCTGTAATTCCAGCACTTTAGAAGACCAAGAAAGGTGGATCACCTGAGGTCAGGAGTTCGAGACCAGCCTGACAAATATGGTGAAACCCCATCTCTACTAAAAATACAAAAAGTAGCCAGGCGTGGTGGCATGCACCTGTAGTACCAGTTACTCAGGAGGCTGAGACAGGAGAATTGCTTGAACCCGGGAGGCAGAGGTTGCAGTGAGCTGTGATCATGCCACTGCACTGCAGCCTGTGTGACAGAGTGAGACTCCACTTCAAAACAACAGCAATAATAATAATAATTAGAAGTATAGGCCGGGCGCGGTGGCTCAAGCCTGTAATCCCAGCACTTTGGGAGGCCGAGACGGGCGGATCACGAGGTCAGGAGTTCAAGACCATCCTGGCTAACACGGTGAAACCCCGTCTCTACTAAAAATACAAAAAACTAGCCGGGCGAGGTGGCGGGCGCCTGTAGTCCCAGCTACTCGGGAGGCTGAGGCAGGAGAATGGCGTAAACCCGGGAGGCGGAGCTTGCAGTGAGCTGAGATCCGGCCACTGCACTCCAGCCCCGGCGACAGAGCAAGACTCCGCCTCAAAAAAAAAAAAAAAAAAAAAAAAAAAAAAAAAAGAAGTATAGCATTAACTGGAAACACTCTTGGCTAGGTTGGAAATGCTGAATCAACCAAAGACTGGTCTGTATTTCCTAAACTATCCCTGATAAATTTCAGTTTAGATCCCAGAAGCTGAATTTCACTTTTAGATCAAGGGTCAAACAATTGCAGCTACAGGGAGAAGGTAGCTTATGGATGCAGGAAACCAGGCAGGCCTTGATTCTATTGATGCGACCCTTAAAAAAATAAGAAGCTTCTGATGACAGCATAATTTAACTTCAACATTTTACTTAAAATGAATCCCTATTAACAATAGATAAACCAATGTAGAGTTCCTAAATGTTAAGAATAATAATTTTAAGCAGTGAATTAGCATATGCCAATGTGGAGTTTGAATGAGCTTTGCTTGTTTCTACCTAAGTACAGAATCAATATGTTGCTAAGTTTTAATAAATACTGAATAGATTATTCATCTAGTTTTTTTGTTTGTTTGTTTGTTTGTTTTTTGAGACGGAGTCTCGCTCTGTCGCCCAGGCTGGGGTGCGGTGGCCGGATCTCATCTCACTGCAAGCTCTGCCTCCCGGGTTTATGCCATTCTCCTGCCTCAGTCTCCCGAGTAGCTGGGACTATAGGCGCCCGCCACCTCACCCTGCTAGTTTTTTGCATTTTTTAGTAGAGACGGAGTTTTACCGTGTTAGCCAGGATGGTCTCGATCTCCTGACCTCGTGATCCGCCCGTCTCGGCCTCCCAAAGTGCTGGGATTATAGACTTATATTCATCTAGTTTTTAACTTTTCACAAAAAAAAGTGCTATCTTCTAAAACAGCTCTTTCTGACTTGACAGTGTATCAAGACTATACTGAGCCTTAAAGTAATCACAAATGAGAGGCTCTAGTGTCAGTTGGGAAATAAGAATGATCAAGTAGACATCCCACTGAAGTAAGATTGAACGAATCATGTTTGTGACCAACAGAGTGGAAACTTTGCCTGCATTACAAAATTCACGAGTTTGCATGTTCTCCCATCACAATCTCAAGGCTAGCAAAATGTTTTCCTTGGTTAGGTCCTTTGAGACAAATTAAAGATGCTTTGCTTAACTTGATGTCATCTAATCAAGTATAATTGAAAAAGTCATAAAGACTTGTTAAATTGAAAGTTTGCTTGAACTTGGAGCAGATTAATAGCTCTGTAGCCCTGGGATGCTATAAAATGAGTCAATGACATATAAAAAAATCAATCAAGGAATTTAGTCTAAAGAATATTTGGAATTTGAAATCAATAACAGTATCATGTGAAGGTTTGATAGCCACAAGCTTCATGGAGATATGGAAAGGGCTTGGGATAATAATCATGAAGAAATCAGGTAGTGCAGATTAAAAAAGATCCGGACTCTAATCTCACCCACTCATTTACAGTACATGTTGTCACCTTACCACACCAAAATTATAATAATAAAAGAAAAAGCCATTTCAGGCCTGAAATCTCTCGTTTTCACTCATCTTCTATAAACTTCCTTATTCTTCACCACTATTCCAAGTTAGTTCTCTGTATTTCACAGGAAGATGTGTTTCTATTTCTTTCTTAGGCTGGCCCTGCCCACTGTGCTTAGAATTCCATCTCTTTCTTCATCCTCTGGAAATTGATTGTGTCTGGTCCACACACACACCTCACCCCTGCGCTCTCAGATCCTCAGTCCTGCCCTGTCTACCTCTTTTCTCACAGCTTGTAAACAAGTTGAAAACTCTTCTCATCTTAAAACACCTGCACTCTATCCCCACATTTCCCTGAAGCTTTTTCCTAATCTCTTTCTTTTTCTCCAAAGTACTTGAAAGGATAATCTATATCTGTTGTCTATTGCCTCAACTTCCTCTCAACCCACTGCAATCTGGCACCTGCCTACCCATCTCCCGCCTCTGCTAAAACTGTTCTCAGAAAGGTCACAAAGGACCTCTTTACATTCAATCTTATGCTGTGGCTCTCAAATTTATATCCCCAACTGAGATCTCTTCTGAGCCCCAGATTGATGTACTAGCACTCTTCTTGGCATGTCTGTTTCGATGTTTCAAAGGCAGCTTGAGTTTAATTTGCTCAAAACTTTATTCTTGATTTTTCCCTTTCAAATGAATTTCTTCCTCTGTCACTTTAATCTCACTATCCGACCATAATCCTGGGATTAATTGTTAAGTTTCATTTCTCTCAAAGTCCGCTGATCCGTTCTATTGCCAAGTACCATCTATTCTACCTGCAAAATATTTATCAGGCCCGTCCATTTCTCCCCTGCCCTATTGCCACCAGTCTTTTCCAAACTATCATTACGTTTTACTTGGACCATTGTAGCTGCCTTTTACAGTCTTCTTGCTTTCACTTTTGACTCTGTCTAACTCAATTTCTGCCCAGCAGCCACAGTGATCTTTGCAAGATGTAAATTGGATCATATTATTTCTCTGCTTTAAAATATTCAGGCTGGTTGCCGTGGCTCATGCCTGTAACCCCAACACTTTGAGATGCCAAGGCAGATCACAAGGTCAGGAGTTCAAGACCAGCCTGGCCAACATGGTGAAACCCCGACTCTACTAATGATACAAAAATTAGCAGGGCATGGCAGCACATGCCTATGATCCCAGCTACTCGGGAGGCTGAGGCAGGGGAATTGCTTGAACCTGGGAGGCAGATGCAGCAATGAGCCAAGATGGTGCCATTGCACTCCAGCCTGAGGGACAGCCTGAGACTCCATCTCAGAAAAAAAAAACAAAGACTTCCCACTACACTGGTAAAACTGTCCACTCTTCTTAACTTGATCTTCAAGCTCTTGTGTGACTTGACCTTCCTCATTATCTTGAATCCCATCTGTCACCATTTTCCCCTTACTTACTGTATACATTACTCCAGCACCAGAGACTTTGTTTCTGGCAGACCATATTTTCTCTTATCCCATCATAATAATTTTCTCATTTCTTCTGGCTGAAATGCTTTTCCCAACCATAGTTCTTTCGGCTTCCTCTTCTCATCCTTCAGTCCTCATCTCACATGCCACCTTTGATAGGAGGCTTTCTTAAGACTCCTCCAATCTAAGTTAGGAACCAGTAGTTATTCTCTTTCAAAATTCTTTTTAGTTTCCCATTGCTATTGTCTGAAAGTTTGTATCCCGCCAAAATTCATATGTTGAAACCTAACCCCCAATATAATGATATTAAGAAATGTATCTTTTGGAGGTGATTAGATCACAAGAGCTGAGTCCTCATGAATGGGATAATGGTAGTCCCCACTTATTTACAGTTTTGCTTTTTGCCTGAAATTATTAAGTGGAAAAATTCCAGAAATAAACATTCATCAGTTTTAAATTATACCCTTGATTGTAGCATGATGAAATCTCCCATCATCCTGCTCTGTCCTGGCTGGGACATAAATCATCCCTTTATCCAGTATATCCACATGTGTATGCTATCTATACCGCCTATATCATTGACACCATCTGCTCCTGGCATCCAGCCACTGATGTCATCATGGCTTGATGATCGAGGATCACCCAAAGCAGATGATGCTCCCTTTGATATATTTTCAGAAGATCAATGGTAACCAAAAGCTATGTCACAATGCCTATGTCATTCACCTCATTTTACTTCATCATACAGGCACTGTGTCATCTCACATTACAAGAAGAAGGGTGAGGACAGTAAAATAGGATATTTTCAGTGACAGAGATCACATTCATGTAACTTTTATTACATTATATTTCTATAACTGTTCTATTTCATTATTAATTTTTGTTAATCTCATACTGTGCCTAATTTACAAATTAAACTTCATCATAGACATGTACAGATAGAAAAAACATAGTATATGTAGGGCTTGGTACTATTTGCAATTTCATGTTTCTACTGAGGGTCTTGGAATATATCCCCTGAAGATAAGGAAAAACTACTGCAGTGCTCTTATAAAAGAAGCCCTGATAGCTACCTTGTCCCTTCCACCGTATGAGGACACAGCTGGAAGGTACCATTTATGAACCAGAAAGTGGGCCCTCACCAGACACTAAAATCTGCCAGTACGTTGATATTTGACTTCCCAGTCTATAGAACTACGATAAATAAATGGCTGTTGTTTATAAATTACCCAGTTTATGGCATTTTGTCATAGCTATCCAAATGAACTGAGACATCCATATCATAGTAGTATTTGTTTCCATGCTTGTTGTTTATTTCCCCTGTAGATTACAAACTTCTATGAGGGAAGGGATCATTGTTTTGCTCACCATTCAATCATTAAACCTAGTCTAGTACGTGAAAATAAATATTTGTCTAGTGAATGTGTGCTAAATTTCTTGGCTTCAAACTTTTCAAGTCATTTGACTTTTATAAGATAAGTCTAGTTTAATTTTTTCAGATGAGATTTAAGGAGGATTTTTTTACTTGCAATAAAATATTATTTCATTTATATACTTCATACAATCTTTCATTTTTATAATTTTATATTCATGTTTTAAGACCATCTCAGCTGGGCACAATGGCATGGGCCTGTAGTCCCAACTATCTGGGAGGTTGAGCTGGGAGGATCACTTGACTCCAGGAGTTTGAGTCTAGCCTGGGCAACATAGTGAAACTGTATCACTTAATAGAAAAAAAAAGAGTAAGATCTCTTAAAAAAAAAAATCTATTTCAAAAATTATAAAAGTGTCAACCAACAGCCAGATAAGGAAAGATCCTAACATTTAAATTACTTTAGGAATTTTGAAGGGTGGTAAATGTAATGAAACGATGATTTTTGTTGTTGTTTCATCATAAGGCATTAACTATGTTCTTCCTACTTACACTACCACGAAGTTTTCAGACAAAGGTAACACTTAGTGACACCTGGTTACTTTTATACTAGTTTCTTGTTTTAAAAAATGGTTTGGTAACTTTTAACCTAGGCCTTGTCATATGTATTTAATTTAATGAACTATCCACTTAATTTATCTGTTTAACTCTCAGAAGATTGTAATTGTCTTAATTTAAATATCTTGATAGTAACAACATGTGCACAGAATGTAAAGCGATAGTCATATTTAATTATTTCCACAATAAAACTATTTTCTTGTCTACAAAAATAACATGTGATAAGAAATATCTGTCCACCTGGTGTTATAAAATGGCCTAGCTTAGATATGGAAAATGTTCTGAGAAAATGGGAGGTTTGCAGAAGTGAAATATTAAGTTTTATTTAAGTACAGCACCACATTAACAACTGGAAATAAAATTTTTAAAGTATAGTTTTCAAACACAAGACATGAGTAGTTCTATAAAAGTCTGCCCTTGAATGGTCACATCTGGAGAATTATATCCAGTTCTTAATGCCATTTTAAGGTAATTTCATTCAGAAGGAGGAGAACAAGATATCTGTAAGACAAATATAAAGAGGCATAGCAGACATTCGGAATGTTTTAATGTGCTATCATATAGCAGATGAAACTGTGTTCAGAGTTGCCCAGTGTGTTATTCATAGTTCTTCAGAGAATTAGAGCCAGTAGGCTAAACATATCCTATTGGCTGTATTTTATATAAAATAAAATATATAATGTATAACATAAAATATATAATTTTATATAAAATACAGCCAATCAAGCCAATAGGACATGTATAGCATATACATATATATGGAATATATAGAGTATATAAAGAATATATATTTACATATTTTTAGAAATATATATATATATATATATATAGAATAGAAGCCTTTCTAGTCTAAATGGCTACCAACACTATTTCCTCTCTCTCTCTCTGGCTCTCTGTCTCTCTATATATCCTACATATATACATATAAATATTGGTATATGATATATATAAAATCTATATATATCTTATCTCTTTCCATAGATAACATATATATGATACATGGCTATCAATACCATTACATATATAATAGTATATATTATATACCAATACATGTATATAGATATATATATAGAGAGAGAGAAAGATAAAGTACAGATAAGATATACATCTATATAGAGAGACAGAGTGAGAAATAAGAAAGAGAGGAAGAGAGATTTATTATGAGGAATTGGCTCATGCAGTTATGGAGGCTGACAATCTCAAGATCTACAGAGTGAGTCAGCCAACTAGAGTGCCGATGGTGTATTTCCAGTCCCAGTCCAAAGGCTTGAGAACCAGAACTGATAGCATAACTCCAGTCTGAAAACCTATCAGACCCAAGACCCAGGAAGTACTGATGTTTCCATTTGAGTCCAAAAGCAGGAAAAAACCTGATGTCCCAGTTTCAGGGTAGTCAGACAGGAGGAATTCTCTCCTACTCAGGGGAGGGTCAGTTTATTTGTTCTATTCAGGCCTTCAACTGGTTGAATGATACCCACCCACATTGTGGGGGGCAAGCTGCTTTATTCAGTCTACTGATTTAAATGTTAATCTCCTCCAAAAACACCCCCACAGGAATACCCAGAATAATGTCTGACTACTGGACACCTTGTTGTCCAGTCAAGTTGACACATAAAGTTAACCAGCACATACAGAAATGCTAGATTTGAACCATTTAATTCCATTTAATTCAACTAGCACTTCTTAAGTAGCGACATGTGGCTCTTTGTACTACTAAGTGCTGGTGATATAGCAGCAACAAGTAGAGAATAGTCAGAAGCTGCAGGAAGGTAGCTTTAGAAATTAAGAGACTCTCTGATGAGCAGCAGTGTTCATTCATGAAGTAGGTCCCTGCTTATGAAAGAACTTCCCCTACCACAGAGACACTTCAACTAATTAGAAAAGGCCACATACCAGAAATAATACAGAAGACATTCCTCATTGAGAGCCCAGTTTAATTTTACAAACTTCAAGGTCTGTTTTAGCCTCAAAATCTGGACTGCTGGGAGTTCACTAAATTTAGTTACATCACTAATACATTGTTTTCTGTGCCTATCTAAAATATTAATTCTAAAGTGATCATGATTTATAAAGGATATTAGAATATAAGAAAAAATATGAATATATAAATATGTAAATACTCACAAGGAAAATATGAAATATAGGACAATTACAGGCAAAAGCCTTTAAACCATTCTTACTTTATTACTGCCTGCCAAATCATTAGTTCTGATCTGAAATAATGTAAAACCAGCATCTACAACATGCTGCACACTTTCTATTCATGGATGCAAAACACCAAAAATAACAAGTAAATTGAACTTCATGAATGATTCATGACTTCCTTTGCTTTATGTCCCCATTGTCAAGGAAATTAGCAGCATTGGATATCTCCTTAGATAAATCTGATTTTGCCATATTCAGTAGACTACTTAATGAAAATGAATATTTCACATTTATGTTCATAGAAATGTTAATGAATTTTAGTGCCTGTAGCTTTTTTTGATGAGCAGAGGGGTGGGTGTGGAGAGGAAGGGAATATTTTTTCGGAATTAATTTATTCCTTTTTCCAGCCTGCTTCTTTGAAACTGTGAAAAAGCACTCTCTCTGAAAAGTATCTGATCTTTCAAAGTTATAAAATAAAAGTCAGTGGGGGAATGGAGTTCCTTCTATGAAAATTAGTTTTTCTATCAACTTGACTATAAAGTTAGCCTTACAGTTGTTCACTTCTATACTACAGACAGTTTATTTTCCATCCATGGTCAAGCGGCTGTGTAGATTGATGAGGAAATCTCAGATTTACAGATTTAGATTTCTGTACGTTTGTTCTTCCATTGGTATTATGATGGATGACAATTTTGCATCTAAATTCCAAAGAGGAAGTGTAAAATAAAGCTCATTTTTAAAAATCTAAAGCTTTTAGGAAATAACCAAACACTTAAAGATACATTTTAAAAAGGAACTTTGATCTTCTAATACGGGACACCCTTGCTGAACTAAGGAACTTTGATTCACTTGAGATCCAAACTTGATAATAACAATATCTAATATTTATTAATGGCCCAGGCATTTTCTAGATTCCCCACTGATTCCTCTCACAAGAAGAAAATCAAAGCGTCAAGGTAGTAACTACCTTCAAGACAAAAAACTCTAGAGGTTTGAATGAGATTTGAACTCAGGCAATCTGACTGGCAAGTCTGCAATTTAGCCCTTATAGTCTCTTGAGAAAACTTACTTCTCAATACTGTCTTCACAAAACATTTTTTTCTAGCTTCCCTACTGGGTGTGAGTTGGGTGGTTTTAGGTGTACTCTATCTGGACAGGAAGCAAACGCCTGCAAAGAAAGCACATTTTAATTGGTCCTTCTCTGTCACTGAATCTTCCCAATTCAGTTCTTAAGTAGGCTTTATTTTTGACATTCTTGCCACTAAACTGAATATTGATATACTTTTAGAATGACAATTATTTTACCAAATCACTTCTGTAAATGCAATAGATCACACAATGGCCAGAAACCCTTTCTCTTCTAAGTGGCTACCAATACTATTCCCCCAAATCACATCCGTGTGGTGCTGGGCCTGACAACAATGGTGCTGTAGTTTCAAAGTCCATTTATTATTCATAATCATAGTGCAACAGGCACTGTATTTAAAGTCAATTTATTATTCATATAGATGCATTAACATCTACAACTTTGGAAATGGACATATTCTTATGAGAAGTCTTGAATTTTCTATGAACCACATCCACATAGGAATCATGAAACATGGATACAATTTAGTTTCCATATAGGTGTCAATTTCCACATTTAAGTTGCATTATTCTCATCTTTAAGATCAAAGATTTTTAAAGGGAGCTGTTAAAAACTATTGATACTATGCCCCACCCCAGACCAATAGCATTTGTGGAACGTGGGTCCTAGCACAAGCACTTTTTAAGCTTCCAAGTTGATTCCAATATGCAGCCACATTTGACAGCCACTGCTCTAAGGCTGCCATGCATTGATTTTTTTTCCTCTTCTGTTTTTCTTTAACATCCTCTTTTAATAGACCCAGTTCTTAAACTAAAAAGCAGAATAGAAACATAGAAATGAAATAAAATACAGCAAAGAACAGAAAATAACATGATTTTCAAAGAAAGACATCACTGAAATGATCAAAGGAAAGATTGTAAACTATTCTTTCTTTTATTCTTTCTTTAAAAATGGCAGACAGCTCCATTTTTTCTCTCCAAAGGGCATGCCTTGAAATAGGTGGACCAATGCACCCTGCCTTACATTAGAATTAAGTGCTCCAGCTTGATATTCAAATCTATGTAATAAGAAGTCAAGTTGTTACAGGATGCTAACCTATTTTTAAAACCCATATATAAAAATATATATTTATATTTATATATATTTAAAAATATGTAAATATATATTTAAAACCATATATGTACACACACCACATATTAATATGAATGTGACCAATAAACATTAATTTGAATAATGATGCTATGGAAAGGGGAGTTATCTATACTTGGGAGACACATGGTCATCAGCCATTTTAGCAACATTCTCTATCATGTCAAAGAAATAAAGCAAGTTAAAATGTGTGCTTGAATGAATATACAACATTTTTTACAAGAATAGCTTCTCAGGCCAGGCACAGAGGCTCATACCTGTAATCCCAGCACTTTGGGAGACTGAGGCAGGTGGATCACCTGAGGTCAGGAGTTCACAATCAGCCTGGCCAACATGGTGAAACCCAATCTCCACTAAAAATACAAAAATTAGCCGGGCATGGTGACATGCACCTGTAATCCCAGCCACTCAGGAGACTGAGGCAGGAGAATCACTTGAACCCAGGAAACAGAGGTTGCAGTGAGCCAAGATCGTGCATTGCCCTCCAGCCTGGGCAATAAGAGTGAAACTCCATCAAAAAGAAAGAAAGAAAGAAAGAAAGAAAGAAAGAAAGAAAGAAAGAAAGAGAGAGAGAGAGAGAGAGAGAGAGAGAGAGAGAGAGAGAGAGAGAGAGAGAGAGAGAGAGAGAGAGAAAGAAAGAAAGAAAGAAAGAAAGAAAGAAAGAAAGAAAGAAAGAAAGGAAGGAAGGAAGGAAGGAAGGAAGGAAGGAAGGAAGGAAGGAAGGAAGGAAGGAAGGAAGGAAGGAAGGAAGGAAGGAAGGAAGGAAGAAGAAAGAAAGAAAGAAAGGGCTTGTCAAACTGAAATCAAGCACAGTCTAGTTCTTTCAAACATAAAACGTTATATAAGAATAATTTCTGTGTGTTAATCTTCATCCCACCACACTGTGCCCTATAGACAGTGACTATACTCATTTGATTGTGTAAAATGGTAGATTTCTCAGAAAACTCCTAGTACGTTATTTCATTGATTCCAAATCAATTGTATTCCCAGGATTTAGATTATGTGGATCTACAATGTAGAGAAAAAAATTTCACTGAATAGAGCCAAGGGCTTGCCTGCTGTCATCTTAGGCACTATCAGAGCAGAATCACACAACCTGTGTGAGATGCTCCTTGCAGTGTTTGTTGAACATTCAGGGTCTTGTTAAAATCAGATTCTGAGTTAGTGAGCCTGAGCTGGGGCTTGAGAGTCTGTATTTCAAACATTTCCCAGATGATGCTAATGCTGTTGGTAGATGGACTCAACTTTAAGTAGTAAAAATCTGGAGTCAGTATAAATAAATAAATACATAAATACATCAATAATTTTAAGAAAAATTTTAAAAAGCCTGTCTCACCTGTCCTCCTCAATCTACTTTCCCAGCCTGTTTGCTTCCTAATATGATTTAAATGGTTAGCTAAAAGCCTTTTTTTCACACAGTTTGCTTAGCCCTTGAATCAGAGAGTTTGAGTTTTAAATAAACTGAGGCAGTAAAGTCATTTTCAAATTACCTGAAATACATACATCTGAACAGCAAATTTTGTTAAGTAACATTTCTGGCATTTCTCACATGTGGAGGACTTCCAGAAATATAGTATTTTATTAATACTCCTAATCCCACATTAAAAATAATATTTGGGTGAATATTTTCTATGTAGAAAGGACTTATTTTAACAAAGAAAAAAATAATCACTATATTTTATTTTATTTGACTCTGTATCCAGAAACTAGAGGTTTTTTAGTGGAAGGAGCACATAGTTTACACCTCCGCTATCTAGAGGTCTGCAATTTAATGAGTCATTCTGGAGAGCACAAGTTTTCCAGACCTTATTTTAACTATTTTTGATGTAAATCTTTCTCAACACAGAATTCTGAAAAGCTTTTATCCTTTTGTGATCATTCAAGGTCATAACTGTGAACATTTCTCACGATGTATTAAAGCTCTAGCTTCACATGAATTGAAGGCAGATACTCTGATCTTCCTAGTGACCTGAAAACCTATCATTTTGTAAGTATCTTCCTGAGCAGAGTGATGAACCACCTCTCTATATAATTAATGTGTCAACAGTAGAAAAGTCCATCTTAGTCATTAGGCATATTTTTACAACTTAGGACATAGGTGTTTTTCTGGCATAATTCTCATTTTAAGTAACCTAGTCTCTTTACCAGGAATCAGTAATTGTTTTAGCATGAATTGTGAGCTTCAGGGTCTCAGCAATGGTCCAGATCCTGAATGTCTACCTCCTCATTACCTTCCTCCATCCTGTCTGCAGTAATGGTAGATTCTCACAGGGAACGTGCATTCACTCAGTATCCAGTTATTGCATCATAAGTGTTTTCTGCATGAACTCCCTTAGTCTCATTGTTGTTGCCATTATTTTATATCTTCCTCTTTGAATTTGTACATGTTATATGTAGAGAGAAGGTATGTTACGTAATTGTCCTCTGATTTTAGATTGGAAATATTTGGAAGTGTCCTGCCATTTGCCCCAACAAATGCAATCATCTCCCTGTTGTCCGTCTGATTATTTCCTTCGAACTGTTCATCTAGTTGCGTAATTAAAGGAACAAGCCTGATTCTGCTACATTTTCACAGCTTCCTGACCAGTATGTACAGTTACAATAAAACTAAATTTTCTTCCTAGTTTCATGAAGTTTAAGAAGTATTATTCTGCTAGCTTGATACCAGGTTACAATGTTACTCTTCTTAAAGTTTTACTTTGAAGAGAATTTCATGCACAACAAACATTGAAAATTCTCTTTTGTTCAATATGAGGATGAATAATAATACTACAATGATAACGTGACTAGAACTAGCAAAAACTAAAGCAAAAACATGCTTAGATTCAATCTCAGATACCATGTCCACATGCTACAAAGACCATGAGAAGGGCAATCCAAGAGTAGGTCAAGGTGAGATATATGCTAAGTATATTTGGAGGCATGAATACAGAAGATTTAAGCCTGGCAAAGATGACACTGGACACCAGCTCTGAGACTTATGCATTACTCTGACTGAATTCACATGGGAAACATCTTTTTGTGATAAGTTCTGTTTTAGACATTCAAGGTCTACACTTAGAAGTAAACTGATCTTTCTAAATCAAAGCTCTGAGAAAATGCCATCGACCAAATGGAAGAAAGCTGCAAGTAGAGCCCAGATCAGTGTTTACCATTTTAAATTTACATCATCAGTTAGACATTTAAGTGGCGATATCAAGTGAAAGTCTAAGTCTAGAATTCAAAGGAGAGATTCTATCTGGAAATACAAATTTACAAGTCATGATCTTATAGACATATTTAAACCCATGAATCTGAATGGCATTTCTGAGGTAATTAGTATACCTCAAGAAGAGGTCTAAGTGCTTAGTTTGGTCAAATCAGTGCTAGAAGTTGGGGAGATAATAGAAAATACAAGCATGGCAATGATTATGTGCAAGCACATTATAAATAATATACCATTTAATCTCAACCATGACTATCAGTAGGTGCCACCATTCCCATTTTTTCAAGGAGGAAGTGTTGTTATCATTTACCAACGAAGAAGCTGAGACATCATGGGAAGAGCTAACTTGCCCATGTTCATACCTAGTAAGTGACAGAGCCAAATCTGCAAACTAAAAGAGATGACAGTGAGGTAGGAGGAAACCTAGGAGAGAAGGGTATGCGGGAAATCAAGGTTAAAAAAAAAAAAGTTCTACAAAAAGAAGTGATCACCTAGGACAAATGTCCCTGATAGTGCAAGTTGGATGACAACTGATAACTGACAATTGGATTTAGCAACACAGAGTGCTGGGAGTGAAAGTCTAAATGGAGTGGATGGAAGCTAGACCAGGAGACAATTACAGTTATGAGGGGGATAAGAAACAGCCAGTTGGAAGTGATGCAGTTATTGGTCATAACAAGATCTAGAGATGGGAGTGAGTGGTGAGGTAAAATGGAGGAAATGATCATTGCAGAGACAAAGGAATTTAAAGTCTGGTGTATAGAACAATAATCCACATGTATATTGGATTCCCAAAGAACTAAGACAGGAGTTTGAAGTTGAAATAGAAACCAAATGTAGAAAAAGGAGATTAATTAACCTTGGATTGGCAGATGACAACAGCAATAAGATGACATAAGATTCAAATTTAAGAAGGAGTGAGGGAGAATAGTCTGTAAGGGACAAAAAGAAACAAAGAGTCACTTGAGCCCGGGAGGCAGAGGTTGCAGTGAGCTGAAATCACACCATTGCACTCCAGCCTGGGTGACAGAACAAGACTCCATTCCCCCACTCCCCAAAAAAGAAAATGAAACGGAGTCACTAGGTATAACTCCCAGGCTTAATACCAGGGATGTAGGAGAAAGAGCAGCAAGGACTTGAGAGAGCTGTTGGGTAAGCTATGTTTGTAAGAGAGAGCAAGGTTTTGATAAGAGGAGGTGGTGAGGATGAAAGCATTGAGGATAGGGGGATTTTACTTTTGATGGACTATGTGCTTCAGTGGGCATAAAGGAGGGTTTTGGAATCATGGAGGGCTAAGAGCTAAAGACAGAATAAAGAACGTATAGATCCGGCCGGATGCAGTGGTTCACACCTATAATTCCAGCACTTTGGGAGGCTGAGGCAGGTGGATCACTTGAGGTCAGGAGTTTGAGACCAACCTGGCAAGCATGGTGAAATCCCGTCTCTACTAAAAATACCAAAATCAGCGAGGTTTCATGGCACGCATGTGTAATCCCAGCTACTTGGGAGGCTGAGGCAGGAGAATTGCTTGAATCTGGGAAGCAGAGGTTGTAGTGAGCCAAGATCGTGCCACCGCACAGCAGCCAGGGCGACAGAGTCAGACTCTGTCTCAAAAAGAAAAAAGTGCATATATATGTATATATATGTCTCCTTATGGGATGTCATTAAAATATCATGTAAAGTGCCCGCTACAGTGCTTACCGCATTTTAACTACTCAATAAATGGGGGAAACAACTGTCATGAAAGTACACGGTAATCAGCTATTTGCTTCCCCCAGAATTCTGAGCGGCTTCAACTTCTGTAACACTGTGAGTGCTCCTGATCTTCAGTTTTCTCATACTTGTCATCACTGTGATTATTGCCACTGCTGCTGTCAATGTCGTCATCACTTTCCCCTCTTCAATTCTAGCCATTTTCTCCCATATCTCTTGGCTTTCACCTAAAAAGCTGATCTTTCTGTACATCACCAATCAAATCAAAGCTCTCTTCTCCTTTGCTCTGGAGCTGACTGATGACAAAGTGCTACTTGTCTCACTCTTCCTGGCTGTATTTATCTAAGTTCCCAGATGTTCCTGATTCTTTCATCCTGCAAGTGTTCACTGTGCACATGCCATTTCTGACACCGTCAGTACTTTTAGGATGACAAGATGACTACATCCTAGTCCCTCAAAAGCTTACATTCCCAAAGTAGCATTTTTACAGATGCACCACGCCATTCTCAAATGTTTTAGAAAGTTGGAAATTAGATCATTGACCAGTAACTAGAGAAACCTTTTGCTAATATTTTAACTAAGCATTACATTCCAATGTGCTTTTTTTGTGAAGTCCACAGGCTAGTGATTCAATTCCTTTTAGGCTAACTTGTGATCACTTGAAAAGACTCTGAAGACACATATTTCTCCATATTATTGGCAGGTTAAATATTAATACAGCCACTAGTTTTATCTTGTCCCTGTGTACCTCATTGCTAAGCAGACAACTTTTCAACATTCTTTTGTGTGTTCTACGAAGCACCATGTAGATGATTGCTCAGCCTGCTTGGTAGAAAAGGAGATGATGTGACAAGGAATTTAGCTCACAGTTCCTCTTCCTAATTCCCAGGAAAGAAATACCCACTATTTGTTGCATTGAACAACTCTACATCATACACAATTCTAGATACATCTTCCATTTTGTTAAGGAAGGAAAATGGGAGTTGGGGGCAGATGCTTTGGTATATTTTCCAAAAATTTCAATTTGTAGATTTAACAGTTTAGTTCCTAACTAATCCTTTGGGGAATCAAACAGAATGCTAAAAAAGTCTTGGTTAATAATTTAGATACTCATAAATCTATTTATTCACCCACAAAGTTTCTAGACTCTTTACCATTGTCATGAACTATTCTAGGCAAAACAAGCCCCAGCTCTAATGTACCTTATTATCTATTATAGGCAAGTATAAAATAATCAAAACTATAGGAAATATAATGCAGGAGTGATAAAGAAAAGAAAATCCAGGTGGAGGGATTGAGAAGTATGTGGTCTGTGAGTATGTGCCATACACAGACTTTCTGTTTTAGATAGGGAAGTCATGAAAAGGCAATAACGCTACTAAGGAAAGTAAGCCACAGCATCTGTGTACATTTCATAGACATGAAAACCAGGCATTGAGCTGTTCAAAGATCTATTCAGTGGCAGAAAGACACTCAACAATTCTGAACTGTGGCTTAGGGAGAGCAGAAGATGCTTCAGTGCCCTGCAAGTTACTTTTATTGAGTATTACTCTCCATTAATTACTGCATTCAATCAATTATGAACAAGTACCTAGAAAGTAATGACATATTTAAGTGATTATATGCGTGCATATGTGGTGGTGGGGGGGGGGGTGGTTAAGAGACAGAGATAAATGCTTTTATACATTTTATTTTAGTCCCACAGCAACCTATAGGAAAAGTAAGAGAGTTATTAGTTCTATCATGCTGATGGAGTCACCAAGCCCATGAGACGTTAAATGAATTCACCAATTACATACAGTTAGAAAGTGGTGAAGCCCAGACTACACTATGGGCTATGAGTTAAAAATCTGTTCTTTCCAATGTAGGAAACTTTACCCTATTGAACCAGGTTGTTTTCATAAAGCAAAAATAAATAAATACACACACACACACACACCACTTTGGGAAACTTAATTAACTTTCTTAGGTCTCAAGGGTATTTCTGAACGCTGAAAAGCCATAGTTTACTACATAATAAGTGGCCAAGAAGAATTCTAGTTTCCCCCAAAGTGCTAAATAGAACTTTGTGTATATAAATGCTTTTAGTTGAAACTTAGCATTCCAAAATTTAACATTTGACATTCTGTTGCCAGTTAAGGTCTTGTCAAGAAAACAGAAGAGTCACTCAATATATTCGAGGTGTTACAAGTTTTAATATAGGTAACTAAGAACTTACACAAAGCTTGGAAAATCTGGTGAGCACAGGTCAGAGAAACCAGCCTTGGTAATTTCAGCCTGCAGCACCCAAGCAAGGAAGGTGTTGTAATACTCAAGGATCTCGGGGAAGCTCCTACCAACTATCTCAGTCTCTAGCAAGTTGGAGGTATTCAAATGCTCCCCAGTAAGTCTTTGTGAATCTCACATCAGCCCATGCATCTGGCAACAGTTGCCTCCAGAAAATAATGGCCTCTCCTCCACCATGTTCCAAATCTGGTGCTGTCTTAGTCCATTTGTGCTGGTATAATATAATACCTTAGATGGGGTAGGTTATACACAGAAGAAATTTATTTCTTACAGTTCTGCAGTCCAAGATCAAAGCACCAGTAGATTCAGCTGCTAGTGAGGGCCCACTTCCTGCACAGTCAGACATCTTTTCACTGTACTCTCTCACATGGCAGAAGGGATTAGCTGGATTTCTGGGGTCTCTTCTATAGGGCATTAATCTATTCACTAGGGAAGAGCTTTCATGATTTAGTCACCTACCAAAGGTCCAACCTCCTAATGTCATTGCCTCATGGAATAGGATTTCAATATAAAAATTTTCTGTAAACACAAACACTCAGGCCATAGCAGATACCAATACATCTCTTTGGCAAACTCAAACCTGGGAAAGGAGATTCTGAAAAAAAATTTTTTCACCATCTTTTCTATGATAGCTGTGGTAGCGATGCCAAGTTGACACAAGCAATCTAAGACAAGCGTGTCAAAGTTACCTCAGAATTTCATGTTGCATTATTTGTAAGTCTGCTGAAGCACAGCCTGGGATCTTATACTTTGACTGGCATAGCACAGGAGCAAGCCACACAGCCAGGGAAGATACCTCATCATTCACTCAACTTTCAAACCATGTAGTCAGTAAATATTTGATAAGATCTTTTCATGTGCAGTGAACAAAACAGACATGAACTCAGCCCTTGTGACACCCGCATATTGATAGGACTTTATTCTCAACTCCATTAAATTTGCATTTTGGGGAATTTACAAGCTGTTGAGTCATTCACAGACTGGGGAGCATTAAGAGTTTAAGATTACTTCAGCAATTTTAATAACCAACTGCAAAATCATTCAGTCCAGTTATAAAAGCAATCCAAAATACCCACCAAGTAGTAAGATGTCACTCCTTGATTCACTGTTTGGATCCCACAACACCAGTGGCCATGCTCTCCGGAAATTAATCACAATAATTCACAATGTTTATATAACCGTTTGCACTTATCAAAATGTATTTTCTAGCATTGTCTTGTTTGACCCTCATAAAACATCTAGCAAGTAAAGGTGGGTAATTTTTCTCTTTTCATTACTGAAAAGTCTGGAACACAACAAAGGGCAATAAATTATCTAGTTAATTAATGACCAGTGGTGGTCTGCAAGTCAGGTCTTCACTCAAATTAGTATTCTTCTACAGTATCACACTGCCTGTTTTGTACTAAAAGAACTAGAATCAACACTTGATATATAAGAAATTATAGAATTTTTAAAACTCTGGCCTTCTAATCATTTTTTCCCCACTTGTAATTGTTTTTCGGCTTAAATTCTGAACCAAAGTGTCTGGAAATGTTGTTTTCTTTGTTTAATGAAAACATGAACAAATCTCCTTTGGACAGAGCTCTTCCTTTCATGAACATCCCCTGCAATAAATAGGTCACCTGGTCACATTCATATCTATGAGTAGTTTATTAAGTCACATCTGCCCTAAAAGATCTATGCCTGGCAAAAATCCTTTTAGGGAACACAAGCACCTATAACAGAATTTTAGAACCAGAGAGGACACTGAAGATTATTTAGGTCAACTCCCTCATATAGAGATGAAGAGAGTGAAATCCTGTGAAGCTCAATGGCACTGAGGTCAAACTCATACGGTTAGTTGCTTAGAAGCAGACTAGTGTGCAGGAGTCTGATTTAAAGATTCAGTGAGCATATCCTATGCTGTCAGTATGCGAGGGGTGCAGAAAAGTTTTTATTGTTTTTTTTTTATTAACTTTTTCTTTTTTTCTCTATCTGAATTAGTCTTTAGAAAGGAAAATTTTAAACACATCCTTCTGCTTAAAATCTAGTTGTGGAAACTTAAAACTACTTAAAAACCAAGGCAAGAAATAAATCATTGCTAAATAATGGTCCATAAACTGGAATTTCTGTAATTCACTGAAGGAATAGATCAGGGATTTATTTTTAATACCTGTCTCATTCTACAAAAGACATGAGGCACCCCGCAAAAAAATACTTTCAATGCAAAAGGATTAAAATTAGCAATTATGGTGACTAAAACAAAGTGGGAACTGAACAATGAGATCACTTGGACTCAGGAAGGGGAACATCACGCACTGGGGCCTATCATGGGGAGGGGGGAGGGGGGAGGAGGGAGGGATTGCATTAGGGAGTTATACATGATATAAATGATGAATTGATGGGTGCTGACGAGTTGATGGGTGCAGCACACCAACATGGCATAAGTATACATATGTAACAAACCTGTACGTTATGCACATGTACCCTAGAACTTAAAGTATAATAAAAAAAAAATAAATAATAATAATAATAATAATAAAGCCAGACCTGTTATTACGGTTGAAAGACCATACGGTTGAAAGAAACAGACCTCAGCTTTATCACTTAGTTTTCTAATGGCTGAAGTAAATAAAACACAACTTATGATTCAAATTTTCCGTAAAATAAAAACCTAGTTTACTATTCAGAAGATGTACAGCTTTTCCTAATAAGGTGTGAGGAATAGTTCTCCGGTAGGTATTCAGAAAGAGGGCCCTGAATTTTATCCAGTTCTTTCTTACACAATCCATCAATGTCATGCATTAGTATAACACCAAAGTATAATTCATAAAGCAGCATATTAGATCCAAAATGATGTCACAAAGGGATCCAACAACCTTGTGATCTGGCTTGTTTGAAAGGCACCATTCAGGGTATGTAGAGAAATGGATCAATTACCTGACTCTCAAGTATTTCTTCCAAAACATTATTTATGGCACTATGGAAAGCAAGGAAATGGACCTCAATGCTGTCATATTTGGCAAGAGTGTGTGGTGTGAAGATTCTATCATGCTGGCTGATGGATGCTCCACAAGCTTGGATAATCAGCCAAGTAGAGACAAGTGTCATTAAGGGCATCTGTGAAAATGCAAGGACCTAACCGAATCCTGTTTAATATGCTTGTGCAGGGCTAAATAGTATGGTTAAAGTCACCCCCACTCAACTTAAAAAAAAATTTATGTTCTGGGTCAAGCAGAAAACAGATCTGAGACAGGGTTAGAGAATTTAGGAATGGCTATTTGGAGGAAATGGGACTTGAACTTGAACAGACAGGGAGGAGAAGTGAGGAATTTTTAAACGCGGAGAAAATCACACACCACTTTGGTGGGCGGGAAGGTACAGGTAGGAGACAAGTCAGTTTGGGATCAAGGTTTGTGACTTTAAAATGCAGCAACAATGGACGAAATCTAAACACAATTCAGTTTGACCCTTTTTATAGAAATATTGCCAGTAGAAATTTCTTTAATTTAATATGACAGCACTGGTTTGATAGGATTTCAAGCCAGTGAATTCAGTAAGTGGATTTGTTTTGATGACCTTTGCTAATTTGTTGAATGCTGTGAAAATCCCCTGCAGACTTTCTAACGGTTCCAAAGCTAAAAATAATGACCTCACTGAGGATTCTGTCAGCTGTCCTGATTGAGAGAATGGCTGAGAATGACTGATGGACCCTGGTTGCAAAATGAGACTCAGAAATTTGCAGCCTAGCGTGTATATATCAGAAAATTATACCTGTGCTCACTAGAGAGCATGTGTAGGGTCAGAGGACCAAAAGAATTGTAGTTACATTTATACTTAATTGAAATCTAAACCTGTACCAGGTATTCATATTATCCTTACAACCTCTCTAGGAAGTAAGAAGTATCACTGGCTTCTACATATGGTAACAGAAGCTCAGAAACTTTTAGTAACTGGCTCAGAGTTACACATCTAGTTAATATCAAAAACCTTGAACTCATGCCTTTCTGACTTAAAAGCTAGTGTTTTAATCTCTGTACAGCATAGAGTGTCAGCTTCTTAGGGGCTGTTGCTTTAGGTTATATTACTAAAGTGCTTTGGTTGATAGTATAGAGCATAATAAAGGAAAGCAATTTCTCAGAGAATAATCATGGAATTTGAAGGCTGAGAACCTGAAATTTGAAGGCTCACTGAGGGATCATTAACCCTGTCTTCTAATTCTGGATATGACATATCAAAGAGTGGTAGCAAAGGTGAGCAATTCAGAATACTGCTAGACCTGGCTAATGGAGAAATTGATGGTTGGGTTCACAATACTGTGCTCTTCAAAACTCTTCCCTGCTGTCTTCTCTGGGGCAGGTCAACAATTAGTTGTAAAATATGAGAAAGGAGCTGTGTTTGAGCATAAAAAGATTCCTAAACAGGGTTTACCATATATTGTCATCATGTGCCATCATGATATTATATGGTTGAGTACTGGAAGCTGGGTTTCTGCTTTTGTAATGAAAATGTCCTGATGACCTGTATATTGAAAGGTTATTGTTTTTAGTTTGGAGGAAGAAATATCAAAACATATAGAAAGTCATGTATAACTAGGTTACAAAATCAAACTTACTGAACCTTTTTTACGTGACCATCCCTTAGCATTCAGCAATGAATATCAACACAAGCGCTGTAACTCATGCTTGGATTTAAATTTAAAAAAAATCTTAAGTGTCGGTAGGGTATCTCCAATCAATCTGTTACTGGCACATAGCATTTTTTTTGTTTCGTTTTGAGGTTTTTTTGTTTTGCTTTGTTTGGTTTTGTTTTGGCAGAGTCTTTCTCCATCCCCCAGGCTAGATTGCTGTGGCACAGTCTCAGCTCACTGCAACCTCTGCCTCCCAGGTTCAAGTGATACTGATGCCTCAGCCTCCCAAGTGGCTGGGATTACAGATGCGCACCACCACGCCCAGCTAATTTTTGTATTTTTAGTAGAGATGGAGTTTCACCATGTTGGCTAGGCTGGTCTCGAACTCCTGACCTCAGGTGATCCACCCACCTCGGCCTCCCAAGGTGCTGGAATTACAGGTGTGAGCCACTATGCTTGGCAGCATTCTTTTAAATAAAATTCTCAGTCTGTAAAATGTTTTTCAGTGCTTATTGATGGCATTTATCTGCACTATTAAAATCTACGTTTGATGTGTCTTCCCTCTTCCCCGAACAATTGAATATTCTCTCTTGAAGACATAGTTTTTAGAATTGTCATCAAATAATCAGAAATGTTTGGTTAACTGATGAATTATTTCATTAATCCATTCCGCAAGTATTTATAGGCTGGGTGGGCCCTAGGCACTATGCTAAGATGACAACAGAGAGCAAAAGTTAAGAGGATCCCTATGCTGCCTAATGGAGCTTTCAGGCAGTAAAGGAGATAGGCACTTGTCAAAGACTTACACCAATAAAGGTGAAATTGCTATGTAATAGTGATATTTTATGCTACTAAAGAGTGAATTGGCAGAATTGGACTTAAGGAGGTAAAGAAAGTTTTCTGGAGAGTGTGTCGATTGCTTAGAAAACTAAAGGATGAGTACAGAGTTAACTAGGCAAAGAGGAGATGAAAGTGCCTTCCAGGTAGGGAAAACATCAAGTTGAAGACCCTATGCAGGAAGGATCTTGGTAAGCATGAGGGATGAAAGTAAATCTAATGTAGTTGTAGTAATAAGAGACAAAAGACCATGGTGTGAGTTAAAACTGGAAATGTAGGTATAAGTTGAGCATTCCTAATCCAAAAATTCAAAATCCAAAATCTGAAACTTTCTAAGCACCAACATGATGCCACAAGTAGAAAATGTTACGCCTGACCTCATGTGACTGGTTATAGTAGAAATACAGGAACACAGCAGTTTATTCAGCATCCCCAAGGGAAAAAAAAGACCCTCCCAGCTTCTTCTGCTGGGATTTATCTTTTCTGCACATGCCCAGATTCTCTCAAGCAAGCACAGCCACAAAGCGTAATAAAATGACATGTGTGCAGACCAGACATGCCAACAGCAGCTTTCCCACAATGCCCCACATGAGGCCACAAACCTACATGCATTACTCACTGTGTATTTTTTGCTTATTCTTTGTTCTGTGGTATAAAGATATTGTTGAAAATGGCAAAAACAAAACAAAACAAAACAAAACAAAAAAAAGGCCCGCAGATACCCCTATCAATAACAGTGAGAAGAAAAAGAGAAAGAATTTCTGTTTGTTTATAGCACAGAAAGCCAAGCTGTTGGAGAAATTGGGCAGCACTGTAAGTGTGAAACATCCTACAGAAGAGTTAGGCATTGGAATGACCACCACATATGACCTGAAGACACAGAAGGATAAACTGTTGAAGTTCTATGATAAAAGTGATGAATAGGAGTTAATGAAAAATGGAAAACACTACATACAACTAAAAATGAAGATCTTGACTGTGTATTGAAAAAGTCGATTTGTCAGCATAGAAGGTGAACACATGCCAATTAATGGGATACTGATCATGAAACAAGCAAATATCTATTATGATGAACCTGGATTGAAAGAAACTGACTATTCAACACGCTGGTTGCAAAAATTTAAGAAAAGACATGGCATTAATTTTCAAGATTTGCAGTAATAAGGCATCTGGTAATTATGAAGCAGTGGAGAAATTCATTGATGAGTGTGCCAACATCATTACTGATGAAAATCTGATGCCAGAACAAGTCTATAATGCTGATGAAATATTACCATTTCGGCATTATTGCCCCAGGAAGACACTGCCTTCAGCTGATAAGACAGCCCCTACAGGAATTTAGAATGCCAAGGACAAAATAACTGTACTAGCATGTGCCAATGCTATAGGCATGTATAAGTGTAAACTTGCTGTGTGATTGGAAAGCTTGCATCCTTGCTGTTTTCAAACAGTGAATTTCTTACTAGTCCATTATTATACAAAAAAGCATAGATGACCAGGGACATCTTCTCTGATTGGTTTTGTAAACATTTTGTACCAGCAGCCTCATGCTCACTGCAGGGAAGCTGGACTGGAGGGTGAATATAAGATCTTGTTATTCTTTGACAACTGTTCTGCTCATCTTCCAGCTGAAATTCTCATCAAAAATAATTTTTATGGCAGGGCACCGGTGGCTCACTCCTGTAATCCCAGTACTTTGGAAGGCTGAGGCGGGTGGATCACTTGAGGTCAGGAGTTCCTGACCAGCCTGGCCAACGTGGCAAAATCCCATCTCTACTAAAAATAAAAAAAATTAGCCAGGTGTGGTGGAGCGTGACTGTAATCCCAGCTACTTGGGAACCTGAGGCATGAGACTTGCTTCAACCCAGGAGGTGGAGATTGCAGTGAGCTGAGATGATGCCACTGCACTGCTGCCTGGGTGACAGGAAAACTCCATCTCACAAATAATAATAATAAGAATAAGAAGAAGAAGAAGAAGAAGAAGAAGAAGAAGAAGAAGAAGAAGAAGAAGAAGAAGAAGAAGAAGAAGAAGAAGAAGAAGAATGTTTATGTTATGTATTTCACCCAAATGTGACTTCATTAATTCAGCTACATGACCAGGGTATCCTTATTTTATATTGAAGACCAAATATAAAAACACTTTCTTGAACAGCATGTTAGCAGCAGTGAACAGAAGTGTGAGTATAGAAGGTTTTCAAAGCAATGATCATGAAGGATGCCATATATGCTGTTGCCAACCCTTGGAACATAGTAACTAAAGACACAGTTGTGCATACCTGGCACAACCTCTGGCCTACGATTATGTTCAGTGATGTTGATGAACAAAGTGTTGAGTTTGAAAGATCCATATGTCAAGTGAAAAAAAAATGATGTCTGACTTCCTTATATTTGCAAAAATACATAATTTTAGAGTCCATTAGTAAGTTGAAAAATGTGGATATCGAAGTTTTTAACATAATTATGAGGCTTCAGTTGTTCATGCATTGACCAATGGAGAAATAGCCAGAATGGTTCTAAATCAAGGTAACTGTGATAATAGTAACAATGAAGATGATGTTAACACTACAGAAAAAGTGTTACAGACAACAGGGTAAAAATGTGTGATGGGCTCATTGAAGGACTAGATTAGCATGCATTCATAATACAACAAAAAATCATGTCAGTTATAAAAATCAAAGAAAGATTTCTAACACAAAAACCATTGTTAATGAGGCAAATGACTCTGGAGAAAACATTTTAAAAAGCCATCCTACAGAATGCCTCCTCCTTCTTAAAAGACCCACTTCCTGGTCCCTAGCTTTCTTCTTATATTTCTCCTCACTTGACAGAAAAACATAGTAACATTTTAATCAAAACACAGTATTGTAGGTGCAGGCTGTCCTGTTTTTTGCTGTTGTTCATCAGCTGATGCAAGTATTCTGGTGATGTTGCCATGCTGTTCAGTTACCCTGAACACATTATTTTTAACTGTATTAATGGTACACCACTTTTTACTAAGTACTTAGGTGTGAATAGGTATAGGAAAATGATTGCTTATTGAAGCATACAAACTCAGAGTCAGGAACGATGGTTAATGCCAAAAAACCACCAATTGCCCACATTGGTGGCTAAAATAGTGACACCTTTGCTTCCTGATGGCTCAATATATATCAACTTTGCTTTAAGTATAAAACTATTTAAAATATTGCATAAAATTACCTTCAGCATGTATGTATATGGTATATGTGAAACACAAATGGATGTTGTGTTTAGGCTTGGATCCCCTCGTCTAAATATTTCATTATGTATATGAAAATATTCTAAAATCTGAAAAAATACAGAATCTGAAACACTTCTGGTTCCAAACAATTCAAATAAGGGATACTCAACCTGTAGATGACTGACACTTCAGATCTTGTAGAAATTTTGTCTTTATCCTAAGAATAGTGGAACATTGAAGATTTTGAACTAGGGGAAGAAGAGTTAATATGATAAGATTTGTGTTTTCAAAAATCACTCTAGCTGTGGTATGGAAAATGGATTGACACTGGTAAATTAAAGAAAGAAACCATTTTGAAGACTATCAGAATGGACCAGGAAGAAATAATGCTAGCTTGGATCAGATGGAAATGGAAAGAAGTAGATGAACGCCGGGGAGAGGTAAAAGGTGAAATAGATGAGACTTGGTAAAGTATACAATATGAATAAGCAAGGGAGAGAAATAAAGAATTGCTCACTTGATTTCCTGGATTTTTGCTTGAATTAATGTATAAACACGAATACCATCTACCAAAAAGGAGAATACCAGAAATGTTTTAGATTCTGAGTGGGAGGCGAAGAAGAGATCATAAGTTTAATTTTGGACATTTTGATGTATGATACAGGTCTGGATCACAGAGGGAGGGAGGTCTGCCTTGAAGATATAAATCTGTGAATTATTTGCATATTTTGATGATAATTATAGCTATCTGCATGGGTGACTTCTACTAAGGAGATGACACAGAGTAAGGAAGAGGGCTTGGGAGGCCTGAGGAATTTCAGTATTTAATAACTGGATGGAATAAAACAAGACAGGAAAGGAAAGAAAGAAGGAACAGCCAAAAAAAAAAAATGGGAAGAAAACCATGGAGTGCTGAGTCACAGAGGCCAAGGAAAGAAAGGGCACTAGCACCTCCCTTACCCATGGTTTCTCTTTCCGCGATTTCAGTTACCCATGGTCAACTGTGGTCTGAAAATCATAAATGAAAAATTCCAAAAGTAAACAATTCATCAGTTTTAAATGTTCCAGCATTCTGAGTAGCCTGATGAAGTCTCACACCATCCTGCTCCATCAGCCTGAGACGCAAATCATCCCTTTGTCCAGTGGATCCATGCTGTATACGCTGCCGCCCATCTACTAGTTACTTAGTAGTCATCTCACTTATCAGATAAACAAAACATAGTATATATAAGGTTGGGTTCAAGCTCTGATCTGAAAAAAATACACAT
This sequence comes from Rhinopithecus roxellana, assembly GCF_007565055.1. Taxonomy (NCBI): domain Eukaryota; kingdom Metazoa; phylum Chordata; class Mammalia; order Primates; family Cercopithecidae; genus Rhinopithecus; species Rhinopithecus roxellana. Next base: position 120,749,675 of record NC_044550.1, on the reverse strand, counting down.
GTACACCCATATGGATTTGTCTCATTAATAAGATTATATGGCCTTCTAGTCAAGTTCAAAATGGAATAGAGGAAAGAGCAGAGATTTTGATTCCCAGCTCTGATATTAATTCTTAGACCGTAGGCAGTTTGATTTATTTCCCTCATTCAAATTATGAAAATTAGGTCAGAATATACACACACTTTATAGCCCTCTTACATATAGTGGTCTTTGCTTTTGTTGTTTCTTATAGATTGTAGAAATATTTTCTGACTTTATTTCCATGAAAATGCTAAGGAGAGAGAATACAATAATCTACACTTTTCAGAATATAAAAAACCTTTTGCAAAGTGACTGCAATATGCTTTATTGGTCTCAGATAAATTAACATTTGAAAAAATATGTTATGTTTATTACTTTACATTAGTTCTTATTTTCTCATTATTTAAAATATTTCCTCTTGGGCTCAGGTTATAGATATATATATAATGAGGTTTTAAGATATTCATTAATATGTGTATATATATTATATAGAGAGAGAGAGAGAAAGAGAGAGAGAGGGCTGGATTTTCAATATATGTTTTTTCAAGTAACTTAAATTTATGTGTACAATTTTAATATATCTTAATTTATCCTAAAGCTAACGAGCACTACTAACAGACTATCTTATAATGCAGTAGAAATCAAATATTTCTGAGCTTGATCCTAGCTTTGCCACTTATGCAAGTCATTACATTACCCTATGCCTCAATTGCTTTATATATAAAATAGGGACAATAATATTTACCTCATGACGTTTCTTTTAAAAAATGTGTATCACATAAAAACACTCAATAAATAATGCCTTATTTACATAATTATATAATATTATAGCAAGATCGAAAAAACAAAATTTGACACTTGAAATGGTAGCAGACTGTGACTGAATTGCAAGCTGTTGAATTAGCACATATGCCACCCAGAAAAAGAATCACTTTTTTAAATATATGTAGAGTGCTATAAACCCTAACGACATGATGAAAACAAATCAACTCTGGATTTATGGTCATCTCATAACCTGTGAACTGAAATATTTCATGACCCTGATCAATGCGAACACTTAACTTTCATATGATTTGAAAGAAAAAAAATGATTTCTCCTACTCTAGATTTCACTGAAGGATGCCCAACTGAGAGGCTTTCACAGATAATTTCCTCAATAATGGTTTGTCGAATGGATGAACAAAGTGAAGTTGAATGAGGTAAAAGTTTCTTTCCATATTTTAGAAAATGTATAGAAATTAAAGATTGTGCTGATTTTGCAAGCTTCGCAGCTCTGTGGGAAAGCAAAGTTACACTGGGCTCTGCAGCCATTTATTCACCCAACAAATACTGCATCCTACCACATAGCTACCAGATTAGACACCATTAGGGTGAAAATGAATCACGTCTATAGGTCTCTGCCATAGCACCATATTGGAAAATTGTGGCACAATCACAAGATTATTTCAGAAGCTAGCCAAAAAAAATGTAGCCTCCCTCATCTAATCTTCATTTAATCCTTCCACATTAGGTCAAGTGTGTCTATAATATTTCCCCCCCCAAAAAATCCAATCAAACCACATTAAAAGCCAAGACACATTATAATATTTCCCCCCAAAAAAATCCAATCTAACCACATTAAAAGCCATTGTTTTTAATTTCACCATGGAATTTTGGTTTCTTTAGGATACTGTTTTATTCTAGATTCTGAGTACAATGATACATTCTAATTTACATATTGCCTGATTGGCATTTCGACAGTCACATTATTTTGGTTTGCACATTTGGGTTTGCTTATTTGAGATATTTTGTTTATTTCTTCATAGTAGTGAGGATTTGGTGAGAAGACAGTATAGGATATTCAGAGATCTTTCCCGGCATGTTTCTAGATCCATTTTCTTTCCAATGTTTTTTAGTTAAGCAAAAACCAGTATTAGTCTGTTTTCATGCTGCTGATAAAGACATACCTGAGACTGGGAAGAAAAAGAGCTTTAACTGAATTTACAGTTCCACATGGTTGGGAAGGCTTCAGAATCATGGCGGGAGGCAAAAAGGCACTTCTTACGTGATGGCGGCAAGAGAAAATGAGGAAGATGCAAAAGCAGAAGCCTCTGATAAAACCGTCAGATCTCATGAGACTTATTCACTACTATGAGAACAGTATGGGGGAACCACCCCCATGATTCAAATTACCTCCCACTGGATCCCTTCCACAACACATGGGAATTATGGAAGTACAATTCAAGATGAGATTTGGGTGGGGACACAGCCAAACCATATCAAACTACTACAACGTGTAATGCATCAAAGTTCCTTCCATTTCACTGTTTTATCTGTCAGTGAAGTCAAGATACATTTTAGGGAATTTGATGATAAGTGACTCCCTTGATGTTTCCCTTACAAATAAGTTCATAACTTGATTATTGCTAATTTATTGTTAAGGTAAGTCAAGGATCAATCTTTAACTGAATGCTTTTGTAAATCTTGGTATAAACGCCTTGAGTTTGTCTTCTAACCTATAAAGAAATACTGCCGCTTCTCACCTTTATAGGCGAAGTGGTATAATAGAAAGGACACCAGCTCCACCAATTACTCTTCCTTTCTTAATAGTAAAATGGAATGAATACCTATCTTGAAATATCATTGACTCTAGTACACAGTAGGCATTCATTTCCAATTTTATTTTTCATCACGCATACACATACATGGTTTAAGAATTCAATATTTTTCCAAAGCCTATTATACAAACAGCGGTCCCTTATCACCTCCGACATTCCCATCTCCTTCCATTCCCATGACCAGTAGTAACTGAGTTCACAACTCTTTTAGTTTATTATTTACCTTCACATTTCCAAATGACATCACCATTGTACTGTTACTTCTTGGTTTTTCAGGTTTATGCTTACTATTTTTTTACAGTCTCCCACATTCCCCGCCAACATACACACACACACACACACACACACACACACACATTTATCCCCCAAATATTGATGACTAATGATCAATCAGCATCCACCAGTATTAAAATATTGAAGTACTCCTTTATAGGTTAGGAAATAGTTACTGCTTTAAAGTTCCCAAGCAACCCATCTTCGCTCTTTTAGCCTAGTCCCACCCCGAGAACCCTCAGGTCTTCTCCCATAATCCAGCAATTAAGGGACTAATATCTATAATATCTAGCACAGGGGGCAGCCCTCAACATGACCCATTTTCCTGCATTGATTGGTTTATGACCCATACATGACCAGTTGGTGAGTACTTAATATGCTTAATATTAATGTGTAATAGTTCGATCACAATTTTTTATTATACTTATATTCACTGTTCATGCTTTTATAACTATATGAACATTGTTCACAACTGAGCTAGTGCATTGTGTAAATTCCCTTTCCTGTAAAACTTTCCTTGTTTCCCATTATTAAATTATTCACAAACTCTTTCTTCTTGACGCACATCTCTTCTTAAACACACACTCTATCAAATTCATCTTCTAAAGGACATCTTTCCCAGAACCCTGTGTTCTCATGCTGTAATCTCAACTGGGTGCTCTCCAGGCCTTCCTGTACCACCATCATCTTAGGATATCTTTTCCTTTCATCTTAGGAATTTTCTCTGTGTTTTGCATTGCAGTCTCTGTTTCCTGAATTCCATGTCATCTTTCTTGGTATTTGTTATTAAGGTGGATCCTTCCCCCGTAGCTTCCTGAAAGTGGCTGTAGAGAAGATAAACTCTTTAAGATTATGTATATCTGGCAATGACTTTTGTGTTAGAAATCAATTTACCTCACTTTTTTTAAAAACTGCAAATTTGAGGCCTAATTTCTAGATATGTAGTCCCTTCATCAAAAGGTATTAGCCTCTTATGAAGCTTTTTTGTGGCAGGCTTTTTTATTTTTAATCCCTACCCTGATCCCCTGCTTTTGAAGGCCTTCCTTCCTTCCTTCCTTCCTTCCTTCCTTCCTTCCTCCTTCCTTCCTTCCTTCCTTCTTCCTTCCTTCCTTCCTTCCTTCTTCTTCCTTCCTTCCTTCCTTCCTTCCTTCCTTCCTTCTTCCTTCCTTCCTTCCTTCCTCTCCTTCCTCCTTCCTTCCTTCTTCCTTCCTTCCTTCCTTCCTTCTTCCTTCCTTCCTTCCTTCCTTCCTTCCTTCCTTCTTCCTTCCTTCCTTCCTTCCTTCCTTCCTTCCTCTTCCTTCCTTCCTTCCTTCTTCCTTCCTTCCTTTCCTTCCTTCTTCTCTTCCTTCCTTCCTTCCTTCCTTCTTCCTTCCTTCCTTCCTTCCTTCCTTCCTTCCTTCCTTCCTTCCTTCCTTCCTTCCTTCCTTCCTTCCTCCTTCCTTCCTTCCTTCCTTTGTTTTCTCTCTCCTCCCTTTCTTTCTTTCTTCCTTTTCTTTTTTTTCTTTGTTTTTCAACAGAGTCTCCCTCTGTCACCCAGGATGGAGTGCAGTGGCGCGATCTTGGCTCACTGCAACCTCCACCTCCTGGGTTCAAGTGATTCTCCTTCCTCAGCCTCCCAAGTAGCTGGGACTACAGGGACTACGTGTATTTTTGTATTTTTTAGTAGAGATGGGGTTTCACCATGTTGACCAGGCTGGTCTCAAACTTCTGATCTCAGGTGATTTGCCTGCCTTGGCCTCCCAAAGTGTTGGGATTACAGGAGTGAGCCACCACACACGGCCTAGTCATATCACCTTGAAACTCAAGGAAAACTTCTTTTTTTTTTTTAATTATACTTTAAGTTATAGGGTACATGTGCATAACGTGCAGGTAGTGTCTAGATGTCTGTGAATTCGTTCACTCTCATCTTCTATGCTTCCACTGTGCCTTTCCAGACCTTGATCATATCCTTTCAGAATGAAGGGACTTAGTTTTCACAAATGAAAATAACCTTAGAAAGAATATGAAGGTGGGAGTGGAGAATTGTTTAATTTTGCAGTGACAAAAAACAGAAACATTGTGGTCTAAAGGGTTTCTGGGGTCATTCAAAAAGGCAATACATTGCTTTTTATGGCTTTTGCCCCTCCTCTTTGGCTATAACTATTACAGTAACATTTCCTCCCTGGATTTCAATTTGGTAGGCCTAACTACTGTTTTCCTAATTTATAGAAACTGTTAGCACCATTAGCACAGATATATCAAGGGCCCTGAGGGAAAAATCATTCTGCTGTATACTTAAATTGATCTAGTCATTTGGTTCATCAACTGTGTGAGTCACAAGATGGACTTTTTCGGAGAGGCTGTAGAGCAGGGGTGAGTTTGGGCCCCACAGCTCTGCCACTTTCTAGATATATCATCCTAAGCCAATTATTTAACCCTTGTAAGTCTGTGTTGGCTCTATAAAATAATGTGTACCTTACAGGTTTGTTGCAAGGATTAAAGGTATGTAAAGCAACTAGGCTTAATGCATAATAAGCATGTAATGAATATGGCTATCATTAACAGCACATTGCTTGGCACCTAGTAGGCATTCAATAGATTATTTTTGAATGAATTAATTGGATGGATGAATGAACAAAGAAACTGAATTTGACTAAGATCTGGCTCTCCAAAGGGTTTGTAAACCCTAAGAATAAAGACATTGCATTTGTATTTCTCATCGTTATATCCTTGGAGCGAAGCACAGCACTTTACACAAAGCAGAAACTGACAGTTACTCCTTAAATAAGTTTGCCAATAAAGTGTTGAGCAAATAGACATATATTGTTCATTAATTTTCATGATGCAAAAATTTTTTTTCAGGAAAACTTTCAAGTACATGTATTTAGGGATGTCAGCTTGCTCTTACAAAAGCATTCTCTGTTCCTCAAAATTTGGTTTCCAAACACTTCCAAAGAGCAAATTTTAGGCAGAGATTTCTTTTCTGATCATGTCCAATCAGGTACGCAGTCAATCTTTTCTGCAGTGCCATCTCTAGCTTCATTTATACTAAGGACAAAATAAGAAACAGGGAAATCCTGAGTTTAGGGATTGGAAAGTATGCACCATAGGTAAAATGGCCTTTCTGCTGCCTGTGTGATGCAGATGCTAGTTTGATTTGGCAGAGAAGAGTGGGTCATAAACCTTAATAAAAATGGCTTGGAAGATGTTGGTCTAGTTTTGTTTTTTTTTTTTTTTTCAAATGGTCCTTTTATCCAGAAAGTTTCCATCCCATAATGTTCATTGATAATGCCACCCAGAATTGACATTTATTTGTTGTTGCTCTGTGTATAAAAATCTGATAAAATCAGATTTTAAAAATATTATTTGATTGATATTTTTGAAGCCTCTGAAGGCTAGGAAATGATTGCAGTAGGTCCTATATGTCAGTCTCATATTACAAGACTTATGTTATGTCCAATTCTCACAAACCTCCTTCAGGGTCAGTCATTTAATGCTATTTGTTTTACAAATGGAGAGGTTGAGACCTAATGGACCTAATGTAAGAAATGTGCCAGTGGTCACTTTGATGCTAAGCAGAAAGCCAAGATACAAACCTCATTTTTTCTAATTCAAAGTTCATATTTTTCAATACCTTTCTTTCTTATAATTAGATGTTTTCCCTAGCAGTCATAATTAAATATTTTCATAGGCAATAAAATAATGTTATATCCTTCACCTGACACTATCACACCAAAGCACTTAAACCAATTCAACACATACAAAAAAAGTTAGGGCGATTAGGGGTAAGATCTGGGGAGTTGTTATAGGCAGCAGTGGTTAAAAGTGACACAGAGAGAAGATTGGAAAAGGATTGTAAAAAACAGAAGTGAAGAGAAGAGTTTCTATGGCCAGTGGTCAGCTGATGTCAACATCCGTCTACATATGTGGTGAATGTTGATCATTTTTAGAACTCCCAGCATTCCTGTGTCTTGTGTGTCTCCCACCTTGTAAGGCAGAGCCTATCTCCCATCATCAAAACTGAAAATGCCTTGCTTTCCCAGCACCCCTTGTAGCTGATCATGAGAGCCAGGTTCCGTGAATCTCTCACACTCATCACAAATGTTGAATGGGAAATTAGTGACGTAAAGAGTAAGAGAGTCCAGAGAATGTGCTGGTACAAGAGAAGCCCTATAATAGCAGCTTCTGAAGTGGTTCTGGGGGCCTCCTCTGGTCCCCAGACTCAACAGTGTTGATGGTACAAGTGATGTTCAGAGAGCTGCAGTGGGGTATTCCTGGGACCAGTTCTATAGCATTCTTTTGGCAATGGTTCTTGGCTTTGTGGCCTCAGAGCCTGGTCCTCTGATGTTCTCAGTGATTCTGTGGGCTGCACAACATCTTTTAATCAACTCCTTTCTACTTACACTAGCCTTATTCAGTTCTCACTATCCCCAACTAAGAGTCCTAACTAAAACAATACGTAAATAATCACAATATGATACTAATAACTAGCATATGTTGAGAGCTTATGATGTGACAAGGCACTATGCTAAATGCTTCAATAACACTTTTCTCCTTAAATCCTCACCACACCCACTTATTTCCAATTTGCAGATATGGACACTAACGTACAGAGAGGTTAAATGACTTGCTCACAGACACATCACTAGAAAATGGCAAAGCTAACATTGAACTCAGCAGTGTGACTCTAAAGGCCATTCACTTAGCCACTAGAATGTATAATTCAGAGGTAGCTTGTATTCATATATTTTAGAATGTAAATATCTATAGGTAGTTATATTAGTCATAGAGTTCTCCATAGAAACAGAACCATTAGAATGTATGTGTGTATGTATATAAACATATATGTGTGTGTATATATATACATGTTATATATATGTGTATTATACATGTGTGTGTATATGTGTGTGTATGTATATATAGAGAGAGATAGAGAGAGATTTATTTTAAGGAAATCACTCATGTAACTGTAGGGGCTGGTAAGTCTAATATCAGTAGGGTAGGCTACCAGACCAGAGACCCAGGGAAGACTTGATGTTACAGCTCAAGTTCAAAGGCAGTCTGGATGCAGAATTACTTCTGTACAGTTTTGTGTCCAAATTTCCTCTTCTTTTAGGGATACCAGTCATATTTGATTGGGATCCACACTAACTGACCTCATTTTAACTCAATTACCTCTGCAAAGACCCTATCTCCAAATACAGTCAGAATCTGAAGTTAGAACTCCAACATATGAATTTAGGGGTAGAGAAAACACAATTCAGCCCATAACAGTAGTAATTTCAATGAACCCGAATGTAACTATAATGTAAATGTAACTTGATAGAACTCTAATGTAATCTTAGGAATTTTTCTGAGTTTGGGTGATATATCTATAGTTTGAGTGGGGACCCCCTGTGTTTTCAAATACCACTCCTGCTCATAATCACCATCAAAGTGGTAGCCATAACATTATTGGAAGCCAAGGTCTCCCATATCCTAATTAAAATAGCTTAGGGATGATGATGCCCAACTACGTAGAAATTTTAGGTTGTGTCCCACAAGCAATTGGACAAGAACTAGTTGGACTACAATTCCCCAGTATTTAAACCCCTTGGGAGAATCAAAATAAACTGCATTATGGCACAGAAAGTGAAATGGCTTCTCAAAGTATTCTTCATGTGCAAATACTGATGACTTTTGGCTGTAATCTCACAGCTTTTGCAAAGATTTCAAATCTCAAGGGGGCCAGACAGTATTATGAGATCTGAAGTATACCTCTTAGCAGTGAACATCCTCATGGAAACATTTATCACTTTTTCATCCGGAGATTTGTTATTCAGTGTTTAGAAAAGCTGCCTTAACTCTTCTATCATTTATTTAATAGCAGTAAAATCATCTTGCATTTGTAGAGAACTTTGTACTTTTCAAAGTGCTTATACATACATTAGTTCATTTAATCTAAATGGCCCTTGATTGACCTAAAAGTTAAATCAGCTTCCCAACATGCCTAATAATCTTAGAGAGTACTTTTTGAGCGGAAAATACAAGTGACCAAAAGTGAGGAAATTGCTCTGAAAGCATTCTGTAAAATCACGGCACCATTGTTATACAAATTCATAAATAGTGAAGCTGAGTTAAACCCATAAGAGAATTCTGGGGATTATACCAACATTTTCAATCCTTTACTGTTTACTTTGTTTTTAACACCATTCTCTGTAAGGCTAGCTGTAAAGTCCAATTTCACTGTATTAAAAATTTCAGACATAAACCTGCCTTTGTTTTCATTCTGCCTCTCTGTTAATAGCCAAACCTACATATTCCATTTAAAGAAAAACTGAGGGTAATTTGTGGTCAAAAGACTCTAACATGAAACACCTCAATGAGATGGTGCCTGAATATTAATCCCTATACAAAGCAGATGGTGATTTCTTTTTTAAGCAAAAAAGTGATCTGTGTTTCTGCCTGTGTGCTTTCTGCATCAGACTTGAAGTAAAAATGAATTTCTATTTTGTTTCACTCTGGGAGCCTGTTACATTAACCAACATGAGACGGGGGAGGATCACCTAATATGGCCAAATATAATTACAAGATGTACAACAAAGGTACTGGCTATTTCTACTCTCTGCAGGAAAGCTCTAAAAAAAAAATAAACAGACCCAACACAATCTCAAGAATCCATTTATTATTCTGCCGGTGGAGTCTGTAGCTACGGAGACATCTGTGATATGAGATAAGGAAGACTTTTTTTCCAGAAAATTCGAATAATACAGAGAGTAGGAAATATTTTTAGGATTGGAAAAAAACCTAAGAAATAGCTGTATTTTTTGCCTATTTTTTTAAACAATTGATTACAAGAGTGCTGCAACTCAGAGTTATTGTTTTTATTTTTCTCAATTTTGGTGTTAGAAAATAAAAATGGAATCCAACCTCCTTTCACGTGTAGGGAAATAGCCAATTTCCTACAACAAGTATGAAAAGCTGCCTGTGTTGATAATACAACATGGCTCTAATCCTGAGTTCTAATTATGGTGTTCAGTGATATATCTGTTGGAGTAAAAATGCAGATAAAACCCTGTTCCAAAGGTATTTTCTGCTATACATTTGATTATACAGTTCTATGGAGCAAATCATAATGTCTTTAGAGTTAGTCCTACAAATAACATCTCTACTATTTTAACCTCTATTTTAACAATAATAAATCCATTTGTAGCAATAATAAATCTAAAAAAACCTATTTTAACAATAATAAATCTCTATTATTACAATGAGGAGTCTACTGTATTTCTTTAGAATCTGAATTTGGATACTCAAAACTACTCTTCAATTACTATACGTGTTATTATATATAGAGTAAAGTGGAGCATTGAGTCAAGAATCCACATATTAAGACCCATAAGTCACTTTCACATGACTCAATCTGGCAATTCAAGTTGTGGTCAGAAATAATAATAATCCCAATTTTTACTGAACACTTACTATACATCACACACATTCTAAATGCCTTATGCATGTTAATCTATTTACCTCTCACAACAACCCAATGAGGATAAATACTATTAATATTTCTATTACATAAATGAGAAATTGAAAACACAGAAATTTTGCATAACTTGATAAAGATCAAACTGCCACTGGATACTGCAGCCAGAATTTAAACCTAGTTAATTTGACTCCAGGTAACCACCGTATAATAAAGACTCTTCAAAAGCTAGTAACAAGAAAAAAATAATGGTTCATCGCATGGTTCTCTGTGTCTATAAGATTAAAACAAACAACTAAAAAAGGAGGTCAAGGAAACCGCAATGATGTTCCTAGCCATGATAACAAAAAAATTTCTTCTGGGGACTTAATGAGAGCATGCCAACAAAATATCTTATGGACTAATAGTAAATAAGCCAAAAGGAAAAGGATAAAAAGTATTCTGGATTTAGGCAGAAATGACAACATATGCAAAAGCTTTGTAGCAAGAGGAAGATGGGTATTTAAGAAAGTAAAGCTGAAGCCAGGGTAGCTAAAGTCAGAGTGAGGGGAACCTGCAGAAGTTAGGGTTGTAGAAGAGACAAAGCAAAATGAGAAACCACTCAGGAAACTTAGGCAGGAGATAATGTGAACAGATGTGCACTTTGAAATCTGTCACCTGGCTGCCACTGTAGTAAACGGTTTGGAGAAGCACGGAGTGGAAGTGACTAGACAGTTCAGCAGCATCTGCCAAATATGATAAAAATGGTGATGGCAGTAGTGATGGAAAAAAATACTGGACTGATTTAAGAGAAATTCCAGTGTTAAAATAGGAAATGACAAATTAGATACTGGAGAAAAGGATGAAGACATCAAAGATTACTCCCAAGTTTCTGACTGGTGCAACTTTGTTGATGATAGGTTTTGATGGGGAAAGCAAGAGGTCATGCTGAAGATACTGAACTTGAGGTGGCTTTAAGTCATCAACTGGAGTTGTTAAGTGGGCAGTGAGGCCATGAACCTGGAGTTCAGAGGAGAAATCTAGGCTGGACATGTACATTTGGCAGTTATCAAGGTAGAGAGAGTTGTTAAAGCCAATGACGTGGATAATTTGCCTAGTGAGAAAATATAAAATGAATGGCAAGAGAGGAAGACCTTGAGAGAACCCAGCCTTGAGAGAAGAGCATAAGTCTGCAAAGAATTATGATAAGGAGCTTCCAGATAAATAGCAGGATGATCAAGAGAAAATGTCAGAGAAGCCACTGGAGGAAAGTTTCAAGAAGGATGGCAAGGATAATCAGGTCAAATGCTGCTGATTTGTCAAATAAAATGAGAAGCAAAAACTGAATATAGCAAAATGAGGGTCAGAGCCATAGTAGTACACACTGTTTGGGATTGATGGAACTAGAAGTCAGAGTGGAATAAGGTAAATGGGTAATGAGGAAATGGCCACAGGAATTATGGATAACTCTAGAAATTTGGCTATGGATGAGGGAGAGTGAGTAGAGTGGCAGCAAGTGGCAGCATTACATTAAATCTGTAATGACAGTATCTCGGAATTTGCCCACATTTCTCGGCTATTGATGTGATTCTCACATCAAATTATAAAATTCAAGCATTTTTCAAAGGTTTGAGTAGTTTGTAATCAATCATAAATTTTATGTGGTTATAGGAGACTTCTTTTTTCTTTCGTATAGTGATCCATTAACCTGGTTATGACTGTGGCACATAGAAGCCCGATTCATCTACGCACTCAGAGGACAGACTAGGGTGCCTATAGAGGTTTAAGTTATTGTCCATCTGTTGCTTAGGAAGTAAAAGAAAGAATCTTTTCTTTAAGTTACATAAGACACAGATACTTAAAAAGTCCTCAGACATCAACTGTTCGTCATTGTTTTTAATTAAATATTTATTAAGCACATGCTGTGTACCAGCTATTATGATAGATTTTGAGAATACAAAGGTGAATAAGACGCAATTCCTAACCTCAACATGCTCATCAAATAGCAAGAAATGAATATATGTAAACAGATACTGCTAGTACATTGTGGACATGCCATGAAGAGATATGTGCAAGATGCTACACACACACAAAAAGGTATCTGAAGCACCAGACTGACAAATGAGAATATGTGTCTAAGCGTGTGTGTGTGTGTGTGTGTGTGTGTGTGTGTGTCCAAGGTGCTCAGTTGTGGAATATTTCATGGAGATGAAGACCTCTGAATTGAGTCTTAAAAAGTATTAGTTTACATTTATTGAGAGATTACAATGTGCCAGGTAGAGTGGTAAGCACTTTACACCTTAAGAAATTTATTATACTCACTTTAGAGATAAAGAAATTGAGGCAAATATAGTTGAAGTAACTTGTCCATAATGACACAAACTACTAGTAGAGTTGGAATTTTAACCCTGTCTTCCTTCAGAGCCCATCTTCTAGACTACCATGCCACATACCACATACCATGGACCATGACTTAAAATTAGAGATTAGCCAAACTTTGTATGTGTCGGTGATGGGGGAGGAAAAGGCACATCTCAGGCCAGAAAATCAGTCTCTCTTACTTTTGGGTTTTCTCATCCCACTCTGATTGCAGGATCCCGAAACAACTATCCCCGGGTTGAAAAGAGGGAGACATGACCACTTTCCCAGGTCATATTTAGAATACCAGTAAGCAAAAAGAGGCTTATTATAAAATAATCTATGATCTGGTCACCTGGTTACCATTAGAGAATAGAAACAGAATGCATTACAGGTTCTGTCCATTTTAAAGTAAAGTTTGCTATGAATAGACTAGAGGACACTTTTGTATTTAGGTTAATAAATTCATCTTGAGAAAACAAAAAGGGCTAATAAGGAAGCAATCCTGCTCCTTTCTTAATGATTCCAAGTTAAGCTCCATCAGACCACCTGGCAGTCATTGTACTTAGAGCACAAGAGGTGATTAATACCACTCTGGGATGTACAGAATAAATAAACAGAAGATCATAAAAGAGAAACAGTGTTCACCGGGATACGGGCAGGGGAAGACATTAGGGTTAATCATCCCTAGCTTCCCAGAACACTTAATTAGAACACAGAATATTCTTTTATGATTTGGGGATCTCAACAACAGTCCTAAGATCAAGGGAGGAAAGAAACCAATCTACTTCTCATGCAATAACACATTTATCTGATTGCTGGAGATAGAAACGGTCTAAATGCATACAATAAAAACTGCATGCATCAGAGATACAGTATAATAGCAGCCTTACATTTAGGACTTAGAGGAACAGAGAAGACACTAGAAGGGACTGGCATTGCCTTGGATTGTTTTAGATTTCCAGAGTGAAGATTTTAGAGAGATTATCTGCCAGTTAACTGAGAGGCCTTTAGGGGGATAATTAAAAAGTGGAAGGACAAAGGCCTCCAAGTTGTCCAATTTACTTTATGGGTTTTCCTCATGTTGCAAAGCTTCTTGCCTTTTTGTAGCACAAAAGCAAACTACAAAACAAAGAAAAAAAGAAGACAAAATAGAAGAAGTTAGGGTAAAAGAAAGGGAAGGAGAACAAGAGGAGGAAGAGTGAGAAAGCTATTAAAATGATAAAGACAGAGAAAGGAGTTGAGGCAAATGAAAGAAAAAAGTTGAGAATAAAAAGAAAAGGAAAAGATAAGAAATAAAGCAAAATTTCATACTGAAAGTGGAAGATTCAACAAAGATAAAACCTAAAGAATCGAAAAAAGAAAAGAAAAACTAAAACCAGTGAGATTAAAAAAATTTAAACATGAAAGAAAAAGATTAAAGATAAAACCAGCATAAATAAAAACTTAAAGGGCTAGAACCAGAGAGATAAAAACCTGGAAACATGAAAGTTGAAGGAATGAAAGATAAAAGCTAAAACAAGAAAATCCAAGTTAAAAGCAATACTTAGAAGATGTGCATAAAATTCTTTTAAAGACTGCTTAAAATTTGTTTTCCCCTTAAAATGGAATAGAATAAAAGAATTTGAGATAGAAAGTACAGACAAGGAAAAATAAGAATCCTAAAGAATGAAGCAGAACAAACTAAAATAGAAATAGGGAAAAAATTAAATAATCAACATACACCATGGCAACAAGAAATTCTAAAATAATATCAGGACGCTGATTTGTACCTCAGAATATGTTCTTGGTATAACAGGGAAACAAAATGAATAGGACAAAGAGAGGAAAGCAGTGAGCACCGAGCTGACTGCACTCTGAAAATGTATCCTCAGTTCCTGTACATCCTTCCACCTCTCTGGTCCCCATGTGGAGGTTCCTCTGACCCAGAATAAAAAACAAAATACAACTTATCTCTAATCCTCAGCTCAGCTTGCATGACTGCTACAATAAAAGACACAGACAGAAGCTTCAACAATTTAGATACCGTGATCCCCAGGCAAAATTCCAAATTATAGTCTGTTTCACTTTTTTGTTTGTTCTTTCAGTATCCTCCTACCCTTTAATCTATCACTCATTCATTTATTAGTTGATTACCACTTAGTTTGAATTAGTTTAATTCAACCTTTTTCAGGATAATTTTCATTTTAAAAGAAGACCCATTGGAGAGGAATTTGGGGTAAGGATTGTTTCTTCCCACCCAGCGATTAGCAACACCAGGAAGAATCATGTCAGATATCTTCCTTGCTCCGCCCCGCTATACTCCTTCTCTCGCCTCCCTTCTCTACCTGCTTTGTGTCCTGGGAGGGTGACCTATCTGGATTACAGTAGTGGGCTTGTTTGCTCTCTGTCTTCTGGCTGATTTTACCAATGAAAGGCATGAGCAGGAGATTAAAGAATAAGAGGTAAGTGAGATCAAGGTATTTATTCCAGTGTTTCACTCATCGCCATAGTTGACTCCATCCCTCTACCAAGACCACAGCTCCTACCTGAGGGCCTTCTCCTGAGCTACACCCTCTGGATTCTGAGCACAGCTAATCTGCTCTCTCCCTTGACTCTTCAGGCCCAGAGGTGGTGGTGACTGGCTCCCTGGCTGTTGCCTGCCTCAGGATGCTTTGTTGTGCAGTTCTTACCTTGTGGCTTTTCTTAGCCCAGTCCTGAGGGTTGTAAATAGCCCTTTGATTAACTTCAATTTATTCACATTGAGTGTGCCATCTGTTTCCTGCTGGGACCCTGATTGACACAGTAGGTAAAAGTATGTCATAGGCAAATTTAATTTTAGCATTCTTCACCCCAACATTCAGTGCCCTCATACTACCCATAGGCTCACCATTGGTTCCCATTTTGAACAATTCCAGGGCTCATAAAGCCATTGTGCCATCTGGAATATGTCTGACTTCCTTTCTTGCCCAAATTGATCTGTACATTGAACCATTTTCCCAAGATGTAGATCTCTTCAGTGTGCATGCAGGTGAGTCCCCACAAGCTAATCTCTGCCAGAAAATGTATTGTCTCTCACTCAGGTAGCAGAGTGTCTCCTAACGCCCCTCAAATTACAACATAAACATGAATTATTCCAAACACAGTTCTTAGCCAGCATCTCTTCCTCCAGTTTTGTTCTCCACCTACCTATTCTAAGCACTGCAGCCAGATACATATCTCTGTAAAGACATTCTCATTATGCTACCCACTGATTTTTAAAAGCCTCAATTGCTACTCATTGTCCATAGGATAAATTCAACCATTTGAGATCCACAATCTGGCTCCAAACTGAGTCTCCTATTTTATCCACTGCTACAGAGAGACCTAGTATTAGGGGAATCACGTAAGATGGGAAAATAAAAAAAGAATCTCAACATTACCCCCCTTTCCAAAAATATTTTCTTCTTGCCTTGTTCAGTAACCGAAGAATAATATCATGTGGCAGAGGTAGACTTTTTCATGAGATGACAATCAGAATTTTTCTCCAAGTTTAGTTTCTATTATGATGAAAAGTTGCAAGGTTTTCACTGTCATAGAAGAATTAAAACTGTGACTTAAGCTTCAAAAGTTACCTGATGTCATGTACTATTAAATTTTAATTTATATTACATTTTAGACTATTAAATTTTTTTCTGAGATTTTGTGACATTATGTGTGGCACATTAGTTTGTGTAAATGGATTATAACCTAGGGTACCAAAGTTGTGTGACATCTCCCAATTCCAAAGCTACACAAAATGTAGCTTCTGCCGTACATGGACATACCCACCATATGCATTCTGACTTCCCTCCTTCCACACCTCACTATTACCTGCCTGAAATGGCCTTTATCCTCCTCTCTGCTTATCTGAACCCTGCTGGCACATGTCATGTGCTAAATAATTAGTAGGCATTACCATTATTATATCCACTCACAGCTCATTCCAAGCACTACTTTCTCTAGAGATCTTACTCTTACTGATTAATTTATCATATACTACTTTATGGCATGTGTCTCCTAATAGCTTAGAAGTCCCTGATTAGACTGTAAGCAACTTTAGAAAGCTACCATGTCTAGTATCTCTTTCAATCTCACATCACCATTGGCAGAAAATAGAAATTCAATAAGTAATTTATAGCTAAAGTCAAAGTTTACTCTAACTTCCAAAAGCGGCTCTAAGAAGTCAGTCCTCTCAACCTGACAGAAAAGAGATGACTTCACTGCACTTCTCTTATCTGCTTGTAGAGATCTTCAACTACTCCAAAAAGGAAAATGCTGGTAATTGACCTTCTACCCAAAAGGAACCAACAAATAACAAATGCAGAAAAGTCTAATCAATTAAATGTTTTGCTTTCCCTAAAACTACTTTGCTGTCCTGTGTGACAGCTCTTTGTAGTTTCTAGCCAGTCTCCAACCTTTATCTCCCCAGTGTTCATCTTATCACATTGCCCTGTATATTAGGTAGGACACAGACCAGACTGCTAGAACAAATAAACCCCACAATTCACTAGCAGGAATGATGCACTTGTTCTTCTCTTGTAGAACAGAACCTAGGTAAGTAAACGACTCTGCTCCAAAAGGATGTACAGAGACCCCAGCCAGTTTTGGCTGTGCCATGCCCCAACTAGTTGCCCTTGTCCTTGCAGTAAAAGCTGACTGATTATATCCACATTCTAGCTCACATGAAACAAAGGAAAAGGAAGTGGAGGGCAGCCAATATCTGCCTAAGTATCTATCACAACAGTAAGGGACTTTCCATAACTAGGACCCTAAAGATGAATCACGTTGTTACCCATGGCTATAGGCAGCAGAAACCTCTGGGAGTGGGAACTCCAAGCCCAATATTATATCTCTACTACCATCCAGAGACATGAAGCCCTTGTTTGAAGATATCAAAAGGCATTTCCCATAATTGGAATCTCCACCCCTGCTTATGTGTATATGCAGCCTAAGTATGAATCAACATATAGATATCCTCAAATTGAAGGATGTCAAGAACTACCATGCCTACTTCCTCCAGTCTCCTGGCCAGGTCCTTAGTTGGTATTATCTACTCCCCAGCACCCATGGACTCAGACCTATCAGTTTAAGCCTGTGGTTTTTTAACTGCAGCAATCCCTCCCCACCACCACCTGGTGACATTTGGCAGTATCTGGAGGCATTTGCCTTTGTCACAACAGGGGAGGGGAGGTGCTACTGGCATCAAGTGGGTAAAGGCCAGGGATACTGCTCAACATCATACCATGCACAGGATAGCTCCCCCGGGCAAATAATTATCCAGCACAAAATATAATGGTGATAACACTAAGAAATCTTGCTCTAAGACAATTCTGATTATTCCCAGAAATCTTACAGGGAGCCAGGCCCAAGCTCCCAGCACCATGGATTCTGATAGTCAGTGTTGTTCTTTCACTCATACTTTAACCTGATTTTCTCACCACACTTTGCTTAAGACCCTTAGCCTAGGTTTTTATGAACGTTAATAGTCTCAGTAGTGTATGACCACTGACATTATTTAAAATTAAATAATTTAGACTTAAATAATGTTAGTGGTCATACACTACTGAAACTTTCATAAAAAGTTGCTCTTGGCTGGGCATGGTGACTCATGCCTGTAATCGCAACATTTTGGGAGACCAAGGCAGGTAGATCACTTGAGGTCAGGAGTTTGAGATCAGCCTGGCCGACATGGTGAAACTCCGTCTCTACTAAACATATAAAAACTAGCTGGGCATGGTGGCAGGCATCTGCAATCCCAGCTACTTGGGATGCTGAGGCAGGAGAATTGCTTGAACCCAGGAGGCGGAGGTTGCAGTGAGCCGAGATCACGCCACTGCACTGTAGCCTGGGTGACAGAGACAGACTCCGTCTCAATTTAAAAAAAAAAAAAAAATTAAGTTACTCTTTGTATTAAAACAAAATTTACTAACTCTTAAGGAATATTAAATTTGTTCCCAATACTAACAAACAACAAATATAGGAACTTAGCTTAGTGGACAGAGGATAGGACTGGGGACGAGGTTTTTAATCCTGTTCTGCCGCTGACGAGTTGTGTGATCTTGAGCAAATCACAGTCCTGAGCTTCAGACTTCCCTTTCAGTAAAATGAACAGTTGGACTTATTTAGTCATGAAATTATTCTTCTTGTATCTAGTCTCCTGTTGCAATAATTACCTCTTCACTTCTCTTTTCTTTCTATTTACATGCACACAGACACACACACACTCTCATTTCTACAAAATAGGTAATTTCCTCCATAAAACTTATATTCCTTAGAATTAAACCAGTAGCAGTTTGTGACAACAGTTATTAAGCCAATGGGCAAATCTATCTATATCCTCATCTAATCCTTTTTTCTAATTTCAAACTTGTTATTGCTCAACTTAATTGTATGAACTCAGCCAAGCTTTTTAATCTCTTTGGGCCTTAGTTTTCACTTGGCAAACCAAAGAAGTTAATTTCCAAATTTCCTTGCAATTCTGATACACTTTCCTTACTCAGAACCTCTTCAGACCTAATCTTGTCCCCTTCTAAGTTGGTAATAATTGGTACCATGAAAATATGATGAATACACAAGTAAGACATCACCATTCATAAAATGGCAGTAGAAAAAAATGCTTACTTTTCATAATTTCAAGAATAGTTACTGACAATGAACATGCAAAAAAGGGTAGCTATTTTGTGATTTTTGTCTTTGTAACATGTCTTCCTTTTTTACTGTATTTTGTAGTCAAACTCAAAGAAACAGAGTGATAAATCAAATTTAAATATAAACATATAAAGATGCTTCTCTTCAATTTCCTAAAGAACTGTCCCAAGCCTGATTTCCTATACTGTAAGAAAGAGAAAGAGACACACACAAACACACACACACTCACAAATAATTTTTTCTCATGAAGATTTGCAAAAATGGCTGTTTATAATTTGGTTCAAAAAAAAAAATCTTTCTGCATCTTAGTAAGGCACCTTTAGTTTAAGAAAAGTCTGGCTCATGCCCGTAATCCCAGCACTTTGGGAGGCCAAGTCGGGTGGATCACAAGGTCAGGAGTTCGAGACCAACCTGGCCAATATGGTGAAACCCTGTCTCTACTAAAAATACAAAAATTAGCTGGGCCTGGTGGCGGGCACCTGTAGTCCCGGCTACTCAAGAGGCTGAGGTAGAAGAATCGCTTGAGCCTGGAAAGCGGGAGTCACAGTGAACTGAGATCACACCACTGTATTCCAGCCTGGGCGACAGGGCGAGACTCCATCTCAAAAAAAAAAAGAAAAGTCGTGGGAGGCTTTAGGCAACACTCAGAATAATGATCAATTAAGTTTAAATTAGTTGAAGTTAAGGTTTATGACGAAAAAAACTTTACAATACTTCCGGCCATAGGGTTTCTGTGTAATTGCTATGAGCACCATTTGATATGCAGGTATATTCTGTGCTATCAAATGATATGCAGGTATATTCTGTGCTCAATGTGAGTAAACATCTGAACATGAGGGACAGATAATATTGACCAACCAGGTGCTTATCTTTTCAGGGTTTACAGTAAGTAGTTGCTCTAAATTCTTGGACTTGACATCCCGAGGACACTGCCATGCTGCTTACAAGTGGATCATTAGTGGGCGGAAATGAGGTCTCAGCTATCCACCTAATGAGTAGACAAAACTTCTTCCAATTGCCACTCTGTGTGAAGCAATTCAGGCTGTCACTTTATTTTTTTTCTTCAACTTTTATTTTAAGTTCTGGGGTACATGTTCAGGATGTGCAGGTCTGCTACACAGGTAAATATATGCCAGGACGGTTTGCTGCACAGATCAACCCATCACCCAGGTATTAAGCCCAGCTTCTTTTAGCTATTCTTCCTGATGCTCTCCCTCCCCCCGCCCCCATCCTGGCAGGCTCCAGTGTGTGTTGTTCCCCTCCCTGTGTCCATGTGTTCTCATTGTTCAGCTCCCACTTATAAGTAAGAACATGTGGTGTTTGGTTTTCTGTTCCTGTGTTAGTTTGCTGAGGATAAGGCTTCTGGCTTCATCCATGTCGCTGCAAAGGACATGATCGCCTTCCATTTTGTGGCTGCATAGTATTCCATGGTGTATATGTACCACATTTTCTTTATCCAGTCTATCATTGATGGGCATTTGGGTTGATTCTATGTCATTGCTATTGTGAATAGTGCTGCAATGAACATTTGAGTTTGGGTGAGAACGGTGGTTGAAATGATAGTGTCTGCTACCCCTAAGTATACTCAGGGAAAGATGTGTCATCAGTTCTCTCCCGAATGGAAAGTACTTAGTTCCTCTTTTGTTCCAGTTTTGGGGACAAAACGTGAGTTTCACTGTCATATCACCAACTAATTTGGTATATCCCAGCCTCAAGGACTCAGAAGAGCAGTACGTCTGTATACCTTTATATATCTGTATATCTTTATATGTGAGACCCAGACCAGGGTTCAAGATCCAGTTCTGCTTCTTAACGTGTTGTGTGGTCTTAAAGAAAACTGCTTGATTAAGGTTCAATTTTTCGTCTCTAGAATAAGGACAACACCAACTTTGTGGAGTCTTGAACTGTGATTTGTAAATGCACTCCAGAATATACATTATTTAATGTTATTGTCAGACTCACAAACAGCATTGTGGCAACTATGTGGGAAGGTAAGACCAGTGCTCTGACATCAAGAATTTTACAATATAATATAGAGATAGACACATAAAATGTGAGAGTGCTTATCAGCTCAGGATGAACAAGGAGAGCTGTGAGATAAGGTGTCTAAGAAGATCTCTGTTTTTATTGCCTCTTGGTCATTCTGCATGTGAGAAGAGTATTTCTGCCCTAAGGTTATTGGGATGGCTGAACAACCTGACAGTGGACAGAAAGATCAGCAGTTTATTAATCACAAATACTCACAGCTCAGTGTCGGGAGTGAAGGAAAGACACCATATACCATGCATATCCCTTGAGAGTTGCACCCAGAAAATGAGTGAACAATCAGAAGCTTTGTATGTCAAGAGGATGTAGGGCTCTCTGGTTCCCGCAAGGTGTATGTGATTGAATTGTTCACATAATTCTGCAGGCCAACCTGAGCAACATGGTGAAACCTGGTCTCTACAAATAATAATAATAATAAATAGCTTGGCATGGTGGTGTGCACCTGTGGTCCCAGCTACTCAGGAGGCTACGGTGAGACAATCACTTAAGCCCAGGTAGTTGAGGCTGCAGTGAGTCGTGATTGTACCATTGCACTCCAGCCTGGGCAGCAGAGAGAGATTTTGCCTCAGAAAACTAAAAAAATGACAAATAAATAATTCTGCAATCTGACAGGAAACTGAAACCCACTACTCAGGGATAAGAGAAAACTGTTCCTGAGCCCATGATGAAGAGAATTATTTATTTAGAAGACCTTATCCAAAGGAGTAGAGTAGCAAGGGGAACTTGCAGTTAGACCATTTGAAGTCCTCCTGAATTCACCAGATGTCAAGACAGCACACAGTATTGAGGGTGAATTTTAGCCCTTGAGTCATAGCTTCCTGCAGCAAACATCATCTGAACCCTAAATAACATTCACTAGGAGTAATAAGAGTGACTGGCACAGGGTTGGTGTCATGGCACTCCAGTTGGAGTAAATAGCACTGGTGAAGGCAAGATTTTTTTCCCCACACAGTGTCTGCAAGATCTGTACACATTTAATGTGTTGAAACATAAATTGTTAAGTAGATCGTGGTAAGAAAAGAAGCCAAAGGAATGGATAGACGGAGGGTGATCACAAAGGGCTTTGCAGTCCAGGTAAAGAGCTTAGACACTATTCTGATATCCAATACTAAGAAGCATTCTTCCAAAAATGGTTAAGGATCCAAAAAATTGGGGAAATAAAAATTTAAAGCAAGTCATACTAATTTTTACCACATGGATATTTTAATATTTAAGTGATGTGCATCTATAGATCTCCACAATGGAGTGCACTATTGCATAATCCTCTGGAACCTGGGGGCATTATTAGTCTTTTAGGGATTTTTTTTTCCAGCACATCAACGAACTGTTCCAGAGAACAAAGTTTAAAAATTACTGTGCTAGGTAAAGAAGGATCATTAAAAGATTTCAAGCTGGGAGTGACATCATCATATTTGTATTTTGAATTAAACATTCTAATAGATGTGTAGAAGACAGATTTGAAAGGATTAAAATTTAAGTAGTTAGTGAATTCAGTTAGGAAGTTGTGGAAGCAATCCAGGAAAACAATCATGAATAAAAATGAAGTAATAGAGACAGAAAACAAGGAAATTTGAAAGATGATTTAATGTGTTAGATGAGGTCAGTGTATCAGTTGGAGAGTTAGGTCATGTTGCAGTCACAAATACATACCCAAACTTTAATGACTTATCACAATAAAAGTTTCAGTCCTGTTTACACTAAATGTCTATCATGTGTTGGTGAGGAGATGTGTTCTGCTCCATAGACTCACTCAATGATCCAGGTGATGGAGATTCTATCATCTTATAGCAGCACCATCTGGCAAAGAGAGCTTCTTGAGTCATTACAAGGGAAAACAGCATGGAGATTCAGATCTGGGCTTTGGTCTGAAATAACACTTGTTACTTTTGGTTACAACCTACTGACCAGAATGAGTCACATAACCTGCCTAATTGCAAAGGATCTCCCATTATCCTCTATGTGTCTAGGAAGAAGAGGAAAACCAAATATTGATAATATTTCCGCAGTATGTGCGGAAGAAGAAAGAATCAAGGATGACTCCCAAGGGTGATTAGGCAGATGATAGTTCAATGAACTGGGAGCAGGAGGGTACCAGAAGAGGCACAGAATGTTTGGAGGAGAAGATGATGTCTTCCATTCTGAACATTTGTGTTTTGTATGTGCCAAAGGAATTTTCATTTGAAGATAACAGGTAGACTGTTGAACATGTTAAGTTTGAATCTCAAAGCAGAAATTCTGTCCTGGAACTAAAACTTAGGAATCATCATCAGTCATTAAAACCAAGAGTGGAAATACTGTCCAAGAAGACTAAAATGTATGAGTTTTGGATTTGATTGAAAACCCCAAGAAAAGGATAGGAAACTATCAGAGAAAGATAAGGAGAGAACCCAGAAACTTTATTTCAAAAACAGTAAGAGGAGGTGAGCGTTTCTGAGAGAATGTGATCAGCAACAACAAACACAAATAAGAGATCCTGGGAGATAAAGGCCAAAAAGGCCCCAGAGGATTTGGTGGTTGAGAAGCCATAGATGATCTCAGTAGGAAGAGGTTCTTGGGAGGAGTAGAGGCACAAGCTAGACTGACAGGATTTGGGCAGTGAAAGGAAATGGAAGGAAATGGAAGAGGCAGTGACAGTAAAGTTCTACTTCCAGCCTTATTCCTCAACCCCAGTGAGCCATGTATTTATTCAACCAATATTTATTAATAGTAAGGATTTATTAGAGTACAAACAAGACAATGAGCTTTGTAATCTTGAGATTTTGCTCTTAAGTAGATGAATGTTTCTTTTCTCCTCAGTCTTCCTATAACATTTTGCATAGCCCTTTATTTTAATACTTTTCACAACATACTGCATTTCTTTCTCCATCTCCCTCTTAGCAATGAATTATTTCAGGATTAAAAAAAGGGTAGAGAGTTCATTGATTTGTTTATACCAAAAGTTCATTACAGTGCCTAAACATAGTAGATATGCAATAAATGTGTTTGGAGTTGTGTTTTTTGTTTTTGTTTTTGGTTTGAGACAGCGTTTCGCTCTTGTTGCCCAGGCTGGAGTGCAGTGGCGCAGCATCGGCTCACTGCAACCTCCACCTCATGGATTCAAGTGATTCTCCAGCCTCAGCCTCCTGAGTAGCTGGGATTACAGGCATGTGCCACCACGCCCAGCTAATTTTTTGTATTTTTAGTAGAGACAGGGTTTCACCATGTTGGCCATGCTGGTCTCAAACTCCTGACCTCAGGTGATCCACCCGCATCGGCTCCCCAAAGTCCTGGGATTACAGGCGTGATCCACCGCACCCAGCTGGAGTTTATTTTTATTAAATTATTTAATCCTCACAGCTCTGTCAAGGAAGTATAATTGATTTAATTTCACAGAGGAGGTAGCTGAGGCTCAGGGGTTAGAAATGGCAAGTGGCAGAGCTGATACCAGAATCCAATTTCTGACTCAACATCTTTTTCTCTCCATCACACCAGAACTGCTTTTTCTGGTGTGATAGATTCAAAATGATTTATGTATTGCTTTTCAAATCCCTCATTATATTCAAGATAACAGATTAACAATGCAATGTGAGATGTGGATAGGTCAATAGATTAAAACTATTCTGCCAATTCCCATAGTACCTAATCTTGACTGAGCTGAGCCTAATACTGAACATACTGTAGTACATAGGATATTACTGAGTATACTATACTATACTGTACCATACTCTACTATACAGCTATACTATACTATAGCTGAACATACTATACCACAGATGGTCCCTGATTGGTGATAGTTTGACATATACAATTTTTTGACTTTACAGTAGTGCAAAAGGGATATTCGTTTAGTAGAAACCATACTTTGAGTACCAGTATAGCCATTCAGTTTTTCACTTTCAGTTCAGTATTCAGTAAATTACCTAGGTTATTCAGCACTTTATTATAAAATAGGCTTTTTGTTAAATGAGTTGGCCCAACTCTGAGCTAGTGTAAGATTTTTGAACACATTTAAAGTAGGGTAAACTAAGCTATGCTGTTTGGTAGGTTAGGTGTATTAAATGCATTTTTACCATGATATTTTCAATGTATGATTGATTTATTGGGACACAAACTCATTGTAAATTGAAAACCATCTCTGTACTGTATTGTAGCTAAACATCCTGTACTGTGGTATGGTTTAACCATGTGAGATTGCTCTTTTATGTCCAGGAAGGGTCAAATATATCAGCACTTTCATATGATTCAACCTAATATGGTATAGGGTAATTTTTTTCTATAGTCTGAAACTAAAAGTGTGAATTAGTAGTATGAAATAATTAGTATGAAACTAGGCAGTGGAGTGAGGAAGAAAGATTTTGGAAACAGACTAATACTGCCCTAACAAGGCTTGTGACCATGTCGTTTAAAATTCCTAAGCCTCAGTTCCCTAATGACTAGAATGGAGATAATAATTTATTTCCTAACAGTTGCTGTAAGGATTGAATGATATGGTCATGTATGTAAAAGGCCCAGTTCCATACCTGACCCATTAAAGACACTAAATCAATGGCAGCTATAATTAAGATCACAAGGGAACATGGATGCTTTTGATATAGGGTGTTATTTAATCACTAGTATTTATTTATAGGTTTTATTCTGCAGCAGAATTATAATTTGCTGCATATATTCTTAATATAATAATTTCTCTGGAATTGCTTGTTATAATGCATTTTACTTGCCTCAGAATTAAAGGTTTATTGTGTGTAGCATATAACCAAGTACCAACAAACAGTTGCCAGCCAAGTAATAAAATTAGTAAAAGATAATCTTCAACAGGGAAGAAATAGCCACACAGCGGACTTTCAGTGATAAATATTTATATGAAATTTATCAAAGAATTCCCAGGAGCACTGACTGCTCTAAACTGTAGAAAAGAAACTTAGCCAACATCTTCCTTTTGAAATGAAAATCAGTAGCCAGAATTGGCTAGTCCAAAAGCAATCTAGATAAGGGATAAGCCCCACCTTCATGCTCAGAGTCCTTTAATTAGCACTATGTGGATGACAAAGAATTTTTCTAGTACAATTTTGTTTAAAAATCCATGTTTTACTAACACGAACTTCTGAAAATTGATCATCCATCTATACAACTGAAAATATAAAATGGAAATTCTTTGAAGAAAAAGAGTACTTCTCAGCATCCTATTAAAGTCCTAGTTATGTTGTTTCATTGGGATTTAACTGTACATCTTCTTGATATAATTCTATTATGGTTTTTGCTTATATAGGCACATTAGTTATTCAATGAAGATTGGGAATGAGGCACTGGACTTCATAATCTCTGTACTTTTTTCTATAGATAAAGATAAATGGGTAAGAATTTCAAAGTCTACAAACTAAGATGTATGAAAATGCATTCTTTGGTTTTTATGATTTTATTTTAGACTCTATGGTTCAATCTGATAATGGCTATATACTTCCTCTGATTCAGCAATTTTTCAGACACTTCAGATTGTAAATACAGTGACACCAGGATCTTTCCTCTTGTTCTTTCCTGTGGCGTTGATAGAGGACTTAGATAGCACAGGGGTAATTGCCACCAGGAGAGCAGAGAAACATGCCCTAGTCCTTTTGCACTGTCTCCCCTTTGTGCCACACCTACCCCTGAAGTCTATTCTAAGCTCTGGAGGTGCCTACAGAAGCCTCACCCTTGGGGGCTAATGAAGAGGGTTTCCACCTATCATGCAGAGTCTCCTGAGTCCTGGGCCAGTCTCTAACTTCAACTGTAATTTCTGTCTGGGGCTCAGCACAAGCAGGATCAGGTCCTCACTCCACTGGTGACTGGGCATTTTATGGGTGTCAACTCGGCTCCCACTCAACTCTCTGCAGTAGTGATGTGCTCAAGACTTAACTGGTCTTTGTCTGATCCCTACCTGGAACCATCCATGCTGCATCTTCCATTGGGATGACTCTGAGATCTCTTTCAGGAACACTGGTTCTCTCCCCATGCATGTTCACAATCAGGATTCCTCAGAAAGCCTCCCTTATTTTAATAAACTCAGGAAACTCAGACAAAATTATCTCTGACACTCCACAGCCTTAACAGAGCATCCTGCCCATTCTCCAAAATAGTGGAATGAACAGCCTTCCCTACAAGACCTGCTTCTACTCATGTCTCAGAACTTGGAAGAGGTTGTCTAACCTCATACTCCTACCCCAGAACCCAGCTTGAAGGGGCAGAGACAGACACAGGCCTTCCTAAATTCACATCAGACTTTTTATTTCCTGTCTATTTGTCTTACCCTCTTCACTGCCCTGAAGTGCCTTTAACTAGTGTATGTGTTGGGGAACTTATGGGTGAAGAGAATTATTTAGGAAGTTTGTATACGTAAACAAACTTCTTACTTTCTGGCCAACAGTTTCTAAACCAAGAGCAAGAATTTGCAAAAACTTATGAAGATTGTCAGATGTGAATTTCCCCTGTATCCTCTCGCCTACAAGTAGTGTGTGACCACATTTTTATTGTCTGGGCTGGGGGTAGGGATGAGGTGCTTGGATTATAGTGAAGAAATTCTATTGTGATTGAATTACAAAATGACTCTGCATCTTCCCTTCCTAAATGTTCTACCCTAATAGAATAGGCTCTAGGTATAATTATGCACCACATGTTACATCACCAATACAAATAGTTTTAACATGAACGATTCTACTGAACACAGCATCCCATAGCTATAGGCCAGGGTTTTTTAATATCAGCAGTACTGACATGTTAGGTGGAGATAATTCTTTTTTTCTAGGCCACTGTACTATTCTTTGTGGGAAGTTTAGCAGCATCCCAGTCTTCTACCTACTAATACCAGTAGCACTCCTTTCACAACCAAAAATAGACATCGCCAAATGTCCCTGGCAGGGGAAATCACCTGAGGTTGAGAACCACTGTCATAGACCCATCCTGATGCAACATGTGATGCCTGTGTACTTGGAAGCATTCTTCTAAGCATTTGATGATGGATTGCTTCTAAGAAGCACTCTGTAGCTGTCACTTTGCAAAATAACCTTTTTTAATCTTTCCTGTGAGTTAGGTAGCACACATTATTGGCCCCATTCCAACAGATAGAAGCTTGCAAGCATTCAGCCTTCCATCAGGTCATGGAAGTCTGTACTTTTCATTTTTTCCCATCTGAAAAAGTGAAAAGTATCATCACTGCTTTTCTTCCCAAGCCTGAGATTGAGCAATAATTACAGAGCATTGCCCTTTCCTAACTGCTATTCCCAAACTGTTCCATCCCAGGCAGCTCTAAAAACAAATTCATATTTGCAGGCCTTTCTATTTCATGGATGTCAGAAATAAAGCCTTCAACAATAAATAATATTGGCAGCTAGCCACATATTTTCATCAATGTAACTGCCAAATTACATGGAGGTAAAAAATCAGTTCTAGCAAAACCAATAATAATCGGAATCATTCTTTTCCTTCATGCACAGACACAATGCAAGTTTTAAAACACAGACATTAATGTGTCCAACATGCCTACTACAATAACCTCTGTGACACCAATCTAGCACTTGGGAATGAGTGCAGATAAGCTATAGATACAAACAATTGTGAACTGTCAGCTCTACAACATTCTATTCACATGGATTTCAAAAACCAAGAAATTATACAAGAAGATAACCGTTTGTGAATCTCAAAAGCACATGGCCTCCTAGTTGCTAAGGCTATCCAACCTGACCCTAGAGAGGATCCAAAAACCATGTGATATTTGAAGACAGCTGAGAATTGCCAGATAAAAGCTATTTTTTTAGGAAAGAAAATCCACTATTTTCTATAGATACAAGAGCTTGGTAGACTATGATTATTGTAGGATGTGTGCAACACCTCTGTGAAAATTCAGGTCAGGAACCACAACTTTGCATCCACAGATGAGAAAGGTATCTAATTTAAAAACTGAATTGGGTAGCAGGTCTCAATAAGTATCATCTGAGAGTGAGTGAATAAGGGATATGAGACTAAAATGACAGATTACACCTAAAAAAGAAAAAAAAGAAATCAGGGACTAGGTAAATAAGTAAATAAAATGAAAATTAAATTCTGATCTGATATATTAGTAATTTTTAATTCAATGCATCTTATTGCTTTCAGTTGTAAAATCATAACAGATGTGAAGAATGGGTTCATATCATTTATGGCACATAGATTTTTGTTCATTAATATGCATAGCTAAAATAGCATGAACATGAGCTAGCATGCTCCTTCTCAAAATGCTGGTGAAAGTATTATAACTTACGCATTAAATTACTGAGCAGGTCATTCTTATGGTTACTTTAGTAATCAATTAGAGTTGCATATATTCAGATATTTCTAGCTAAAGATCTGTGACAAGGTCTAATCATAATTGTTCTAGCGTCACTTAACATAAATGAATTTTAAAATAAAACCTTGTGAGAATCAGTGATTCAAAACTAAAATCATCATGAAAATCTAAACTCCTGTAACTGAAGGAATAAAATCTTCACCGTATCACGTCTC